>NC_068944.1:42929394-43551894 GCF_026419915.1 Harpia harpyja
GGACAAGGAACTATTTTAAACATCAGTAGTCATACGTCAAGCTTCATGTACCATCAGCTGCACATAAACCCTCTTCCACTGCAGGATACATTCTGGAAGTTACATACTGTAACTCCAGACAGAAAAAGTTTTACATGAGTCTGTTCAGCAGGACTGAGCAATAAAAACACAGTTAACCAGGATTTGTGAAGAGAAGCCAAGCAAAAAACCACAACTGAAAACTGAAAGGCCATAAAAATTAGCCCAAGTGAAATTTCATATGTGCTGGCCACCTACTTTTAGAGTAATGTAGATGTTTTAATCCCATTTTAAAATACTACTAAACTGTGGCACCACACAGTAGAGTTTCAAGCTTACAACCTGAACAAAGAAATGTCAGAGACATCTCGCTCTTTTGTAGCAGTAAAGCAGATACCTAGAGATTGAAAGACAAAGGTATCCAATGCAAAAGGGGATCTTCAGTTCCATGTGTTACTTTTAAGGATGATGATTCAAAGTTTAAGTGAGAATACCCAAAAATAAGCAAAAGAAAAACGTGCTGAAAAAACATGAACGGAAACATTTTAACTCCCTCTGACACTACTACAGTTTCCCTCAAGGATGAACTGATTTGCAATACCTACCATAAAACTAACTCCTTTCTCAATTCTAATTTTAAATATTGCTAGATTGCCTATTGCTGTCATTTTGAAAGATACAGAGTTTGGTGTATACAGAACACTGTAGTGTATTGAACTGCGATTACTGAAGGAATAAAAGTACTAATAATGAAAAAGGGGAAGAATCTGGACAATAGAACAGAGCATATTCTTAATTTATCATGGCCACAGTTGTAAACAGAGTTTTACCAAAGCATTTACACACTAACAAATATTGTGTACATAGGAGCGTCAGTACCCCTTTTTGCTCGTGGTGAGATGACTAGAGGAGGATTTTGTAAAACATTTTGAATAGACAGAGCCCTTCTCAACGATACTGTAATATTTCTAAATCATTTTAATTATACTTAACTTCTTAACATCTGTAATTTATCTAAGACCTTTAATCTGAATTTTTCAACATCCAAAGTTTGTTTTAAAAAGGAAACCTGTAATTTCTTGCCAGTCCAGCTAATATAAAGGTAAATTAATCAGATGGAAACACACTGTGCCACACTTTATATTAATCAGCTGCAAATTCACTTACTATTCTAGTCACATAAGTCTTCTGAGCCTAACATCCCAGCATTGTGACATTATAAAAATTCACCCACTTTAACGTACAGAAATATCCATGAACCTGAAATTATTGTACTATAATGCTGTCAAATAAACAGACTACTGGAATTCAATTTCCAGAAAGCCAAGGCAAAAATCTACTGGCCTTAATCTGAAATACCAGTGTCATTTTCAAGCCCTGTATTTAATTAATACTATTTACTGTCAAGAGCCAAGCCAGGTAAATATTTCACTCTTCCCAATTCAGGGGCTAAAGGCAGGCCCAGAAGAAAATCTGCCCAAGTAAATGCATCTCATCTTCTTTGATGATGCAAGTGCTCAGTTGTCCTGTTCTTGACCCCTCTAGAATTCCCAGGCTCCAATGCTGGTGGTACAATGTCATCAATCTATATTTAAAATACATATTGATTTTCCATGGATGATAATGACAGCTATTTCTTCTGCGAATGCATATATACTATACCTTTGCCCATATAAAAAGGTTCCTATCAAGGTAAGAAGTGAAAAAGTCTTAGAAAAGCCCATTACTAAGTCAAAACCAATATTTAAGAAATGAATAAAATCAAGTTAGCAATCTCATTTCCTAAATATTTTTTTATGTCACTGAAACTGAAATGTTAAAAATAACTTCCAGGATAGAGCTACATAAAAAAGGCAAGCTTCAATCAATTGAATGACAGTGTTTTCAACAGTCCTGGATATATCTGAAGCTTGGTTCCATCAATTCGGTAAAAAGTTCACTGACAGAGCACTCCATTTAGATACTTTCACAGTAATTAATGAGTTTTACATATTTAAGAATGGTTTACTCCAGATTTATAATGAATTTGAACATTGTGGCCTCAAAACTATGAAAGTACTCTAAAACTGCTTTCATTATTAAAAAATCTAGTTCTGCTAGTTGCAAGCATGATGAGATTTCTCTCTACAATACTCTCAATTTTCATCAACTTTAAAGGAAATGCAATATATTACATTTGTGTAAATTTCAGCTTTTCCACAAAATAAACCCCAAACATTTCCATAAGCTCCCATTTCCAATTCTAGGGAGAAAAAAAAAAAAAGTATCTGTGGGGTGCAATTGTATAAATCTTAATAGATGCTCATTTCTCAATACCTCTGTTCTCATTGTACCACCCACACAGAACTTCACTCTCAGATTAGGAGTATCATTTTAACACTGATTGCATTAAATTCACTATAATCAAGCATCCACTTTTACAGGCATCTTTATAGGCAATTCACATTAAATAATGTCGCTACTGGAGTGACCGAAAACAGAAAAATCTGATCATATTTCATGCAAAACACAACTCCCCAATTTCGAGGTCTGGGAATGGGAACACATTCCCTTTATTTATCACAAACCAATTCAATGTAGATTAAATATCCCTCAGAGATCCCTCCACAAATGAGAAAACCCGATTCAGTAAAGATTATCCATACCTGTGATTGATACCTACCTTTTATTTCAGGTATTTCAGAAACACAGCTCCTGTGGGAATTAAGGTGCTCTGAACTTACTCCAGAGCTCTAGGTAGGCACCATCCCAGCCTGGCTTTGCATGCTGATAGAAATGAGCTCTCTCTTATTCAGATTTGATACTTGGAACCTACTGCAGATTCCTCACTTGCATCCTTAAACTAATACTGAAGGCTCTTAAAACTCATGTCAATGTAAGGCACTCTATTTTCAGTATTGCGCTTTATTTTCTGACAGCATTCCCTTTACACACACATGAATTAGGAGGACAGTCAAAAATGAGACATCTGTCAGAATTTTCTTTATCTACTCCTGCTGTAAACAACAAGTACTATAACTCAGAACAGACATACAATATTTTCTATCACACTTGACACTAACTACAGCACAAACACCAATGAAATCACTACAAAGTTAGATTGAAACAGACTCTCCAGATCAAGAGTGACAGAAAACAGATTTCTCTAATCTACGTTCTTTTTTTGCTGAGAAATGTTCCTTGCAAAGTAAACCATTTCATGCTAAAAGAAAAGAGGAAAGAAAAAAAAAATGTTTTCTGACTGAAAACTTTTAGACTAGAAACTAAAGTTAGTCTTTTTATCTGTTTGGTTTTTTGTTTTTTTTTTTAAACTAAAGTTTAAACTTCTCACCATCTTTAATTGCATGACTTTTTGGTAGCATGCAGCAGCTACTTCCCACCACCCCAACTACCAGCTTTCCAAGGGAGCAGCCACAAATTCTATCATCTACATTATTTCTTATCAGTTCATACACACATGTTCTATTTAACCATTTAACCACTCCAAGATTCACACTCTTCTCCATTATATCATATAAAAGTAGACCCAGTAAGTATTAAGCAGTAGTTTCACTTTCAAAAAAAACTTAATACAGTGGTAGAGAGGCTGAACGCACACAATTTCAGTCACAGTGGTGGTAGTCTCACAACACACAATCAAACCCAACATCTATTCCACAAGCAACTCCAGTCAAAAGCCAAGGCTGAACTATCGCATGAACTATGGCATGAACACATGGATAACTACCCCCTTTAGAGCAAAAGGATATTTTGCATGGAGAACTACCTCTCTACCTCATCCTTGCCCTCTAAATCCTTCCATGACACCTATTTTTTTACAGTGGTTTCTTCCTCACTGTCATCACCATTGACTTCATATACAAATATTTATCTCCTATTTGTTCTTATTAAAGGTTTTTAACTTTTGAAACACAGCAACTATGTTTTAGTCAATATCTATAAAGGTACCAGATTACTTTCTGGCACAGTAACAACCAAATTTATAATTTTGGTGCAGAATGTAGCAACACTAAGCAAGAGAGAGGGGGTTTTTTTTCCCACATATATTAATCAGGAAAAAAAAGCAATTATATGCAAATTGCTTTTTATTTGAATATTTACCTTTTTCAGTCTTTACCTAATGCATTCCTTTTTTAATGGAAAACTACAGTTGAGACAACTGAAAACAAACATACTATCAACTTGGCAACAAAATTTCATGTTCGCTTTGGAGAATTTTGGCAGTGACATTTTTCTCTTTCTTCATTACACATACCCAACTCATTATATTATGAGTCCTATTCACTAGAAAAAAAAATAGACTCTTACTATTTCCTTTTTTTTTTTAAAACACTTTGCTTAAATGATCACAAAAGCAGCTTATTATTGAGAAGACCTGCACATGCACATTATGATCATTATGCAGCCCAGATAAGTAGTGTAAATAAATAATAAGTAATATAGTGTAAGTAATAAGTAAGTGTAAATAAGTAATAACATCTACGTGGCTGAGCATTTTCAAGTTAATATAATACATAAACAAACTATTAACCAGTATTATAAACTTCATTGAACGCAGTGAACTACAAAGTGTTTTATCAGAATAGCCGAGGGAAAAGGCAGGAAAAAAACCAAGCACTGAAAAGCTTCTTAATCTGTTTTCATTCACTGATGCTAGAAAATTCAGTAAGTTTAAAGAAAATCATTGTTAGTTTGCAAAAATTGCTCAACATAATTAACAAAAGAGGAAATGATACTTGATGTGGACATACATAATTTTACCCATAAACGGTTGGCATTTTATAAACAGTTATCCCCCAAACAACTGAAAACCTTTTCAGCAAGCTCATTTCCCACCTCTTTATTTGGTGTGCAAGCCTCAAAAATACATATTTCTGACCTTAATAAGTCACTCTACATGTTAAAAGACAACATTTATTCATGAGTACCCTGAAAAGGTTCTCACATAAAATTACACATATGCATTTGAAAAAGATTTATACCAAGTGAGTACATTGATATATTAAACACACCTAAAATAAAAACACAGCATTTATATTCTACTTTCTTCCACTGCACTACCAAACTATTATTAGTCTGCATCTAAACAATCTGCAGGGGTCCCTTTTTCTAGTTCTCAGCAGTATTATCCCTTCTTGTGAGCAGAGTTAAACAGGCACAGCACTGCTTGATGGAGTCATCAGACAGTAATTCTTGAGCAACAAGAAGTTTAAGTCATCAGTGTCATTATACCGATTTCAACCCTCAATTTAAGTAATATATTAGTGCAGATAGTTGGATGGAAAGGCTTGTATTATTTCATACTCAACCTTTGTCGTAAGACAGACCATAATCAGCACATTTGAAAAATGTCAATTCCTTAGTTACAGTATAAAATATCAAACAAACTTAATGTGAAAGAACATGATATGTTGATCTCTTCAGCCTGTCTCAGCAGAGTCCCATTCCTGGTCCTGGCACTAAAGCAAGGTCCCTGCTTCCATAATCAGCCTGGGCATTATTTTTGAAAGTGTCTAAAATGTTTGTATTTCAACTCACTGAATAATATCATACATTACTTAGAATCAAGGCTTGTTCTGCTGTATTCACACAATCAACTTAAGACATCTCACATCAAATTCCCCAGTGAAGAAGATAAAACTGTAACACAATCCAATTAAATGCAATAGGATATAGACAACTCACCAAGGCTCAGCAAGGCAGACAACGATTTCTAGGGACTATGCGTGCAGAGGGCCTCACTACTCAGATACATCTCAAGCACACTAGGAACAAAATTGAGAGAAAAATATTAGTCTTTTTCTGGAGACAGGCATAGAAAAATAAAAATATGATGCTTCGCACATGGCAGTTTTAAGCATAACACAACAAGGGAAACAAAGTTTGCAGAGCACTATCTGCTTTTCCAGACATAACTACAACCCCCTTCCAGTTGCACAACCACTCCAGGCACACAACTTCCTCTCTACCTGCTGCCTACTGCAAATTCACAGTGATAGCAACTAAGATGTTTACATTAACTTACACAGTACACAGCCTTTATTTGCACAAAAGAATCTGTGGGAACTCTCTGTGAAAGTGGTTGGTTCCTTTTTTGGTTGACTGCTCGGCTGGTTGACTTTATAACATATTAGTTTCAAATCTCTAAAAAGGAGAAACTGGCGTTCTTATAAAATGTCTTTCAACCATTATTAAAAGTTGTACATACAGAAGCACGTTTCTTCTCTGAATCTCCATTTACAATACTCCTGACCCTAGTGACAAGTATCAGTGGACAAATAAACAGAAAGCTCTTAATTAGTATAGAGCTTAAGAGTCCAGTAGAGCAGAGGACATACATTGCACAGCAATACACATTCCTTCAGGGAAGAGGAGAATGCCACTAGCCACATAAATATTGTACCTGCATTTCTGTCTAAGTCAAACAGTACTTTATGTCAAATGTATCCAAGCAAGCTACCAAAGAAGAGTTTTCTGCCTTCTTATTCTGACAAACAGAAAGGCAGAACATAAAGAAAATGAAAGATACACTATAAGTCATCAACAGAAAAAAAAAAAGGCACACTAATTATGCCTCAAGAGAAATGGAATTTAGAAACAACTTCATTCTTTCTGTCATTTCTGCCATCTCACATAAACCTTTTTCAAATAAACTCTGCTTAAGTTCTTTCAGTCACAGGCAGGATACCACTACAGTAACAGGCTATTCAGGGGTGCCACTAACAAAGAAGTATTCTTCTACAAAATATATACACAGAAGATATGACTACATTATTTCCTCAGGAATGTCCAAAAAGCTTACAAGCTCTACAGATCACAAACATGGGGCTTCAAGTGGGTCCTCACTGACAGAAAACATCATCTTGTCTTAGAATAAAATTTTAAGTAAAACACTACTACATCTTTCGGTGATTTGGCGAGACTCCCAGTGCTTGTTAGACACACCTGCAGTTCAGAGAGACCCACCAAAGGGAAGCCGCTGTCTCACCAGCCCGTGGTGGGGAGACCTTTCCCACAGAGGAGCACTAATGATGAGAGTGCCTGTGCAGACAGAAGCATTTCCCACTCATCTCCTGTCTTTCAGCTGCTGCACGCCAGTGAATGACTACTACCACTTTGTTTCTTGCCAACTAGCAGGGCTGCTCACTGGTATTTTCCTACTGCCAATTTATTTTGGGGTCCCACCTCCTGATCCACATGCCCTCCAGTACTGCAGCTCAGAGTCTGCACAGGAGTAACGTGGCTCCTGACCATTACGCTGGGGCCCAGGGAGTGCCACATGGCAACAATGGAAATGACAAGTTCTGCTGATTTTCATTTGTTCTATTCATAGAACATTTAATAATAACACCGTCTGAAAACAAAGACAATGCATTATAGTTTCACAGTAGAAGAACTACCTTCAAAATACTACTGAGATCTTTCTTTCCAAATAAAACTCTTGAACTATACAGCAACTAGTGACAAGCTTATGTACCCGAATAGATGTATAATCTGGTATATTCCAGATTTATTCCTCTAACTAAACTGGACTGTCAATGAAGAAAAGTGATGAACAATGAAATTACCTATTAGTCCTTTGCCTTCCCTTCTCAAGCCCTTTCTGAGGCTTGAAATAAAGGAAAGCCAACTCTGCAGCAACAGGCAATGCTAGTACCCATGCATATTCCCACCTATTCCCACAAGAATCAGGAGGTTCTTGGGATGCCCCTCAAAACTCAAGAGAAACCACTCTTGCATACAGCCAGCTTTCACAGTAGCATAACGCTGTTAATGGTGGTGCTCAAAGGCCTGTAGGTAGGCCTCACGCAAAGGCCTACATGAAGAATGGGTCTCTGCCTCAAACAGTACACAAATTGTCAGCATTAGCTACGATATAAAAATGGAATACCACCATAGCCACCACTCTCCGCACTTGCCATTTTCCAACACCATCATTCAATCCTCCATCCCACAAAGAGTAAAAGAACACTTTTTAAAGGTCAAATAATAACTAAAAGCAACTGATATGGCCCAGAATAGCACGCCATCCTCTGACTTCAGAGCGGTTTACATTTTTATTTTCCATTCACACACAGTCATTTCTTTTCCAGTGCACAGGGACACCTGTATTCCAGATACCCAAGATGTGTTACCTCCTTGCCCCATAAAATCTCTAAGTTGTGAACAAAATACACAATATCAACTCTACAAACTACAGTTCAGCTAAAAGGGAGTGAATGACTACCACTTTCAGACATACTTGGAAGAAATTATCATCTACAGTGTGCAAGCTTAGCGAATGTATTTCTTCATCTACATATGGTCTTCAGGTTCCCTCATTCTTATACTAAGAAGAAAACATGCCACAAACGATCTCACCATTGTGCAGTTAACGCTAATTTCACACAGAACTGTAGCAGAAAAATAGTTTGAGGCTTCATTAAAAATTCAGTATCTTTGTATCAAAGTAAGCCATGATTCTTAAAAACAACAGCAAACCAAGCAAACATATGTTTGCACTGCAAATGGCAACACAAATTGGCAAGCAATTAAAAAAAAAAGCTTTAAACTATGTACATTAGAGCTACATTTTATAGCCAGTAAATTATCAATAGGTTGACTTTTTCTTTTAAGATAAAAGCAACAAGTATTCTGGCCACATTGAAACAAAATAGTATATTCCTAGCTGTAAATTTTTATTTTGGAAAAAATATGAAGATTTAGACTTGAAGAAGAGCTTTTCTCCTTGAGAATATAATTGAAATCTGTTAAAATAAAAGATGTATTTAACTGTATACACTCATAATCTTCCTCCACAAAGAATCTATTATAGGAAATTCATAAAACAGGAAGAGGGCATTGCTGAAATCTCTGGAGACCAAGGTACAAATTTGCGTAAGGATAGCAAGTGAAATTAGTTGACAATAATTGCATTTATTTCTGGAAATAACATAAGTGGTTGGTCAGCAAGTCCTGACATTAATTTTGAAATAGTAAAGAATAATAACTGAAGAGCTACCTTGTGAACTCACAGCATGGTAAAAGAAGTATGAAGAAAAGTAATCTCCACTGTAGACCAGGTGACATCTGAACTCTCCCTTCCACACGTATTAAAACATATGACCTTGGGTTTTGGCTTGTTTTTTTTAAATTTGATTCCGTCACACAGGCATATGATGAATTTGTAAGTTCATAAAAATACCTGTAATAAAAGTGTCAGTATATACTATCAAATTTATTCACAGGCAGACTTTCCTCCATCCTCATAAAGTTTTCTTTTTAAATGCAATTTAGTACCTCCTACATAATCTGTGAGGTACAAACAGGTGACATACTGCATTGTTTTTAATTGGAGTGATTTTTTTTCAAAATCCATGGGCAAGGCTCATTAGAGATCAACACTGACAGCAATGAAAAACTAAATCTGTTCACACACAGATGAATTACAACATGGGCAGAGTAAGAGTAAAATTCCATAGTAATTCTGACCTAACAAGTAAAATGTTATTTCACTTTCCATGCCCATTCTTCAGTCCCAGACCTTTCCACTGAGGCAGTCAATAAAGCAGCCAATTGTGATATGCCCACTATAAATCCTACCAAAGAGCAACAATACGTCTTACATAGCTCACTAAAAAAAGCATCAAAATAGCAACTCTCAGTCATCGCTACATCAGATGTACGTTCTCACTATGTCCCAGGATCCCCCCCCACAGAAGCTCATGGGATCCATACAGCTTAAGATTTATGGATAAATCAACACAGTAGATATTTTAATTAATTTGTCACCTATACTCTCTGCCCTTTCATTAATAGATTAGTGGTTTCCATACAATGTGGACTATTTTAGCAAAATACAAGTTATTCTTTCCAAACAGCAAGTAACTTCTTGAAGTTTAAAAACAAACAGAAAAATGTAATTAGACTTTACAGATGGCATTGCATCTTAGCTGCAAAAAGCAAATGCACATTACAAAGAGGCTTCTGAATATCTAAGTAATGGGAGCACACTCACAGAAAGAGTGAGATTTACTATCAGTTATAACTGCTAAAATGAGAGCAAAGCAAGAATAATATCTGCCAGTAACTGTATTATTGGGAGATTGTTATAGAAGTCATTTAAGGAAATGCAAGACTTGGAATGGTATAATGATGCAGCTGCAGAAGAAAAAAATGTGTATTGTTAATATGTTGTTGTATAGCTTTAGACATTTAAATTAATGAACTAATTTCAAACTTCAAAAATGCCGAGCACCCCAGTGACCATACACTTTCCATAGGAATTGTGCCTATTTTATTTCCATAAAACTCTTAAGCAAAATTTCCATTAGTCTTTAACTTGAATAACATGCAATTTCCATAGAACAAGATTGAAAAATCATAAACAGTAACAAAACGCAATGCAGTAAATCTACCACATTCAAAATCTATTTCTCAAACTATTCATCAACTCAAAATAATTGTATAAAATCAGCAGAAGTATTCCAAATGCTCAGGAGAGGAAATGTTGGTCTAGGTAATAGGTAAATGCAAGACTGAATAAAAGAAAACTAATTTCTTCCACTTGGTTTTTTCATCATGTAAATACTATTTCTGAATACTCACAACACAGACAATATAGCATTGTTTTAAAACCCTGTTTAAAAAATTCCCTGATTTGCGTTTTTCGTTTAATTCTGTATCCTAAATTGATTAAACTATACAAGCTGTCATTTTTCACGTCACATTTCTACTTGGTATGTTTTGAAAAGGCTAAGCTACTGAATCATTAAAAATAGGGAGTGTTTGCATAATGTAAATACTGCTGACAAACTACTAACTGTAGAACTGGTAAGATGCCTTAGTAATACATAACCACTGATGTAATATTACAAATTATTCTTACTACTGAAAGTTGCCATTTCACCAATACATATGCCTGTTCAAAATGTTATTCCAGCACAGAGCAGGAATCCTGGCAACTGTATTTATTCCCTGAAATCTTAAAATATTATCAAAATATTATCTATAATAAATATGTGAAATATATGTTATCTAAGCTCGATTATCCTGATGGGTAAAAGCCAAAGAATACTTCTGTAAGGTTTAAATTCCCAAGAGAAGAGCTCAGATCCCGTCTGCAAGCACACAATGGAATCACAGCTGACGATGCACATCTTTTTCTGGATGTCTCCATATGCTCAGGAGGGTCCCCGTCCCCCCCCCCATTTCTCCCTCTCCACCTCCCTTGCTCCCAGCATTACATTGAAGAATTTGTCATTATCTGCTGCCAGGAGTATGAGAACGTTTTAACAACTAACAAAAATAAAGTAGTGCAGTGAACTTCACCCCATTTAAAAATAAAAAGAAGGGATCCTGCCAGAGTAGCCATCTGTAACTAAAATAACTAATAGTAGAGAATGGGTGGATGAATGGATGCTGTAATACAGCTTCTATAAAGTAAATATAAATGTTACTCTGTTCTTAGTTTAAAATGTTGTGTCACACAGAAGAGTATATACTGTAACAACACACCTAACCTCTGACCTCCAAAGCCAAACACAGAAATAAATGAATACTGAGCATTTTAATGTCTATAAGAATACTGAAGAAACATGTGGAGTTTGTTAAATACTTTATACCTACCTGCATACAAACCGCATTGTTTGGAGAGGACAACCATGGCAAACATAGGAGAAATGAACATGGCAAGAACAGTTTTAGTTTAGTGTTCCTTTTCTTCAATGCACAGTCTATTTGCACTCGGCAGACAAAGAGAGTTACGTTTACACTTGAATTTGGTACCAGGCTTTAGTTTGGCTTTTTCTTTCAAATGAACCAACAGCATCCTCAAAGCTTAGACCTCACAAGCCTCTGCAATTCTGATGTCAGGTGCTAGAGAAACTCCAGCTGAGCAAGAAGCCCAGATTTTGCCAACGAGACAGTGACAACAGCAACAAAGGCAAGAAGCAGAAGACAGTGGGCATTGTAACAGCAGCTGGCTCCCTCACTGACTTTGTTCTTCCTGCTGCAAAACCTGGGCTCCCTGCAGATGGGCTAGCTCTTACTGGGGTTTTTTTGAGGACTGAGGGAAAAAGTTGGGAATGTCAACAATACAGACTGCTTACATTCCTCTTTCGACAGAGCCTTTCAGCCTTACAATAAGTAAACTACATCCTAAATGATAATAAAAACATAAACATTATTCTTAAATAATCAATTTTTACTTCAGAGCTTCAGTTTAATGCAATACACTGCAATATATGTAAATCCCTAGTATTTTCTAATTTTTCCACCAGAAAGAATCTTTATTTTCTCTCTCAAATAACATAGTTCCAGTTTACAAACTTAAATTCAACTGTCTTATTCCAAAAGTATCATTCTTGATAGCAATAAAGTATTCCTTCCTCAAATGTCTCAAGTTTCAAATTTAGCACTGACACCACCAGGACACACAACAAGGAACATAAGGAGATTTTCACTTTTAGTAAAGAAGTGCCTTCAGACATTGCAGAGATACTGATGAAGCACGTCATACATGGATCCTCTCCCCAGTAAAGACCACGAGCTTGAGAAAATACAAAGCTGAGAAATCTTCAGGTTTTATGTGAAATAAAACAGTACGGTGGCTGAAAAAAAATGCAATGACTACACCACCTTTGTCAGGCATTTACTGCATAATGCTCACCAAAACAATACAAACATATGAAAAATTACATGATTCTTCAAGTATTTGCATGATGTTAAAAAGATCAACCTTTCTTTTTAAAGTTGTTCTCAATCTTTCTGAAGGTTGAGTCCATGACAAAGTACTTTCAAGACCATAGATGACCAAGACTGGCTATGAACATTAAGCTTATCACAGCACTTCTCATAAACTTGGCGATTAACCATTTGGGGGCAATTTACATCCTTCTTTATCTCATGTGGCACAGAAGAGCTGACTTCTATGTTCCAGTCCCCAAGTAGCTGTACCACAAATGCCAAAATAAGGGACACAAATGCATGAGCGTCCATACATGCCTGCATGCACGTCTGTACATGCAAATATGCACAAGCCTGGTATATCCTATTTGTGACACTGACGTAAACAAGCAAATGTCCTGAAAAATATGTAGGAGGCGCAGTACGTACACCGACTGCGATAAAACAACCGGTTTCCATTCACAGTGGTCTTAAGCTGCGTGTAAGCAAACAAGAGCCCTGCTTTGGGGAATAATAGTTTCAGTATGACATTAACAACAGTGTGAAACATTGTCATTTCTCTGAGAGCATCCAACACAGCGGACCAGCAGCTCCCTCCCTTTCGGTGCTCGCAGAGGATTCCCCCATGAGAGGAGCCCACCAGGTGGCCCAACGCCGCTATCGGGTTGTAAAGAGCCAGGAAATTAACTGGCTAGAGTTGATTTTACAGTTCAGTACATAAAAACCCAAAGGGATAAAAACCAAATGACTGCCTTCAGCCACAATGGCAGCAAACTAAGAACAAAACAAAACAAAAAAGCTTTAAGTAAAAAGACTGGAAGTCTTAAACTGCTTACTTATTTACAGCAGCAATAGATCTGTAACTGTCATAGCCAGACACTATATGCTTAGCTCAAACTATACTTAAATACCATAAAAATATCACCTCTTCAATTCTAAAGCCTATTCACCTGCTTCCTACTACTCTGAAAGGAAAAAAAAAAAAAAAAGAGAGATACAAAACCAATTGATTATTACTGAACAAGCAAGGCTGCCCTCCTTTCACAAGGAGACTCTTTCCTGGTTAAATTACAAGTGCATTTAGACAGCGGGCTCCCGCATACGCACACTTCAGACAGAAGTACACAGGCTAACACGAACTAAGATTCAGATACCATTATTTCCCGGTGACTACCAGCAACCTCCCTGCCTCCCCCCCCCCCCCCCCCAACCTTTTTTAGCCATGCTCTCGGGCAGGTTTCCTGCAGACAAACTACACAGCCTGAATGCCCCGCTCTGGAAGGAGAAGCATGTGATTCCCGGGCTGGGGGGAAACGCTCAGGCCCAAGCGGAGGCGAAGGAGCGAGGGGCAGCGAGGGAGAGGGGACGGGGCTCCAGTTACACCTCGCCCCGGAGCCTCCAACGAGCGCGGCGGCCCCGCGGTCCCCGCGGAGGCGGCGGCGCACACGCCGCCCCCTGCGGAGGCGGGGAGGGGTTGAGCACTCGCCCTCCGCGGAGGCGGCGGGCATCTCCCCGCCCCTCCTCCGCTCCCTGCGCGCGTTGGGGGGGGGGAAGGGGAAGCCCGCTCCCGGCAGGGGCGGCCGCGGAGCTGCCCGCCTGCAGCCGCCGCCGCCGCCTTGCGCGCAGCCCCGCGGCCGGGAAGCGGGAGCGAGCGCCGACGCCCGCCCCGCCAGCGGCACCCGCCCAGGGACCCCGGCCCCGCGCCCAGCCGGCTGCCATCCCCTCCTCCTCCTGCCGCCGCTCCCCGCCCCGCGCACACACACGCAGACACACGGCACTGCGGCGGCCGGCCCCCCACCCCTCCCCGGGCCGCGGGGAGGCGACGGCGGCCGGGCGCCCCGGGCTGCGCTCGCACGCAGCTGTGCCGCCGCGGCCTGGCTGCGCGGCTGCGGCGCCCCGCCGCCCGCCCCCGCGGCTCGGCTCGGCGCTGCGCGGCGCGGCGCGCACACACGCAGGCGCAACCCCCGCACAGAAAGTTAGAGAAGTTGCCCGCTTTGCCCCCTCCTTCCCCGCGCGTCTCCTGCGGGCGCGGAGCGGCGGCGGGGCGCCCCGGCGCAGGGGGAAAGGGAGAGGGCACCGGGCGCCGCGGCCCCTGCCCGGCTCGGCCCCGCGGAGGGAATCGGAGCGGCCCGCACCCTTGCGCACCAAGTCGTTGTCAGCCGGGGAAGGGGAGGGGGGGGAACACCGCCCAGCTCCCCAAATCACCCCTTTTGTCGCCGGGGAGAGACCCTCCCTCAAGTTTCCTTGTCGGTGTGTGCTCGGGGTGAGGGAGGACTCTCCTAAACAACCCCTTGAAAATCGCCAATCCCCCCCCCCCCCCCGGCTGCCCCATCCTCCCCCAGCACGGGCAGGGCAGCCCCCTGCCCCCCTCCGGATCAGCCGCAGCACCCCTCGCCTCCCCTCCTCCTCGCACTTTCTCCCTCTGCCGCCCCCAGCCAGGGGCGCGCAGAGGCGGCACCCGACCTCCGCCTGGCGTGGGAGCAGGAAACCAGCCCCCTCGGCCCGGCAGGGTGGGGTGCCGTATCCCACACACAGCACCCCCCCCGCCGCCCCGCCGAAACGGGGGACGTCCCGGGGAAGTAAACCCGCGCCGCCGCCCCCCCCCGCCGCCGGGCCCCGGGGGCGCGAGCACGATGCCCCGGCGAGGGGCGGCCCCGCGGTCCCCTGCCCCCGGCTCCCCTACGGTTCCCCACGGAGGGGGCCACGGCCCCCGCCCCGCTCCCCGCCGCCGGCGCGGGGGAAGCCGCCTCACCGCGGCCGCGGTGCCGCCCGCCAACACCGCCCCTCCGCGCACCGGCGCGGCCCCGGGCGTCCCCCCGGCATTACACAAGGCGGCCGGGGAGGCGCGGGGGGCTCGGGCACACCCCCCGCCGCGCCGGGGCCGAGGGGGCGTGCGGGAGCCGTTACCGGGGTCAGTGCCGTCTCCCACCGCTGCCGCCGCGGCTGCCACCGGCGCTGACCTTCGCTTTGTAAGATGAAGCTGAAGCTGGGGCTGCGGCCGCCATGTTCCCGTTTTAATAACTGCCTGCTTGTTTATTTCAATGGAGACCCTCCCACCACTCGCCCTCCTCCTCCTCCCCTTCTACCCAGAGGAGGGCTGGACGGGGAGGAGGCGGGGGGAGGCACAAGTCACTCCCCCCTGCCCCCGGGCACGGCGGCAGCGGCCGGGCCCCGGGCTGGGGGAGGCCGGGCCGAGCCGAGCCGAGCCGGGCCGGGCCAGGCCGGGCCGGGCCGGGAGGGCGGCACCGCGGCGCCGCCGCCCCTGGCTGATGCCGCCCGCCGGAGCGCGGGGCTGCCCCGCTCCCCGCCCGCAGGGACAATGGCAGCCGCCCCGCTCCCTCGCAGCCCTGCGCCGCGCTCCCGGGAGCCTCCTCCTCGGCACCCGAACGGGGGGGGGGGGGGGGAAGTCCTTCGCCCTCGGAGGGCGAGACTTTAAATGTGGCCCTTTGCCGTCCGCCCTCGGAGGAACCTCGCTCTCGAGCGGGACCCGAGCAAGCAGCCCTGAGAGGGCTTTCGGTGGCCCATGTTCCCAAAACCAAGGAGACGGAGGCGGGGGGGACGGACGGGACACAGTCTTATTTCCTTTCTTTGCCCCCGGAAAAAAGAAAAAAAAAAAAAAAAGAAAGAAAACACACACATGCTGAAAATCATGTCACAAATACACAGCATCAACTGTATCTCACTCGCGGGAGCAAGGGGATGAAGATGCAGGCTTTTCCTGGGCTGGAGGAGTGAATGCATGAGTTAAAAATTATTAAGGGCTGGAGGGTGATTGTTAAACATTGCCCTTTAGTTCAAGAAGCAATCCACGACACAGAAATCCTATCTTAAAAGAAAAGCTTTACATTTTCACTTGTCGATAATGGCGAGCCATACTCTACACGCTGTAACAATTGTTATTTTTGACATTTTGTCACATGGGTGTGCAGCCCCAAGTTTTTCTGCAGCTAGCCACAGATTATACATTGTTACTGGTGGCGTGCCTAACTCTGCTTGCAATTAGGCTTGTCCAACACTTTTTTGATCATAATCCTGGTTTTTCAGATGGTTACATTTTGCCCTACTGTGCTGCATACAATTTCCCATACTTGCGTCTGACTCAAGTTTTTTTAAGCTTTTTTCTTTCATTGGGCAAAAATAGTTCAATTGTTTCTCCAAACAAATTGAAGGAAAACTGTCTTTCCCACTATCCTTCCCCATGTTAAAAAAAAGTCTTTGCAACCAAGTTGCTGAAAACTTCTAATATTTTCCTCTTCTGGAGAAAGAACTCAGGTATGGGAGGGCCGGCCATTGGAAATCTATTTGAATTTAGCCCCCATTAGGAAATGGGAGTGGAGGGATTGTAGTTCGTATATGCTCAATTAGAGCTTTGCTGCTAAATTAACCAGAGATCCTACCTACATTAAATCCCACTGTTTCAGGGGGAGTACTTCTGGCATCATCTCCAGAAGACAAGTGGGCATGCTCCAGCACTGGGCTGCAGCAGCTGGAGAGGACAACCTTTCTCAGTGTCCCTCCCCATCAGTCGTACTCGGCAGAGAAATTACTCTGTCTTCAGGAAGCTCTTCCACTCTGCCCATACACAGGCAGGCAGCAAAGAGATTCAAGGTTAATTCTGTCTGGAGAGCAGAGAAATCAGAATATTACCTTGAAATAACATGGCAAATGAGAGTAGCTTGTATGTGAAAAAAACCTGGGGCAAAGAGTTCTGGAGAGACAGAGCTTTCCCTCTGGCCTCATTTGTTATATCTGTGCAAATCTCTGTAGCAAATAAGCTAACAGTTATACAGGCAATAATCTCATTTACTTCACAGTCATGATTCATTTGTTCTCCTATGCTAAGTGAAACAGTGGTCCGCTGGAGAAAAAAAAAAAAAAAAAGTCTTTAATTTTATGACCATAAGCAGCCCAATTTAGAATTGCACAGGTAATTTTAATTCCAGCATTTCTTATTTATGGAAGCTTGATTTTTTCCAACTTCACACTTCCTTTAATGTGACCAAAAGTCTTTATTAAACTAGTACCTAAATCCACCAGGAAAAGCAAGGAAGACCTTTTAACTTGCTGCAGTACAAACATAAAAGATAGCCCATGCAATGCAAAGTTTATGGTCTCAACATTGACAAAACCCCCTGAGTCTGATGTGGCTGAGTGTCCTTGTCAAACTGGGTGAGAGAGGGGATTTATCTACATATATATGCCCAGATCCACTGAAATTTGTTACCAGCTCCTAACTCATGAGCAAATACATTTTGTCATCTAAGGCCAAAACCCAAACCCCTGGTTACAAATATCACTGTGTGCAAAGGCCAGTAATTATGTTATTCCCAACTGCTATTCTTTAAAGGGAAAGCACCATCTTCCAGATGGGAAACAGATTTGATAAACGCACTTCAGTGCCGGATTTTATTCAGCATTACAGCTCTTCTCTGAACCTTCTCCAGTGTCACCATTGCTGCATTGTGCTGATTAGAGCTGTGCTTATTTTTTCAACAGAAGCTTCATCCATTCTAAACGAGAGTAATATAAGCTTTCTGTCATCCTCTCATATTCATCCTCCTCCCATTTATACTTCTGCTGGCTATTTTGTTCACAGCATCACTTTATGCATTCACTTGATTATTCACTGTGATCTGCAAACCTTTCCTGGTGTGAAATTTAACACAGAGAGAAGTTTTTAATTATTTTGAATTTTCAGTGAAGTTTGGTTAAATTTCCTCTCATAACTTTTTTTTTCTAAATCTTTTTTTTTTCCCTAAATCAACAGGAAAAGAACCAGAATCTGAATGCAAGCATGTTTTCCTGATCAGTATAGCCAGATATTGTCAATGTTCTTTTTTTTACTTACTTTTTCTACATAACATATTTCTTAAAAAATTTGTACATGGGATACTGTGAGTAAAACTAGCATTTGCAGGTGTGTTTCTAACTGGTTTTCAATTAAATTAAAGTTATTCTTCCATAAGGTGAAAGGTTATGAACAAATTGTTGAATGCTTATGGACTTGCTGGGCCACTAAGGTATGGCTGCTGTCTCATAAAGCTCTATCTGCAGCTTTAACACGTAAGGAAGAAGGGTTTATGTGCACCTGCTGACACCGGGACTATATGTAATGCAGCTGTTCGTGCACAAAGCCTTTTTCATGAGCAGCTGCATTTACCCTGTAGAATTACTCTGCCCACCTTTATGGGGAATTGAGTCCCCACTTACTCATTAACCTCCCCAAGTGGGTTTAAATATGGTCTTTATGAAACCAATAAGATTTTTGTTGACACAGTGTATACCTAACTGAAACCCACAAAGAAAACAAAATGAAATTTAATACCATTTAAACCTACTATACCATCTTCAGCCTCTTAGGGATGTGGGGGACCTGTTGAGGTCTTCTGGCTGAACCCTCAGCTCCAAGTAGGGCCAATTTTGAAGTTATGCCAGGTTTCCCAGGGTCGTATCCAGCTCAGTTTTTACTGTCTACAAGGAACCTCTCTGGATGACCCATTCCGGTGTTTGACCACATTGTGAATTTTTCTTGTCCCCTGATATTTAGTAGGTCTGTTCCAGCTTGTTCCTGTTGCCTCTCACAGTGAAAAGGCCACTGTGGACCTCAAAGAATGCTCCATCTTCTCTACACCTGCCCATTAGGTAGCTGAAGAGAACAATAAAATTCACACCACCTTCTCTTCTTAAGACTAACAGCCTGACCTTCTCAGCCTCTTCTTGTACATCATGTGCTCCAGCACCCTCACCATCCTGATGGCCCTCCTCTAGATTTGCTTTTCTATGCCCGTGTCTTTCATGCACTGGGGCGCTCAAAACTGCACATAGTAACCCAGATGCAATCTCACAAGTAGTCCATGGATGGGAATAACCACTTTTCTCGACCTCCTGACTATTCTTTCGCTATTGTGGCCCAGGATGCTGTTGACCTTCTTTGTTGCAAGGTCACTGTTGACTTCCTTGTTGCTCACCAGGACCCCCGAATTCTTTTTCGCAAAGCTGTTTTCTATCCACTTGGTCCCCAGCTCATAAAGTGGATGGCTGTTCTGCCCCAGATGCAGGATGCTGCACCACCATTCATTAAACTTCATGAGCTTCCTGCCAGCCCATTTCTCCAGCCTGCTGAGGTCCCTCCAGTGCACTGATCACTCCTTCCCAATCTGCTGTCATCTGCACTTCATCGTATCACTGAGGTCACTGGTAAAGGCATTACGCAGTGTCAGTCCCAGTACTCACCCTTGAAGTATACTGGCCACCAGGAGACCTGCTACTGCTGATCACAGCACTTGAGCCCAATGGTCCAGCCAGTTTTCCACCTAACTTCTACTTAACCTAGCTCATACCTCTCCAATGTGGTTAAAGGAGGTCTATGGGTGATTGCGTCAAAAGCTTTGCTAAAGTCAAAGTAAACGACATCTGCTGCTCTCTCCTTCTCCGCAAACTCAGTTATCTCATTATAAAAAGCAGTCACATTGGTCAGGCAGAATATGTCCTTTGTAAACCCTTGCTGCCTGTCCCCGGTCACCTTCTTGTCTTTCAAACACCTGGACATGGTATCCAGGAGGATTTACTAAATCCTCCCACAGACTGAGGTCAGGCTGGCTTGTCTGTAGTTCCCTGGATCTCCATTCTTGAAAATGGACACAACATTTGTCTTTTTTCAGCCACCCAGCGCTTCCCCCAGTCACCACCACCTTTACACAATACACACACACCCGTCATGATATGCATACCCTACCACTACTACAATTACTGTGCCCCTCTGACCTCACATGACATCTCCAAACTATTGCTGATTATCCTCCTTCCATTAGCCTTTTACCACGTTCTGCCCTGTCAAAATAACACATGGCACTGTGTTCTTTTAAAGTATCTAGGATCTGGCTCAGCTTCTTCAATGGCACTTTGGCTTTATTGCCATTTGATACAGTGAAACAGCAGACTCATTAAGAGCTTGCAGTGAAGAGCATATCCTAGGCACATAGTGCTTATGTGCTAGAACTAAAAATAAGAATTTTATTTTGTCCTAGAAAAACTTCAGACATAAAAAAATATTTTTTGCGCCTCAAATAACAAACTTGTAAATTAGAAAGTGGCTAATCAAACATTCTATTTTATGTTGATGACTTATTAATTCAATAATTTGCCTCACATTCACTTTTTTAAAATCAGATAACCTTGAGAAGCTCCATACCTTTTTAACACAAGAAATCAATCAAGATCAATTTCACTTTATAAAATGTTTTGAAGAAAGTTATAAATGCATAGGGTAAGAATTAGAATTTTAATCAATATTTGTGCAAATATTTTATACCAGAAGAAATTACTCATTTTACTCATGCTACTTTAGTAGCAGTTCATGCTAAGACAAAATAATGTTCAACTGAGGGAAATACACCTGTAGAGCTGAAGCACAACTGCTATGCTGGTACCAGAAGTGTATATATTTTTCTTATATTGTAATTATCATACCAAACACCTTGCATTTTTACTTTGCTGGATCTGCACCTCCATTCACCCAGCCCACTTGCTTCTCCACTTTCCTTCAGCTACATATAGCAATTGTGACCACATGAAGTGCTGGATCAGACAAACAAAATCTGCCCCTAAAGTTCTTCCCACACACTGTGATGGGACTGCTGAGGAGGTAGCACCAAATTCCAACCATGAGAAAAGGGGTAGTGCCTGCTGGGCACTCCTGGGCAGCCTGCTGGGGATGACCCTGCCTGAGCAGGGGGGTTGGACCAGATGACCTCCAGAGTTCCCTTCCAACCTCAGGAATTGTGTGGCTCTGTGATACTTTTTGTGGAAAACAAAATTCTTTCTGCTACTCTGCTTTACTTCACACTGCTCTCCCAACTTCTCCAATCGTTCTTCTCTTTAGCCATATTTTTTTCTTTTTCCCTTATTTCCCCTTTTCTCTTTATTTTTGCTAGTCTTTTATGCTCAGTCTCTCCCATATTCTCATCCTGCAGCATGTGCTCAACAAGAGTTATGCTATGACATATTCTGTATAATCATGCAGTCTATTCAAAAAGACATTGCCGTTCCTCCTACTGAGGATGAAAAAAGCCCAGCTCACCCCTATACTCTGACTTTAACAAAAAATGTAAACAGCCCTCAAGCATACACATTAAGGAGTATAACTGAGCTACATACAAGAAACAGAGCTAGAATTGTTTCATTATGGTTTTGCTGTTTAAAGAGCAATGTTGTCTTCCCCTTGTAATTACATTGTTGAATATGTTAACTTACCTTTTGTTTAGAACACTATCTTCTTCCCTTGATTTCTTGCACTTGAAATCAAAAATTTTGGTACCTTCACAAGAATTTCATAATAAAAAGCATTGCTGAGGAAGGTCAGAATTAAAAGCCATCCCACCATTAGCAAGTGGAGATGTACAGTTTAACAAGCCCCCTAGACACATCCTTTATGCTGCTTTCTTTGGGATGTCCTCCGAAAAATTATTCTAAGGCAGCTTTATTAATTCATATTTAACAATTACTTCTCATCACTGACCACATACATTAGGATGCTTTCCTCCTAAATCGTAATGGTTGTGCAACCCTCAGCCTAAGTGACCCTACATCTTTTATGTTGAATGTACTTTCTAAATTCACTATTAAGCTGATTACACCCTGAGGATGATCAATCTGTGTTCTCCATTGGCCACTTACCATGCAAATTTAGAGTTATGTACACATGTAAATTTACTAGCTCATGTAATTAGAGCACAGAAGATATAACAAAAATCAGAGTGGTGGTGAAGCATGTTTTCAACTGGCAAAAACTCAGCATGTCTGTACAAGTAGCACATTTCATGCAGCAGACTTAAGATCTGCCTCTCTCTGTTGCAGTTCTTAATGCCATTATGAAAGAGATGAAATCAAGATGGAAGGATGACAGTGATTTAGTCACAGAACCAGTTAAATGGCTTTCCAAACTTGAGGCCACAGACAGCTTTTTGATTTACAGATAGCACAGAAGCTTGATCTTACAAACCTTTAACTGAACTAAATAAAGTCCAGAAAGTATGAAGAAGGAAATATACGAGTTTGGCTTCATTTCAGGATAGAGTTAAGAGTTTTAAGTTCAAGTTCTGTGAATTCAGTTACTTAATGGCTTGTTTAAAATTATCACTTTAATTTAATTTATTTTTATTATTAAAACAATTACATTTTCATTAGAGTTTCTTAAGCTCATGTTTTTTGTTTGACTTCCAACCCTAGACTCTAGAATAACCAAATTTTTGTATGGAATTATTTTAATCTAACAAATATTAGAAAAAATTATTGTGCCTGAGCTTTTTGGACTATGTAGGAGGAGAGAGGTTTCCCATCCCCTGAGACTACCTCCATTTCACCCTAATGGCATGCCCTCTGAAAGCTCCTTGGCGTCAGCTTCATCTGACTCACCAGACAAAGGCATCAGGAATGGGGAACACACACCTTCGAAGACTGAGCCAGAGTGCAGAGCAACCAGAAGAGTTGAAGATTTCCCTCATCAGTTTTGGACATCTGGCCTTTCCTTCCCCAAGCAGCTCCTTGGATTTTCAGACTCTGGCAGTCTCCTTGAACTGGCTTCCCCCACTTTTGGGCTTTAGGAGCAGATACTGTTACCACAGGAACCTCCATATGTAGGATCCAAATGACACATTGCTCACAACACAGCAAGAAATTCTATGGTTTTCTTTCTCCTTTCTTGTATCAGGAAGGAAAGGTGATGGTGTTGAATTTTAAATAATCACTGGGCATCAGAATTAGCACCTCACCAAAATGAGTCTCTGCTCCAGCCTCCTTGCATGCTCAAGGAGACAGCTCTATATCAGTAAAAGATACTTCATGTTTCTGAAGTTGCAATCCTACCATAGTACATTCTCACATCTCTGGTTTTTGTGGAGAGAGATTTTGCTTTTGGTTTTACTACATGTGCCTGTTATATATCCATTAAATATAGCTCATCAGGAAATAGCAAGGTTAGCAAAGCCAAGGCTGAAGGAGGAAGAGGCTACAATTGGATTAAACTTTGATATTTTTTCTTATGCCATCCCACTCCAGCCGTTCCACTTCTAAGTTCTAAAATATATTTGTAATAATTATCATAATGTTTGAAAAAACAAATACTAAACAGTAAAGCTGTTTCATAAAAACAATAAATTAAAAAGACGAAAGGAACCGAAAGAGAAATGGATAAACTAACTTAGGGCTTGTATTTGCAGTAAGATAATACCCGGTGAATAGGTGCTTGAAAGATGATGCAAATGCACTGAATCGTTTGGAAAAGCACAATTTGTAA
Source organism: Harpia harpyja (assembly GCF_026419915.1). Lineage (NCBI taxonomy): Eukaryota > Metazoa > Chordata > Aves > Accipitriformes > Accipitridae > Harpia > Harpia harpyja. Next base: position 42,953,372 of record NC_068944.1, read on the forward strand.
CCATGGTGTACTTACACATAACTCAACCAATTCAACCTTACCATTGCCTGGTGACTCCAACCTGACAGCTAAGGTAATGGATTTGTCAATAGTTCTGCTTGCACTGTTTAAATCAACAAGTGTTTTGCAAGAGCCACTGTAGCCCTAAGGTTTGGAAGACAAGTGGTATAAAGCTACCCCTCCCCCCTCCCCCCCCCCCCCCCCCCCGCCTCTTTGCAGTCCTTTCTATGCTGTCCCTCTCAGAAGAAAAGTTGCAGCCTAAGCTTTCCCTTCCCCATTTTAACTCTTATAATTACGAAAGATCCTGCATCAGACAATTCAAGTATATTTGATGAGATGGTTACAGACACCGTGCTTGCTAGGATGCAGGCTTCCAAAACCATTTGTCCTTTGTATACTCCTCTATCCACAGTCTCAGCCTTATACTTACCAAAGGGAAAACTAGTCCTATGAAGGACAGACTGAGCTGAGACAAAGGTGTCCATTTTTTACATCAGAGAGTGCCAAAGTATGAGGAGGAATTTAATTTCTATATAGAAAACTATCACGCTGCTTCTTCGTTTAAATACAGCTGAGTTGGTTAAATGTATACCCTGAATCCAGAAAAAAAGAAACAACAAGATCATGAGGCTGAAAGAGGTCAAGAGGCCATCTGTGTCCACCCCCTTCCTCTAAGGCAGGATGATCAACACCTATCTCACTCTTAATGCATTGGTCTAACCTGTTCTTAATGACCTGTGGTGAAGACATCTCAGCCTCCCAGGCTACTGCATTGCTCTCCTCTCCTCACCATTCATTTTTCCAATGCTTAAACATGGTTTCTTTTGCTGCATTTTAGACCTTTATCTTCTCCTCAAATCTACCATCGATATGGAGGGGTTTTTTTCCCTCTCTCTCTGCCAGTTCTCACCCTTGTGCAGAGCAGCTGCAGTTTTTGTCCTCAGTCTTTTTCTAGCCTGAGCAAGCCCAGTTCCTTCCAGCTCTCCTTTTAGGGCACGTTATGCCGGTCCCTGCTCATTCAAGCTGCTAGGGACTTTCTCCAGCTGGTACAGAGAAAAGGATGCATTTTTGATACTGAGCATGCTGCTTAGTTTGAGGCCTTACTGATGCTGAAAGCATTACTTCATTTGCCACGCAGGCTGTATGTCCCTTTCCACATCCCAATAAGCATCTTATTCCTCACCCACCCCTCCAACAACATGGAATTGCTCCCTGTTGTTCAGAGATCGGATCTACCAACCTAACTTCAGGACCCTCAAATTTAAAAATGCAGTTTAATGCATTATTACAGACATTATATTGATATAAAGACATATGCTACTTCAACCAAAGACCTCACCCAGTCATTGTTTTCAAAAAAATATTAAAGACAGACAGCTAACAGAGGTGCTCAGAGCACTAATGTTTGTATGTTTTGGCAAAATCCAAACTCTAAATCAAAGTGTAATAAACAAATACTGCTACTGCTTGTGTATAGGTCTGCCTGAATTTTTTCACGCACTTTATTTTCTGTACTGGTAGTATCTCTACAAATCAGGATCAGGAATATCAGAGAACCACTCTTTTAACTACAGAAAAGTATTAACAACATCTCATTATAGTCTTAAGCCAAACAGCCTGATTTGTAGAAAAAACCCTCCAAGGATGGAGAAAGATACTATTTATGTCTATGAAATGGAGATGATCACATTTGCTCAGGTATTCTATTCATACCTATATATTTTTTGAAAGAGGTCACCTAACTATAGGTTCAGACAGGGAACTACACTTCGGCTGTTGCAGTGATTAGTTGTTAAACAGGATCCCATTTTGCTAAGGACTGTACAAGTTTATTGCAAAAAGATTTTCCCTGGCCAAACATTACAAGCTAAATACGAGGTAAGGAATGGGTGGATTGAAAAAAAAACCAAAAAACCCCCCCAGTCTACAACCCCCATCCCCACCTTGCACCTAGAGACTGGAGTTAAAAGGAACAAAGCAAAATTAGCCAAGTACAGGGTTTGGTATGATAGAGAGGTGTCCTACTCCAGCAGCTGCTTAACTGTTGTTGAGTCACTCTTGGTAGAAACTAGAGCAGGGTAAACAATGCAACAATTCAAAAAATTCAGGAGACACCCTTAGGTAAGTGATTTGGCAAATATATTTAACTTTGCTGGGGATACTCACTGAGACTACTTACATGCCTAAGTACCTTGCTAATCAGGAGGCTATTTAAGCTATTTGGAGTCAGAAATTGAAAAGTGTTTGTTTGTGTGAAGCTGGTGGGCCTGGTTTTAGCTAGTTCTTGCAAGACAGAATGATGCATAATAGAACATGCCTTCCAAACATGCATTTAGTTGAATTTATTTGCTACTTATATATTTTTTAAAGATAATTTTTTTATACTCATTATTGTAGATCCATGTATTCTTTTTTCTGCTAAAATGAAATCAATGAAAGAAATGAATCAATCCAACACTTCAATATTCATAAAATACTTATAATTTTGAGGCAAAGCATGTTTGCAAACAGAAAAGGCTTTTTTAGAAATTACTTAAATCTCATCCCCTACTGCTTTGATAAAATCTTTCATTTTCTTTTAATAACAATGATAAAGAAGGAACCCTGGATTGTAACATGTAGAACGAGTACTATTCAAGGAAAGCAATGTATCATTGTGTATAACTTGTGTATAATTTTGAATGTGTCAATATTCATAAATATAATACATTTTGTTTTGTTCTATAACAAAACACACGGTTTGCTTTTCCATATTGACTGTCTTACATGCAATTTTATGACAAAATGCATTTTAGTTTATAGTCTACCTGTAAGAACCAAGTAAAATATTACACATTCCTATTAAAAGGATTATATCCATTTTCTCTGGAGAAGCTGCTCCTGATATTATTCAAGAATTCTATTTGATTCATTACTTTAAAGTGTGTTAAATTCCTCAGTGCCTGTTTCCTAGCATCCTCTTCAATGACATATTGCTTGTGAATACGTGCAAATTTTGGTGGAGTAAGAAAATGCGTTGGTTAGAGAAGTCATGTATTGTATTTCTATTTAACCATCAGATGGCCTATGCAACTATGTAGTAATAAATTGCAATTTACTCACTGTGTGACCTTATGTCTCAAGTACTTTCTCACTATTCTGTCGAAAACTAGAAAAAGTAAATTACGACCACGGATATCAAGGAGAGCATGAGCAAGGAGTAGCAGGCTTGACTTCATCGAGTAAGCCTTCCTAATTCACATGACTCAAACAAGAAAATCAAGTGAGCTGGCAAACCCCAAACAATGGAATGAAGAAGTAATGCAAGAGTAATTCCTAATTAATGCTGTTTATTTTGTAGAAGCAGAGTATTTAAACATTTGGAATCTCATCTGAACACCACCATTCAGAATATGTTGCTTTTAAGACCTATATTTATCGTTTATAATATGATGCATTATATCGCAAAATGTACCTGTATACACATTATAGGCATAAAATGCCAGCTATAAAATCACCAGCCCTAATTATTCATACTCATTGTAATTAAACATGCTGAAGTCAAAGCAAAGAGACAAAGTAATAGAAGTTAAAAGAGGAAAAGATGAAACTAAGCGTATTTCTGGGCAGATAAAATTCTAATAAACAAGAATGCTTTCAAGAGATAATTTCTCCTCTTAACACGCAAAATGCCAGTTTGGTGACTGGAGTAAGAAATTCTGGAAATTAAATGCAAATTAAGGTGAAACTGAAAATCAAGTTGTTTCTTAAACAAGGAAGTGTACATACATATTAGATATCCCATAATCCATAACCAAATCATGACTGAATTACTACTTCAGAGCAAGTGAAAAAGTTTATTGGGGGTGGGGGGAAGACATTCCTGAATAGTCAAGGTATGGAAATGTCTCTTTATTTATATGTGCAGCAATCCCAATCTTTGTATGTTCCTCTAAGACCTACCTACCTATAATCCAGATAGGAAAAACATGAGAAAATACTGTACAGATTGCAATAAGGATAGAATCTACATTGAAATACAGCATGATTTTATTGAAAAGAGCTGCCAAGAGAGACAAGGTGAAGATTCAACCCTGTGCTGTGTTTTGTAAATGCAAGTATTATTCTAAATACAAGCAGAAAGGAACCTCGCCCTACCTCAAATCATAGTGTCTGCAACCACCACTTCCTAAAAAAAAAAAAAAAAGAAAAGAGCACTTTGTACTTCTTGTGTAACTGGTTCACACACAGGTAGGCAGAAGTCTGCATCAAACCCCTGCATCAGCTCTTTTTTAGATGAATTACTTGTGTTACCCTTACCTTGCCCCATGCATCGGAACTGCAGCACTGACATCACTTACATAAAGCCAAATAAGTTGTACAGCATTAAAACCAGACCACAGACAACCTTTCTCCAGCTATAACCCACGCTTTTTTCCAGCCGGTAGCAGTCCTCTCTCTGCATTGCAAGGTCTTCCTATTGATACTGCTACTTATGGCCTGTTTTAAGTACAAATAATACCCTGGAGAAAACACTCCTACGAGCAGGGCAATGGAAGCCAAACAGCTTGCAGTGCACCAGCTCCAAACTGAGGGCTTAAAATTCCCTGAACATACTATGTTTTTAACTCTATTAAAAAGCACGGTACAGCTGTACTATTTCACAGTCGATTGCATAGTGTGTTTTATACATCAGAAAATAAGCCCTACCCTCACATCCAAATGCCTGTGTGTTTGGGGGTTCCAGATGCAGGAGGTGCTCAGGCATTGTAAGTCAGGAAAATCTTTAGGCATTGAAGAACATACTTGTGAAACTTCTGAACAAAACCACTATGGAAGCCAAATTTTCAAAGCTGACATCAACTAGTAATCCCAGCATGGTTTAAATGGTGAAAAAAAGCAATGCAAGCATTTGACTTTTAGAAAACAAATCAACTACTTTTTGAACTTTTCAGCCAGAATAATGATCTATTATTTACCAGTCGGGCAAAGGGGCCCATTTTGGTACAAGCCAGGACCTAGGCACAAATTTACACCACTTGGATTTGCACCTGTACAGTTTCTAGCGGCGTGCTCCTTTTGCCCCAGCTGCACACCTTTAAAACAATTGTCACCTCCATCGTATCTTCCCTTGGTCTTTACTTCCTCTTTCACCGAGAGTGTTAAAAAATCCCCAGGCTCCCTTTTCCGCAGAGAAGTTGCTTTCTCTCCCATCTTGAGCAGGCGTGGCTGGAGGGGAGGTGTTGGGGGGGGAAGGATGTGCTGCCAGGGGTGGCTGGGGCCGGGGGGCTCCTGCCCCGCTGAGCACTGGCAAGTGCAATGTGGTCCTGCAGCCCTGCAAAGCCAGTGCTCAACCTCGATGGTCCCTCACAGGCACCAGAAAAAAAAAAAAAAAAAAATCATTCCGCTACTGGCAATTCGAAGCAATAGTTGGGTGAAGAAACAATACAAAAATAATAAAAATTCTGAGGTTTGTTTGTTTCTTGCTTTTTAAAAAAAAAAACCAAATGGTGCTTTTCTGTGGAACTTCTTTTCTTGAAACCTGGCCATCAGGCAGATGTGGAGAAAAAATAAAATAAAATAAAATAAAATAAAATAAAATAAACCCCTACAAGATGGTAACAAAAGGATACCCCCCCCCTGCTTCCCATAGGCAGTGCATCTCCTCAGAAGCTTCATGGCTTCGGGTACCAGGCAGCACGCCTGGGAAGAGCCGCCTCAGAAGTCAGTACCAACAGGCCCCTGCTTTGACTTTTCATACAAAAAGAGAACAGGCCCAAATGAGCATAAGAAAAACAGGTCTGCTGCTGACAGGCCTGAGGCACAGGGATGGAGCCCATTTTGTAATTTCCTTGTATCTCAATAGAATAGCTTCCATAAGCAATTAATTCACTTACAAACTAATTAGAAGAGGTTCAGCACCTTTAAAAATTAGGCCCTCATTGTTCTAAAAAATTAATAAAATACTAATTCTGTTTGTGGAAGTGATATTCCTACAAAGTAATAACTGTTTTCACTGGATTTCAATTCCCTAGTTAATTTGATTGCATAATTAAGGCATAGAAGCTTCACCAAAAATATAGTTAAGTCTCTTCAGTTTTTTTAAGGGATACAAAAATTTGTGTTATACAGCTTTGCTTGGGAACCTAACATTTACTAAGATAAGTGGTAAGGTAATTATATTCAATGGTACTAAAAGAAAATGACAGAGAACCTTATGTAATTGTTCTATTTCTGCAAATCCACGTTTTTTAGCTGCTAGTCTGCAATCTGTATTTTACCCAGTCATATCCCAATTTCCTCCCTAAGACAAGCTGCAAATTGAGTTTATAGTTTATTTTAATATTTCCTGCCATCAAATTATATGGATAAGAAATCCTGTATACTCGTGCCATAATCCCATTTCTGATGAAGAAAAGAATATACAGGCCTGTAGTATAATATTGTCATGCAAACAGATTTGTGTCTCCCTATCTTAGCTTGCCCAGACTTTGAAATCTTTTAAAGTAAACAACATATTTTTCTTAGGTTAGCTGGAGAAGGACCATAGAACCTTCACATGGAAAACTGAGATATCATCTTTCAAAATGAACAAAATAATGGACAGCAAAAAACCCCTCCGTGTAACACGGGTTTGCTTACAGTTCCATTAAGAAATGAAGAACAGTTCTCTAAGCCCTTCACTGAAATACTACAGTATAACTTAAGACACAAAACAGATCTTTGTTTCTTACTGAATGCAACTTTTGTGACATGCATGTTTAATCTCATTAGAAATTAAACAAGAAGCCACATCTCTGAGGATGAAAGTCAAAGAAAGAATTATACCTGCATTAAGTAAATTTCAAAAGAAAAAAAAACAAACCACAAACAAATAGCCACTGTGCAGAAAGCAGAGTATAGTATAGCAGAGCAAGGTATCTTTAGGAGATCAGTGGAAGTACTTTTACTTCGTAAGAAAAAAAAAAAGTTGATATGAACAAATGAATGCAAGGGGAAACACAGTGGGACCATCATAACTCCAGTTTCTCCACAGGAATACCAAGCAAATTATAAAAACAAAGTGAAAAATACTCGATTATATGATAAATATAAAAGATAAAATCAATTGAGGGAGGGGTTTTAAATTGGTATTTACATATTTTGAAGGCAGTTGAAATTGTTATTGCAAATCCAGTAAAGCACAGGAATTATACATCCGTTAGCAAGACAAAATGCTCGTTATTTTTATGCTAGATGATATGCAAAGCACAGAGTACAATCTGGAGAAATGAATGCAGTAATGGCCAAAATTTAACAGTTGGTAATTTCAGGGTACTTCAGACTTTAATGTGGTCTGTTCTCCTGTCCTCAATGCTTTCTGAAAATCAGGTCCCTTCTGATGTTTCCACAAAAACTGGGGCACGCAGAATAACTAGCAATTTGTTAAAACCGCGGCCTGAAAGTACCTTCAGGAAATAGATAACCTCACAAAGTCTGATGAATATTCTGACTGACTCCAGATAAAATTTTGGGCAAACACAGAATATAGCGCAATGTCCAAAAATGAGTATTGACACATAAGTCACACCTCCTCAAAAGAAAAACTAAGATGCAGCATCCTATCTGATAAGGTTATGAAGAAAAAAAAATCCAACTTATTTACGAGAAGGAGAAACAACCTGCCCAGCGCATCAGCTGGCAGAATAATCACAAACAAGCAAACCAATATCAGACGTATTTAAATGTTTTGGGAAAGTACCAAACTAAAAGCCAGGAATGGCCAATACCTCTCAGTCTGACAACCTAACCACACTGCTGTGTGATGCTGAGGAAGTTCTCTCTTACCACATTACCATGATAAGGTGGTGCAATTAATACTAATAGCACAGGGTGCAGCGGTGCTTTAATTTCTATAGAACACTATAAAGTGATACATGTTATATTTTTATTACTACTTTTACAATGCTCTTTATTTTTCCGCCAGAAAACTGTAGGTAAGTCTTTGAGAAGGTTTTAACATACCCAAGCGTATAGGATATCCACAATAAGAAAATAGTTCAAGCATGATGATACAACAAAAAAAACCAATGCATTTCAAGACTGTTGTCCAGAAAAAGTAAGATACAATTGTTCAAAGATATTTGAATATGTACTGGAGAAAGTTAAGATCAGACAAAAAAATATATAAGGCTCTATATTTGGGTCTACTTAAAATCTTCCTTTTCCCTCATCCTTGCATCAAGCGGATTTTATAGCCCGCGGTCTGGACCTGTAGTCACATGGGTGCCTATTTTCTAAATTACAGTATTCTGGAGAACATTTGCCCCTCAGCGTACCTTTTCAATACTTGTCACGAATAACCCGACAAAGAAAATGCTCAAGTGCTTTGATTTTTATTGCAAGGCAGCAGATTGGAAGAGAAGATGCTTGTTCCAAATAAGGTGCAGCAAGTACACCTGAAAGAAATATCAACTGCTTAAACAAAATCGATGGTAGAATCTTATTTAAAATGCTTTAAAAATGGAAGTAACACCTGTAGTCCCCAACCAGGTTGTCCTCATGAAATAGCAGGGCCTGCTTCACAGATTTGCGTGAGGGTCGGTGATGTGTCTTCTTAACCTTCCATAAAGAGTGACTTCAAGCTGGCTTATGTGGCTTGAAAGCCATTTAAAGCCATCTTTAAAAACCAGAAAGGTAAGCAGTGAGTATTTGCGTTTATTTAGCTCTCTATGAGCTTAAGGAGGTTTATAAATTGGTTTCATCTCATTTAGCATCTTCATTAATAAAATGGCAGAGCATGTTGTAAACAACATGCTAATCACATCACGCAATGCAAAAATAAGAGGCTCTGATGGCATTAGTGAGAATGGAGATAATACAAAAGACAGAGAGGATGGAAACACTATAAGAAAATACAATAACAAGCTTTGAAAATTATGACAGGGAGAGCACAGGCAAAGTCTGTGAAGGGAAGGCTGAGCTGGTGAGAGCAGATGTGCCAGACCAGCCCTGCAGGTGACACTAGACAGCAGTTTGGAGGAGGTTTCACAATGTGTTGGAGTAGCACAAAAAGTATGTAAAATTCAGGCTGCTGCTGTGGCGTTTCTCGTCTAATACAGCAGAGAAAGCCACTTGAGCTAGCTAAATCTGGTTCAGTTTTCATTCCCAGAAGACATGCAGCACGCTGGCATAGATTGGAATGAACTGAAACGAAGGGTAGAAAGAGAGAAAAGGGCTTAAAGGTTGCAATGAAAACATTAAACTGTTAAGAGGTTTTGAATTTTCCCTTTTACAAATGTTACGAGAGCAAAAGTTTGGTAACATTAAATAAAACATGACGGAGAAAAATGAAGGAGGGGTTGGCAATGGGTGTATTTCTTGATGGAGTCAATTCATTCCGGCCAGAAACCATTCAGTCTCTTGCAGAAGAATGGTGGCAAATTAGAAATGAGTTGTGGTTCTCTCCACCAGTCCCAGGGAGACTGGCTTCCTTTTGCAAAGGCCTCCTGCCAAATGTTATCTCCATCAGTCACAACAAAAAGAGTCGAGGTCTGGAAGGAGAAGACAGGCAGCTTCCTTTCAGAAGCACGTGCTCTCAGTAATTCTCAAATTATATCATGAACAGTATTCATCATGAGGACCGGGGGCTCATTATCTACATTTTTCACAAGAATTCTGACCAATGTTTTAAAAATGTGTCAGTCAGAAAGCTGACACTCAAATCATGTTCAATCAGCTGAAGTGGAAAGCCACAAACTTCACTGTTCAGCAGAGAGCACCGCTGCCATTAGACTTTGTTACTTCCTCATCCCACCAAAGCTTCCTTTAAATCATGTTGTCCCTGACTCTATTTCAAGGCTTTCCAGCTCCTCTCTCTCAACCAGTGCTTAAGGTAATGGCTGCTACTGACAACTGCCTTGATGACGGACAATTTCTAGCCTTGTTTCTAACAAATATAACAACAACTACTATAGCCCCAGTAGGGTCTGTGTGCACTTTTTCCTCACCGCTGCTGTTATTCTCTGAAACTTTGGAGTAGTCATGTTGTAATATGAACCACTCTGCTCTATGCAGAGCGAGAAATATAAAACTTCATTAATAACTGATTTTTTTTTCCCCTTTCTGAAGTGCTAAAACCAAAACAACGTACTTATTCTTAATTTTGTGCACTCAGATTTGAAAAGGGTGAATCACAAGAATTAAAAGGCAATGCAACTCTGCCTTTTGAGCCAAGACAGAAAGCCTCGTATGCTCCATAAATCTTGGGATCCAAGTAGAAAACAAAGTAAAAGTGGGACTGGGTGTGCTCAATCCAGCCAGCACAGAAAACAGTATCAGAGAAGGTTCACCATCATGTATCCAGGATCCCCTACTCCTTAAAGCCTCTTCCTCCGGCAGTTACCCATGGCATTTGGAATAAGCACATGTACTCGGCTCATCCTTGCATTGCAACCAGACTGCCTCCTGCATGGCACCTCCAGCTTTTGCTTGGCACCGAGTAGCGTGTCCAGAACCCCTCCCTGCCAGGCTGTAGCCCGCAGGATTTCTTCTGTGCTGTTTTTGGACTGTGTCTAGCAGGTACAGCCCAAATACAGCAGTAGAAAAACCAGAGCTCCAGCGCCGTGGGCATCGGCGTGGTCCTCTGAGTCTGAAAGAGCGCAAAGGCCGTGAGCCATCCCACCTTCGGTCGACTTCCTGAGAGCTGAGCACGCACCCAGGCGTTCACATATCCGCGTGCATGCACACACAGTACGACAGCCGTTCAAAGCCACAAAAAGAGGTGATGGATGGGCGTTGCTGGTTCTGATTGCTTTCCTCTCAAAAAAAGGACCATTTTGTGCACTGTTCTAGGTACTACATCGGCAGAATCGATGGTAAGATTCATCCTCTTTATAAATCGAAACAAGATTGTTTTCCTAATTACATTTACATCACTTTGTTTTTTAAATTTTCATCACAAACAGGGCACATATTCTGGAATGACATCAAGGACTCTCTGGTGACGTAGAAAATAGGCAGATATTTTTGCAGCAATATTGACTTTTGCTGCTGGTGTGCAATAAAAAAAAAAAAAGCTGTTTTCATCAGGCCTCTGAACATAGGAGATTCCAAAACACCCCAGGAAGCAACAAGAAATTGTTTATGAACTATAACTGTATATTCATAATCAGAAAAAAAAAGACAGAAAAGTAAATAAAAACCATTTTTAATTACTGATCTTTACTTTTCTTCCAAGCTTTTCTGACACTGGCTCAGCCTCCCCCACTCTGCCTCTCCTTGCACTGAATGCTGCCTGATCACATGGCCACAAGTCAAAATGAGACCAAATGACGCAGAAAACTAAAATTGAACTTTAACCCCACCTCCTCTCCCCAGTTATTCCCCCCCCTGCACTGGCAGGAAAAAAAAAAAAGAAAAAAAAATCCAAATATGAAGCAGAAGTCATTCCCCCACAAATACTGAAGTCAAACAAAAAATGAAAAAAAAAAAAGTACGTTTAATTTGACACAAAGACTTTTCTTTTTGCAGAGTTCTGTCAAGCAGATTATCTGCAACTAGAAGAGCATTTAGAATGAAGAGCAGAAATAGAAATGTAGGGGTGGGGACTGCTAGCTCAGAAGAGCCTTTTGTCTGGCGATACTGTGACTAAAGATAATCTTTGTTTATCTTGTATGTTTAACTTGTGTCTTGTATATCCAAAGTGTTAGAAAAAAATGTGGAATTACAAGTGAGTAACTGAACAAACCCATAACACAGGGTATAATTTCTAGGAATGGCAAAGGCAGGAAAAACAAACTCAGCAGTTGTTATACCTTTTTTTTTTGCTTTATAATCTCTCCCAGACTTGTGATACAATAATGTTACAATTAAAGTATACTTTGACTAACAATTTCACAGCAGAATGAAATGAAATTATGTCACATTACTAATACAGAAAAGCAGAGCTGCGATGCACCCTGGCTATGCAAGTACAGCTTAAAGACAAAACTTTACAGAGACGAAGGAGTAAGCTCAAGGCTGCTGAAAACTGAATAGGATTTAAGTATTTAGTGTCACCCAATCAGTGAAATATGATTAATGAGTCTGGAGGAGTACACTGCTTTTTAGTCTCCAAAGCAAGGCGGGCATGGGGGGAAATGTATTTGAGCTCTTCAGCAATAAAAGCTGCAGCAAAATTCTGCACAGCTAAACTACACGTTCAATCGCAGCTGCTTATTTCTCCTCTGTGCGATTAGAGCCTCCCATTTCCCTCATTACAGGCTTGATATTATTGAAGCAAAGCCAACAGCAAGTTAGCAAGCCAGCAGGGGAGCAAATTGATTATACAGTTAGCTGTAGAAAAACTGAAATTCTTTATTAAGGGGAAATGAAATACAGTTAATTTATGCTTCAGCTGAACCCCTCCCACACTACACTTACTCTGCTGGTACTCTGAATTTTCTCTGAAGCCACAAGACAGCCAAGAAATTACAGAAGCTTTATTGATATAAAAATAAGTCAGGCCTTCAGTATTTTTTTTAAAGGATTTTTCTATTACTAATTACCATAACTCACTCACTATATAGGACAACACGGCATTAAAGCTGGAAAGAAAGCAAGGTGGAAAGCATTTGGGTTTATGTAGACTAGAAGACTTTGCTATCTGTCTTTAACTGGTGTTATGGAGGCAGTCCACAAATAAATGTAAACATCGCCTTATCTGTAAAGCAGCAACTCAATTTTTGTGGTATTTCAATTATAAATCTCTTTCCCAAAATGAAGAAAATAATCCTTTAGGACCAGAAGTCATTTTCAGAGAATAACGACAGGCCTGTTACTTTATTTCTGAGAACAGTAAGTTAAGCAGACTGTGAGATAAAGTTTGTTTCTAAAATAAGACCTTGAAGAAGACACCACCCGGCATCACACTTGCCCCATCCCAAGCGATTAGATCCGAGCAGTTCAGATCTTCCCTACAGAGCTGAGAAGCACTGAGAGCTCATGAGCAGAAAATTCCTCCTGCCCCGCAGCCCTTTGCTCCCTAGCCCCAAATGCTTGCCCTTGGCAAAGCCCTGAAAAATAGGGCTCTGGCTGGGACCCCACTGAGGAATGTCCCCTCTCCAAAGGGCTGTCACTTCCCATTGCTCTCAGTGGGTCCCAGGCCACTGGCCACCCTTGCCAAAGACAGTCACTGCTTCTTTTAATCTATGTTTCACCGTCCCTTTCCACCCCCTGGCAGGGGGGATGTATCCATCCTTTTCAGAGGGCACCTTGGCTTCTGTCCCACAGGGCACGAAGGATGCAGTAAGTTGTGGGAGATTAGCATCTTAACACAAGAGAGCCCACTCAAGAGGGAAACGCTTAATGATACTGCTCCGCAGGAAGGGAAAATACCATACAGCGTGTCTTTAATAAAAAGCGTGACTTAGGATTCACCACCTTAATCAGCCCGCAAGGAGGAGCAGCCCTCTAATTGCTGGTGTGCCTCAGGTAGACCTTCCTGTGTTTCATTAGCCTTTCTTCTGCCTTCTCTGCATTTCTGATGCTTTGTTCCTGATGTAACATCCCTGTAATATATTTTTTCTCCCAATTACTTATGAGTGCTTTGAGATTTCTCCCTGGTTTTCAGGCAAAACTTCTACCAATTTCTATACTTGTCAGTGTTTTTTTGGCTGAAAACATTGTGCTGATTTTGGCTGGGGTAGAGTTAATTTTCTTCACAGTAGCTGGTATGGGGCTGTGTTTTGGATTTGTGCTGAAAACAGCATTGATAACACAGGGATGTTTTTGTTCCTGCTGAGCAGTGCTTACACACAGCCAAGGCCTTTTCTGCTTCTCACCCCACCCCACCAGCGAGGAGGCTGGGGGGGCACAAGAAGTTGGGAGGGGACACAGCTGGGACAGCTGACCCCAGCTGACCAAAGGGATATTCCAGACCATATGACGTCATGCTCAGCATATACAGCTGGCGGAAGAAGAAAGAAGGGGGGGATGTTCGGAGTGATGGCGTTTGTCTTCCCCAGTAACCATTGCGCATGATGGAGCCCTGCTTTCCTGGAGATGGCTGAACACCTGCCTGCCGATGGGAAGTGGTGAATGAATTCCTTGTTTTGCTTTGCTAGCATGTGTGGCTTTTGCTTTGCCTATTCAACTGTCTTTATCTCAACCCTCAAGTTTTCTCGCTTTTACTCTTCCGATTCTGTTCCCCATCCCGACACGGGGGGAGTGAGTGAGCAGCTGGGTGGTGCTTAGTTGCCACTTGGGGTTAAACCACGACAAACATTCAATGGTCTTATTAGAATAAAAGCAGTCAAGCTTGATTTGCACTACCCACTTCAGCAACATTAATACTTAAAGAGAAGCAAAAATACATGTTATGCTTTTATTTCCTGTTACCCTCCTCCACCAAGAATTGGAGGAAATGTCTTCTTTTTCACTTGCTGCTATAATATTCACTGACTAATCCAAGGAAGTGATAATAAATGCAAGTGAAAGTTTGCACAAAACTTAAAATGCAGAAGAGCTTATTTCACTGGAGACTGGTTGTTTACCAGGAAACGAGATGTGCGCAAATTGCCCTTGTGACTGCTTAAGACATATACTCATTAAAGATACCATTGAAGTAATATGGAGGAGGAAATAAATTGTTTGAAAGGATAGTGCCAAGACTGGCAAATCTAAAATTTACTACATAGTCATATGGTAGCTATTTTGGGAGCCACAATCACCTCTTGGAAAAATAAACACATTTCCACAGAACAGCAATTCCGTATGTTGCACTTGGCCATCTTGACTGAAGCCAATGGGGTAATGACTTTACAAGTGGCAAAAACCAGTCCCTTGGAAAAAGCAATCCTTAGCCTCATGAAATACGGAACTATTTTGTTAAAGGAAAAAAAAAAGTTATTGAAATGTGTTTTACCTAAATCTATACCTAAACATCTATACATGCATCCATTGCTTATAAGAAAGTTTCTACAAGGAGAAGGACAGTAAATCTACAGCACACAAACTCTGACATAATCATTGACGTAAAAATGCTGCTTTTGTGGTGACAGGTGGTTTTCAAAAAGAAATCAAACCTAACTGCTTCACAAAAAATTGAGACAGATTTCCAAGAAATTCTCAACATCATTCTGAACAAATTCTTTCCTGATTTATAGCAGCTATCTGCTTTAAACAGTATCGTTCATATATGATGCAAAAGCAGCGTAAAGAAACCAAACAACCTAACCGCACAGAATACATCGTAGCTGTGACCAGGATGTATCCAGAAAGCATCCAGAAAGCCATGTGTGTATGGGTATACACATACACACACAGAGTCTTTTGATAGACTTTTCACCAACATTTTGGTGTGTTTCCTTTTGCTTTTAGTTTGTTTTGTGACTGTTTTAAACATTTATTTATATACATATTAAAATTAAGTTTTTTACAGAAGCTTTCCATTTTGCAAAAGGAGTATGGCAAAGGACTGTAGAAGAGCGATGGCTCTTCTCAGTAATCTAAGGTAAGGGCCATGGAAAATTCCTGTTGTGAAAATTAGCTCTCACATGGCTATTGTAGCCTCTTTAGCCAAGGGGTATCATCTTAAGGAGAGGGCTTGGTGGAATCTAGAGCCTGAGCACCGATTTGGAGAGCCCCCACGAGTTGCAGTAGAGCTGGAAGACATAGCAAATACTACGTGATTTCATGGTATATGACCAAAAAAACCCAAACATGGCACACGAAAAGCACAGGGGACAGAGCTTTTCTGTTAGGAACATATTGTTTTTCTGGGGATAGGGCTGGATACACGTAAGAGAATTGCATTACAAAATGGATCTGTCCATGTGCAACAACTCTTGACACTGGACTCCCTGTGAACAGTGTGAATCTTCATCTTCAGTATGATGAAGACAACCTGATCCACTCACAGTGCACGTGCCATTTAACCATCTGTAGATGCCCCCAGACTGTGATCAAGAATTTGGAGGTCCAAGGTCTGTAAAGTCCTTTGGGTGACCCAGTTACTGGTCTTAAATATGAAATAAAGTGCAGTTCTTATACCTTGAAGGTGGGAAAAATCTCTTTTGTACAGTAGGCAACAAAAAGAGGTGGATGACAGCATATAACGAGTGAATGGCACAGCTAGAGCCTCTGTCCTAGCCAAATGCTTTGTGTGTTACACAATATCGTTTCCTAATATTCTCACAGTTGCTTCTAATGCTTTTCTGCTAATGAGCTCCAAATGCTTCACAAAGTTTCAGACATTTCAAAAAATCATTACTGTTTTTGAGTGTATTTTTCTGTGAACCCAAGTTGAAATCCTAAAAGGAACATTTAAGAAGTTGGCCTGGCAGTTAGTGCAACAGACAGGCATCTCAAAGGCAGCTGGCATCAAGAAGAGCAACAAAAATGAAGGCATGCAAAAGTCCTCAGCAAGTTTCAGAAGTCTGTGGCCTGTGAGTCCCATTTCCTGCATCTTTAACAGATAACATGTCATCGTTCCACATCAGGGAGCATCCGACTGCAGCTGGGAGCAACAGGCAGCACTGATACCAACTACTGCTTTGCCAGGTGTACGAACCCATAGTTAAATAATTTTATCCCTAGGTCATTCTCCAAATCAGTTGCAGTGCAGAGGAGAGGTGCCTTTCTATCACCTTGCTGACAGCTAGGCCCTCATCAGATGCAAGGCACATGGGATTTCCTTACTGTGACAAAACTGGACCATCTTTTTTTCCCAGTTCACTACAGTTTGAAAGGTCCTATCAGTCTACTTTTCTGAATATTCTTAACATAATCTGGCCTGTAAGTTGATCACCACAAATTAAAAGCACTCTAAAATGAAAGAGAGAGATGGAGAATAATGCTTTACCATTGTAACAATATTTTATTAACATCACCTCTTGAGTGAGGCTGATGCACTGCACAGAAATGTGGGCTGTTTTGCTATAAGTGGAAGGTTACCTAAGTAGGGTATCTCTGCAGAGATGAAGGATGCAGCAAGGAGGTGGAGATTTAAAAAGCTAGATCTGGTTGTCAGAAAGAATCCAGCAATGTAAGAACAGGTATAGGAATTTGGAGACTTTTTTTAGCTTCACACTATGTGCTTTTAGCCGCTATGTTTTTTTGTAGCTGTTATACCCTGTATAGAATCAACTCTTCAGCATTTAGAGCACTAGAAGACCTGGGAAACCTTAGACAACTGGGAAACTAAAAAACAAACAAACAAACAAACAACGCCCAACCAAAAAACCCCCCACACCACCTGAAGCAGTATAGCTATGTTGATTCACTTGGAATCCTAGGTAATAAATCCCATCAAATCTAAGATCTTATATGGGGACCCAAATTGTGACCCAACAAGGAAGCAAAGAAAGGTAAAAGGAAAGACAAGAGACATAAGGAAATTTAATGTAGTGATAAAACAAAGGTCTGTGTTAAATTCCCAGATCTACTCTGGGCAAGATGTATTTTGAGACACTATAGGTTCATCTGTGGAAGAGGTGTGATCTCCATGGGGACGTTATGAGGCTTAACACCAGTTTGTTCCATTGGTGTAACTGCACAAAGTAAGATTATATAGTTGGGAACAAGGAAGACTCAAACAAAATAGGCAAAACTCTCAAACATCATACAATTTCTATAAGCTTTTGCTCACCTAGGACTAGAGCCGAGGGCAACTCTGTTCAGTGTGCTTTTGAACAGCAACTGGAGATCAGCTAAGATAGTCACAGTAGTAAAGCAGATAAATAATGAAGTGGGCAAATCATCCAGCTGACACTTGAACAACATGTCTAAAATGAGCATATCCAGAAGCACCTAGTGGCTGGAGGAAAAAATTCCCTGCTTTTGCATTACAAGTCCTATTTTTAGATCACTGGTGTTTTAAAAAGATTTTCAAGTAGAGCATTTTTTAAAAAAACAGTCAGGATTTACAGAACGAGACCAAAACGTGAAGTGCTGGGTGACTTTGGGTGAAGGGAAAGGCTTTGGCACAGCCGTCTCGGCAAGACAGCCTAGCCCAGGCTCCTGGCCAGGCTCCAGCTTTGGAAGCTGTCCTCAGCCTCCTCCGAGATGACTATTGGCTCCTCTTCCTGCTCGAAGCTGTTGAGCAATAAAGCTCTGAGTTGTCAAACTGATACTGCTCTTTCAAGCAGAAGTGGCTGTGATTCAGTCATTGGTGAAATAACCCTCCTGATACTAAAACTCCCTGAGCTCTACTGGAATTAAAAGTGCAATTAGAAATACAAAGAATTTGTTTTGCTAAGCTTTTCGGTGAATATTGGTGTGTTATTATCTTTATGTTTGTGATGTCTCATTAGTAACGACTGACCACACACTACTGGAAATCTTTCACTACAAACAGGAATAAGGTAGTGCACTTCACAGCTGCATTTTAGTAGCATGATCAATATTCTGAAATATGGTTTTATTCCTTCATCGTGCCATCTCACTAAAACAAGAGAAAAGAGGATGTCCGAGCACAACAGAAGCACGTAACGTCATGGGACTGGCAAAGCTGAACTTGAAAGATCCCTCCTCCCTCCACAGAAGCTCTGCACTGATTGTGCTAACATTTCTTCTTCAGCATCCCTAAAAGTGAACCAGGATATCCTTTGAGTACAAAACTAACTCTCTTGCCAGTCACCCACTGTTATTTTTTGTTTGTTTTGGGGTGGGTTTTTTTGTGGCTGGTGGGGTTTCTCAGTTGTTTTGTTTTGGTTTTTTTAATTTGTTTGTTTTCCAGGGGGCCCAAAATGTTGCACCTATAATGTTTTATTTTCCAAACCAAATTCAAATTTCTGGTCACCAGCACCTGTACCTCAGCACTGATTTCTTCTGGCTGTCTTTCTTGACTATTCCACTAGAAAGAGTTGCCCCTCCATAACATTTCCAAAATTGCTAAAACATTTCTACAACAGCATTATTCCTTTCCACATTCTCCAGGTGATGCTGTCAGGAACTTTCTAGTGGTGTGTTTGTGAATCAAAGCTAGTATTTTATAGAGAAAAACAAACAGTGAAGGACTAGCTTGCCTCTGTCTTTTTAGAAACAAGCATATTCACACAATGAACATGACTATAACAGGACATGAGCTCCTATTCTCTTTTTTTTCTTCTCACCACTGCCCTCACTACGAGAATGAAAGCCATACTATGATGCCTGCCACAGTATCAAAGCGACCGAGGACACAGCTCACCGGGTCCAGTGGTGCTGGAGGGGATCCATGTTTTCAGAAAAAATCTGAGGCATTACAAACTACCACGATAATTTAGTTTCCTACAAATGGATTGTAAAAAGAGAGAACGGCAACTGAACTAACCATGTATCTGTTATTGAAGTAAACACATACCTTTTAAGCAACAAGCTTCCATGAGAAATGAGACAGAGAAAAATAATTAATCAGCAAAACAGCTAGAAGATATAAAAACTAGCTTTCGTACAAAGGATTTTCTGACTAAGGCCAAGTTTCTCTACTATATCTATGTAAAGAAAAGCAGATCAAAACTGCCCAGTCTTTCTGGCCTAAAGCATATTTCTGGCTGGATTACAAAACAGCCTTCTTCAGGATACACCCAGCGGGAAGTTCCAACATTTTTGGTGATGTTGGCTGTCAAATACACACATAGAGCTTTGTTCATAGGAAGGACCATTTTCTGTTTCTAGCCTCAGACTCTTATTATAGCTTAGATCAAACCCTGTAATAAAACAGTCTAACAGTCACCAATTCTATCATACGCAAATACTTAAACTTCTACTGAATCCCCGAGCCTAACTGACCATCCACAGCCTTACTTACCCTGAGAACTTTGCCACAGGTGCATTTGTTCCTCATCATTTCATATTTTAGGCATGGCCAAAGTGTAAAATCCAGTTGTCGTGTTCATCTTACAGCAGGAAAAGAACTGCCTTAACATCACAAGCTCACAAGTAACAAATTCAGATACGTTGTCATTAGTTTAAAACCCAGTTTTCAGACAACAGACCTACATGGTTTTGTTAGACGATGCCTGTGAAATCTTGGAAAGAGCATGGAGCACTGCTAGGTGCTCTTGTAAGAACCCAGAAAACAAAACCCCATAGACCAAGCTGCCCGTGGCCCTTCCCTTTACCCCCCCAAAAAAGACACAAGCTCCTCCAGAGGGAGAGGACACTGCTGGGTGTCCAGAGGCTGCACCAGGCTAGCAGGGGCTGCTGCAGCTATGCTGCTGCAAATATATGTCATTTCTCATTTTTGCCAGAGAAGAGAACCCATGAACAGTGACAAGGCTGCTATTAAGAGAGCAATGTCTAAGTATTACAGACCAGCTCTCTAGCCTGCAATCAACAGGAAGATACATCAAAAAAACCCACAAGCAAGAGCCACTGCATGAAAACAAAATGCTAAATCGCATGTAAAGAAAAATGAAACACGAGAATGGCAGTGTCTTTCATTTGTAACACCACTTTTAAACTTTACTTAAGCCTTATTCATTTGGTAAGTCAAGAAAGCACATGTAAAGTCTTTAGGCGGAGCTGGGAGTAATACATAATGACAATACGAGGTTTCTGTTAAACCGTATCGCTATCTGCTGCCAGATCACCGAGATTTTTTTATTAAGGGGCTAAATATGGAGGCAGCAGATGGTCATCTAACCCAGACCTGTATCCACCATGTGGATACATATAGCAGTCATTTGGTCATACCTACAAGATCTGAGGATTTTTAGGACTGGCTTGAGGCCACTTCCCAGTCTCAGGCTCACCAGCCCTTACACCTCTTCTCCTCCGGAGAGCCACTTCCTTCCCTGCAGCAGCCGGGGACGCTGGCCCTCCCTACCACGTTCTCACCACAGGACCTCAAGCTGAACAGCAGAAGACTTCTCCTTCCCATCCCTTAGCAGTTCCCTGACCAGCTGCCAAGTCTCCTTGCTCCTCACCCCTCCTTGCCACACTGCTGTTGCTTTTCTTTTTCAAGCTTTTTATCTGCAATATCTCCCCACAGCAAGTAACAGCTTTCCACCTGCCCCCCTGTTTTGCTTTGGTTTATGACTGCTATTGTACAACTGGACGCATGTTCGTTAGCCTGTAGCTGGTGGAGGTAACCCAGACACCCTTCTTAGCCCTTTCGGCTTCCCCTCTGCAGGTGTTTGTACCCCAGCTCAAGAATCACATAATAAGGTGGCCAGTCTCAAGGACTTAAACTTTTTAACAGATTAACTAGAATATTTTAGGTGTAAAAAAAAAAAAACAACCAAACAAAAAACCCCACCACCCAAAACCAAATGGAAAAAATGTACCAGCAGCCTGCAGCAGTAAAAGACAGTTGTTTGCTTTCTGAACTCATTTGCTGTCAAGTAAATTATGAAATAAAATTATACTTCCAATTGCTGCCTCCAAGGGAACAGAAGCGAATTGGAGAGAAAAGCATAGCTCTGGAGAATCAGGAGATGCGGCTACAATTGTCAACTCTGCTAGAGAAATCCTCCGACATAAGCAGTATCTCACCCAGCCTGTAGGTTCAGCCTTAATTAACCGGGGTACAGTGGATAAACTCTGTTCAAAACCACTTCGCAATTTTCAGGTGAAAGTTGATGCAGTTGGAGGTTTGTAATCAACTATGTTGCACTTTACGCTTTTTACTTAATGTTCTCTTTATCATGTGCTTCGCCTAGAGACGTAGAAAAACGAAGACAGAAGAGCGATAAGAACGGAAAATAAAGACTTCTAACCTTGTAAATAAGTGCTAAGCCTTTCTAGTGACAGCAATGGTCCCAGTGACGATGAACATCGCTCCCTCTTGTGGCTAAAACTAACTATTGCTAACTTAGCGGTACTTCAAATCTTTTCATGAAAATTCAGTGAAGAAAGGATTATTCGCCTAAATTTGCATCTCAATGCGCAGTCACATACATATTCGCACACGCAAAAGTATGACTATAATAATACACCATACACACAGTTCATATTGCATATACATTTTCACCTAGTATCTCTGTGTTAAAAGGCAAAAAAAAAAAAATAAAAAAATTATCTCCCTCAAAAGGCTGATAAAACCAGAAAAAAAAAAACAACTTACCAGTGATCTGATACACAGAAATCGACAACTCCATACAAAAGAGGCTGTAAGTGATCAAGCTTTTCCACATACAACCACTGACTGAACTGTTGCCCCCTAGATAGTTAAGAGTTAAACTCACAGACTAGCTTGGAAATTAAAGATGTGAAACTACTGGATTCCTTCACAGGATTAACACACACCCTTAAATCTCTTCTCAGGGTGTGCAGAACCCTATACAAGACTTCCTGTGAGCATTTCAAGACTTTGGTGGGTCCAGAGACCTCAACAATTTATTTAATTCACCTGAATGGCCGTTATAAGTTCAACGTACAGTGTAATGACACAGTCCCTTACCATGTGTAAGTATATACGAGATGTATTATTAATGCTGTTTAACAGAGCTGTACCAATGCACTCGAATGGCTTGAAGGCCCGTCCCTCGCCCTGGTTTCCAATTTGATAGCAAAACAGAGGATGCCTCTCATTTTGTCTCAAAGCGGTGGACCCTTCTTTATGCAGATTTGCATAATAAACTTTCAAAAACAGGTCCCCAAAGGCAAAAAATAAAATAAACAGTACTACTTCCAGTCAAGCTGCAATTTAATCAACAGAACAATGGATTATTTTCTATGCTTTCATCGCTAACAAATCACAATTTATATAAAAAGCCAAGTATATTAGAATTTTTATATGAAATATCATTGTAAAATAAATTCCTCCCCCAAAACACTGCAGTATGAAAATGGGAATAGAAGACTATGGAGTTACTGAAATTTGTGTTCTCTTTTAACTCAATAGCAAGTTATTTGTACATGAAATCATTATTTCAATATATGAGTAATATGCTTATTCACAGGAGTAACAGCTAACTCGGGCATTTCCAGCTGATAACAGGAAACGTTCAAATTTATCTAAAATACATAGCTACTGTTATTTGTTGCAAAGAATGGTCCGAGGCCAAGAATTAAAATACCTTGAACATAGGACAGACAATGTCATTTAATCCCAGACAAAAAAGCAAATGTGCACTCTGGGATTTTTCCACCCCACCTTCTGTAAATCTCTTTCAAAATGTTTGTTGCATTCAAGGTGCGAATGTCCTTGAAAGAGAAAAAGAAAGAGAGCATAAAGGTGATATTTTGTGAGCAAACTGCAACTATGTATGTCCACGCTTTCCAGGAACTTGCAGCTGCTTTTTTTCCTCAGTAGTGGCTGCAGCTGATATCGTTCTTTTAAGAAAACTAGACCCATCCCTACAGGAGTTTCCCCTCAAACAGCCTCCCCACCCTCCCCCATCATTAAGGAACCGTAATTCAAGCTTAAATACTTCGGAAAGAAATTCATTTTCCTGCAGCAAAAGAAGACTGATGCACAAACATTAGAGCAATCTAATTTTAGATCATTCAGACAATATGCTGGATCCTTATGTGCATTTATTTAGGGCTATTTATAGTCCTCCAGACACTGCTGGAAGTATAGTCATCCACTGTGGAGCCACTCCACTGTACTCCGGTTTGGGAGGGAGGGAGGGAGGCAGGGAGGGAGGGAGGAGGCAATCAAGAGTCTGATTGTTCTGGGAAACACAGGTATGGAGGTGTTAGATGAAATATTCATTTACAGTGTGAACGGAGATCAAAAGGTTCAGCCGCTTAGCAACTTCGCTGCTGCCAAAAACCGTAAGGGCACTGTAGAACTTGGAAGTCCCAAACCGCACCAAATTACAGGCCCAGATACAAACGTTGCTCATAGCTGCAGGCATGGAAAAGGGACCGTGTGCCAGAGTGGGGAAAAAAACCCTGAAAAAGTTTTCAATGCCCTGGGGATGCTTCTGGAGCTGTATAAATGGGTATACTGTACCTCTCAGCCGGAGCGTTGAAGTCAGCAGCTCCCTCATAGGCATGTGACTTCCAGAACAAAGTTGTTGTTCTTGTTGTAGGCGCTTCGCAAGCTCCTCTAAACGTTGGCACTCCACAGTCTCGAGGGCTGGCTTATCAGAAGGCCTCTCAAACCCCAGTCTTTCTTCAGTTCTTTTTTTTAACAAATATAAAAATCAACACATCTTCTGGCTTCAGATGAATTTTAACAATGCGTCTAGGGCAGTACTTCCAATGCACACATCCAGCAGTTGAACTGTAATTCAGGCTTGGTTCCCCATGGTACCACAGAAGCCTTTGGACCATCAGCTCCAGTTCTCCTGCTCTAAGATGAGAAGATATTGCTTCTCCAGTTCTCCTTGTCTGATACACAGATCACCTTTTATCACATTTAGATGCAAGTCCTGCAGCCATTAGCTATTCTAGAGCAGACATGCTATTCTAACTCATAGCGTCATTCAGATATCCAGGTCAAAGGACTCTGAGTTGAAAGTATGGAAAATCCAAAGTGCTACAGTACAGCATCTTGTTTTCATCACAGTGTGCCTTCAGTAGGAAAATCTTCTTTTGAAGTTATTGGTGATTTTTGACAACCTTTCCCATGAAGCTGAATCACCTGGCCATGCAGAACCCAATGCATTACCATTTTTCTTTAAAGGAGCAACTGCAAGGCAGAGCAGATTAAATGTATTTGTAGGTCACAGATCCTTAAGTCAGTGTCCTAGTATCTACGTGAGCTAAACATGATCCACTATTTAAAGACAAACAGGTAGAAAGCTTAAAATAACTAGTCCAAGGTTCACAAAAAGACTGATACAGATTCAGAAACAGAATTTAACTCATCATGGTTTTCAAGTTAACGTCTTAACCATACTATGCAGCAACTCAGTTTGGTATCAGACCTAAATCTGCCCCTGGAAGTATTAGCAGGCTGATGTTGGGGTGATCAAACCATACTGCTCTGAACTCCAAAAGATAGCTCCTCATTGGAAGAGAACAACTTCACACTTTATGAAATTACCATGAACAAAGATAAGTAACTAATAAAATGGGAAAAGGACAAAACAAACTGGCGCAACAACTAATAAGGTAGCTCTATCTTGAAGATTTTTGTTTCTAAAAGTATGTCTTGTCATTAGTTATGACCCTTTAAGGACTAGCTGGTCTCCAGTGAAAGAAATACTCCCAGCAATGAGGGCAGGCCAGCAACACTCCTGCCAAAAGGGGTTAATTCGTTCCGCTGCCTTTTTTCAAGACCTCATGATCCCAGACCTTTGAAACGTCTAGTGTTTGCTGTTGAAATACTGCAGAACTAAGGTATTACGGCCAGTTCAGGCCATACGCTTCCATACAAATGCTACTGTTGGAAAGCATTTTCCTGAATCATTTGAAAAATGTTTTAATAGCATCAGCAGGAACAACAACAGAGAACAACCACTCGACGGGCACTAGGTTACAAACAAACCCAACAGGCCACTAGAGAGTGAGCACAGCCAATGAAGACCAGGCTGTGTTCAAGATAAAGCCTTTTGCTTCCATGTTGGCAAGTTACTGTTTATTTTCCTTGTAAGGAACTATTGTATCACTGATCAATGTCCTAAAATGAATATCTCGATATCTCACTCTTCTGGGAATAAAGTTATGCAACTCAACTAACAGGTAAACACAGGCAGCAAAACCAGCTAAGACAACATGAAATGCATAACAGAAAAACCCAGTTTAAGGTTAAAAAAAAAAAAAAAATCAGATCTTGAAGTCAATGAACTGTTAGCAGCTACTTCCCAATAAACTTAAAATAACATAGAAGCTCAAAGATGAAGCATTTCAGTGAACTAGAAAAGGTACATACAAGATAGCACAGACAATCAGATGTACAGAACAGTTTCTGCACAAGAAAATGCTAAATAGACTGGGAACCCTCAGGCTTGAAACAGAGAGGTCTATGAGAGAGATGAAGAGGGAATGATTATTCACTGCTTGAGACTCACACAAGGAAATCATCAGGTTTAAAACACAAGCCAAAGGAAATACTTTTTCCAAACAAGGCATACTTAAATTGTGTAACTTATTGAGTGTTGAGGATGCCAAGTATTTAAATGGGTTCAAGAGGGATTATACAAATGCATGTAGAATACTTCCATTGGTGGCTATAAAAACAAAACAAAACAAAAAAACCCAACCAACAGAAGTTTTGATGCAACCAGATGTTTCAGAAGTCCCTAAGCTGATGACTGCCAGAAACTGGGTGGATGAAACAGGATGACACTTCTCTCAGTCTCGCGTCCTTTCCCTAAAGAGCCACGAAGGCAAGACACAGGAGCATGTGGTCTTCTGGGTTTGCCCAGGACAGCAGCTCTTTGAATAGGAGCCTTACAGCGGCAGAGACGAGAAGTCTGCCGGGCTCCTCTGTAAGAGGAACCTCCAGGGTTAACCATCGTTTCTCTCAGCCTTCACTGCAGCTTATTCTCATGACTTCACTGACTTGTGGGGCAGAGAAAGGGAAGAGGAGAGAGCGAGAGAGCAGGAGCACAGAGGGTCAAGAGAACTATGGCACCATTCATGCCGCATCTAGAAACTACACCGACGTTTCCTTCACCTTCTAAAAAATTTTCCTCTAGAAAGCTTCTGAGAGTTTTCTTGACAGCACAGACAGTTTACAATGTCTGAAAGTTTTTTTATGGCATGCTATGAACAAAATTTAAATACCAGTGCCAAGAATTAGAATGATTTACATCATTCTCTCCAGGGTGGGGCATACTCTATCCTCTATTCAGTTAGAGGCTCCTAATATTCCCCATGCTGCTGAGCTGCTTTTATCACTATAAATTAAAAGATTTCCACTTCAAATCTCCTAAGTTCTTGAAGCAGGGCAGGCTTGGTGGTGGCGAAACAGGGGTACATATTTGAGTCCTGAGGGAATCAACTGCTCCCAGCACAACCACAGCTCCTGGCTCCTGCTGCATTCCTGCAGGTCTCGGGGCAGCTGTTCACCTCAAAAGCAATAGCCGGAGCAAGAGGAGAGTGCTCAACATCGTACCTTCTCAGTGTAAGTGCTGCAAGTCCTGTGACCTGTTTTCAAATGCATTTCCGTAGATGTGGAGTCACACAAATTGACTTTTTGCACAACGTCTGTCTCGGAGGTCAGCGTAGCAATACTGAGCCAGTGATCAGGCCAGTCAGACACTCAACTTGTCGCCGGCAATTTCATGAATTACAAATCAAAGTACATTCACAGCTCATAACATGATTCAGCTAGTTTGCCATCTCTTACCAGGACCACCCAAATCCAGATGTTCAGGAAAATTTTGCCCACACTCCACCAAAGTCTCAAGACATTCCTGAAGGAGAGCCACATTTCTTATTATTCTTCCAAAGCTAGATCACCCTGCACTGCAATGCCTTCCAGCAGCAAAAGCAATCCTACTGGGGCCCAGAACAGCTAAAGCCAGTGCACAATGTTTTTTTTTTCTGGGCAGACCAGAGTAAAATTACCCCAAAGACAACAACAAAAATTAGCATATCACACATTGTTTTCCAGTGTCACCCCCAAACTTTCTTCTATATAAAAGGAGGCATATGCTAAAGGAACAAGACATTTCCTTATTGAAGACAATATCTATAAGCTACAAATTTTAATTTATATTTTCTGAGAAGTTGCTTTAACTGCTGCAGGTAGTTTTCATACAGCTCCTGCAGCATCTAAAGCGAGATGTCCACAAGCAATTCTTCCACAAAATAAGGGTGTCCTATTGGCAGATAAAAGCTGAAATTTCTTTTCAGTGCAGGAAACAATTTTATAAGCTTCTCTAACAATAACTTTGTTTTGAAAGCATCAAAAAATTGGTGGAAATACAGAGAGATTTTCTGTACTTCCCCCTGCCCAAGGATTAAGCAAAGAAATCAGCATCTGCCACAGCACTGCATACTTGCCTACGAAACAGAACACAGCCAGTAGATGTAATCTGAGGCTTACTTTGCATTGTCAATGCTGTTTTTAATCCAAGATGTTGCACTTTTGCATTAAGCTAAAGCTTTAATACTGGAAGTCTATATCCTGCTCTCTCAACCAGAAGCGAGGAAGTAGCTTCTGGACAAATAAGTACATCTTCCAAGGCTGCAGAATACAACATGGGTTTTATTACTATGCTACCACCAAGATGCAAAACTACAAGTTGTGTCTAATTTAATTCAATGCTCTGTTTTCTGAGCAGAGATGCTACTTAAAAGGAAACAAGTCATTTTTGCTGAAAGTGCAGCAAAAACATGGGCCTCTGGATATATTTTTGCTGGCTACCAGACACCCAAATTCAAACACAGCTGATGCAGACTGCGATGGCCTCTAGTGGCTGTTTTTCCAACATCCCAAACTCATCACATGATTTGGCTCGTAAGACTGCAATCTGCTCCACTTCCCATCAGTATTTTCTAGATCATTCTGAAAGTGGCAGCAGGGCGAGATGATGATTTTGAGAGGTGCAGCAGAAAGATAAGGCAGGACTTGTTACAATCGTCCTAGATGCCACTTATGTATCAGTATCTGCCTGTCCTCACCAGCTATGGTTAAGTCACCTGACAGGTATACCCATTGGTAAGGTAGCTCTGGTTCATAAAATTATGTGTTTTCCATTGATCTTCTAACACAATTTCTTTTTAAGCTACAGTTTAAGCTACGTTGTATAACAACAAAGCCAAGAACTAGATGCGTCTTCATGGAAGACTAATCTTCACTTAACATTTTCTTTCAATTAATTTGAGGATTTACAAGTTACAAGTGCAGGTTTTAAGAATGGTTAAGTAGTTCAATAGTTCTTCAAAAGCAACAAATCTGATGTATCTTGACCTGAACTGAATACTGAGATCCTTGGATCTCTAGTCAACCTCTCTGCCACGCAGTAAATCAACCCATGGGAAGGTAACATTCATGGCAAAAGTTTCCCCAAACAGTCTAACCTTCCCTAACTCAGGTGACTGTCCCCAGTTCCCTACCATCTTGCCTAGATCACCAATGGATCAGTGTAGTTGTTCAATTTCAAATTAGATGAAATTTTGCTCTTCCGTATCAGTGAAGCTGAAGCCTACAAAGGCTTTAAAAGGTGCTTAGCTGAAGAGAGTGGAGACACTTAAATTTGAATAGTAAGCTCCCAGGCCATACCAGACACTGCCCAGTGCAGTTTTTGGTATTCTCCAAGTTCGTGGTTACCCTCTCAAGCTTGAAAGCGCTACTCAAAGTATACAAGACACTGTACAAGCATTACAGCAAACAAGCCCCACCTTCCCAAGAAGGAGGACCCATGCAGTTTCTCAAGTTGACAGAAGGCGAGAAACTCAGAATTTCTGATAATTTTGTGCAAGCTCCAGCTCCAACCTGAGTTACAAGGCATTGCTCTTCAGTGTAAGATTTCCTGGCTCTGTGTGTACTGGTTCAAGTGAATATCCCCAAACAAAACATTGTATTTGTCTTTGAGCAGTATCTCCCGCTAGTGACGCTGCTGGACTGTTAAGCAAGGCCAGATGCAATTTACATGCCTCCATTTTTGTAACAGACTATTCAAGCACAGTTTTAATTTGATGCTCTTTATTATGATATCCAGGAAAACAATAACAAGGTGATTGCTTATTACAGCTTCCACAGACTGGGGCTCCAGGCCTAATTGTCCTGGGTACACACACGCACGCACGCGCACACACACACACAGAAGACAACCCTTGCCACAAAGAACTTACAATCTAAATAAAGAAAACAAAGATAATGATTAATCAAGAAACAAACAGGAGGAATCACCTGCATGAGAACACAGGATAGTCTTGAACTCCAGACTAGAAGTCAAGCCACGAACTAAAATTCCTACCCCGTTACAGTATTCTTATCTCCATGGGCTGAATTTTCATCTGTTAATCACAACGCAAGATACATTCTTCAACATTTATAACCGACATAAAGAGACACAAAGCTGAAGTTCTAGACCATAATTTGCCAAGTTGTATACAGCAAAACTACAGTCTAGAGATTCAGAGATCTGAAGTGCCCAGTTTCCTAAATGAGAAAGGCAGTAACAGTGAACTGCAATATGGAAAACAAAACCATCCAGGAACACAAATTTCTGCTAAACCAGTCAACACTTACTAATACATTTTTTCACTTCAGTATATCAAATTGCCTAACACGCTTGCATTTGGAATGAAGAAGTGACAACTGTGTTGTGCTGCATGACAATGCCTGACCTTTAATGTTAACCACAATAAATAAGGAGAAAGAATGAATACTGAAAAAGCTATCAAATTATAAAGCTACACTTCAGCTGTTCTGATTCTGCAAAAAGTTTCAAACAAAAAAAGAAAAAGGAGTTGTCGTTTCTGGCACTTGCATCACAGATTTGCCATTCTTGAGTCGGATAAAAGTAAAGTATTTGTGGAAACCTAAAATAAAAGTGACAGGACACATAGAAAGAGACCAAGAGCAAGTGTATTGGATTCAAAACTAGGTAGCATGTTTTATTTTTTTTTAAACCTGAAATAAGAGTTGTTGCCTTTTGTCTTGTCAACATCAAAAGAACTTCTCTAAAAGGCAGAAAGAAGCCATTGCAGCTGCAGCCCAGCACTCCTCATCAATCATTCACAGAAGGGGAACGGATGGTTGTAGATGCTAATAGCAGTTCCATTTCACCGACAGAAAGGCACCTGCTCTCTGGATGTGAGCTATACCCAAACACTACATTGCAATACGAGTTGTATCGCAACATATTCATCCTAGAGTTTCAGTTCCCATTAAGTGGGTTCTGATGACACCCGGCATATGGATGCACTTACTTCTTGCACGTCTGATCCAGAAACACTCCAACACTATTTCTATTTTAGTTCTGAAGAGCATGCCAAATTCCTTAATGTGTACAGACCTACGCTTCTCAGATCCTGAACTGAGTAGTTCGGGGAGCAATGAGAAGAGGGGATAACCATCAGACACCCACCACAACAACCTACAGTATAAAAAAAACCAAACAAAAACCAAGCATGGGCTAATCAGTGCTCTAAAGATAATCCACAACTAACAACATGAGAAATTCAGATATGATGAACAGATGATAACCAACATCAGTCCTCTGAAGAGTCTTATTCTTTTTAAAGGATCTCCTAAATTTTCCCCAAGACTTAATTTTGTAGGACATTCTTACACTCTGCACAAAAAGTAACCCAAGTATTTGCATACCAAGATGACTATTACTACAGCCTCCAGGCATTAAACCACAGTCCCCTGGAATGCAGTATCTCTGCATGCAGGCTCTCATCGGTCTGTAAACGTTACAAATATCACGACCGTCTCTACTTTGTGTTC
Organism: Harpia harpyja; assembly: GCF_026419915.1. Taxonomy (NCBI): domain Eukaryota; kingdom Metazoa; phylum Chordata; class Aves; order Accipitriformes; family Accipitridae; genus Harpia; species Harpia harpyja. Next base: position 42,984,546 of record NC_068944.1, read on the forward strand.
AAGTCCCTTCAATACTGACATTTTCCAGAGAAAACAATTAGAACAGCAATGACCAACACTGCATAGGGAGCCTATTGAAGCTGCCAGTCTCCATCTTCTACAACACAGGCCCAAAGGGCTGAGTCACAAATGGAACCAAACCCAAGTATGACCTAGTCATCAGCTGGTGAACTTCCTGAAAACAGAAAAACAAAATAAGAGAAACCAAGCAACCCTCTCCTCCACGTACCTAGACAGGCATACAGTGCAATTCTTACAAAGCTCTCTGGAAGACCTACTTCAATGCATAAAGGGGTTGTCTGGAAAAAAAAAAAAAGCCACACCAAAAAAGCTGTAGTTTCTTGGCTGTTAAGGAAAGTAATCTTGTTTTTTTGATCCAAGAGAAACTACATTTTCAGAACTCCTATTTCTACAACATCAGTATCATCTTGCACTGCTTGGAAACCCCAAAACTATGACAGATAAAAGGTATCTCAGTACAGTAAAGCACATTCAGTATTTCCCCTTCCCCAACAATATCTGACAAAAATCCATTAACATTTAAACAGTTTAGCATGTAGGACCTATCAGAGAGATCAGCTCCCTTCTGGTATTGATGACTGGAAGCCCTTCAATGGTCTCCCAGCTCATACTGTAATCTAGTGTGATTTTCAACCAAATGCGCAGTTGAAAGGGGTAGCTGCCTTAGAGCTTAATTCACCTTTCCCCCTCCATCTTTTCTTCTCACTTACACATAAATACTCATGTACCTCCAGGATTACTCTTGGGCAACTAATCCAGCAGAAAAACAAGTAAGCAAACAAGCTAGGTTTCAGCTGCACCAGCTCCCTGATCTAGCTCACCATGCAACCAAAAAGGCTTGTGCTAGACAAGGCAAGGGACAGAACCCCAATTTTGGCAGCAACCTACATTACTTTCAGCTTAGCATGACCATAAACATGCTCTCTTCCCTTTAATATCAAGTTTTTCCCCCAACAAAATCACCTCAGGTGCAGTTAGTCAGAAATCTGCAAGGAACAGAAGGACTGCAGATGTCTATTAACCCTTTTAACAGAAGTCCGATGACTTGTACCAAAGCACCACACTGCTTATTACAATTCTGTGTAATGTAACTCCATAAACACAACTAAAATTTTCAAAGAAAAAAGTATTTAGAAAAATATCAAATGCTTACCAGTAACTACTGATTTTTCTGAATGCGTTATCCCAACACATTTATTTACTTTCAGCATATTCTCGTGTCAGCAGAAATAGCCTATGCATTTTCTCTGCACAGCAAATCCCTTGATCATTCCTAACTTTCGGCATGGGATCACCCAAAAAGCAGTATTTCCAAAGAGCCACAGTCATGAGTAATTCACACAGCAGAAATCAATCTTTGCAACTAGTCAAAAGGAGAAAGTGTCCAGATAAAAACAAAAACTCTGAAAATTAATTTCAGCTGCTCTGCATTCCTTGTTTGTACTTTAAAGTTATATATAATTACTTAGCAAGAGTAAAATACTGGTTTTGATAGTAGATTCTGGCATATAAACCAAACATAGATGGCGGGGGGGGAGAAAGGCTTGAAATCATCTATTTTAAGTCTTGAAAAGTTCTGACAAGATGGGGCAGGGAAGAGGGGTTTTAAGAAAACAAACCAACCAACCAACCCAACAAACCTTACCCACAGTCTGTATGAATTACTCAATTCGAATCCACCTACACAGACAAAGCCTTCTCTTTGTGGGGCCTGGTAATGGACCAGGATAAATTACTACAGCCTAAGCAAAAATTATTTTATTAGGCATAGGAATACAGCAATGAGCTCTTCAGCCATTTCCATTTCTGATTTTCCTGCTTCCATAATTAAGAAAACATGATTAAACAACTAATCTTCTTCCAGCTTACTGAATCCCAGATTACAAAGAGCCAAAATGCAGTAACATTTGAAAATCAGTTTTAAGCAATTCAAAAGAAGTTATCCAGGCAAACAATAATCTTATGCCAAAACAAATAATATCAAACTGGAAATAGAAGTCTCAAAATCTTCTAAATTCATGGAGGTTTCCACCCCAGGGCAGAAAAATAACAAATTACTGCTTTTGCCTCATTTAAAATGATAAATATGTATTTTTACTTATGACACAAGAAACAAAAGATACTGGCTTCCAATACTCTATCCAAATTCTAGAACAATTGAAATTATTCTCTATTACTTGGCAGAAAGCAACAACTCCTATAAGGCAAGGATGAAGATTAAGCCATTGTGAAAACAAAAGGGCTTTTTTAAAAGTCCAAAGGCGAAGAATGTCCATAAGGCCAAAAGGGGACAAAAAGCAACGTTAGGTTTTTTTTACTGACATTAGCAAGCAAGAATATACTCTTTTGAAGTTTTTGGAAGTGAACCTGAAGTTTACATTTCAAGACTACTGCGCCAAAGAATGAGGTTTACAAGAAAGTGTTTGCCTTGGGGAACAACTATTACAATCCTCAGACTCCTGTAAGTCTTAAAGATCTCAAGAAGTACCTTAAATGTTCCCTTCATAATTTGTTCCTCCACCCCTTATGATTTTGACAGCCCCAGTACAACCAGGTATCACAAACAAACTGATTTAGAGTCAAAATACCAGACTAGAAACTTTAAAAATCTGTCCCTTTTGGCTTAAGGTACAACTTGAGAGCAAGGCACACAGAATCTGTGAAGGTCTTTCTAGAAACATCAGATGTGAAACATGATTTTGTGCAGAGAGTATTCAATGTATGCAATTCCCTCAGAATTTCTGAGTTCCAATTTTCCAGTTTCATGGTCAGATCAGATAGATTCACAGTTTCACCACTTGAGTTTTATTCCTTCAAATCAAGACATGGTATAGCTACTTCCACTGAAGCAGACTGGGCATATTACAGGGCATGCTGCCCCAGAGTACTCAAAAGTCAAGCACGTTCAAGTTTGTCAAGTCCACTTCAGGAGCTGTGAAGCAAGTACAGGAACTGTGACTGAAATTAGCTGAAACATATAATAAATTATACTGCAATAACTCTAAATAGCACTAAACGATTGAAGAATGGATAGTTACTTGTAGTCAAGATTTTGTACTAGAAACGTTTATTCTGTATAGTAAGCAACTGAACTATAGAAGATACAGAATGCAGATTTATTATTTTGTTGGGTATAAACTCAACTATAATAACAGTTTTTAATTAAAACTATTTTATTTATCAGCTTGATTGCTCATAATTACTCCTCTCAATCAATAAGCAGTCCAATACTTGGGTTAACTTGAAAGACTAATTTAGCAATTTCTTCTTAAGACTGAATTAAATCTCTAACTCATTCTCTCAAGTGAAATGGCTTGAATTATACCCGTTACAAAAGGGTACAGAGGAAACATTAACTGCATATTAAACTGGAAAATTAACTGGACAAAGCTTCACATTTAATACAATTATGAAAGACAGATAATGGAAAAAAATCTTAAATTAAGATTTTTCCAGTTGTGGCAAAGGGCATAATAAATCAATTTTAAGAAGTTGTAGCTTTAAATATTTTTTCATAAAAATATATATAGGAGAAATCAAACTATTTCCTAACAGAGGTGAAACAAAGCAAAACAGTTAAAGGAATGTTTCTCATAAACTTGATCCACTTATCTAACAAATTCCCTCTTCACAGAGTATTAATGCCTCCTAAAACAATCACAACAACACATTGTAAGAACCTCCACCCTCTAAAATCAGACAGATAAATTTTCAAAGGTCCAACGCACACTAATTCGCCAAGAAACATACACTTTAAAAGCACAGACAGGAGTTAACAGTGCTACTCAAATCAACTCTTCCTATGACCATACACGCTCCCTTCTAATTTTCAAGTGCTAAAGCTACATCTCAAAAAGGTTTTTTGTTCCTTGTAAGAGATTTCTAACCAACAGACAGTAAGACTCTGCAACATTTCCAATTAGTTCAGTTTTGTTTTAATGATACGGGGCAATTCTTAGAGCAGACATTGTGTAGCTAATAACTACAAAATAAAGAGGTTTATTGGTGTGGCCTCACAATCACAATCCCAATTTGAACTGTAAATTTGAATCAAGGTAATTAACTGAAAAGCCAGAGTATCTGAAAATGCATACTAAGTTTTTACTTCAATTTTGCAAGACTTCTTGAAGAACTTGGAAAAAGTAAAGTTGGTAGAACAGTATATATCACCAAGATTACAAAAACTGGAAAGAAATAATACATTGCAACAGTGATCCTCATTAAGTGAGGTTATTTCATCACAATAAATGTTTAAAAAAGTGTCAATGTTATTTAAAAAGTGTTCTATCTCCCTCCCACCCAAGTATTTGAAGACAGATAAACCTTTTTCCTAGTCAAAATGGCTTTTAAAAAAAGTTTGTCAAAACAACAGCAATAATCAAAAACCATTAATTGTATTTTCTTTAATCCACAACATCTCTAGTGCTGAAGGGCCATCCATGTAAAAAGCAGATTCTTTGGGGACATTAGTCAATTAACTTAATAAAACCCAGTTTTACGAGGATTTATCCTTCCTGCTACGAGGCGAGTCTGCTCCATTTGAGGTCACTGTTCCATTTATTCCATTTTCTAGAAAAAAGAAGAAAACATTTTTCAAACACAATGAGATGCTTTATATTTTATTACATTTTTGTAGGTCCTATACAAACAGTCTTTTATCTTCTTTTCTGATGTATCTTCTTTGTTAAACCTCATAATTATCATTCATAATGCAACAGTATAATGAAGTTTTTAGAAAGTGCAAAATTTAAAGTTTGCTATGATAAAGTCCAGTTTCCTGACATGGCCAGACACTGAAATGTGTGCATTATATACATCTACACTGAAAATCAGACCAGCTATCATATTTTAGAAGATATTCTCTTAAAAAGTAAATACTCAACCTGTAGATGAGACTGCCCTGTGAAATTTTGGAGATACACAGTACATACATAATTCCCTGGTACAGGTCTTTATTGTTTATCCCACCTATTTCATATTCTAATTCTTACTAAAATTACACTCCTTCACTTACCTTTACAAGCTTTTCATATATATAGGAAACCTTTATATACACATACATTTTTTAAGTATATACTTTAAGATACAGAGTTCATTTATGTTCTGATGAAGATATTTACATAGATAAAATGGACAGAAGTAAAATACTAGTTAGATTTGAGATGAGTATGTGTAGATGGAAAGAGTTCAAGCACAAGACCAGGCACCAATCTAAGAATACAAAGCAAGAACATGTTACCAGCTGCAACTCTCTACTTCTGTCCCACTTCTGGGCCAACTTAAAGGTCTCAAGAGTTTTAATCTGTACAGGTACCACAGTAACTATTTGATAGCAAAAGTTTGCCCTAGAACAATGACCCACAATCTATGGATTTATAATGCACACAACTTACAGTAAAATGGAGCACCATGATACCACTGTGAATTAGAAGTATCCCCTTTATTCAGTGTCACCACAACACAAGGAAGCAGAGATGCTGCCTGACAATAACCATATTTATAAAACAGATTGAAGAGCAGAGTGTATAGCCAGCTATAATGCTTGCTGCTTAACATCTCTGCTCTAACGTAAGTATCATTCTGACTTCAAGCAACCATTGTGGTTTTTTGTACAAATAACTGGTTAAATTAATGTTTTCCATCTGCAGATGTGCTGCAGATCACCACAGTGTGGCCAATCCACAAAAACAACTGTTGATCTCCCTCTCTCCGCCACTACACCCAAATATGCTCCCATTCATGCAAACAAGCAACTAAAAGAAAAGAAAAAATCAGAAACACACATGAGGATGAGACCAGACACGGGCCCAATTAGTCACACAAGAACAGTCAAAGTCTATCCAACATATTTAGTTGTAAATGACACCACCATTTTAAGCCTACATAAGGTGGTCTTTGGATACTTTTCAAAAAGTTTGTATTATTCTTAAATCAAGAAGCTTACAAACAATGAGCTAGATCCAAGCCAGCTAACTGCAATTGTATTTTCTTAAACAGTTAAGTCAAAACAAATATAAGTCAAACAAAGAACAAGAATCAGCATGTGCCTGGGCACCCCACCTACATCACCAGTAGGATTTTTCTACTGCCATTTCTTGCTTTTGGCATAATCTTAAAGTAACACATTTTATTGTACCCTCACTCCCCCAAATCCATCCAACCACAAAAAAAGAAATAAAAGAAAAAAAAAAGACTGTTTTCAACAGTTTAATTGCATGTATTACTCTTTCAAATACACTATCTTGCTGCATCCTGTGCAAGTGTTCTGAACAGATAACTACAGGAATCTTCAAAACAGAAGAATCTGAAATGACTCTAACCTTTCAGATTTTACAGTTCTTTTCTTTCCATTTAAAATAAGGTGTAAAATTCTCCAGTCTAAGACAGGCATAGCTCAATTATTTTGTGAATTAAACCACAATTCCAGTTAACTGACTTTTTCACCATTCGTTTACTACTTGCAAGTCTCCATTGAAGTTGGGTAAAAACCAGCAAATTCACCAAATTACATGAATGAAATAGTTTAAGTCAAAGTTAAGTTAAAAAGCTACTACATTTTTGACTCAGATTAAAATGCCATTTAAGTTTATGCTTTAAAAATATCTGTCATAGAAGATTTAAATTAATTCCACAAAAACCATAGTAAGACACAATGAACACGAAGCTCTGATTAAGTAGGACACCTACATAGGAAACTACCTTCACTCAATTTTAAAAAGTCCAACTGGATTTTCTGACAAAAACAAAAAAACAACACCACACAAAAGCCAAGTTGTGACAATTACAAATCATCAAAAGGGAGTACAGAAATACTCCTAACCCCATGATTTTAATAAAAAGAGAAACTTGGAAAAAAAAAACCAAACCCACTGAATTGATCTCTGACCACAAATCTCAGTTCTCGGTGCAAATGGTCTTCACACATGTTATGTTCAATATATCAAGAACTGGAGCAGGTTGGCAATACATGATTGGCAGCAAAGGATCATGCTGAAATAAGGTTTTGAAATGACTTAAGCAGTTTCAAAAAAGTGCAGAAGTTACTCAAGCTAGCAACTGAATACACAGAAGTTTAACTGGTGGTACAACAGAAATACCGAAGTGTGGGGATTTTTTTTTCTTTTTTTTTTTCTTTTTTTTTTTTAAATGGAGGACATGATTTTCCTTGGAGGAAAAAGCATTCAGTACATGCCCTTTCCATAAAAAGAGTGTGACACAATAAGTCAAACCTGGAGTCATTAGTTAATTTCCAAATGCTACACAGGTTTAGAGTAGTAAGTTGTTATTATCTCCCCTTAAAAGAAGTATCAAAATTCTATTTTTAGTAACAACAGTCCAACATAAGCCTATTTACTAGATGGATCATCAAACCGTCTCCTTGCCCTAAAACCTCAGAATTCAGTGGCAATGAAAAACAACCTTGAAATTCATTGCAAGGAGAATTTAGAAGTAATTGATTATAACAGATCTAAAAATGTGTCTGTTCCCTATTTATAAGGGAACAAAACACAAGCATGACACATCTTGCTCAAGTAATAAAATTAAACATAATAAAAATCTCATGTTGCATTAACTAAAGAAATGGTAATTCCTTCATTCAGTCAATCAGAAAAGAAAAAACAAACAACTAATATATAGTGATTTTTTAAAATTAACCCCCCTCCCCCAACAGCATTCACCAATACTGTCTTCTGTAACTGAGTCATCTCACTTGCAAGTTAAACAAAATATTTCTTTAGCAATTCTATTTAAAAAAAGGCTCTCCATTACCTGGAGTAGTTTTTCAGAAGTCAAGGTAACAGAAAAACTGAAAATACAAACCTCTTTCTTTTCTGGAGGTCTTTCCTTTAGCTGTTACAAACTTCTTTTTCACTGACTGAGGCTGAGAAGAAGAATGCTCTCTCCACCTCCGAAGCTGGAAATTAATGAACTTCCACATCATAAATGCTTGAGCCATGCAGATGGAAGCCAGCACACTGATTCTATAGACAAAACACAGGAAAAGGTTTATCAGTAAGTTTATCTCATTATTCAAATAGAAAAAGAAAGCAGAACATCACCTCAGAGAGTTCTTTGTATGTCATAAACTGCCTTTTTATTCAGGTTCCTCAAACACAACAGTGATTCCTTCTAGAGAACATGAATTTATAAAAGTTCAGTTTTGTTTGGTGTGGGGTTTTTTTTTGTGTGTGTGTGTGTGAGACTTCCCCCCCCCCACCGCCTCCTAGTAACATCCATTTTGTAAGCCATGCGAAAGTTAGCTCACACAGGGCAACTGGGCTTAGCACAGCTGAACAAAACTAGATATACAGTGAGAGTGAAGTCTTTGCCCCTCCATCAAGACTGGAAGTACTAGACTTCTTTCCTGCTTTCTCCTTTCTTGGTATTACTCTCAAGGTACCACATATTAACAGCTGAAAATGGTTTAAGAGAGTCTTGCAGTTCCGAGTATCAATTCTGCAGGGTAATGCTGATATTGTCCATGTTTTAAAAACTTTCTTTTCTGGATTTAATTCATAAAAAGGCCAGGTGGTTGGCTGAACATTCTGTATCACATAGCAGCAACAGGAGCCATAATAAAGGCAGAGAAAGAGGTAGGAATCTTCAACCAGGACTAAAGATGCTCTGGGCATAACGCTTTGACCTCTATAGATAACCTCACTGCAATTATATCTAGAATTCAATTCACTTACTCTATAACATTTTAAAGTAATCTCTGTAATTGGATATCCCTTTTAATTCTGTTTTTTTTCTGACAAAAACCCCCAAGTAACCAGTTACAGATTTCTCAGCTGTAGACTGTGAATTCCTCAATTAATTTCACTGTGCCTTACAAGTTTGTTATAGAAGTTATTCTTACTGATCCCATTGGTTGCATGAGAACACCTAACCATTCAGAATTATTAGCATTAACACCACACCACTTATACAGTGTATTTAACACAGGTTTACAGCTCATGCTTAAGAACCATTCCAAGTTTACTATACCTAACAGCCAGGATATTAAAGTTTCCAGTACTGAAATTCAGCTGCTGATCTTCTGCTCTTGCCAGTCCAAAGCCAAAAGTGAGGACTGAGAGAATCAAGGTGAGAAGCCTTCCCAAAACAAAAAGAACTGCCCACAGTGAAAATCTACAAAGAAAAATGCCACAAACACTAAGTAAATTTTCTGTTCACAACATAGTACTAACAATGCAAATGGTTAGTCTTCATCATGTGAATTAGTATGAAATTTAAGAACTTACCTAAACTCATTATTATGCACCTATCCTAAACTAGTCTTGTATTTCTAGGACTCAGAGAAGACAAAAAGCAAAAAAAAAGCCCTGCCTCACAATCTTTTTTTACAAACCAAAAGTATGTTCTGAAACCTAATTTCAGGTCAAAGGAAAATGCTTTCCATTACTATTAGAACATAAGCATGTTATTAGTTTCTATAGAACTGGCTATATTAGCAACTTATGCTGCTCCTTTCTCTACAAAATTTTTTAAAATATTAGTACATAGTGTAATATTTTATTTCATTTTACACTACTACTAACATTTACTTAAATAGGCGAGTAAGGTAAAAAAATAGTTGTTTTAGAGATATAAATACTAAAACTAGTCTGGAGAACTGTGGCTTCTAAGGAAACACTGTTTGAACTTCCTTGTAATTTTGGTTTCTGGTTAGTTAAATGCACAAGGCTTTGAGACAGAAATCACATGAATTTAAAAGATAAAGACTACTTACCCTTTCTGGTATCTTTCATCACTGAAGTAGAAAAGACGAGATATGTGGAAAAGAAATTCAACAAAGTAATGCAATACCAGAAGAACAAGTCCAAGATGGGTCAGACTATCAAAACAAATAAAACAAATATTCAGACATTTTGTTAGATGTTTAAGACAGAGAACGAAGCCAGCAAAAGTTTACCATTTACTTACTTCAGGAGATAGGCTCCAGCAATATGAAAAAGATAAAGTCCAATATAGACGATCTGGCGAAAGATATCTTCCTATTAGGAAGAAAAAAGTAATTATGCGTTACACACAATGGTATACGTTATTGCAAACTATTCCGTAGTCTTGGAAATTCTTCTTGGTTTATCAGCTACCTTAACACGGCACTGAATTACTCAGCCTAGATCATCTAATTCCTCACATAACTTAGTGCTTACTTACCACTAATATTCGGTATCTTACACATACACTGTTGTGAGAAAATGCATCAATCGTCAAAAAGATGCTTTTTAAAAGGGCCTGGGTTTATTTGATATGACTACTGTGAATTTGTAATAGCTATTAAAATACTTATTTGGTATGTATTACTGTATCATCAGCTAACTTCCTACAGTTCCATGGTGTTTGCTGCCCATCAGATTCTGTCAGATTGCTACAGAAATATAATAACAGTCTATGAACCAAAATGAAAAGGTTTCCAAGTGTTGACATCTATTTTAAAAATTCAAGATCATCCAAGATTCTGGCACACTGTTGCTGCCAAATACGGAGAATAATGTTACTAACCAGTCATGCTAAGCCACATGGTCACCCTTCCAAGTTAGGTTTTAGCCAGCCCCATTAAATTGAACACTTCATAGAGACAAAATAATAAAGAGGAAGAGACATGAATTGAAGTATAGACACACAGCACATGGAAAGCAGAAGGTGCCATCTGTGATCAGAAGAATCACTAAAGTATGCTAGATCACAATAAAAATCTGTCTTGAAGTGGTATGCAGAGTGCATTCAGTTATGCTTAAGAAACTCCTACTTTTCGGAAAGATTCCCTAAACTTCAAGCAAGGTGATTCAGCTTTTTTTAATTACATGTATACAAGATGAAAGGCCTAAAAAATTAATCTTGTAAGATCTATGCTATGTTATGCAATACTCAATCTCAAAGCCAACAAAAGCACAGAATCAAACACTTGTTGCAACAGCAAACATCACACACATACACAAAGAGCAAGAGAACAGATAAGAGAGAGACCTACTCCAAATGATCTGAAAGAAAACAAAAAATGAGTTCTTTCAGACAAATTAGAGAATAGTCAGTACAAATGCTCAGTTTCTCCAAGTACTATCAGGATGAGCCTTTTGCACTTTATCTTCAGAACTGAGGTAATGTTTAAAGTCCATACTACCTGCTTAGACAAAACTGTGAAGAGACTGAAGGTCTACTGGAATAATGCAGGTGGAGGTATACACTACTATATAGAAAGCTGAGTTAAGAACTTCTTTTCTTGTTTACGTCAGCAGTACAGACAACTAGACCTGAGTAAAAGAAGCCAGTTCCTTCTCAAGAGAAGGAATAAGGCAGAGAAGGCAAGATGGCAGAGGTTAAACTGTGGTGAAAGAAATATCAACTATGAACTTGCTATCGTTCTTAAAAAATGCAAAAGTCAGAGGCCAAAATTCCAAGCAGTGACTGACCCAGTGTAACACTGCTATTCAATATACAGCACTTCTGCCACTTGTGAGAGCTTTCTTGAAGTTATGTTAAAAAAACCTCCACACTTGGATATGAAGTGAAATTCAAGAGATATCACTAGCACAATATGGGAACATCAGCTGCAGTGTAGCTGCAAAACACCAGTGTTTATACTGTGTCTCATCAGCATGAAAACAAAGCATCTCAACTATTTTCCCAAGCCTCTTCTAGGCTCTTGAACAAAGACCTACAGTTACATAACACGTACGTTTCATTTTCTTGAATAAAGCAGAACTTTGGCAGCAGAGACCAGTCTACTCACAGAGCAACAACAGAATCATAGAATGGGTTGGGTTGGAAGGGACCTTTATAGATCATCTAGTCCAATCCCCCTGCCATGGGCAGGGACATCTTTCACTAGATCAGGTTGCTCAAAGCCCCATCCAACCTGGCCTTGAACACTTCCAATGATGGGGCATCCATGGCTTCCCTGGGCAACCTGTTCCAGTGCCTCACCACCCTCATCATGAAGAATTTCTTCCCATCTAATCTAAATCTACCCTATTTCAGATTAGAATCACTGCCCCTTGTCCTGTCACTACAGGCCCTGATAAAAAGTCTTTCTCCATCTTTCTTATAAGCTACCTTCAAATACTGAGAAGCAGCAACAAGGTCTTCTCAAAGCCTTCTTTTCTGCAGGCTGAAAAACCCCAACTCTTTCAGCCCGTCTTCATAGGAGGGGTGTTCCAGCCCTCTGATCACTTTTGTGGCCCTCCTCTGGACCCGCTCCAACAGATCCATACCTTTCTTGTGCTGGGGACCCCAGAGCTGGATTTAGTACTCCAGGTGGGGTCTCACCAGAGCAGAGTAGAGGGGCAAAATCACCTCCCTCAACCTGCTGGCCACGCTTCTCTTGATGTGGCCCAGGATACAGTTGGCTTTCTGGGCTGCGAGCCCACACTGCTGGCTCATGTCCCATTTTTCATCCTCCAGTACCCACAAGTACTTCTCTGCAGGGTTGCTCTCAACCCCTTCAGTCCCCAGCCTGTACTGATGTTGGGGATGCCCATGACCCAGGTGCAGGACCTTGCACCTGGCCTTGTAGAACTTCATGAGGTTCACACAGGTCCAGTCCTCAAGCCTGTCAGGATCCCTCTGGATTGCATCCCTTTCCTCAAGCAAATCAATTGCACCACTCAGCTTGGTGTCATCTGCAAACTTGCTGAGGGTGTACTCAATTCCACTGTGTATGTCATTGATGAAGCTATTAAATAGAATTGGTCCCAGTACAGACCCTTGAAGAACACCACTCGCTACTGGTTTCCACTTGGATGTTGGGCCACTGACTGTAACTCTTTGGAAGCAGCCATCCGGCCAGTTTCTTATCCATCAAATTCATCTCTCGAAGTTAGAGGTAAGAATGTTGTGGGGGACCATATCAAAAGCCTTAACAGAAGTTCAGGTAGATGACATTAGTAGCTCTTCCCTCATCCACTGATGCAGTCACTCCACTGTAAAAGGCCACTAAATTAGTCAAGCATGATTTGCCCTTGGTGAAGCCACGAAGAGTTTAAAACAGAAAAGTTTAAGAAGGAAACTGCATATGCAAGATGAGCCTGAGCAAAAACATGCAAAGAGACTACTTAAATTGGTCCAGGAAGCCAAAAAGTGTGCTACAAAAAATCTACAGTAAACTCAGTGTTTTGAGAACCCCAACAGAGGGTTAGGGGGAAAAGGATGCTGTTAAAAATTGAGCACTGAAAAAAATCTCAATACACAACTAACCAGAACTTTTGCTGAGGACAGTAGCATTTAAATCAAATCCCAGAGTTTAATATTCCTTGGATTTATGAAATTATTCACTGCTTACATTCTACACCTGTATCATGATTCATGAAGCAATTGTGATTTCAGTGAGACTATTCAGACTACTAATTACAAGCAACAACAAAAAAAAGAGTTTGAAAAGAAAATCTCACATTCATTTGTTCAAGGTAAAATTCTTTTAGTAGATGAGAAACACAGATATATAGTGATTTTACTGCAACCAGAAATACAGGATTTAACTGAAAAGGAAAAAAAAAAAAAAAAAAAATCTATCTTCTCACATGGACATTTGAGCACCCAACATTCCATCAGGAAAAGTGGGTAACACAAGTAAGAACAGGGTAGGAAATCTAGGGTAATACGTTACTCTGGAAGTCCAAAAGAAATTCACTATTCCATTGTTCAAGTTGCTTGCTTTAGAGTTCTTTCAATTTACATTTTGAACTTACTTTTTTAGTTTTCTGGAAGTACAATTCTGGAAAAGCATGAAACCAGTATGCCAACTGTAAGATGTAGAAAAACTTCATTTGAAACCTGTACAATACAACAAGAATTGAAGAATATTAGTTTTCATTAATGAACTTAAAACATTTCAGAAGCTTTCTAGTGAACACATTTAATCATTGTCTCTAAAGAAAGAAAAATATGGATCCTTCCTGCCAGCCAACTCAAAAGTAAGATTTTTTTAAAAACCAAAATCATTAAGATAAAGCTTGCAAAAACTTAATTCTTTAAATAACAGACTACAGAGAGAGAAGTATGTGTGCTACAAATTGATAGAGAATCAAGTTCCTCCATAAATATGAGCAAAAATACAGTAATGACCAATATAGTTTTACAGACTACTTATTCTACAGATTGTACATGACACACCCTAAGTTTAAAACACTCCCTCCTCTTCCCAACAATCCTCTAAGGAAGAGGCCTTACGGAATCAGAGTGTGCGGATAGTCCCTCCACAGAGAGGTTGGATCTGATATATAGTTCTCCTAAAAAAAAAAAAACAAACAAAAAACCCCAATAAACCCTCAGAGATGTTACTTCCCAGTCAGACATAATGAATGAAGATATATACATACACATATTTAAGTATATGCACATGTGTACATACAAACATGCACACATCTATACACACAGGTAAAAGCTGCAGATCAATGTATTTCCTTTAAAAAAACCAAACAAACCGCAAAACCAGAAGACAGCTGTATTGGCTTAGAAAAATAAAAAGCAACCAAACAAACCAAGTGCTTATTCAAGATAGAGTGTCCTTATGAGATGGAGGTTATTTCAGCATCACTACAGCCATAAGTCTTCCCTTGTAAACTGCTGACAAGCTTTGAGCTAAACTAAGAGAAGGGAAGTTTTTTCAGGAGTCATTATGTTAAGGAGAAAAAAACCCAACCAACCAACCAACCAAAAAAATCATACTCTTCCCCTTTTTTGAAACTAAGCTCATACACATACAGCCACTAGCAAAGAGCATGTCACCTGAAAGCACACACTTACCTGACCCTACAGCAATCTGTCCATACACCCATTCTCTAGGCTGCCAAAACGCTATGTATGGTGCTTTTAATACATTTATTTTATGCTAATGAGCCAACACAGAAAACTACAGAAAATGAAGTACCATAGAGTTAAAAAGTTTTAGCTTATTCAGTTGACAATAAATCACCTCAGACTGAGCAACAGTAACACTATTGGACTCTATACTCAGTTATGACTACAACCTACACAGAATCCATAAACTTGTCCCCATTTTAATATTAAAACCAGCTAAAACCAGAAAAATAAGCTGAAAACTTATTTAACATCATCATAAATAAGTTTTTGAAATCTCACAACATAAACAGAAGAGAAAACATACTTACAGAGACAAGAATACTTGTTCCCCAAACACAGGAGAAAAGGTAGAATGCACTAAGTTGCCCGGACTCATTGAACTTGCTATGCTTTGTTTTTGAAAAGTGCATTTTCCTGTTAATTTTCTGAAATAAAAGTCCATTGTTATTTATATGCTGTAGTACTTAACATCCACCTGTTAACTGCATTAGAACATCTAAAAGTTTCAATGCATGTTTTAACAGTTAAAAGTAAACTTTTGAACTTTTGCATTAAAGCTTTTAAGTTAACAGTCTTAAAGTCTAGTTAAAACCTGACAATTTTCTTGATGAAAGGAATTAATGTTTTATACTTACATCCAGTACGTATTCCTGAATTATAGCATGTATGATTATTGCTACAAGCATGTAAAAGAAAATTGTAGCCAAATCTTTGATGCCATAGTGATAGAGAGAGATAGTTTCTGCAGATTGTTCTTCTAAAAGACAAACAGAATTAACTGTTAGGCACCAATACAGTTAAACGGCTAATAAGTTTGTTTCTCAAAGTGAAACCTTTCAGACAGAAGTAGTTTGTAGTCCACTGAACAAATAGAATTCAAATTAAACTGCCATCATGAGCTAGGTCACTAGATTGTTTACAGTCATCTTCTCCATCACATCACAAAACTAAATTTGATTCTGGAGAGAGTACTATAAAAATGAAAACTTAAGTGCACTTAAGAAGCTTACCCAAATGCACTAAAAGGGGACAATAAAATTATGTTAAACTATCACCCTTCTTTGACTAGTAAAGACTGTCACTTGCAAAACCAGAGTAAGAATTAATGTGAACTTATCTACCAGTCAGATGGTGTTTTTTAGCACTAATGATGAATCCAGCAGAACAGAAACATAGTCCCTAACCTAATTAATTAAAACGTAGTTTTACTAAAAATTAAGTCCTTGAAATTTTCTTATTATCTATTCAAATTGACAAATTCACTTACCCTCAGCCTAGAAAGTACAGCATACTAATAATGTCTGAATACACTCTCTCATAACTAACCTCCTGCAAGATACATACCTGTGGCAGGAATGGTAACATTATACTGAAGTGTAACAAAAATGACAGCTGCTTTTGCTGTAATCTGAAAGACAAAAGACAGAAGTGCTATAAATTCTCACCGAAATAAACTATATTAAACTGAAAACATTTGCCCATAGTTTTAGCACGCCTCCCCAGCACGTTTGTCCCCTCCCATAAAACTGATCAACTCGCCTTATCACACCACTTCATTTGACTTTCCAAAGGCAGAACACATTGCGCGATCTCTATAGGTTCGTTTACAGAATACCCAATCTCCTGAATGAAATCTCCTTGAAAATGCTACTTACAAATAGCCTTTTCTACAACATTAAAATGAAAACACGTGCTGCAATTCTTTCTCCTGTTCATACTATATTATTACATTAAGAGAATGTAAAATACCATGTAATCCCTAGACCACGACGCATGCAGCAATGGCTGAGAATAAACTTCATTTAAAACTACTTTTTAATTTGACAAAACTTGAAGGTCAATATCATATTCATAAATCTGTGGGTGATTTGGAAAATGTGGACAGGAAAGGAGAAAAGGCATAAAGAATGGAGAACCATTTCAGGCCAGCTGCATACCATCTCAATACAATTAGCATTCTTTTGACCCTGGAGAACCTTTGGCAAGAAGTGCAAAACAAAAGAAATGAAATTTAGCAGTAGTGGTACTACCCCTTTATGATGGACAGTAAGAAACTGCAGAATGAATAAGGGTGGGGGGGAAGTTTGTTCTAAATGCTTATTTTTTGGGGGTGGTGGTGGTGATACTATAAAACCCCCAATAAATAAGCAAATAAAAGGAGCACAAGTTCTTATCTGTCAGTAAGCATACATTAATTTTCAACTTTAACCCATCTCTGTTGAATCCCAATGTGAATCAACATGTCTTAACAGAGAGGGAAAAATAACCATGCTTTGCAGTATTTATGATCTGATTGTTTCTCATTGCTGTAAAAAACTAGCACCCCTGTTGCATTTATAGGACCGACGGAAAAAAAAACCCAACAACCCCCCCCCCCCAAAACCAAACTCCTGTTTGAATCTTGGAAGGATATTTTGAGTATCTGAAGATAATGATTAGGTTACTACCAGCATTTATTATCACGCACGAGAAATAAGATTTATTTATTTTTAAAACTAGCGCCTTGTAAACAAGCCCTAGATTTTCTAGGGATCCCTGAATACACAGTGGACTGTTCACTCCATGTAACTCCAGAGAATCCAACTAGTTTGCCTGAATTAGTGAAGTTGCCTAGGGCTCCCTATTCATCAAGGGAGCCTTCAGAGGACAATTCAAAACTAATGAATTCTGAACTGCCTTTTGAAGGCTCTGTCAGCTACTCACAGTCCTAATTCAGTTGCACAAGTCAGGCAGTATAAACACCTTACCACACCAACATTAACCACAGCAGGTGATTTCCAAGACCAATCAAAGCATTTAAAAAAGTGCAACAATCTTCTCAGCCATACCACATCTGTACCAAAGGCGTACGGCCCTTCTACGCTGGGGTAGAAAACACCCTGGATTAAAAAAACTGGAAACAAAAGACTTCAGCACATCCAATCCCTCCAAATTTTCCAACCCTAACAGTAATACTGTAAATACAGTAAGCCAGAAGTAGACATAAAAGGTAATGGTTTAAGTCCATCTATTTAACCTCAATCCCCAGAAAACCCCCATATAAGGACTGTCTTGGTGATTTTTGATAGTAAACCCAAACATAACAGCTTTCTTGGTCTGCCCTGTTTTTCCTTTTCTTATATATATATATATTTTTTCCTCCTAACTCCACTGGCCTCTAGTGCTGAGCAGTGTCAACAGCTGGATAAAGTTATTCTGAAAGCCATCCATACAATAAAAAGGCCCACAACTCTGAACAAATGGCTAAAATACTGAAAGCCAGGAACATTTAGCCAACAAAAACGGAAGCATCTTACTTTGACGGGACACCACTAAGAACATTTTGGAAGTCACACAGGTAAATGACCTTTTCGGTTCTCTCAGAAGGTAACAGAGAAAAGCCAAAAAGGCACATTTTAGATCATCTGCCTCCAACGTGGGGGCCTAACGAGAGCGCCTGGCCTACAAGCACGGCCGAGCAGCAGGGCTTTGCCCTCGGCCAGGCCCGAGAGGCCGAAGGGAGAAGCTCCCTCCGGCCGCTGTCAAACCCGGCCCCATCTCCGACCGGGAGAGGAGGAGGCGGGGGCGGCGGCGGGGGTAACGTCGGCGCCAGCCGAGACACCCGGATCGACGCCCTGTGGGCTAACGGCTCCTCACACCGCCGTAGCGCCGGGAGGCGACGCGCGGCCTCGGGGTCAGGGGGGTGGGAAGGGGAACCCGCGGTGCGCCCCCGCCGCCCCGAGCGGGGGCTGCAAGTACACGTCACCGCTTGTTTCCCTTCCCCGCCGCGCCGCCTGACGGGAGCCGTAGTGCCGGCGGGGCCCAGCTGGGCCGCGCACACAAAGAGCGGGGGATCGTCTGTCGCGGCTGGGCCTCGCCTGCCCCTCCCCGCCTCCCCCGGCCGCCGCGCTCCGACTGCCACGTAACCCCGCCGCTAGCAGGAACTCCCCCCCGCCGCCGCCGCGGGAGGAGGCGCGCCGCCCCGCTCCCCGTCCCTTCACGGCGGCGCCGCGCTGTGCAGGAGCGGGGGGGGCTGCGGGGCACGGCCTCCCCTCCCGGGCGGCGAGTGGAGCCGGGAGCCGGGTCCTGGCGGCAGCCGCGGGCTGCGCCTCCCCGGGCCGAGACGGGGAGAGAGGGCGTTCCCCGAGGGGCCGGGCCCGGCGCCGCGAGGGTGAGCCGCGGAGCGGGCGGCCGCCTGGGCTCCTCCGGCCGTGTGGCAGGGCGGGGGGTCGGCCGGCTCCTCTCCCCGCGCACAGCGGGGGCGGGAGGGCCGGGGGCCGCGCGGCCCGGGGAGGGCGTGGGCTGGCGGGCAGGTGCGCCGGGAGGGACCCACGCTGGCCGAGGGGCAGCCGCAGCCACCCGCCGACCAGGCTCCCCCGGCGCATCGGGACCCCCCCGCGCCCTCCCCGCCCAGCAGCACCGAGAGCCCCCGGCGGGGGAAGGGGAGAAGCGGGGAGAAGCCCCCCCCCCCTCCCCGGGGCGGGGGCGCCGGTGCCGCCTCACCTCGAACATGAGCCCCAGCAGGAAGATCATGGCCATGCAGGACACGATGTCCGCATGGTTCTGCACGATGAACTCGTGGCTCAGCACCGGCGGGTTCTTGTTGCTCTTCTTGCGGATGGCCATGGCGGGCAGGGAGTTGGGCGACGCCGCCGCCGCCGCCTACCCCGCTGCCAGCACAGCTCCTCTCGCCGCGGCCAGGAAGAGGCGGAGGGGGAGGAGGCGACCGCGCAGCCGAGGAATGGCAGCCGCCGCTTCGCTTCACCCCGCCCCGGCCGCAGGGAGCAGCCCCGGCCGCCGCCAGCAGCGCCCCTGCCGGCCGGCGGGCCCCCACCCCACGCGCCCGCGGGGGCGGTGAGGGGCAGCGCCCGGCAGTTCAAACCGACCAACGGCGGCGGGCCTGGCGCCTCCCCGCCCCCGGGAGGCCGCCCCGGGTGGCGGTGGGGGCCGGGGCCTGTCAGCCGCGCCGAGCCGCGCCGCCTTGGGCAGCGCCGGCCGGCTACTCGCTGGCGGTAGCCCGGAGCCCTCTTTGGGCACCGGCTCAGCTTCCCTCTCCCGAAGCGCCGACAGAAGACGGCCGTGGGTCCCGCCGGGGTTGCGGAGGAGGTGGCCGCGCTCTGGGGCAAGCGGGGTCCGCGCCCTCCCGGGCAGCGGCCGGTCAGAGCGGGCTGGCCGCGCTGCGGTCCGTGCCCGTAGGGCCGGGCCAGGCTCCGCTCCCGCCCGGCACCCCCCGCCATCCAGGTGCAGCCTTGATCTCCTTCTGCCCCCCTCTAAGTTTTGTTGTCGCCAGACCTCGGCCGACGGGACGCTGGGCACCCGGCAGGACGGAGTGAGGAAGCCGCGCTCCCTGGGCTCGGTGCGGTTACGGCTGAGGCGCAGCCGCAAGGTACAGCTTGCCCTGTGCTGGCAGCAGGCCCCTGCCATCCCGTCTGCTTACATTATACTGTATAGCCAGAAATAACATACGTTATCCAAGTAACAGCGAACAAGGAGTCCAATGACAAGGAAGCAGAAGGGAGGAAAAGCTAACCGGCAAGTATAGAAGGAAGAGATGTTAAAAGGGAGGCTAGATGTGGATTAAAAAACCGACCCAATCACAGAAGGCTGTTACCAGGGTAAAACAGATGAAGGGGTCTGAGAAATCAACACTGATCCAGAAAACATCCAGGCCAAATCGAGCTGTCCTTCAAACCCCCCCAAATTCATGCTGTTTTTATTTATTAAAGCTTCTGGCTGACAGATACTCCCAGTGGATATATGGAGAAGAAAGATCAAGAAAATGAGTAATTTATGGCTGAAGTTTAGCATTGTCAGAACAGCTTTTGCTGCCAGCAGCTGATGAATACAGGGTAAGAGATTAAGATGCAACTATTTGGTATGGCTTTGCCTTGCCAGAATTGAGAGTGTGCACCAAATACATTGTATGAACTGTTTTTAATAGGTTGGTTTCTTCCTACTATATGTAGCAGTGACTGACTCAGGGAGCAGACCGATTAGTGTATGACCAGGTTTTTCAACTACAGAACACCTTCATCAGCTGTGAAATGCTCAGAAGTTTTGTGTGAATGTTGTTGTTTAACCCCAGCCAGCAACTAAGCACCACGCAGCCACTTGCTCACTTTTCTCCCTCCCAGTGGGATGGGGGAGATAATCGGAAGGAAAAAAGTAAAACTCGTCGGTTGAGATAAAGACAGTTTAATAGAAAGGAGGAAACTAGTAATGATAGTAATAATAATAAAATGACAATACTAATAAAAGGATTGCAATATACAAAACAAGTGATGCACAATGCAATTGCTCACCACTCACCAACCGATGCCCAGTTAGTTCCTGAGCAGCGATCCCCCCACCCAGGCTAACTCCCCCCAGTTTATATACCGGACATGACATCACATGGTATGGAATACCCCTTTGGCCGCTTTGGGTCAGCTGTCCTGGCTGTGTCCCCTCCCAACTCCTTGTGCCCCTCCAGCCTTCTTGCTGGCTGGGCATCAGAAGCTGAAAAATCCTTTGACTTGTTGTTCAGTTGTGTTTATACTAACTGAAAACATCAGCGTGTTGTGTTATCAACATTGTTCTCCTACTGAACCCAAAACATAGCAGTATACCAGCTACTGGAAAGAAAATTAACTCTATCCCAGTTGAAACCAGGACAATATCCAGCCCTTATTCTATACCATTTATGTTGTGCTCAGGTCACATACTTTCCCATACATCCTAATCAATCACCATCACCTTTTCCATCCTTTGAGATATATATATGTATATATGTGTATACACACACAGAGATATCATTCCCTTAGTCTATGGGCCATCTCTATAAAATGTTCGTTGAGTTCATTTAGTCCCTGAATTTGGGCTCCATCTATCATAGCAGTCTTTCTGGGCAGGAGGGATGGTGCGAAGTCCGCTCAGTTGGCAGAGCAGGAATGGGCTTCAGTGCGGTGTGGCGAGTGGGTGACATTGGGCACAGCAGGAGGATGGTGTGCACTGTTGGATTGTTGCATGCCAAAGTCAGTTCTGGTTCCATCGCTACCGTGCTTCGCTCAGTTTTATCAAAGTTAATTCTTGCTTGATCTAAGTGATTCTTACTGTAATACCATTGATAAAGCATATAACAATTGTATTAATGATAACATACAATGGCAGGGTTATA
The DNA here is from genome assembly GCF_026419915.1 of Harpia harpyja. NCBI lineage: Eukaryota > Metazoa > Chordata > Aves > Accipitriformes > Accipitridae > Harpia > Harpia harpyja. Next base: position 43,006,507 of record NC_068944.1, read on the forward strand.
TAGCAACTAACGTCATACAATTTAATTCATTGGCTATTTTCACCTAAAATCAAATCCCCTTGAGGCACATAGCGGACTTCACCATCTTTTTGCATCACCCACCATGTGCACCCAGGTCCTTGAGCAAAAGGAATCCCACAAATGGGTTTGCCTTTGCCTGAGGCAGGAGTAACCCAGACTGTCTTCCCTAACATATTTTTTTATGTGTGCTATAGGGACTTTATCCCCTTCTACAGTACGTAAAAGTTCTGACTGGGCAGGGCCACCCTGAGTGGCAGATCCTCTGGTGTTAACTAACCAGGTGGCTTTTGCTAAATGTGTATCCCAATGTTTGAAGGTGGCAGCACCCATCGCTCTCAGTGTAGTCTTTAACAGTCCATTGTATTGTTTGATTTTCCTGGAGGCTGGTGCATGATAGGGGATGTGATATACCCACTCAATGCCATGTTCTTTGGCTCAGGTGTCTCTGAGGTTGTTTCAGAAATGAGTCCCGTTGTCTGACTCAGTTCCTTCTGGGGTGCCATGTCGCCACAAGACTCGGTTTTCAAGGCCCAGGATAGTGTTCCGGGTGCTGGCATGGGGCACAGGATATGTTTCCAGCCACCTGGTGGTTGCTTCCACCATTGTAAGCACATGGTGCTTGCGTTGGTGAGTGAGTGGGAGTGTGATATAGTCAATCTGCCAGGCCTCCCCATATTTATATTTCAGCCATTGCCCTCCATACCACAGGGACTTTAACCGCTTGGCTTGCTTAATTGCAGCACATGTTTCACATTCATGGATAACTTGTGCAGTAGTATCCATGGTCAAGTCCACCCCTTGATCATGAGCCCATCTGTATGGTGCATCTCTTCCCTGATGACCTGAGGTGTCATGGGCCCACCTAGCCATATATAACTCACCCTTATGTTGCCAGGTGGATCCACCTCAGCCACTTCAATCTTGGTGGCCTGATCCACCTGCTGGTTGTTTTGATGTTCTTCAGTGGCCCGACTCTTGGGTGCGTGAGCATCTACGTGACGTACTTTTACAACCAGATTCTCTAGCCAGGACACAATATCTTGCCACAGTGCGGCAGCCCAAATGGGTTTACCACTGTGCTGCCAGTTGCTCTGCTTCCATTGCTGTAACCACCCCCACAGGGCATTTGCCACCATCCATGAGTCAGCATAGAGATAGAGCACTGGCCACTTTTCTCTTTCAGCAATGTCCAACGCTAGCTGGATGGCTTTCACCTCTGCAAACTGACTCGATTCACGTTCTTCAGCAGTTTCTGCGACTTGTCGTACAGGACTCCATACAGCAGCCTTCCACCTCCGATGTTTCCCCACAATGTGACAGGACCCATCAGTGAACAGGGCATATTGCCTCTCATTTTCTGACAGTTTATTATACAGTGGGGCCTCTTCGGCATGTGTCACCTCCTCCTCTGGCGACACTCCAAAATCTTTGCCTTCTGGCCAGTCCGTGATCACTTCCAAAATTCCTGGGCGACTGGGGTTTCCTATGCGAGCCCGTTGTGTGATCAGTGCGACCCACTGACTCCACATGGCATCAACTGCATGATGCGTAGAGGAGACCCTCCCTTTGAACATCCAGCCCAGCACTGGCAGTCGGGGTGCTAAGAGGAGCTGTGTTTCAGTACCAACCACTTCTGAGGCAGCTCAAACTCCTTCATATGCTGCCAATATCTCTTTTTCAGTTGGAGTATAGCGAGCCTCGGATCCTCGATATCCTCGACTCCAAAACCCCAGGGGTCGGCCTCGGGTCTCCCCAGGTGCTTTCTGCCAGAGGCTCCAGGTAGGGCCATTCTCTCCAGCTGCAGTATAGAGCACATTTTTAACATCTTGTCCTGTCCAGACTGGTCCAAGGGCTACTGCATGAACAATCTCCCATTTAATTTGTTCAAAGGCTTGTTGTTGCTCAGGGCCCCATTTAAAATCATTCTTCTTCTGGGTCACTTGATAGAGAGGGCTTACAATCAGACTGTAACTTGGATGCATTCTCCAAATCCCCACAACACATAAGAAGGACTGTGTTTCCCTTTTATTAGTTGGTGAGGACTTAGCTATTTTGTTGATCGCATTCATTGGGATCTGACGACATCCATCTTGCCATTTTATTCCTAAAAACTCGATCTCCTGTGCAGGTCCCTTGATCTTACTTTCTTTTATGGCAAAACTGGCTTTCAGAAGGATTTGGATTATTTTCTTCCCTTTCTCAAAAACTTCTTCTGCTGTGTTGCCCCATACGATGATGTCATCAATGTACTGCAGGTGTTCTGGAGCTTCACCCTGTTCCAGTGCAGTCTGGATCCGTCCATGGCAAATGGTGGGGCTGTGTTTCCACCCCTGGGGCAGTCAATTCCAGGTGTACTGGATGCCCCTCCAAGTAAAAGCAAATTGTGGACGGCACACTGCTGCCAGAGGGATTGAGAAAAACACATTAGCGATGTCAATTGTGGCATACCATTTGGCTGCCTTTGACTCTAGTTCGTATTGAAGTTCCCAGCATATCCGGCACAGCAGCACTCAGCAGCCGTGTGACTTCATTCTGGCCACAATAGTCAACTGTTAGTTTCCACTCTCCATTAGACTTTTGCATGGGCCATATGGACTATTAAAGGGTGAACGAGTATTGCTGATCACTCCTTGCCTCTCTAGTCAATGAATCAACTTGTGGATGGGAATCAGGGAGTCTTGGTTGGTATGATATTGCTGCCGGTGCACCTCTGTGGTAGGAATTGGCACTTGTTTTTCTTCAACCCTCAGCAACCCCACAGTCGAAAGGTTTTGAGAGAGACCAGTCAAAGCAGACAGCTGTTTAATTCCCTTTGTCTCCAAGGCAGCTATACCAAAAGCCCACCGATACCTCTTTGGGTCCTTAAAATACCCTCTCCTGAGGTAGTCTATGCCAAGGATGCACAGAGCCTCTGGGCCAGTCACAATGGGGTGTTTCTGCCATTCGTTCCCAGTTAGGCTTACTTCAGCCTCTAATACAGTTAACTGTTGGGATCCCCCTGTCACACCAGAAATACAGATGGGTTCTGCCCCTTTATAACTTGATGGCATTAGAGTATACTGTGCGCTGGTGTCTATTAGAGCGTTGTACTCCTGTGGGTCTAACGTGCCAGGCCATCGAATCCACACAGTCCAATAGACCCAGTTATCCCCTTTCCTCCACCGGGCTGGAGGCAGGGCCCCTCTAATTCTGGTCAGAGTGTCCATTACTCGCTTCTTGTAAAATTGACTTAGAAGTCCCTTCAAGAGGATCAGAAGTAAGATCAGCTTTTCTACTCTGTTTGGAAACTGGAGCGGCATTTTTCCTGGAAGAATCCCCTTCTGTGGTGGTTTCTCCTTGCAACTCACGTACCCGTGCATCTAGGACTGAGGCAGGTTTTCCATCCCATTTCCTCATGTCCTCTCTGTGGTCACATAGGTAAAACCACAGGGCACCTCGTGGTGTGTACCTTCTATATTCTCTCTCTTGGGCAGAAGAACGCTCACTCCTAGTAGCTGAGATACTGGTCTGTACAGGTGGGGAGTAGGACATACCCTTTTTGAATTGCTGGAAATCCTGAGACATTCTCCACAGCCAAAATGCAGGCTTCTAGGGAGGAAGAGAGATTTTCTTTGTATTGCTGGAGTTGGTGAGCCACTTCATCCACTGTCGGTACCTCTTCGTCTTTCCAGGTCAGTATTGTCAGTGGGTTGGCATAGGACGATGGTGCGCTCCATACAAACTTCGGCCACATGGGTCGTATGCATTGGACTTCATCTAGATCTTTGAGTAATTGTGTGTTGTCCAGGTCATAATAAATCGTCTCTAGCACGGCTAATTCCCTCAGATATTGGATACCTCTCTCCATGGTGGTCCACTTGCCTGATTGACATATAGCATCTTCCTTGAAGGGGTACCTTTCCTTCACGCTTGACAGGAGTCGCCTCCAGAGGCTGATGGCTTGTGTCCCTTTTCCAATTGGCCATGTCAATGCCACCTTCCCACCTTCCCTGGAAAGAAATCCCAGCTGCTTGCTTCCCTACCTTGCTTCTAATTCCAGGCTACCAGCCCCATTGTCCCAGCATGGGAGCAGCCAGGTGATAATGGGCTCACCTGGACAACGGCTGAAATCTTTTTGCATATCCTGCAGCTCACTCAGGGATAGACATCGGGTGATTACCTCTGGTTCTGCTTCTTCCTCCTGTTCTTGTGATGACCCTGGTTCATCTTCATCCTTCGCTAAGCGAACTAAATTTTTTGTATATTTCTTCTTCTGTATGGGGGCAACTGATACTGGTGCAGGTTGGTTCACTGGTTCAGCTGCAGTCCCTGTCACGGCGGTTGGAGTGGCCGCAGTACCTGTCACCTTGTTGTTAGATCCAGAGACCTTCTCTTCCCCTTGAGGGTACTGAGTGGTGTTGAACAGAGCTTGATAGGCATGGGCCAGGCCCAAGCGCATTGCAGTAATTTGTGTCTCCCTGGCATTGTCGGGGTGACAGCATACTTTTTCCAAATGTTCTGCTAGTTTTTCAGGATTCTGCACTTGTTCAAGGGTGAAGTACCAAAACACTGGAGGTGCCCACCGCCCTAGGCATTTGCCCATACTACCCCCCACACCCTGCCACTCTTAATTATCCAGCCTTGGGGCAGATCTCTGAGTGATCTTCTTAAATAGTTGTTTAACCCTAAACAAGACCTGAACAACATTCAGGAACATGCTAGTTCCTAGCACTAGGACCATGCTGGTTCAACATCCCAAGGGTATTCAAATTTTTCAAAATTCTCAAATGCCACTCTAATTAGAGTGGAGGAGAAGGGAAAGGGGAAGAAAGGTGTCTTGCCCATAGATTGGCTCCCCAAGGAGGAAAGGTAAATGGGGTAATTATTAATAGTTTCCCACAAATGGCTCCCAAAGTATAGAGGTGACGACAATGCTGAGTGCAAATACCGGATTAGTCCCATAACCGATAACTTCATCATACCATAAACCAGTATTACACAATACATCAAAGTGAAAACCTTAATCCACCTCCCACGGATAAGCAGCAGCACAGGCACTATATACAGCAAGTGAGGTAATACATAACAGAACTCTAAAAATGAGCGCCACAACTCTAAGCTCATAAATTGACATTGTGACCAGTGACTATTAAACTAACATAATGAATGCTTGTAACAAATTAGTTTTAACACGCTCTGGTCAGATCTGTCGTTATCTCAACCCTTCGTGCCCCACGTTGGGTGCCAAAATGGACTGTCGTGGTTTAACCCCAGGCAGCAACTAAGCACCATGCAGCTGCTTGCTCACTTTCCCCCCTCCCAGTGGGATGGGGGAGAGAATTGGAAGGAAAAAGGTAAAACTTGTTGGTTGAGATAAAGACGGTTTAATAGAACAGAAAGGAAGAAACTAGTAATGATAGTAATAACAATAATAAAATGACAATACTAATAAAAGGACTGCAATATACAAAACAAGTGATGCACAATGCAATTGCTCACCACTCACCAACCGATGCCCAGTTAGTTCCTGAGCAGCGATCCCCCCACCCAGGCTAACTCCCCAGTTTATATACCGGACATGACATCACATGGTATGGAATACCCCTTCGTCCAGTTTGGGCCAGCTGTCCTGGCTGTGTCCCCTCCCAACTCCTCGTGCCCCTCCAGCCTTCTTGCTGGCTGGGCATGAGAAGCTGGAAAATCCTTGACTTAGTCTAAACACTACTTAGCAACAACTGAAAACATCAGTGTGTTATCAACATTCTTCTCATACTGAACCCAAAACATAACACTACACCAGCTACTAGGAAGAAAATTAACTCTATCCCAGCCGAAACCAGCACAATGAATTTATTAAATCGGGAGACAGGAATACTTGGTATCTGGAGATGATCTGGGTTACTTAAAAATACAGAAAAGGCTACAGAAATTTTTGCTTACACACCTGGAGGTTTTTTTTTTAAATATAAAAGTTTAAACAGAACAAGCAGTCATATTTCAGCCCCAAGTTGGTTTATATCATAGAAATCTCTTCATCCCCTGGCCACACCAGTATTTTGTAACTCTAAAGTAAGAGGAACGTTATTTCAACAATAACAATTTGAAAGTATATCCCTGATGGCATACTGTGTAGTCAGGGATGTAACATACTGCACCCAGAAAGTAAACTGGGCTGCGATAAAAATTAGAATCCTTTCTGCAAGGTAGTCTTGCATCTATTTCCCACCTCAGCCTTTAAAAGAAATCAGGTCATCTCATCTCCACAGAACATAACAAACAGGACTCAACTGGGACAAGACATCCTTTCCTCAAGCTATAATCAGCGAGTGCTGAGCATCTGGCTCGACGTCCTCTCGTACAAGGACAGAGCTCCTTGGTTTCCACTTGGTTTTGTGTTTGTCCTGATGATACAGTGCAAACTACTATACTGAAATGGAAAACAAGGCAACCTGTTGCCTCATCGGAACAGTTTCCACACCTTCCTTTTATTGGAGTTTTCCCTTCTGCTGCATCACGTTTCTTAGGGCTCTTCAGGCAAAGCGGGCTAATATAAAACACCCGAGACTGCAGCCCTCAGTCTGCTGTTTGCCAATGGGTTGCTGGCCCATGTTTGCCAGGTTTCTTTCCCGATGTCCACATTTTGAAATACTAGGCTTCAAAATGATTGCGTCATTTAGGAAGGAAGTTGCCAACAGTCTGAAATGGGGGAAGCTTCTGGCATCTTCTCACAGAAGCCACCCCGGTGGCCCCCCTGTTACCAAAACCTTGCCACGCAAACCCAATACACCGTTTCACATGGCAAGACTGTGGAGGATTTGGTAGGAAGCATGTTATTGCACCTGCAGTAACAAATGCAAACAGAACAATGCCCTTCCTACTTGGGAGCCTCTCCTGAATTCACTCGTCATCAAACAGGCTTAAAGATATAACCAAGAACAACATTTTAAATGCAGTGTAAGTAAGGAAGTTAGCAAGAAACAGAATAGAAAACCCCCAAAAGGTTGTTATTACCATCAAACTTCTTTCCTAGGTCTTAAACCTAGTAAATGATGCTGCCTCTTAAGACAGGATCTTCAAATTAGCTGGCAATAAGGCTGGCAACACAATTTGTCCTCAGCTGTTTAAAAAGTTAATGCATCAAATGACATTTGCCATTCTAGCTTGATGAGACAGAAATTGCCCCTTGTCTTGTTTTTATTCTTAACTTTTAATGCATTCTGCACAGATGAATGTATTCAATACAAAGGACGTAAATTGGCTAATCCCCCTTTTTATACATACATGGCATATAGCTTACGTTACCACTCTTTTTAAATAAACACTCCTTCTGACTTATAATCTCATGATCAACAAGGAGTCTTTAGACTTTTGCAACATATCATAGCAGATGTAAGTATCCTTTATTGTGTATACATTTTAGTAACAGTGCAACCTCTGCTTTTAATATTCCAGAGACACCATACACAATCATTAATCACAAGTCTGGTTAAACTGCAATCTCCCTCATTTTTTTTGAGAACGTCAGGCATCTGCTGCATCACAGCATGGTGCACAGAATTCTCTGATTTGTATCTTCTTGCTTTCTTTGCTGCCTGCAAGTTCCAATGATACCTGAACTGAATTCTAAAGCCATTTCCATGTATTTAAAAATGAAGTGTAGTAAAACAGAAGAAAATGGTTCAGTGACATTTTGCCTGACAGCAGATTTCTTATTTGGCTCAGAAAGGTAATGAGACATCACCTCTTCATACGAGTTTCCTGCTGGCTTATGTTCTCAGACCTCATGACAGAAAATTGTGCCATTTCACTGATCTTTCTATTTTCCTGAAGCAAAATGACATCATTCAGAGCATGTGAATTAAGCTTTTTTAAAAGAAAACACTGATAATTATCTCTTCATTCCTAACAATGGAAAAGGTAACTATAAATTCATGAAATAGCTACAGGAAAACAATAATTATTAATGGCAAGAAGTCCACGTGAAACCTTCTGAGTAATTATGGAAAGACCTCAAAATGGCACTGCACAGAAAGTTGAAAGTGAGCAAGAGTCATGACGTGGCCAAAAATCAGATAAATGAAGTTCACAAAAAGCATCATTTTATAGAGCAGAAAGTTATTATTTCCACTCTTCAGGTGTCTGGTTACTACTTCAGAATACAATTTCAGTTTTGGATTGCTGTTCCTTGAAGTACTTTTGTACTGGATTTGGCTCAGCTGATTAGAAGAAATGCCACCAACTTCATAAAATAATGATAATTATTAAGACATGCCTTAAATACCCAAACATATGCATGTTTCACAAATGAAGGTACAGGATTGAATGGTGAAAGGTTTTCAAGGATTTTCAGGGACATATATTTGTCTTTGGTAGTTTTGGTATTTTTTTTTTTTTTTAAGGTTGAGCTAGCATTAAGAAGTGTATATATCACAAAAAATTTGAAAGCAAGTAATGCAAATATTTATACACTATTCTGAAAGTTTAAGCTACACAGAGAACTGAACTTGCAGTTCAATCTTCCAATGTTGTATTTTAATACACTATACAGTATCTTACCACCAAATACAACCTTTAGTTAAAATATCTGTAGTTTAAATGGATTTAATAGCAAAACTTGAAGCTTGTTAGTTATAAAGTGATAGACAAACTTAACTTCATGTGGTGTGTAATACATATCTCAATTTATACAGCTTTTTAATCACATTCTTGCAGAATCCTGTAAGATAAAGAATGCAAGTGTCTGCTCCGACGCTGTGCATTGACACTGATTAGTTAGAATTAATGAATCCTTTGAAAGAATTCCACAGAAATGGTGTTTCCACTACCATTTCCAGAGAAGTCTGGAATTACTTTCAGTGTTTGCTAAATCCTATTGCAGTGAGCAACCACCAAAGATGTGGACAGGCAGCTAAAATAGAAAAGGAATATCAACCCCAGTATTTACATCTGTTAACAAAAATAACTTGGTTTTTAGAATGTACAGATAACTTACTAGAAAGTAACTTTTTGTAAAGCACAAGCAAATGAAAACAGGTTTAGAATAACATCTTTTAAATTTTTTTTACCAGAGATTTTTTTATATGTCTGATTCATTAAGTTTATAATATTGCTTTATAATACTGTAATATTAAGTTTATAAGACCTTGCTATTTGTTTTCTGCCACCGATGATAAAGCTGGGTCTTTTATAGCAGAGATAACATTCAGTTCTTCACACTCATTCCATTTTATTAACTCAGTACCTATCAGGTCATTTTAAAAATTCCCATAAAGAAGAATATGAAAAACATTAGTTAACCGACTGTGACATTGCTTTAAAATTGTGTTACCACTTTAAAAAAAGGAAGAATTAGTTTTTATTTTACATATTGTCTGAGATCATAATTTTATTTTTTCATGCTGTAATGTGCAGATTAAAAATATTCTTGAGCAATCTTGCATAACTTATAAATTGTTTCTCCATCTGAAGTTGGAAGATGCCTCATGTACTGTTAAGAAAAAAAAGACCAAATTAGTCACAAGCTAACACTTAGTCTAGTATTTATATACAGCATCTATCTCAAACTTAACCTGTACATGCATATGTATGTCATACATGTAATTTTTTTATTAAAACTATTGGAATACTTTCCTTCAGGCCAGTGTTGAGTTTTAATGGAAGGTGATAAACATTAACTGTTTCACAATGTAACCTAGCAATATAAAGAATGATTACTAAAAAAGGGTTTAATAATCCTATAGTTAAAGCTCAGAATATTAAAATTTCTAGATATTAAGAAATTTGAGTTAGAGTACTTGTCGCATTTTCTGAAATGTATGAACTTTAGAGAAAAAAAATCTGTGCTGCTGAATTAAGAACAGTCAAATTGTTTTTATCTCTTCATCAGCTGTGTTTTAAAAATGTGAAACAATGACGAAGATATTTATATCCAAACAAGGGAGAAAGCTTATATGCGCATATTGTGCCATGCTCCTGTACACAAGACATTATTTTTCTGTTGCAAGTGAGAAAAATCAAATCTGTAAAGGCAGTATCACACCTAATTGAAGTTATGAAACTTATGTACCACCATAAACTGCAATCCCTAGAATGAAGTGGTGAATTAATCACTGCAGCAGACAGCATATGGCCATAATTTACACTGAGTAACTCTCTTGTAAGGTTGTAATATGCCTGTCACATTCATTACCAATACTGACAACATGTTTCTTTGGAAAAATACTTTGTGAAAATTAAGCAGGGAGTGTTATGACCGCAACTCAAGTCTTCCATAATGAGAACAAAACTTGAAATACTGCAACTCAGACTATGTGGGAAGGACATCAATCGTATCAAAACCAAATGAACAAGTACCATGAGTACTCAAGCACTTGTATGCTACATGCTCAGAACTAACAGAATCAATTTTATTTAACAGATGTCCTTAATTTGAACTGAAAAATGGACTAAGGTCACATGATGTTAAGTGTTTATCATAGATCTGGATCTAAGCTTGCACTTAAAAATTTAGCAACTGTTTCCACACTGCAGAGATCAGCACAGAAAAACCCCAAGTGTTCTGATGAAGTTGCTTTCTTCTCTGTGAGCACAAATTGAAGATTAAAAACAAACCAAACAAAAAAACTTTAAAGGGCACTTCTTGTGCTTCATGGAAAGCAGGAGCACACAGCTGAAACTAGGACCTTCAACTGGATTAGAAAACTCACAGCAATTCTTCTGAATCATATCTCCTCTAATAATTTCAAGCAGTTGCTACTTTGTGAACAGATACCTGACTGAAGCTCCCTATTTGCTGTCTCTTCAAAATTCAAAGGTGATTTCTCAGGAAAACTGAGCTATTTTTGTCCAGTAGGCATGAAAAGGGTGTTTGGGTAAACAAAACAAAAACCCCCAACCAAATGAAAAAAAACACAACCAAAAACGTGGCTTAAGAAATGATAGTCACTAGCTCACTCAAACAAATTAATTCCTGGATATTTAAGATGCACACACAGGGTCTTTTATAGGTAAGACTGCAAGTCTACCTTTTGAAGAGAAAGTTAATTTATCCACTACTTCATCTAAACAGAAAATGCTGTTGCTTGAGTTACTTTGGCAGTCAAGGGAAGGGACAAATAGTCAACAGCATCTGAGACCCCAGAGGAATCTTGTGGAGCCAAACTGGAGAAATGTGTAGATCAGTAATATATGTTAATAACCAAGAATTGAGATCACATTTAAAAGCTGGTGCAGTAAGCATCACACTGGTAAGCTTCCATGGCATTCTGCAAAATATATGCTTAAAGACATCATTTTCTGAACTTCAGTAATGACTGTATTCATGCGACTCTAGTCTATCTTCTTTGAATAAAAAGCAGGTCATTATTATTATAAAAATTAAGTCTCAATTGTTCAAACAATTAGTACCTAGCAGCTGATTTATCATTAAATAAACAGAAGGTCTAAGTTGGAAAACATACACTTATTTCATGTTGTTATTCAGGTGGGTAAATGCTGAAAATTTGAAACAGTTGTAAATATTTGTGTAATTATTTACTTGTAAGTAGACAGTCCTGGGTGCAGTTACATAATGTACAGAAAGTATTTTCCTTAGCTGCTGGCTGAATTAACATTTCCACATGCGCATGCCATTACAGAAATAGAATACCTCACCTTGTTCACTAAAAGTAAAGGCACAATGTAAAAACAGTAAACTAAATATAGTTGCTCTACTTAAGTATTGTACTAATCAGAAATTGTAAAAATTTACACTTGAGTGATTTTAACCATCTCTAGAACACATACATACAACAATGTGCATTTACGAAAGGCAGAAATGTAAAGTGTAATCCCATAAAACGCTATGTACATGCATATTTAGGTATGAATTTCAGAAAATACACAAAGGTATAAACACTAGCATTAGGAATGTATTCCATGGTATGTTTTAAATAAAAATTTAAAGGTATATGCATTGCAGTAATGTGTGGTCTAAGCATGTCACAAATACTTTATAAAATATTTTCTAAAAGTTTGGAAATACTGTATAACCATAGGCTTTTTGTATATAATTCTGCTTCAAATTGTCCAAAGGACAGCTACTGAAACTAACTGCAGGTTTTGGGGGTTTTTTTGTTTGTTTTTTCCCAGGAAATAATGCACTAAAATATGAGAAACAGTACCTAGAAAATCAAAATGAAAATGACCCTCCTTCTACCCCTCTATCCACAACTTACACACTTTGCCTTCTTTTTCCAACTTCTTCAAGTGGACTAGGAGGTTATTTTCTGCTGCTCGAAGTAAATTTTCAGGGATGTCCTAAAGGAAACACAAATACGCATTTTGTATTTGTTTAAATATCTCCCAATTATTTTCAATATACAGAACTCATGGTTTATTAACATAGATTTTCCTCTTCTGAATTGCTCTGTTGAACATTCAGTTAGTTATATAATAACAACAAACTGAAATGAGTAAATCAATTTTACACCAGTTAAACTAGTAGCCTAATATCACATTTTTGTTTATGTTGCTTATTTTTTGCATTATCCATTTGTATTGCGCAAACTTTGGCCAACCCTAAGAAGACTGTGCTCTTCTGAGCTTGGTCTGCACTGGGTTGTCAGTGTAGCTGAGCATTTTAAAAGACAAATTTGAAGATGCATTTCTCCACAGATACCTATCACTTCTATTCCATGACAATATTTGTATGGGTTTAAATATCTTTTAACAATCAGTATCTGTAAATGAGTAAACAATTTAAAAATACAACAGCTTCAGGAGGACAAAATGTCTCTTAAAATTTTCCAATGCTCATTAGGTAAAAACCAATAGCATTTCTCAAAATCCCCCTCTCTAGCTCTATCATCCTAAAAGTAAAGCCTTCTTTTTGAAAATCACTAGAAAAGTAGCTCAATAAATTGTGAATCTTTAAAAAGCTTTGAAAGATTACTTTTTTTTTCATAATATGAAAGCTTTAGTAGTACTAAAAAATTCTTATCATATAGTGACAGGACAAGTGGTTTGTGATTTACACGAACATGTGAATGGCTGTATACTTAAAAACTGTAATCGTTCAGGCAGGAAAACTGCAGGAGCTAAACAGCCACAGGTAATGGTACATCAGCATAGCAAAATGTTCAATATGACACAGCCATTCTTTTGGAAATTGGAGATCAGCACAACCATGAAAAATGAGTTGTGAAGCTGTTACAGACCTGTTCACAAACCACAGCCACTGGCAACTTTGACATCTTCCTCTGAAGCAAATGCTGCATCTCTTTTATCTCTACTTCCTAGGAGGTGTAACTCTCATACCACGTGTACAAATTACCGAGGTTACATGAAGAATGATGAAGTAGCGAAAAAGTACACTTACGCCTGTCTAATAACACACGCAAGCTACCCAACTTCTGAGCGCAATATCCACCTCTGTGGAACTGCAGTTCACTTGCACCCTCCTGCAGACTTATAAATCAGGAACTAGAAGTTTTAACCCATCTTTCAGGAGACTCCAAACACACTTTGACAAATCAACAATTAACAGTCATCTCATACTTTTCACTTAGAACCAAGCACAACAACTTTATTTTTGCTTGGCCCTATGAAACTGTGCTTAGGACCATCTAGATAGTGAAATAAAAAGTTTGTAAGAATCACCTGGGCCCCACTCCAATGAAGTGCTTAAACAATACAATTTAAATGCACAGTCATATATGAATTCTGAACAAGCAGAATTTTTTTTTTTCTCTTTTAAAAAGCCACCATGGTCTTCACTCAAATACTTAAACTGTTACATACAATTTTATGAACATAACCTCAATTTTCTTTAGTTTGATCTAAAAAATTTTAATCAACAGTTACCTTGTATACTAGCTTTACAAGCTCCGAGGATGTATATGATTTTCCAGCATTCGTCTGGAAAACATTTAGAATTTGCTGTTCACGTGCAGTTCGGTGAGAAATGTAGCCTTGGATTCTAGTATTTGCATCACGTACTACTGGGCCATGACCTAAATCAAAACACATGTACCAGAGCACTATTACTTAAATTTGAAATTAAGTATGCTGTTGAATAATTGAATCATTCTTATATAAACTCTGGTAGACTTAAAAGTCATAAGAAAGGAGTAGCACCTGTATGTACCACCCTGTCAGAGTATCCTTGATGTTAAATTGTAGGATGCTCTTTGCATGTTTTTTGGCTGGTTGCAGGTTTTTTTGGTTTGGGTTGGGTTGGGGTTCTTCTTGCGCATTAATAGGCCAAAATTAAGTTTGCATGTCTGCATCACAGTCTGCAATTAAAAAGCATTAAGATGGAAAGGAAGAATTAGGATCTGAGACGTCTGAATGGGGAAAGGGAATACTTCAGATGGAATAAGGAAAGCAAGGAAAGACTACTTTAGGCCATTAAAAAACGGAAGAGTTCACTGCTGAACGGATTTTAAAGATGAGATTCAGATCATTATTACCTCTATGTGCCTGTCTCACTCTCCCCAAAGGATATTGATACCAATGATTTAAACCGATACTGGTCTTTGAACAGTAGTAGCTGAGGCAAAGGACACATGTAGTACTGTCCTGTTGTGGGGCTATCTAGCAAACACAGGTGAGGGAAGTAACATCTTTAGTTGTGACATACTGTACTTTATTCCCTTAAGAACATGCTTTCATAAATATGATCAAAAAAATTAATAGAAGACAAATCAGCGAGCCAACTGGAATGTGTCAGGGCAGGAATAAACAATGCACAAGGAAGGTTATATGTAGATCATTTTATGTCTGGCTGGTTAATAAACAAAACACATGGGTTTTTTCTGGACTTAGTGTGGCAGATCAGAAATGTTCAACTTACTGAAAGGTCTTTGAATCTAATCAGAAAAAGGCTTAATTGGTAAAGCACTAATTGTAGAAAAATCAAATGCTGCCTCATGATACACTAAAATGACAGAAGAAATGAAAATATTTTTCAGACATGAGAGTTACATGCATAGAAATTAAACTTAATATTTTACCTATAGAGAAATTTACTTGCATGAATATTTGTCACATGCTTTTTATAGCAAGGTTTCCTGTCTCTTTGCCTGTATACCTCACCTGAAGTAGCAGCAGCAACTTCCAGCTCTGCCAGTCTAAACTCCAAGTAATTTATAAAATGAGTAGAACAGAAACTACTGTAAAAAAGCCTAGCTTTCTTTTAGAAGTTATGGGGTATAATCCAAATCAGACAGTTTCTTTTGAGGTTCTCTGACTATTTTAAAAAAAAAATCATCATATTCTTGACTTGTGCTTTTGGGTTAACTGACTAAATGAGGTTTTAGTTTTAAGGCTTTTTAAATTAGAGCTTATTTTGCCTGAGGACAGGCAGCTTATAGAAAAAGAGCAACTGATTTTTCACAATTTGAATATCTGTGAAATAAAAAAGTGTCAAAAGAATCTATCCTTCAGCAAGTCAAAATATTTATGCATATCTCAACTTACACACTCACTTCAGCAGATTTGAAATTACTAAATATAGACTGAAGCTTGCCTTGTGTAAAGACAGTATTATAAATAAAAGATATGTAACATGTAAATATAAAACCATACTGTCATATACACATATATTTAATGATTTCAAATATATTTAATCTGAAGCTATTGGTCCTTACAAAATAAATTACAAATATAACAGTATCTCTAGTAAATATGTTACCATTTATAAAAACAAAAGTTTAAATTTAGAAAAAACACATTAAGATACACAGAGCAGAGACTGTAATGGTAACTGTCCATTCTCTTGCATATCTAATGACAAAAGTCACATTAAAGTATTCAAAATTAAGGCCCACACATGGAATCACAAGGCAGTCTTAAAACCTGTCTCTGCTCTTCCAAGTGATTTAATTGACTTAGACTACAAGACCAATGTCAGTACCTGGAGTGGAACCCACATTTTGCAAAGTTAAAGGCATTTCATATCCATTACATCATCTGACCCATAGCCATTGTGTATGCATATACATACATTAAAATGATGTCAGAAACCTTGGGACTAAATCCAGATGCGGACCTTTCCCATCCATAATTTTTCAGGGACAGCAACACACTTAACTTCACCAATAAATAAATTAGTATCTGCATAAATGTAAAGTGTTTCTGAGCACGTGAAATAGATCTTTCAAAACATGACCCTCTTTCCAGTAATTTAGACTTTGTATCAGACAGCTTCATATTATTGCAGACCTCTGTACAGCCCAGATGATCAGAAACAGTTTTGATTCTCATAACACCCTGTGAAGTAATATAGATTTTCCTACTTTACAGTAAATTAAAGCACAAAGGATAAAATTGAAGAAAATAATTGGCTCATGAAATCTTGCAGAGATTCCTAACTCCAGTACCATTTTATTCTGTATTATCAAGGATCATCGTTTATTATTACAGGATGGGGAGCCCTCTGCTGACGAAAATGCCCTTTTCTGGTCCCAAGGATTCTCATCAACTATTGGCTGCAAATAGATTGTCATGAGTATTGTGCCTGAAATAATTTCCACATTAAATTAAGAAAGAAATGTGGAAGGGGAAGAATTAGCAAAATTCAGCTACTCACACCTAGCCAGCAGTCAGCTTGTTACAAAAATTCTTGCTCCCTGTCTAATTCTGTGGCTGCAATGTCAGTGCTAAAGCATGGATGGGGAACAGAGAAACAGTTCAAGAATTCTGAAGACCTAAAACTGCAATAAAGTCAAAGTACTGAGCTTATATAGAATTTATTGGTAAAGCAAACTACCTTCTGCTATAGTTACCATTTTACTGTAGTACATACCAATAGTATAAACAATTGTTCTGATTGGGCAGTAGTTATCTTTGACACAATTGCACATACATTTTGTGATGCATGGATAAAAAAAGAAAGTTGGTTCCAAACCACCTCAATACATAGCTACTCATCATTGAAAATGCATAATACCCAACTGGCTTCCTAATTGCAAGTACAGCATGAACATACTTAGAACAGAGTAGCAAACAGTTACAGATAAATGGCACAAATATTCAACCTTGGTGAATATGTAATCTAGATAAATAATGATTAAGGAGAGAGTGAAATACAACAGATAAAATTGATAAACCTGATAGAATTTGGAATATATGGGGTTTTGGAAGGCAGAAATTCAATCAGAGGAACAGACCGTGTTTTGTAGGTATGTAAGAAAGAAAGTAGAACAGTTGATTGATCAATAGACTGAGATTCTGGAAGCTAAAATATTCTTAAGTTTTACCAGTAGTTAAGTCAATAACTATGAGCAAGTCACTATTTCTGTCTATATCAGCCTCCACATCCATGGAATATCTATAATGATATTTTCTTACACAGCATTTTAATGCTTACATCTTAAAGCACTTAAAGAACACCTACTTCAAAAGAAGCATATTTTAAGAATGAACACAAAAGAGATTTGGTAATGCAGGCTAATCATAGATGGTTAATGGAGGAAGACAGAACTGAGAATGCAGACACCGTTGCTCAGATTGACAAGTTGAAGCAGATGAAACAGAAAAAGTCAGAAAAAATCCTGAGATGTAGCTCTGAAAAAGCAAATGAGCTTAAGCCTTAGTTACATAACTAATTCTTAAAATCCAGTCGTGTCAAATAGACACATGGTTTATATGAAAAGTAAATGCATTCCCAAGGTTTGGGGGAGATAGAGGAAAAAAATTAAAGCAAAGTCATAGACTGAATGACTCGGCAACTTTCAGAACATGATGTTGGCCTCTTGGCTTTTGTTCAAATTTAAGCTAAGTCATTAACTAAGACAACCATTTGACAGTTCTGCAGCTTCCCAAGATGAATTTGTGATTAATCTGTGCTGCAAAGGACAGATACCTCTCTCAAAAAACATTACTAGGTTACTCACACTGGCAGTGTACGTGGGGATGCAAAGGACCAAAAGAACAACTATTATTTTTTCTTCCAGGGTAACATTAAGGCGCATGGATAGAGTAATATAAAAAACCAAATTTGCTTATGATTCCAACAGTGAAAGATTCTGGCCTCTGTAGGCTTTGGGCACAGAAGCACAAGATTCACCCTCAAATGGAGAAATCTCAGGAAGGAAAGATATCTATCACTGAAAAATTTTCAAGTCTTGCAAACCACCATGCTATAAAGTCATCTTAGCTTAGCAGTGGACATATATTAAGTAACAAACTTGAACTGTTACATTAGTAATGGTGTTTGATTGTATTAAGAGTTCTCAAATTCTTAGAGATATTTAAAAATTATATAGTAAAACAGAACAGTTAAAAATAGAACCACTTACCTGGATATATTAAATCTAGTTTCATTTGTAACAACCTTTTCAGAGTTTTCATGTAATCATACAGGTCTTCAATTACTGTTGTTCCTTCCCCTAAAATACAGTCACCAGAAAACACAGCATTTTCTTCTTCTAGATGTAAAGCCATGTGATCATCAGTGTGTCCAGGTGTATATAAAACTCTGTTTAAAGAACAACAACAAAAAAGTGTAAGTTTTTCATACAGCATATATGCTTCACTTTCAGAAGCTAGGAACAAAGAATGATAAAAATCACTTAGAAAGTAGCTCACAAGAACCACAAAAAAATAGACAAAAAAGGCTGAAATGTTGACGTAAACAGGGTATCACTTTGTCTAATCCCAGTTGATTTTCTTATACCATGTAGAGAACACTGATCATCATCTCTCACATGCTTTTACTTAGATGACACATCATAATAGAAGTGCATTAAGGGAGCTGGCTAGTCATGTAGAACTTGTGTTATAGAGGGCTTTACTCTGAAGCTTTAAAAAAGAAAAATTGACATGTTATTTCCAGATTGAAATGTGTGAAGTTCTTGACACACACCTTGCACTTAGCAAAAAACGGTAAGGATGATGTTGCCAATTCTTTTGGAAATTATAAGCTTCTGGACCCAACCCAGATAAAGTTCTGTCTCCTGAAATTTATTTTTCCCTGAAAGCCCCATGACACAGTGGAGTGGAGCTGTCAAATACAACAAGGATTCATGGTCTTTTAGCTGTTCTATATGCAGGTCATTAAACATCTGAATGGTAAGGATTTAGCACCCCACAGCTTGAATGAGTATTGCATTAGAACGCAGCAAAGGGTGAATGGACAGTTGCTATGTCTATAGTAACCTGAGATGCTAAGGAGCTGCACTGCAGTGTCATTTCACTACAGTTTTTGAAAGGCAGAAGGCCTCATGCTGAGGCTGATTCAAACAAAGTAACACAACTCAGACCAGCATCACTGCTGAAATTCATCAGAATCTTCTTATTAATGGCAGATGCATCAAAGCAGTGATCACGAACTGGCAGAGCTGGTGCCAAGCACCGTGTACAGGCCAATGTACTGCACCCAGCCATGTCACTGCAGGGCTGGGAGGCCAGAAGCACAGCACCATCTGATGCAATGACTTCCAGCTCTTACTGAATATTGAGTTCAGCAGAAAGCAGGTCAGCCATCGTCCCTTGGAGGCAGCATAAAAATCAAGTTGATGGGTTGCATCTTGCCTTTGTAGGAAGTGGTATCCTCCAGTTCTTGATGAAACTTTACCAGAAAGCTTAACCGCTAACATGGAAAAACAAAGGAAAAAGAACCCAACACTGCCTGGCACACCTTGAAAACTTGAAGGTTGCTAACTAAAATTTAACATGCAGATACTGCTATTTTGGAACCAGTGGTGGATCTAAGAGTATCCTTTAAGTGCTTACTGAATTAACCAGGTGAGAATACCTGCTTTTAACCAAGCATAAAGTTTGGCTGCATTACCCCAAACTTGAAAATGTGCCACCCCTATCTTACTTGGATTCAAATTTAACAAGTTGTTTTCCATTTCTAAATTGCTTTTGTCCAAACATGGGCCACTCAGGGTAGTGATAGGTCTTCAATATTCAATATAATACTCTCCATGTTTTCGTTTTTTTTTTTACACTAACAAAATAAAATGCTTTTGGTCAAATATATTCTTTATTTTTACATTTTTTCTTCCAATCAGCCATCTGGCACATTCTACAAGTGGGATATAATTCACATTGAAGCTGAGGAGAACAAGCAGAATTTGTCCTTAGAAGAGTAATGCTTTGTTAACGAATGAACTCTGGAAACAGAATGGTCAGATCTTTTTAGCGTGTGCGTGTTTGTTTGAGGCAGGGTGGCTTTCTGCTTCAGACTCATTCAAGCTAGCAAGACAGGCAATATGCCCTCTGGGAAGAACCCCCCCCAAATTCGCACCCTACAAGAACCTGACAGGTTAAAGATTTAAAATTTAACATTTTAAGTATTAAATGTTTTAGTGTCTCCTTGGGAAATATTTTTAAAGTAAAAAGAAAGGCATGCTAAATAATCCATCCAGACTACCATAAACTTCCCCCAAAGTGTCATTTTTAGTAGTAATTATTTAGATAAGAGTAATGAGAAAGAATGTCAAATCCTATTTGGTTTCCCAGAGGAAATATTTTTCCAGGGAAATATTCTTAATTTCTCTGCTGAGGCCGAAAACCAAAGGCTAATTCCTGATAATCCTCATTCATAAAACAATTTCTTCATATAAACATAACCTGCTGGATCATGATAGCAAGTCTTACATGCGTAAGTGTTGAAAAGATTAGATGTATGGATTGCCAATCATTAGAAGTTAGGATACATATATGTGTCAGAATTCTGAAGAAAAAAAGTGATTCAGCAAACTTGCAGAAATTGGTCTTTACCTGAGTGTGGCTCCTTCTGTCTGTATCACATCTCCCTCTTTAAGATAAAAATATTCACGTCCTTCTTCTATTATTTCTTCACGGTGAGGGACACGAGGAAGCTTACAGATGCGATATTCAGAGTCTATTTAAAGAAAGCAAAGAAAACGATGTTTTGAATTTGTCACTAACAAAGCTAATTCCACAGAAAGGCTACTTTTTGAACAAGTACTATTAATTATTACACAGTATGAATACAAAACTAGACACAAGAAATTCTGTACAGTAACTTTATGTTTACAAAGGAACTTTATTCCAGAGCCACAAACACGGAATAGTGAAAGCCACTGAACCTGAATACTGTACTCTGTACCAGCAGTAGTTTTGAAGACAAAAAAAGCACAAGTGAATTAATAACATCAGCAATTATTATATTTTACAAATGTTCCTTCTTGACTCATCAAGAGCCAAAACCCCCAAGTTTCTACAACACCACTAAGATTTCTGTGCTCAAGTTCTGCATGATGATTCATAGAAGCACCATTCAACATTTGCCTAACACTGGATGGAGGCTTTTTACCTGCAACTTCCCTCAGCACCTATCATTCTGAACTGTGCATGAACTGTGAATGCCTTGGCTGAACAGCTATGGATAGCAACCCAGAAAGGTATTTATATCCCTTGCTAGTCTTTACAACCATGCTCATGGGTTGACAAGACCAAAACCCTCACAGACACCAATGTTGTTTTCAGCAGTGCCCAGGCTTCTTTGCAGATAAGCACCTGGCAACTTTACAAAATTTGATAAAGCCTGTGACAAAGTTTGTGATGAAGTCCAACAACACTAAGAACCACATTACCCATACTGCTTATTCTCTTCCCAGATACTAAAGCAGAAATGTCCCTTACTGTTTATCAACATGAAATACACATTTTCAGATCAGAATTTACCTGCAGACTGCCCTACCCTCTTTCCCCTCATGATATGAGGCCTATGAATTTGTCACCAATTATAATGGTCTGTGTAAGGAATCTCAAAGTTATGCATGTTTCTTTTTCAGAGATTAAATTATTTATTGTTTTTACACAAGTGAAAATAATGGTCAATTTGTCATTACTGTCAATGTAGAAAGGAAGGAGTTTCAAGTTTTTCTCAAATCTCTTAATATCATGTAAACTGCTGATGGTAATCCAGGTTCTTATTAATCACACATAAGAAAAATTGACTATGAAGATATGCACAGGTATTGAAGAAAAACTGTAGTCTACAACTACAATATCAAGATTATTCGTTGCTCTCATCCTATGCACTGTAACAGTATCATGAAATTACATGTAGTTTATATGGAGGTTCCAGAACAATAATCCAGCTGATTTGCATAGAAGCACTCTGTAAAAGTTTTTTCTTGCCACATATCTAACATTTTCAACAATATCTGAAATCTCTGGCCTACCATTAGGGATGTTTTTGCAGATATCAGGTATTCCACCACTATGATCATAATGCCAGTGAGTCACTAAAATGTCTTGAATTGAGATGCTGAACTCTGACAGTGCCTGCTTTAAACAGCCAATATATTCAGGAGTAGCTGGCTCCCCAGTGTCAATAAGGACTCTTCTACACATGGAGGAAAAAAAAAAAAAAAACCAACAGTGAGAGAATGTAGAGTGCTCATGTGACAGTTAAAGAGCGCTAAAGAAAGAACCCAACATTGCACAGAAATGTGGCAGTAATGGACGCCATCTCTTTCCCTCCGTGATACTCTACCCCCGAGGCATAACAATTTACAAAGGAGGATAAATAGTAAATTTAGCCCACACATTTGCAACTCCCGGACACGTCGCAGGAACCACCGTTTAGCACCGCCGGGGAGCTGCGAGGCCTGAGGCGAGGCCCCCACCCGCTTCCCTCACGGAATGCCGCGCCTCAGCCGATCAGTCGCCCGGCCGAGGCACACACCCCTCCTGCCCAAGCCGCCTCCGGGCGCCGGTCCCGAAAACCTAATGCTGTAATTTCCCCCCCCTCCTCTTTTTTTACCCAACTAAGGGATTTCGGAACAGCCCGGTAGCCGCCTCTCGAGCCGGAGGCAGCGCCCAGGCCCCTTCCCCCGCCCCCGAGCAGGGTCGTTACCTGGGCCCAGTGCCCACCAGGTAGGTGTTGGTGCCCTGCAGCGTCATGGGCCCCGGGTTGCAGCCCAGTACCCGCACCACCCGCGACGAGAGCCGCTCGATGCGCGGCAGTAGCGACGCCATCGCTGCAGCGGCACCCCGCAAACTCCCGGCTTCGCTCCCCGCGCACCACCACCGCGACCGACGGGCGACGGCGGGAAGGCGGAAGCCACTATTCCCCCTGCTCCACCTCCCGGCGCCGGCCGCGGGGCTTTCCGCCCGGTCGTGAGGCGAACCGGTTGCGGGGCGGGCCGGCTGCCGCCCTCAGTGAGGCGGCTCCTCCCGGCCCACGGCCACGGTTTTCGCTTAAAGGAACACGGCGGGTTTTCGCTTAAAACTCGGCCTCTGGGAACAAACGCTGCGGTAATTCAGTGAAATAAAGGCGATGTTCTCCTTCGACGGGTCGGTGCCTCGCTGCTGCCCAGTGAGAGGCAGGTCCTGCTCTGCTGGCTTCTTCCTAAAGCCGGGAGGAATTTGTTGTAGCTACAGCTGCATCTTCTGTCTATTATGAGAACGTGCCCACTTACAGCGTATGTAAGAGCTATATATGCTCCTGTATGGCATATAGGAGCTATCTAGGATTCAGGATTTTTAAGAAAATTGGGGAGCTACTGGAGAGTGTCCAGCAAAGGGCCACTAAAGTGATGAAGGGACTGAAGCATCTCTTCTGTGAGGAGAGGCAGAGTGGGCTGGGACTGTTCAGCCTGCAGAAGAGAAGGCTCAGGGGGTGTTATCAATGTATTTAAATACCTGAAGGGAGGATGCAAAGAGGACAGAGCCAGGCTGTTTTCAGTGGTGCCCAGTGACAGGACCAGAGGCAATGGGCACAAGCTGAAGCACAGGAGGTTCCCTCTGAACATCAGGAAACACTTTTTCCCTGTGAGGGTGACCGAGCACTGGCACAGGTTGCCCAGGGAGGCTGTGGAGTCTCCATCCTTGGAGATACTCAAAAGCCATCTGGACACGGTCCCGGGCAGCCTGCTCTAGGTGGCCCTGCTTGAGCAGGGGGGTTGGACCAGATGACCTCCAGAGGTCCCTTCCAACCTCAGCTGTTCTGTGATTCTGTGAAATTTTGCCACTGTCATCCAAGTAGTAATACCGTGTTTGCGAACAGCATTCATTCTAGAGCCTGCAAGGTGCTGAAATTCACCTGTTTGGCTTTGCAGTGTCCCCTCTGAAATGCTTGGTTAATTGCCTTTCAACTGGCATTGTTAGAGAAATTAGAGCAGACTTGTTCTTTCCTTAAAGTACCTGTAAAGGAAGAATAAAGATAATTTAACCTGAAATTAAAGGAAGTAATATTACTGTGGACAACTTTACCAATATTAGAACTTCAAATATTATCTGATTGTTTTATACCTATATAAAATCCTATATATTACCTGTAACAATAAATGTAAATTTGTAGGTTGATCATAGCAATACAAAGCACAAAAAAGTGTTTGGTGGTAGCATATTTTTTGCTTAAATGCTTTTTCATTATATGAAAATAGAGTTGCAATGCTTATATGTGATCTGAGGCCATTTCTAGGATTTGTGTGGGCAAACAGAACACCTTCCCACTGTCTTCTGAAGGGGGAGAAATCCCCAAACATCATCTTGATATGCAAACTTCCAAAAGACTTGTTAGATACAACCAACTTGGAGTACAGTGTGGAACTGAAAAACAAAACTTCGTGGCTTCAACAGAACTTTGTAACTTCATGAAACTTCAAAGTTTAAATTTTTTGGTTTGCTGAAACACTAATGTGGCCAAGTAATACATGCAATACATGCCGGGAGATGAGCTATTAAAGGCTTTGACACACTAACAAAGGTCTGCATCTTGCCATGCATGACAAACTGGTGTTCCCCACTCTAACACCACGTCTCTTTCCTCCTTTCCCCATTGCTGGTTCTCAGTTTGCCACAGATCGACCTGATGCGTTTGGCTTCCTGGGCAGCGCGAGGCAGAGGACCGCACGAGGCAGGGAGGCAGCTCTGAGGTAGGCCCTGCTACTTGCCTAGCCAAGCCGCACTTGATAGTGTTGGCTCACAACTCCAGATTTGCAGCTGGCCTCCAAGGTCAGAGAACAAATGGTGCCTTTCAGCTGCCTGGTCAGACAGCAGTGCTGCATCTTCGCTGTGCAGGGACCAACAGCATGCTTGCCTCCAGGCTGCTTCATCAGTGCTAATTTAGGTACAGTTAGTACACTTAAAGTGCCAGCTAACCCTTCAGCTACACAAACACACAAACAGTATGCATTACCTTGCAGTCACCCATTCAGCCAAACAGTTTGCTTTGTGGTGCACAAGAGGCTTGCTGGCAGTACATTGTGCAGGCCTATATTATGCAGCAATTAAAAAAAAATCTACTCCTGGGCATGGAATTCGATTGCAGCTGTTAATTGCCGGGCATCACAAAAGCCACAGACAGAAAATGCCACAGTACAGATACCGGCCATCCCTATATTTAGGCCTTCAAGCCGATTTCTTTGATTTATCTCCTAAGTCAAAACTTTACTCATTTGAGATATAAACCCTTTACATTTATTTTTTATTTTCAAGCTCATCAAAGTGTGAACTACAGACAACAGAAAGGATGTTTCGGGTCAAAGGAAAGAAGCCTTTTTGTGTGCAGGTATGCTGCTGAAGTAAGCAAGACACCCCTATACACAATATTCCAGTCTCTTCCTATATCATTTTCATGTATACTGTTTTATAAGAAACTGTGACTACACCTGAACTTACCTAATAATGAGGTACCCTATTATGCTGATTTTATAGCACACCTGCATACATATTTGGTGGTATGTTCAACCCATTTTCAGTCCTTAGATAAAGTTTAGTTGCTGTATCGTTAAAAGAAGGTACTAACTAAGCAAAGGCAAGTTGTGTATTATTTCAGTGGTTTCTTATTTCTAAGAAAATTCTGAAAAGTTAGAGAAGATTTCTGAAATGATTTACCTGAAGCTTTACATGTCATTGATAACTCAGAAGTAGTAAGGTGCCAGTTATTTTTAACATCACAAGACTTTTTTTTTTTTTTTTCTAAATTAAGAATTGTTTGGGGAACTGTAGACTTGTTTCCCGGGGAATACTTATTACTACTGTTACTGTCCTGTAGTAAAAGAATACATTTTCTGTTAGGCAGGAGTTGCGAATCTGTTTCGTCTGTAGGTGGCAGCAGTGGGTGCCTTTGGAGAACGAAGTGCAGGTTCTTACATCTCCATTTCTTGCACAAGCCCATTGGTTTTAAAAGTCTAGTGTTTCTCTTATAATACAGAGGTTAATAGGCACGTAGTGAAAGTCTTGCTATTATACTCTCTAATGTGGTACAAGAAAATATGAGTGTATAGCCTCGAGTTCTTTTGGTTCGCTGACTGTTTTATGTTGTTAAGACAAAATTTTGAGGGGAAAAATATTCTGAAGCAGGGAATGTTAGACTACCAGTAAAAAAAGAAAAAAAAAAAGAAAAGCTGAGTTTCAATAAACCTAAAGTGAGATTGCTGGTGATATACAATGTGATCTTTGATGGAGGATTAATTTTCTACAACTATGAGATACATAAAATGCAGTTTGGTATTTCTGAAAATCCCACAAGGTCACTGTTTGCATTTTTAGTACTCAGGAAACCTTTGAGCACTGGCACTTGGCTTTCTTCCCCATTTTCAGCATAAATGTTGAGTGTAAATGCCTCTCCACTGTGGCTGTATAATAGCCTAATAGATCTAAGCACAAGCATGTAATTCTGTGATAATTTGACAGAATCAACTGCACAGTACACAGAAAATTTCTTGAGATACTTATCTTCATAGACATTGGTATGTGAAAGTCTTGTTGAAAGGATTTTTGGCTGGTAGGTTTTTGTGTTATTTTAATACAATTCTAGCTGCTATTTATAAAACATATTTTAAGTAAGATATGCACGTATGTCTTCGTACTTGCAGAATTTAACTTTCAGCTTCATTATGTTTTTATGCTTGTTACCTGGTACAGAGATAAGTAAAGAGACCTTAAACCAAAAAGAAGTGAAGCAGATTTTGCAGAGGGAACATAGGCCACAAGTTTCCTACATTAAGAGGCAGCATTGTGTAGAAAATGTAGAAAGCCAGATCAGCTGATTTGTAGGAGGTGATTAGAGGAGATGATGAAAGGACTGGAGCATCTCTTCTATGAGGAAAGGCTGAGAGAGCTGAGACTGTTCAGCCTGCAGAAGAGAAGGCTCAGGGGGTGTTATCAATGTATTTAAATACCTGAAGGGAGGATGCAAAGAGGACAGAGCCAGGCTGTTTTCAGTGGTGCCCAGTGACAGGACCAGAGGCAATGGGCACAAGCTGAAGCACAGGAGGTTCCCTCTGAACATCAGGAAACACTTTTTCCCTGTGAGGGTGACCGAGCACTGGCACAGGTTGCCCAGGGAGGCTGTGGAGTCTCCATCCTTGGAGATACTCAAAAGCCATCTGGACACGGTCCCGGGCAGCCTGCTCTAGGTGGCCCTGCTTGAGCAGGGGGGTTGGACCAGATGACCTCCAGAGGTCCCTTCCAACCTCAGCTGTTCTGTGACTGTGAGATTCTCCTAAAAATCTGTATGTTAACGCTGCTCAGAGCATAAATACTCTATGTGAGTTCAACTTTTGGGTTCACTGGATGGGTGACCAGGGGTTCTGGTGTAGCAGGTACCAAGTAGCAGTGGTGGTAGAAAACTGCTGACAGCTTGGACAAGTATATTGGAGAAATTCATGAAGAAGCAGGGGAATCTATTACACTGAGGTCAAGTCATTGGCCAATACACTCTTTCAAGCCATGCATTTTCTTCTGTAACTTCCATTAATACCAATGGCAAAAGCATCCATTGACTGCAAAGCTTAAGTATCAAAAGTAAAGACACACAACGAATCTTCAGAAATCCCAAAGTTTTTCAGGTTGGCATTTCATCCTGTTTATTTCTATGCTAGTGTGATGGGTTAACCCTGGCTGGATGCCAGGTGCCCACCAGAGCCGTTCTATCACTCCCCCTCCTTCTCAGCTGGACAGGGGAGAGAAAATATAACAAAGAGCTTGTGGGTCGAGATAAGGATAGGAGAGATCACTCACCAATTACCGTCACGGGCAAAACAGACTCAGTTTGAGGAAAATTAACTCAATTTATTACAAATCAACCGGAGTAGGGTAATGAGAAATAAAACCAAATCTCAGAACACCTTCCCTCCACCCCTCCCTTCTTCCCGGGCACAACTTCACCCCCGGATTCTCTACCAACCCCCCAGCGGCACAGGGGGACAGGGATGGGGTTTACGGTCAGTTCATCACACGTTATTTTCTGCCGCTTCATCCTCCTCAGGGGGAGGACTCATCACACTCTTCCCCTGCTCCAGCGTGGGGTCCCACCCACGGGAGACAGTCCTCCATGAACTTCTCCAACGTGGGTCCTTCCCACGGGCTGCAGTTCTTCACGAACTGCTCCAGCATGGGTCCTTTCCACGGTGTGCAGTCCTTCAGGCACAGACTGCTCCAGTGTGGGCCCCCCACGGGGTCACAAGTCCTGCCAGAAAACCTGCTCCGTGGGCTCCTCTCTCCACAGATCCGCAGGTCCTGCCAGGAGCCTGCTCCAGCGCGGGGTTCCCACAGGGACACAGCCTCCTTCGGGAACCCACCTGCTCCGGCATGGGGTCCTCCACAGGCTGCAGGTGGATATCTGCTCCACCGTGGACCTCCATGGACTGCAGGGGGACAGCCTGCCTCACCATGGTCTTCACCACAGGCTGCAGGGGAATCTCTGCTCCGGCGCCTGGAGCATCTCCTCCCCCTCCTTCTTCACTGACCTTGGTGTCTGCAGGGTTGTTTCTCTTACATGTTCTCACTCCTCTCTCTGGCTGCCGAATACCTCCGTCCCAACTTTTTTTCTTCGTAAATATGTTATCACAGAGGTGTAACCACTATCGCTGATTGGCTCGGCCTTGGCCGGCGGCGGGTCCGTCTTAGAGCCGGCTGGTATAGGCTTTTCTCGAACACAGGGGAAGCTTCCAGCAGCTTCTTACAGAAGCCACCCCTGTAACCCCCCCCGCTACCAAAACCTTGCCACACAAAACCAATACAGGTAGTCCTAGTGAGGACCTTAGTTTCTGATGTCTGGAATGAGTCATCTCTTCCAAAGATAAAATATCCAATGTCCTGTTAACACTAATCAACACAGAGAAAAAAGGTTCTTCCTACCCCATTTGGAAGCAAATAACAAGATGTGTACTGAATACCATAGGAATTTTGTCACATTTTAGAGATGTGCTTTCTCTGATGGCAAGTCTAACTAGAAAACAAATAAATCATCCAGCCAGTAATTTAGCTCATGAGCTGCTTGATGTACACTCCAGGAATCAGATACACAAACCTTGTCTCTCTCTCTGTGCTGTAGAGTTTTTGTCATTTTTTAATAATAATAAAGGTCACAGCAATGAGTTTGTGACTTGGCTGATTTAAGATGCCTTCCTTTAAAGCTGTAGGAGCTTAGTCACTATTTGGGCAAATATCTTGCAAAGCCTATTACAAACTTAAAAAAGCTGAGGTGGAGCTATAAGAATTTAAAACTATATATGAAATTCAATATATAATGTATTTATTGTTCTGCTGCTAAATTATGTATATTTTTATAATTCAGGAAGAACATATCTTGGATGACCAAAATTTTTCATACATAAAGAAATTATATTAATCATTGACTAAGATCAATAGAGACATCTGTGTTGTACTGGAGGGCAGTTGCTTTTCAGATCTGACCCAGATCCATGGAAAGGGGCAGTCTTGTTAAAAGCTTCTAAATGTGGATAGTCTAGTCCACAGTCAGTTTACCAGTCTTGTCTTGTCTGCAGCTACTCTTGCAGTCTCATCCATCGAGGTCCCAGTGAAGTGAAGGCTGTGAAGAACCAGTGGTCCAGTCCATTCCAGTGGATTTTATGCAAGTGGAACAATCAAGTCAGGGGAATACAAGACAGGATGGGCATGATGAATCACTTTTGTTTTTCTCAGCAAAGATTATGGAGGTTTATGCTGCTATCAGATGTTTAATTTGCTGCAGAAGCACACAGTAGCTTAGTCCAATGTTGAAAGAAATATTGTCCACAAAAGCTATATTCTAACAGAGTGCTTGTATTCATCTGATCATTTATAGGACAGAACAGGTGTCATTGTAATTCCTGAGCTGCTGCTTCTCTGAAGTCACTGGGATTTTATTGTGGAGCAATATACAACTACATTTTTAAGAAGTAGTGCATTCATGATGCTCACAGCCGTTATGAAGAGCTTGTTGGCATGCACGCAGTAGGCCTGCTATCTTTGAATCATCACTGAGATGATTCTGCACAGGTAGAAGGGCTTCTGCTGCATTTATTCAGAAGGCTGTTATGGATAATGCTTTGCCCCACTGATGTCCTCAGGTGTTTTCCCAATGTGTTGTCTTGCAAGAATGAACCATGTGCAATTGAACCAGGAATTCTGCAGTACTGCTTTGGATTCAGACACTGTTTTTTTAGCTTTGGAAAATTAACTTGATCCTTTGAGTCTGTTCTTCAAGTAATGACATGAAAATAGTGGTATTTCAAGGACTGCAAGAACTACTTAGGATTAGGATGTTTCTAACCTGTAAGGGGGAAGCAGGAAGGAGCACAAGAAAAGGCAAGCACTGATACTATGTTTGCTATGAGGACACTGATAGGTTTGTATCTCCTGTCCTAAGTGCTAGAAAAGCTATAGACTGCTCTGGCTGAGGGTATGCATCATCCTGCGCAGCACAGTCATAGAGGCAGAATCACAACACCTGCTCCTTGTACCCCGCAGCTCTTTTAAACATGCAGAAAAATTGTATGTTGAGTGCCAACGGCTCAGCTGGAGCAGACTCTTGCAAACGCCTGTAGTTTTACCAGAGGAAAACAATTTTAATCACTTGTCCCTGGACACATGCAGTCTCTTCATATATCATTGCACAGAAAAGCTTTTTGTATATATTTTAAAGTGCATTGTACTACAGTTTTCAACTATAGCCAAAAAGATTGTTCTTTTTTCATAAAACTTTGAGATATATAAATGTGTATGCAAATAAATAAATGAATATGTATGTATAAATACAAACATATACATATAAACAGACACATATACACATATATGTTTCCATAAATATCTATTGGCTTTTGCTCAAGAGGTCTAACAAACTAAAGTCTAAGTTTGAACATGCATACACAGATATATAAATGTACAGAGGGAAAGTGGTACTTTTTTTTCTTTACTTTTATGGAGCAAAGTGTGAAATTAATTTATTGAAAGGAATTTTATAATATATTAAACTTAGTATTAAATATAGACAGGGACTTCTAAACCGAATTTTTAGAATAGAATTTTTATAGTATATTCATAAGAATGGCAGTTCTTGACCGGTAGCAAATCATTAACTGTGTCACATGGTTTCCATATGATTTCAGTTTCAGTTTGTGTTGTATCTGTAAGCCCTTTAACTCTTCTTGGATTGCAAGTCTTGTAAAAGTATGGATGGGAAATCTGCAAATATGCAAATCTACAATTTTTTTAAAGTGAAAAATCTCTGTCCATGGCCAGTATTAAGGTAAGTCTGTATTTTGTAATAGCATTTTAAATGTATTGTGAGAACTGAAGACCTTGCTAACCACTTTTTATTGTTTCTGCTTTATCACAAAATGATTCTGTAAAAGTATGTTTTAGAGCAGGCTTATATTTATGTTGGCTGACAGACACTTTACTCTTCTTGCTCCTGTCACATTAGATCTCATATGTTTAATAAGACCAGGGACAATATAATTCTGAGTGATACAAGACACTCCTGTGGCACTTAATTGTACCCCACCTAGTACATGAGACCGTGGTGCTATTTGGAGTGCTATCATGCATAAAATATACGGGATATTAAGGGCTGAGATCTTCAACGGAGTTTCCATGTGCACTTGAGAGCAGGCATTAGTGCTTGGGCTTGGAATTAAGACATCGGACATTTGGGAATACAGATTGGTGAGTCTCTGATTGATAGATTTTTTTTTAGGTTACCATGAGCAAAATGTAAACCCTGTGTTTTACCAGCCTTTCAAAGGCTCTTACAAGACTAGATTCCTTATTCAAGATAATTATGAGACTGTGAGCAAGCTGACATGCTTGATAATGTGTGGCTCCTCATTTATCTCAGCTTACCTGATGGCTTCATATACCACCAAGATGTCCAGACAGGTCTGCAGACCGCTGGCATGGCAGCAGTTTGGACAGTATGTGTGTCTGAAGTAGAAATCACCTGGCTCACAGCTACTCTTCATGCTGTTTTTTCAGAGG
The DNA here is from genome assembly GCF_026419915.1 of Harpia harpyja. Taxonomy (NCBI): domain Eukaryota; kingdom Metazoa; phylum Chordata; class Aves; order Accipitriformes; family Accipitridae; genus Harpia; species Harpia harpyja. The sequence continues at coordinate 43,038,685 of NC_068944.1, forward strand.
AGTCTGGACATAGCCTGTAAATCTTCCTTTTTATTAGGAATAATATGATAATGAGATAATTCCTCTTTGTGAATGCTCAGATACAAAAGGATAGGGAGGTTGTAAAGAGGGAGGAATCCAGTTACCCTGTTTATTCATTTCAGGTACAAAATTAGAGGCTACTCCTTGCCACTCAATGTCTAGTACAGTATTATTCATTAAATGTGAACCTTGGCATACTGCCTACTTCGGCCATAAATTGCCTATCCAAAGAACTTTCTGTTTGGATTCAGTTATTGACTTACCTTTCACTTTTGTGTTTCTTACAACAGTCAAATAGTGAACTTGTTCAGGTTTTGGTTTTTTTTTTTTTTTCATCTGTTCTAAAAACCACACATAATGTTCTTGTCACAAAAAAGAATACAGCTTGACGAAGGTGCTACATATCAAGTTGCAGAATGACATGATATTCTTACATAGAGTAAATACAGTTTCCTTTGGAATTTTTTTGAATGAATCCTAGTAATAAACTCTTAAGTTTGTTCATACACAAGTTTTCATATATGAAACGTGTAAACACAAAGCTCAGTTTATGCTGGACTTTGTGCCAAAGTCCATTTCCCTGAATCTGACTATGAATTGGATATAAATTGCATTGATTTGAAAGAGATTAGTGGTATTTTATTGGAGAGGAGAGGAAAGAACATGAAAGGATTCCAGCTATCCCAGCTGTAAAATCCCCTGATCTTCCTGACCTCTTCTGGGCCAGGACATGAAACCTAAGTAGGAGATAGAACAAGAGGCTAGAAATAGCTAAGGCCTAGATCCAAAAAAATAATGTTTAAACACCCAGAACCTTTTTAGGCTGTTATGTTCCCACTTGTCTTCATTAGGAAATTAAGAGCTTAAGTTGTCTTTTTTTGGATTTGTACCTGGGTCACAGCATAGACTAGCCCAGTCAACACAAGCAAAGAATAGTCATTACCTTTCAAAAGCTTTGCTCATGGGATATTAACCAATTGTCTCATTTCATTCCCCTGTGTCAGCGTGCCAAAATTCACAAAAATCCAAAGGAGACCTGCCTCCACATGCCCTTCCCCTGCCCCGAGTTCTCTGGCGCAGCTGTTCCCCGTGTATTGTCTGTTGCTGTTTGGCAGTGGCACCAGCCCAAACCCGGTGCTTTGGCATGTCCTGCATCCCATCCTCTGGGATTGCTGCCAGCAGCTTTTTCCTAATATATGCAAATGAAATAAGGGACTTTGTAATTTTAAAATTTATGGCACTGCAGAGGTGGAAATGAATGAGAAAAGAATGTACCTTACAGCTCTTCTGTTTCACCTGACAAATACCACAGATCTACAGAGGAAAGATGTGTAAGGACTACTCAAAGAGGTCACAAGAATCCTTGCAATGTAAATGTAGTTCAGGCTGTGAATTAATTCTATTTGTAGTAGACAATGTGGTTAGGTCATCTATGTGTAGCTACTATTCATACAGCTTACGAGACATTTCCCAAAGAGGTGTAGACTGGTTCAGGTCTGGCTCCTTACAAGTGTCTTTAACAGGAGAGCTGCAATCCTACTCAGCCCTTACTTGCTGCATATGGAAAAACAAGCAGAAATGATAAAACCACTAGACGTACGCACACAAATGCAGTAACACAGTTGGAAATGACATAATGATGTGTACTCTGATACAGCGGTGTGCTTCAAGGCAGGAGTTTTCTCAGTGTTTTGTGCTGTGCATAGTAAGGGAGAAGAGCTCAGAAGTTAAGAAAGTTCTGGGAAGGAAGCAATCTTTTTTTTCCATAAACTGGTTTTAAAAACTAGTAGAGGTAAGCTTGTTTCTTGCAACTAGTAAGAATTATCTCAACAGGTGCTTGGTAAGTGGAGAGTCGTTGTTGGGAGAGAGGATGACCTCAGCAGGTTCAGAGGTTTGGCTTCTTTTGGGCTGATTGTTCACAGATATCTCAGTACATTCTGCATTTTGTACTTGCTTGTTTAAATGGTCATGTGAATTGCTGTATATACTTTAAAAGAAAATACTGTTACTGCTGTTCTTCCTTTTTTCTCTTCTTTTTAGGAACCAGTAATGAAGAATGACTGCATCAATTAAAAAGACAATTTACATTTATCTTTTCCAGAATAGACATGTATCAGTGTAGTTAATTTAATATTTCAATCAAGAATCCCGAAAAATGCAAGTCCCTTTGCCATAATAAAAATGCATAACCCAACTTTCCTTTGTATAAAGCACTATGAGCAGGTGGTATCATCAGGAAAAAGACTCCATTGTAGGAAAGCATTTAGATTAATTCTGACTTTCCTTTACATGAAGTGAGGAGAGAATGACAACAGTGACAGTCTAATGATGAAATTTACTAAGCAGAATTTTATTTTTTTAGTTGGTGGAATTATAATTTATGTAGTTGATATTGGAGTGGACTTCTGGGTAGCTAGTAAATATTTCTGTCAAGGACAATATTGTTGGGGTATATTGCTGCTGTGTTTTAGAGGTCTTTCATCATTAATAACTCAGGTATTCAGTTATGAGTGGTTTAAAAATGACTGGGAAGGTACCGATACTGGGAAGCCGAAATGGATTTTTCTAGTTCATCTCTTTCAGTGTGGAATTTTTATAAGGTAAGCATATTTTAACAATTATTTTAAAAAGAGAAATAATGTTGCTTTAAGACAGTTCATTAAGAAATGCTTAATATGGCTTCAGAGACAAAATCAATTCTGGCCTTAGCAATTGCTCCATGTAAGCAAACAGACTTTTGTCTGCTTATTCCAGGGGTAAATTATGTCAGGTTGTGATGGAAATGTAGATCTTCTTTCATTTTACCTGTAAGTAATAATTTTTATCATTCACAGCCTAAGTCTATTTGATTAATCAGCCTTTTTATAGGGCATATTTAATAAAAATGCTTGCTTTACAGAGTAATACTGTTGTAACTGATAAATATAAGTTTTTAAAGTGATGTTAAGAAGGGAATTCACACTAAGCAGGTGAGACAGCTAAAGTAAGAGGTAAATTTTGAACCTGAGAGTCTAACCATATGTAGAAAAAACACCAAGATTCAGAAGAGACATGAATAGTTGAATAGTTAGTAAGTATACTTGCAGCAGTACTTCCTGCAGGGACTGAGTTAATGGTGACAGGAACCTTTGCTTGCTGAAAGGCACATGTCCAGGAATAGTTTAAGATACCATATGCTTAACATTCTGTGGTGGCTTTGCTATAAAATTATCATTATTATAGACATCATTTATGCCAAGATTTTACCTCCATTTTAAAACTGAGGTGAAAGGTATTTCTGAAAAGTCCTGAACTTTAATTATTTTGGGTATGCAACACGTGAGAAACATGAGTGAATATAGACTTATCAGAGACACTTAATAAAATACTTATTTAAAATCCTCCTTTAACTTCCTATACTAATTTATGGACAGCAATGAAAAATATATTTATGCCAATGTAAAAATTCCCCTCACATGCATGTTTTATTCACTTGATATTATCATGGATTAAGGAAAATGGTGGAGCTTTTACATGTCATGATTAACTTTTGCCTCTCAATATTCTTTTTCCTTTTGTCTGTCAGCTTTACTTTCCTTCTCTTCCTCCTCTTACAATCCCGAAGTTTTAGAATTCACAAAGGATTATTTACTGACAGGTTCAACTTTTCTGGTGTCAGGTATTAGAAAAACTTAGAAATACTACATTTTGAAGAAAAAGAAAATCCTTCTTCAATTTTTCTGGATGGTTTCTTATTCACTAACCAGATGCATGGACATGAGTTGTTTCATGTGAGATATACCAAGACCTGGCCAGAGGGACTCTGCCAGGTTCTGCCTTTTAGAGGGGATGTCTCAGGGCCCAGTGTGGCACTCTCCTTTCTGTCTGTCCCCAAGGCTTTTAATCTGCAGGTATGTCTGGGAGTGCCATTCTTGTGCTCGTGACTTACAAACCTGCCCCTCTGAGTTTGTTTCTTCCAAAGGAAATTAAAGCCATGGCCTCTCTTTCTGATAACTGATGATAAATGTTAAGCCAGTAACCACGGTGTAGAATGGCAGAAGCCGCTCTTTCAATGTCTGGCAGAAAACCACCCTTCTTCCCCTTTCTATTCCATGACCTCATTCTCTGTAATCTGTTCAGGACTGTAATTCTGCTTTCACCTTTGGCTTGGTTTTACACTCCCAGGTTGCCCCTAAATTTTCCTGCTGATTACTGCCTATCTCTAAGACCTCACCTTTCAACACAGACTTTCAGAATTCAGATCCAAGCTCCGATTGTCTACAACTCTAGATACTGTAATCTTGACTCAGCACTTGTATCTATTAAAAATGCTGCTTTTACGGGCAAATCTTCATGGATTACCTTAACTCTAAAGTAATCCATTAAACTCTTGGATTTACCTGAACTCATACCCTTTTCAGTGAATACCTCTTACCATGAGTTTCTATAATTTTCGAAGCTTCCTTCCTAGAATTAGCCCCATCTTCTCTGAGTGGCTTATTATCTAGTAAACATAATTTTGCCCTTTGCACTGACAGTGTTGTCAACTTGGTCACCTGTTCTCTATTGCACAAATGATACTTTCTTCTATGCTGCCACTTATGCTTGGAAAAAGTTTCCAAGTTGGTATGTATAAATTACAAAGTTCTTTCAGCCACTCCTCAAAATTCAGCAGTGTGATAATGCATACTGTAAAGTATAAACTGATAACAGCAAGCTGACATCTGTGCTTGTACCTTTGTGATTAACTATTATATACTTCCTATTATATGTGTTTTCTTAGGTGTATCTATGTACAACTCCCTCCTGTCCTCCTTCTTAGTCATCTGATTTATCCAGTTAATTTAGACAATGAGTCTCTCAGGCTTATTTCTATAGTCGATGGACAAAAATATATTTTGTCAGGAGTCGGGTCATACTTTTTAAGGTGAGCTTCTCCAGAAGGTCATTTGGGGCAGGAACCTATATTCTCCATTCACTACAGAGGAAAATAGGGGCCTAGCCAGTAAATATGACTTGAAATATGCCTGAAATTATAAGATATGAATACACCTTACCGAACTTTCTTCCTTAATTTCTTCCGTTCTTGCTTCCCTTCTTCCCTCTCTCATATGTCTTTTACACCTCTTGCTCCATCTTAGAAACAGCGAACTTCATTATGTTACGTTTGTACAGTGCACAGCACAATGGGAATCACTCTGGTCATGTTATCACACCGCCAATGCTAAGTAATAAATATGGAACTAGTATGTGTGTATACACATACATATACACTTATGTACATATATATTAAAAATAGAGAAAAAATGAAATTAAAATTATTTCATATCTAATAAGGCTTTACTTTATTTTATTGGAAAGAATTTAGACCTGTAATTATATTTCATATGAAATGTTATTCTCTGCAAGGAGGAAAATTAGGTTGGTAAAGTATGTATTAGCTATGCTGACTAAAACAATTTTCAGCCTGACCCATTTAAATGAGTCACACAGATGTTGGTAGAATTGAGAACAGACTGCCGCACAACAGTCAACATTAAGACAATAACACAGTCAGTGACTGTGGAAAAACGGGACATTTCCCTGGGGCACTATATGAATTCTGGAGTCCACTGACATGTAGCAGTTTGCAGCATCAGTCAAGGACACCTGAGAAAGACTAGATTTTAGCAATTAATAACCTTCACTGTCAGAACAGAAGGCCATACAGGCAGCAGCCATTGTGATACTGGCAGCTGCTGTTGTGTCTCTTGATGCTTAAAGGTAGGCTCAAGATGCACTGCATCTTTGAACAGAAGCAGATGAAAAAGATTTTTTTGCAAAGATGAATTATAAATCCATGAGACATCAGAGTAAATGTGAGTGCTTTGCTAAACCTGGGATTATTTCATTACACATTTTTAAAAGGCGATGAGAAAAATTCAGTCAAGATAGGTGATGTTCAATTTATACTTGTAAGAATTTAGCACCTGTTAAGTCACACCCAAACCAAGAATGGGTCAAAGGTGAGGACTGAAGCTGGTAACATGCCTCCAGCAATTTATGTGTATAACATGAAGTTCCACAGGACAAAATAAATAGAAAGGTATTTAAGATACAAAGTCAGTGAGGTACAGAGAGTCAATTAAAAGTGGAAAGTTTGTAATGCTACTTTAAGTGAGTTAGACGTTACATAATAATATGTGCTTGATCACCTTTTCTTAATATAAATTTACTGTCCTAAGTATTGACTTCATTGTATCAGTTTCATGGACTTAATCCAAGCCTTTTGATACTTAGAAGATTAAGCTTAACATGCAGCAGAGAATAATTTTCCTTTGATTAAGGATTTATACGATGCTGCAAACTGTGACTGCATGACTGGAATTTAGAAGGGACAGTCACTGCTGCCAGGTCTCTCTCAGACCCTCCCTGCATGAATTTCTAAATGGCACCCAAATCTTTATCAGTGTAGTTTGATGAGATGGGATGTGAAGTGTAGTACTGGGATTGTGGTGGAAAGTCCTCAGTGGAAATCTGAGGGGAAGCAGGTGATATGGAAGCACGGGCAAGGCAGTTTGCCTGTGACATGTGAAGGCTGTGAAGCAACAAAAACAAGTAGCTGTCACCTCTGTGAATTCCCAGTCATGCTTGGAGAGCCAAAGCCCTCCTAATTTTACAGGAGACCAGTAGCAAACTTTATCCCTTCTGGAAGGATGATGAAAACGTAGGAGCGTCTCAAGAACAGAGGGGCAGTGGAGCTGTGTTTCAATGAGTGTTTGTAACGTGTAGGAGTCCTATCATCTGCATTCTCCGCAAAGCAACACTACAAAGGCAGAAACCTTTTGTTTTCCTATCAAAGTGAATATGATATTTAGGAACACTGATAACTCTTTACTGCTCACATATGACAATTCCAGTTGTAAAGAAATTATGGTTTTTTACACTGTTGGCTTCCAAGTAGCTTATATACCTTGGATTAATGAAAAAAGGATCCTCTTTAATGAGTTTAGAGGGAGAAAAAGTAAATGGTAACCCTGCATTTGTCTGTATCAATGACACACTACCCATACCCATTTCACCTTCAGTTTAAGATGTACGTCTACTTAAAATACATAACCAATCCAATACTTTTAATTAATGTATTTTTAGTCTAGTTGAAGTAGATTTTTAAGAGCCTTTTTTTCAGTGTATGAAGATTAAAACATGGAGCTGCTACGGCAATAGATATTAATATAGGAATATAATTATGATTGATAGGTTCATAGCAGGCACAGTGTTTAGGTGAGCCGTGGGCACGATAAAGGAGAAAATTTGAGTCTGATCTATCCCTTAGTACAGACTGAACTTTGCCCTTGGCTGTGAACGCAGTTAGGCCTAAAAGCTGGCTATGGGCCCTTCCTAAAATGTCCGAATATTGCATACCAAATGGGCAGATGGGAACGGGAGTGTAAGCTCAAAATACTCTTAAAGGATAAAAGATTTGTCACAGTGAACTACAGTAAATGACATAGGCGTGTGGAGCTCAGGGAATACCACCTCACTTAATACATAGTCAAAAAGCAATGGAAGTATTTGGACTTTTCTAGAAAAAAAACCAATGTATTTTATACAGTATTCAAAGTCAGAAGTGGACTAACTGAAATTGCTACAAATAGTGAAAAATACTATAGCATACCATCTTATAAAAATATAAACCTAGTATACCATACTCGGAAGGAATATGCTTTGGAAAACTGACAAGTGATTTCAGGTGCCATCGAGCTGAAATATTCCTTTTACAACATGTCTGGTTCTTGCCTCGTGTATCATCTGCCTTGTCAGCTGTGAGCTCTGCAGCTTGAAAGTTGCGCAGCTGGTTTCCACTTCTTGCTGCTTGGACAAACACAGGCTCTGGTGAATAAGTCCATGGACAACTAACAGATTGGTCTACCCAATTGTTTTTTCTTGAAAACACTGCAAACTCTCCAGATGTTTACATCTTGGATGCAAGAACCAAATATTTTGGAATACTAATTGTTTTATAAACTCAAAAAGCTACAGATGCCTTGCCAAACAGTTCAGTTCTTTGCTTATGAGCGATTATTCAGAGAACAGTAAGATAAATACACAAAAACATAAAAGTAGAGAACAGTTTCCTTTGGGAGTAAATAATGGATCTAGAGCCAGCTCACAGAATCAATGTATGGCCTGAATGGCAGGGCTGCAGTCTATGAATCTCTGCAAGGAGAAAAGCAAAGGATCTTCCCCTAAGGCTCTTCAGCAGTAACATAGCTGTTCCACACCTACTACTGATGCTTCCAGGTTGCAATTCTCACTTGTATGGTCTGCATTCTTTAACATACCAGGGAGTAAGCCATGATTCCTCTAGCATGCACTTAACCCAGGGCCTGCAAATCCCATCTGTCTTGCTTGTAGCTATGGAAGAGCCCCTGACGCTGTCTCCCCTGCGGTCAAAGGATTTGGTCTTTAGAGGTGGTGAAGGTGTTAAACTTTTAATACCTGGAGGAGTCAGGAATTCTTCCTAGCTCCCTTTGTAAGCAGAGGGGGACTGTGCTCCAATGTTATATTGGGACGAGATGATCCTGTGAGACCTGGGTGTCTAATGATCTGCTGCCCCCCCATTTTCTACATAAAGGAAATCCAACTGCATGGGTTTCACGGGGTCCGTAGTGTGTATGATCCTGTGGACAATCAGGGAATTGGGAACCTGCGGCACTTTAGCATGAATCTTGAAATCGTCTCAGATGCAGCCTTAGGGAATGGAAGTAGGAGGCAAGCTAAGGCATAGGACCTTGCCTTTCTCAGCCTGCACGTTAGCAGGCTTGTACAACCGTGTAAGATCACCAAGTGATGGTCTGTGGTGTTCTGCTTGATTTCTCAGGAAAATAGATCTGAATGAACAGTGTAATCTTCATAATCCAGATGACTAAATTTTTCTGTTGAGGGGGAAGGCCTTTAGCAATGTTTATAATGCTAGAAAAATTGGCTGAATAACAGTGAGTTTTCTTGGAAAAGGGCTGCTTTTGCTGTCCTTGCCTGCCAGTTATAGTAAAAATGGGTTCACTGGAGAAGAATATTGGAAGCTCAAGACATCTGGGAACTGAATAGGCAGAAACAGGCTTGAAAGTGATGTCTGAAGGCTCTTATGCTCAAAATCCTGTTTATGAGCAAACACACGGGATTTATATACCTATAAAGCCAAGAACTTAGTACAAGTGAAATTGTAACAGTTGATTCCAAGAATCATTATTAGTCTAGATTTATGTATTACAGGAAAAGAAATAATACTTCTATGCATAAAAAGTTTCAGTAATAATAATACGGTTACAACTGTTAGACACACCTTTCTTAGTTGCTATCCCTTTTCCTTGTGTTCTGCTCACCTCTCCTCTGCTCCTCTGGGTCTTAAGGTCAACAGTTCCATTATGGTGCATGGGGGGGGTTACGGCTGTTGCCAGTGTCTGTGCTGTGGAAGGTGGCAAAGCCGAGCTACAGGAGCGCGTGGATCACACCTGAACGAGATGTAAGCAGCACGTGGCAATAATGGGATAAGACTGTGAGCCTATGATAGCAGAGCAATGTATATAAATTATAGAGGTTGTTAGTATGTTTTGGAGGGCTTTAAGGACTTTGTTTAGCTGCTTAAAAGTAGTCTTTCATGATAAAGCAGAACTCATAGCTTGCTTAATGCTTTTGCTTCGTTGGTCTGTTCTGTGATTGGAGGAATAAGAAGATTTGGAAAGCCCCAGAGCCAGTTTCAGGCAGGAAAAGGAGACATAGTAACAACTAGCCTGAAAAACAGGAAAGAGAAAGAACCTGCCTAGAGGTGAGAAAAAGGACCCAATGAGAGAGAAGACAACCCCAGACCTGAATATTACTATTGGATCAGACTATGGTGTGAGGGGCAGGAATTTCAATTGTAATGGTATACTTGCCCAAGGATTGTAGTGTTTGGGGTCCCCCTCCGGAGGCACCCATAAGTCTGTGCACCGCAGATAGAATAAATTGCGCTTTTTATTTTGAAGGCCTTGATTAGAGAATCTGCTTCGGGGAACCTAGGGTCGAGCCTGAGAGAAGAAGAAGCGCCCGAGGGTGAGTGTGTGCGTGTGAGGAATCGCAAGGGGTACCTGTCGGCTCACCGGAGTCGCTCGCTGCGAAGGGACTCTGCTCCGAGCAGTTAAAGTCTCGGGTGGTGTGTGTGTGTGCACGACTCCTTGATTGCTGTGTGAATGCTCGGGCAGTGGCTTCTCCCTTCACATCTAGAGTCTTGCTGGGAGGAACATGACTGATGTTCACGTCGATGATTGCTTCTTCACCCTTAGGATCCACTTTGGGTCTTTTTTGTATGTTTGCTAACACATTTTGCTTTTTCTTAATTTCTCTGCAGCTTCATGTTAATCCAAACTCGGTATCTGTGCTGCCTTTTACACATGTTAGATCCTATTTCTTTTTTCTCTGTTACCCCTAAAACTGGTTCCACCCAGCTCCAGGTCCTCATTTCTATAACTGACCATTGGCAATCTGGTTATAGCTGTGGAGTCTCCAGTGTCAAGCCATCACTTAGCATCCTATGCATCTTCTTCCACACTGCCTCTGGTGTCTCCACATCTCAGGACCTCTGCTATCATACCAGGACTATATTTCCCTATTCTAGGTCATCATGTCTGTCAGAAATACCTCATTCAATATAGAATATCTACTTGTTACTGTTGCCTATATAAAACTATGGCTGTACCACACAAAAATAAACAAAAGTAAACCAAATTACCCACCTCGTCACTTGGAAGAAATCACCAACTTTTCTGCAGAAAATCCAAGCTAAACCAAGCAAAGTCACAGGCAGGTCATGAAAAATGAGAGCAAGCCTGACAAGCATCTGTCCTGAGGCCTTGCAAAGCTTATGCTGTGTTACTAGCAATGACAGTGCTTATTACGGTGCTGCAGAGTAAGAAGGCTTAGTCTACAATGTGCATGGCCAGTGCTACTGATCGCTTGAAATCAAGCAAACAGCAGAAGGGAGCAAGCATTGCTTTGCTTCAAGATAGGATTTACATGCATACTTACGAGGATACTTCTCCCTGCTTTCGTTTGTTAACTAGTTCCAAAAGACTGCTGCTGGACAGTTCAACTGGAAGGAGGTCTTTAGCTGTGAAAACCCCTTCTTCTGGAATTGCTCCATTTCATCTATTACAGCATTACCTACCTTGCTTGGCTTCCAAAGAACTACTGCAATGAGCCAGGTCATTCACCAGGGCTGTGTGTGTTTGTGCGAGTTCATTAGGGACAGTGGAAAAAACTGTAATTTCCAGCAGCTGGAGCTTTGGTCCTACATCAGTCAGGTTGTAGCCATCACCCTGTTTTCCTAAACACAGCCATAAAGATTACCAGGTACAATAGCTGGTTCCTCCCTTCATTATCAAAATAGTTTGTTTGATAAAAACTTAAGCATTCTCTCCCCTCTGAGGTGCTATGTTCACATCCAGGCCTGAAGCAAAAGTCTTGAAAATGGGAATAAGAGCTAGGTTTTATTTATCTCTAAGCAAAGCATTAGAGATATCCTGAACAGAAAAGGTTCTTTACCACACAGAATGTACACCAGTCATGACTAACTAATTCCATGTAGCTTTGCATTCACTGCTCTTTAGAGAAAGTGTTCATTTAGGCTTAATTGAAAATAAACCAGAACTGTTCTGAAGTCATTCAGGTGCACTCATTTGCCAAGGCAAATGGCTTCTTCATGTAAAACCACTCAGATTATTAATAGAATCTGTCAACCCAGGCATCCATGTGTCTTGAAAATAATTTTCTGAAATGAAAGTCTTCCTGAGTATTTAAAAAAAAAAAAAATCACTACAGTGTTATTTTCAAGTCTGTTGTATGTTTGCAATTCATCAGATATCCTTGGGGCTTATGGATCTATATTATATGTACATAGATGTGGATATTCACAGCTGGATATTCACTAATACCCTTAAAAGCATACAAAGAAAGTGAATGAGTATCTCAAAGAGAGACTGAGGAGAGATGCTAAGGGAATTTTCAGAAATGTGTTACTTTTAAAGAAATAAGAACCTAACAAAATAAAGCTTGTAATCTTTATTCAGGCAAGGCTCATTCTGTTCTAGTAGTTTTTACATTGCATCGGTATCGCTGAACTTAAATGATTATCTGATATCACTGCTACCAGACAGATACTGGACAAAATTTTATCTTAGTAGGAGGTGCTGGATTACATTCAAAGATAAAATGTGAATGGAGAATGAAATGGGAAAAATCATTGTTAGGCTATATCATTTTATTGAGTTGCACTTCCAAAAAACACTGTCTAATCAAGTCTCCTTTTTTTATAGGTATTGGTTTGCTTTGAAGTATGGCTGCCAAGCTGCATTTAAACAAAAAAGCAGCAGAGATGCATCAGAAACAGACCCTCCCAACTTCATTCAAAAACAAGCTGTTGATGTAGTGACTGATATTAACATGCTCAGGGTATTCAAGACTTTTCTTGAGACCACACCACAGCTTTTTGTCCAGATTTACATCCTCATGGAACATGAGAAAAATAATTTCTGTCAATGTGAGTCTGTCTTTCTCCTTAATTTGCAAGTTGAGTATCTTACCTAAAACGATAACTTATGTGATTGGATAACATTTTAAACATACCTTGGAAAACATACAGTCCACTGTAATATTACTGCATTTAGTTAGAATTTCTGTCTAGTAGATGGTCTGTTCTGCTAAATCCATGAGAAGGAAGATTTCACTATAACAAGTCATAATATCTAATAGAAACATAATGATACATCACTTGAAAATGAGATATTGAGTACAATTAGTATATGATTTGCAGAGCAGTTTGTTGTGTGTGCTTTTGCTTACAGTTTCTTTTAAAACTGCTAACTGGGCATCTTGAAATCACTAATGTATTTAGAGCAGCCCTGTGAACTGTCACTACCATCACCCACGTTACAGATGAGGGACAGAGTCAGAAAAAAACTAAGGATGTGTCAGCATTGCAGAATGCAGTATGATGAAGAGATACTGGTTCAAGTTTCAGAAGCAAGACAGCAGCTCTACCATTTCCAGCTCTAAAACTAGCAGGATTATTGGCAAGACATTGACTTAAGGCTGGATTTTATCTAAACAAGACCTGCACTGCTGTCTAGTGTTCCTTCATAATCCATGGAGTTAATAGGTACTCAGACAAAATGGTCAGACGAATCTCATCTTAAATATCACCATGTGAAGGGTCAAGTCTTAGTTATAGATTTTGACATTATAGACACCCCAGAGTCAATATCAGTTGCTGAAGCTTAAGGTTTTATGGGCTATTTGCAATTCCTGGGGAATTTCTAAGTCATCTGTGTATGAAGATGGCAAATATGGCACACAACTTAGGCAAGACCATTAACGGCCAGAGGCCGGGCAGAATAACATAGGCATACCAAACAGCATTAGATGCCTAGATTTAGGTAACTAAACTGAGCCTTAAAATTAAGGTGACTTGTTCAGGAGCACAGAGTAAATATAAAATTGGTATAAAGAAAGTGTTAAGAAAGCACAGACTTGTCCAAAAGTTCATTCAGAAATTATAATGTAAAATAAGTATCTTTTTCTTCAGTCTGACATTTTTCTTTGTGTTTTTTTTAGATGCTGCCATTATTTTGTCTTTTTGTGGTATCTCCTTTTCAATGGTTGATTATCAGATATCATTACGAAAATCTCTGCCTGATAAAGATGAATTTCGTGTGCTTCCCAAGTTAGTGTATCTCCTCTATAAACTGCTTACCATCACTTCTTGGATACTCAGTATTTCACTGATCACTGTACTAAGTGTTAGAAGTTCTGTAATTCTGCTGATATTTCTTTGGATCTGTGGCTTCACCTGGACTTTGAAACAACATACGACATTTTGCAAATCTAGGAAGATGGAATATCTGTACAGAACTGTTGTTGGAATCATTCTAATTTTTACCTTTTTTAACATAAAGGGGAAAAAAACAAAAGTTTGCATTTCTATTTATTATGCTACTCACACTGTTGTAACTCTAGGTATTTTGTTTGTATATATGTTCTGGAAACCTTCCATTATCAAGGAAATACATTTTACAATTGTAAGCATCCTAACTATTCTTAGTCTGGTGTTAGGTATTATTTTTCTTGTTGTTTATTATAGGCATTTTCATCCCACTGCTTATTGCAGACCACAGGCATGTTCAGATGAAGTTGATGGAGAGGCAGGACAAAAAGATAGAGTGAAAATTGGTAGATTTCAAAACTTCATAATGCAATGAACAGTACAGATTTTTTTGTGTGGACTTCAAAGCAAATACTTGCTGGATAGTCTGTTTCTCTGTCATTGTTTCTCGTGTATCATCACTGAGTAGTACATAATGGACCAGAGTTACTGGCTCTGAATAACTATTGTTTTCTGTGATGCTGTACAAAGCCTTTATAACATAAATATTTCTCTGTGTGCTGGTAAAAGTTACTTTTGAAGAAGAAGAAATATAATCGATCCATCCAACACAATCCACTGTCACCTTTTAGCAATGCAAATAAAACATAGGAAAAGCTAAAAGTTAATCAAATGAAAGCTAGCATTAAACCATAGTCTATTCATTTATGTTGACTCTGTTAAAAACAAGACTTGTTTTTCTTTTCGTGCTGGAAGGAAAGAGGAGTGCATTTGAAATAATTGAGGGCAGTGATCAGTTATCAGCTTCTCCCCATTAGTGTAAGAGCTGCAGTTCTTCAGATGAGCATAGTTACAAACCATACTGCCTTCTCCCTAAATATCCCTTGAAGAAAAATAGCTTTGATTTATGGCTCAATCATTGTCTTGCCACAAGGAAATTTGGGGAGATATATTCAGGCATTTTCTCTTCTAGGTGTTTTAATGACTCCTTTATTGTTTTTGTTCTGCTAAACTTACACACAACCTTCTGTATTTAGGGGTGATGCCAGCTTGTTGTTTGGGATTATAATAGCAGCTTGAGTGATTTATGGATGGCAACAGGAGTCTTGCATATAAAGGAAGAACTATCTTCCTTGAAGCTTTCCTCTCATTTGAGCTATAAGATGTAATACTTTAAATGCTGGTTTCCAATGAAATAGGAGGCTATGCAAGGTATGCAGTGGTGCAGCTTCTTTTGTTTTTGTCACTGGAGAAAAGAGAAGCAACTGTTCTGATGCATTTCACTCACAGGGGCTGGGAAACCATGGAATAACCAGCTTGTCCCTCAAGATTTTTTTGGCAGAAGGCAGAGTGAAATTAGACAACATTTCAGTCCTGTGTTCAAATGCTAAATCAACAACAAAGGAAATAAGGTTGGTAGGCACAGCTTCTTCAGAAATAAAATCTAAGGGGAAGTCTTTCAGAGCTGCTGTGTTTTAAATCTGAATTATGAAAAGTGGGCTCTTCCTCTCCCCTCCTTCCCCCTTCCAATAACTCACATTTGCAGTTAGAGTACCCACAGGCAAAGGGAGGAAACCGAGTTTGAGAAAAGAGACTGGAGATAAGAAAAACTGATAAACTTTGCCAGGAACCAAATCTGTTTGCATTATTGATCAACAGCAAAATTCCCTGAAACTTTGGGGGAAGGGCTGATGCTTTGGTTGATAATTAGGGTGCTGAAGAGCTGTGTCTTGTGCCTTTTGTGTCAAGTCCTTGGACAGCAGACTGCCTTTTTCTTGTTACCCTTCCAGCCTTAGCAGAGCTCAGGAAAGTTTCTAAATATGTTTCTTTCCCGTTCCATTTCCATAGTTCTTTTTACTAGGCCAACCACTTACATCTCCTTAATCCTATTCAAGGAAATTAATTTCTAGGTGCATAGCTTGGACTGAATGGTCTGCCTTTCTGAGGATACACATGAAAAAGCAGTGTAGTAAGAAGAGTTTACTTCTACAATCCCTCATTTCCACTTAGGGCTGACTAGAATGTGGGTCCAGAAGTTAAGACATAAAAAAGCACAATCCATGAGACTTAAGCAATAGTTTTCCTAAAATGAATACATAAAACAGTACTTTCACTTCCCTCTACTCTGGAAAAGAGATTTCCAGATTTATTTGCCCTGGAATGGCTCCTTAGGCAAGAGAAAAAGCCCAGGGCTCCATCCTGCTTCATGTACCATGATTGTCCTAAGTTGTGTCTCCTTTATCTACAGAGTATTTATTACTGGTGACGGTACCCTCGGCAGCAGAATGCATGCCTGGTTTTAAGTTCAATGTACTCTTATATTGCTATGAAAAAATAGGACCCTAAATAGTGAGGACTATCCCTATATTGCTTCCCAGACTTTTATTGTTTGTTCATCTGAAATCCTGAGAAGGGACTAGGGTAAGGTAGGGTGGAAAAGGGAGAATATTATCTCATCTTGCAGAAAATTACAAAATTTTGTCTAACTGTTATTTGGAAGACGACCTCAAACTTTGTACATTATCTGAGAAGCAGATCTCTGGGGAAATACGAGCTTCTGAGAAGTCCTAGGGCGAGAGCTTCAGCCCTGGGGCCTCCAGGTTGTCTGCTTGCTGCCAGATGCCAGAAATCTGGAGCCTGAGTTGCTCTGGAGGAAGGTTAGTTTCTGGTGAAACAAAAAAATTTGTCTTGGTGGTTTTTTTTTTTTCCTTTCAGTGAACTGACAAATTTCAAATAAAAGTAGTTCATTGCCATCTCTCTGGCCAACTCCTAACACTGATTTTCTTTCATGGGAAAGAAGGCGAATGTTGTGCTGCCTTCTGTTGTTCTCCTTACGTCTTCTCATTCCCTCTTCTGTGCTACTGAGAAGAATGTTACACTGAAGTTGAGTTAGTAAGAAAGGCATCTAGGTGGCTATTTATATCACACTAATTCAAATATACACCAAACTCAACTACTTAAGTTTCAATCCCTATTTTATGCTTGTAAGTCGTAGTGGATATAAATTTAGCCATATCCTAAAACTGGGAAATAATCCTTTTGGGAAATCACGCAGATTCTTTTCATAAAGCTTAAACAGTTCTTCGGTATCCTGCCACAGATACTGTAAATGTCTCCATTTTGCTGTCATCAGTCAGAGGGCCTCAAGAGATGGGGATTCCTGTTAGCTTGTCCTCTGTAGACTTTTATTTATTTACTTTCAAC
Organism: Harpia harpyja; assembly: GCF_026419915.1. Classification (NCBI taxonomy): domain Eukaryota; kingdom Metazoa; phylum Chordata; class Aves; order Accipitriformes; family Accipitridae; genus Harpia; species Harpia harpyja. The sequence goes on from NC_068944.1 coordinate 43,055,786, forward strand.
TTTAACCTCCTCCCTTTCTTCTTGACCTTAAGTTGAAGATTTTCAGTTGATTCCCTTCATTTTCATACTTACGAAAATGGCTTCTCATTCATTTGGTCATTCTAACTCTGAATCACTGTAGCAGGGAGGACAAGGAAGCACACGAATTGACTCTAGACACATTTCATATCACCAGTGACCACTTCAGACAAAACAAAGCCCCACTTCACCTAGGTGTAAAGTTCAAACAATAGGCTTCATACATATCCTTTCTGTTCCCCAACTACTCTTAAAATTCAGCTGCCACTCAGTTCATGCATTGTGCCTGACCTTGTCATTTTAATCTAACTGCAAATTGAAAACAAATGTTTTTTTTTCTTTTTCATTCAGTATGTCCATTACATCTTACAAGAAGTATTTTAATAAGTTAAATAAAAATAATAAACAATTTCTTCCTGTTTTGACTACTGTCAGACCTGGGTAAAAGGGACAACATTCAACAGAATTGTTTTAATTATCCTACTAATATTCAACGTGCCATTTGATGGCATGGGTGAGCTCACCTGATGTACCACAGATAGCACTGATTTATGAAGCCATAATTGAGCTTCCAATAAACATTTGTCAAAATAATGTATTCATTCAAACCAAAGCCTTCTTTATTTATTCATATAAAAGAGCACTTAACTTTCAACAAAGAATTGCCTGCCATCAAAAACACTCCATAAATGGGGGAAATTTATGAAGACACAGTACCAGAGGGTGATTGGTGGAAGACTAAAGTTCACTTTAACCCTTCAGAGTGCTGAGTTACACCTCTTGCTTGTTACTGGTACTATACGTATTTCTTTCTAAAAGCCCCAAGCCCAAACATTAACCTTTGTATATTTAGACATTAAAGTACCAGCTCTTTTTTCTACCAGAAAGTCTTACATCTCAAAGATGGTTTCAAAACTAGCATCTCTCATTTTTATTATGCAGTGTAGAAGCATGCACACAGCTCAAAGGTATCTGTTTTTAGGCTTACCTGCATTCTGCCCAGTTTTTAGCATGTGTATATTCTTCCAAAAAAAGATAAGCTTTGAGAGGTTAAGCAACTTATCTTGTCTGAACCTGAGGCAATACATGTACTTGTCAGTCATTCCAGCTGAAGAATTTTCCTGTTCTACCTCTTTGTGCCCTTCTCTACTTCCTAGCACCTTAGTTTCATTTTACAGATTTGTAATAGAATAGCACGGTAGATGGGCTGTACAATCAGTATTTGAATGGAGTGCAGATAACCCCTTGGAATTCACCTGCATAAAAAATTTTTCTTCTTTTACCTCCAATTAGCTAACATATAACAAATAGAAGTCACTGAAGATTCCCCCTATGCAAGTCTTACTCAGTAAAATGTAGACCTTGGTGGGATAGGAAGTGATGCTTCAAGTTTACCTTAGCCTGCTAACACCTGTTGAAACTACAAACTGCATTGGCCTTCCTATGATTGTGTGTGGGTTTCCATATATGTTCCTATTTTTAGCATACTGGTTTTATTTCGAACAGTGAACACAGCTGTAAATAACAGAGCAGAATGAGAAAGGATAGGAAGCTTTTAAGTGCACATTCATACCTCAGAAACTCTAGTGTGATTTTGCTAATCTCAATACAAAATCATCATCATCATTACCATTATTGTTACTACTACTGGCACTTTGTCCAGGTGTCTAGGATGACAATACTTAGAAGAATATGTATCTGTTGCAACTGGAATGCAACAAAAAGTTGGTAGTAAAGTTCTGTCATGCTTTGTCTGCTCAGCGCTTATAAGTGATCTTAAGTCTCTCTGATTAAACACAGGTATTTTTTAATGGCAGCTTACAAACCTCTTGGAGAAGAGATGGTTACCCATTTTGTTCTCTGTGGAGTAGGTCAACTTCTGCAAATCAAGGGCTAAATGTCCCTGTACAGTTCCTGGCTGCTGTGAGAAAGTAAACAACAAAGCTACATGTTTGAAAGTCACTTGCAAAGATGAAGGTAAGGAGAGGAAGGCATAGCGAACAGAGACAGTGGGAGCTGGTGTTTTTCAGCCCTTTTCAAAGTAGCATACTCTACACATTTGGTCCAACTTGAAGTGTGTCATGCTGTAGTAGAGCAGAAAGGGACCTCAAACGTGATTTTGTAGCTTGTCCTGCAGCAGGACCACTGTGCTTGTGCCATTCCTGGCAGAAGTTTTCTAACTGGTTCTAGAAAACACAATGTCCCAACTAATCTCCCCCAGATCTATATACAGTCTTGTCAGTCAGAAGCCTCCTGTGTCCAGCCTCATTACTGCAGTCTGAGCCCCTTGTCTTCCCTGCCTTGCAGAGCAGATGGTTTCCTTCTTCTGTGAAGCACTATTTTACATATTTAAATATAATTATTATGTTCTCAGACTTCTCTGCGTGCCAAACACATGAAACCACTTAATCATGTATGTCTTGTCTTCTAGACTGATGATCCTTCCTTCTGCTTTCTCTTCCAGTTGACCATGTCCTCCTTGAAGTATAGGACCGATATCTTTATGCAGTACTCTAGCTACTGCTGACTGTATCAGATGGATTACTTCTTGTGTCCACAGGCTATAATCCTATTTTTATATCATAATTACAGTTTTTGTCTTTTTTTATGACATCGTGACTTTCAGTGACTCATGTTCAATGCACTGTAGCACAAATATTTTTGTGCAGAAGCATTGCCTTATCTGCTCTTTCCCCTTTGGGTGTTTGGTTTTAACTGTAAGATGAAGTTCAGCTCCTGCCTTCTTTAGGGCCTGGCTTCCTTCAGAGATTTGTTCCATGAATATTCAGCCCATGGTCTAGAAAACAGCTTCTCCTCTTCAATGGCAAATGTTTAGTGATAGGAGTTTAGCTGGGTGTTCACATAAAAGTTTGAGAGTCTTGAGGAAAAGTCCATTGGCTTTTTATAATTCTGCTATGCCTATATTTGTAGTTTTCCAAAACTATGTCCTACATGAAAATGTACATCTTCAGTGGACATTGCATTATTCAGCTGAGAAAAGAAATGCATTTGCCTGGCTGAAGTTACACTGTGTGGGGATATGTGCCACTGCCATGATCGAGACTGCATGCTGTTGATGGTTTTGTAAACTGTCAGGTCTTTGTAATACCGTTTGAACTAGATGAAAAGGCAGTGTGAGAAGAAAGTGTTTTTGTAATCTGAGCTCTGGAAAATGGCGTCATACAATAGGTACAACAATGCAAAAGATTACATACTGCAGGTCTCTTCCAAGCCGTTTTGGGCTGTGTTTTCCTGGGCTATAGTCGTTCCTAAACTTAGATTTAAAAGGATAAGTCTTAGTCACCTGTCAGTTGCTTTTGTCAGCACTCCAAAGCAGCAAAACAGTACCTCATATAGCTCTGTGCTGCTTTGCCACAGTCACTAATGCGTGGCAGCATTATCAGAGTGGTGTTGGTACCCTTGCTTGTAGGTTGGTATTTATCTCAGTTTTCTGCCATACACAATTAATTCCAATTGGATGGTAAGTTGTATAGGGTCCTCTACAATCAACAGAGGAGGGGAAAAAAAAAAAAAAAAATCACACCCAGAGGACTGTCATCCTGTCTACCCTGCTACCTATTTAGGATGTGATGAATATTCCTTTAGAGGTACCCTTTTCCATTGACTACAGAAGGAACATTGACAGCATGCAATTTAGGTAGGTAAAATTAGGTGATATAACTGACCCTTTGGATAGTAATTCTATCACATGTAGCAGAACCCCAGTAAGTTATCAGCAAGAATCTTTCTTCAGATTGTCTATATAGGGATATTAGTCGGCTATTTCAACCATTGAAAAAGCTAAAAACTGAATGGTGGGAATCATAGAATCATAGAATCATTTCGGTTGGAAAAGACCTTCAAGATCATCAAGTCCAACCATTAACCATGCCCCCTAAACCATGCCCTGGAGTACCCTGTCCACTCGCTTTTTGAATACCTCCAGGGATGGTGACTCAACCACTTCCCTGGGCAGCCTGTTCCAATGCCTGACAACCCTCTCAGTAAAAAAATTTTTCCTAATATCTAACCTAAATCTCCCTTGCCTCAACTTGAGGCCATTTCCTCTTGTCCTATCTCCAGCCACCTGACAGAAGAGACCAACACCCACCTCACTACAACCCCCTTTCAGGTAGTTGTAGAGAGTGATAAGGTCTCCCCTCAGCCTCCTCTTTTCTAGACTGAACAACCCCAGATCCCTCAGCCGCTCCTCATAAGACTTGTGCTCAAGGCCCCTCACCAACTTGGTTGCCCTTCTCTGGACACGCTCCAGCACCTCAATGTCTTTCCTGTAGTGAGGGGCCCAAAACTGAACACAGTACTCGAGGTGCGGCCTCACCAGTGCCGAGTACAGGGGAACAACCACCTCCCTGCTCCTGCTGGCCACACTGTTCCTGATACAGGCTAGGATGCGATTGGCCTTCTTGGCCACCTGGGCACACTGCTGGCTCATATTCAGCCGGCTGTCAACCAGCACACCCAGGTCTTTCTCTGCCAGGCAGCTTTCCAGCCACTCTTCCCCAAGCCTGTAGCGCTGCATGGGGTTGCCGTGACCCAAGTGCAGGACCCGGCACGTGGCCGTGTTAAACTTCATACAATTGGCCTCAGCCCATCGATCCAGCCTGTCCAGATCTCTTTGTAGAGCCTCCCTACCCTCAAGCAGATCGACCCTGCCTCCCAACTTGGTGTCGTCTGCAAACTTGCTGAGGGTGCACTCAATCCCCTCATCCAAATCATAAATAAAGATATTAAACAGAACAGGGCCCAACACCGAGCCCTGGGGAACACCACTCGTGACCCGCCGCCAGCTGGATTTCACCCCATTCACCACGACCCTCTGGGCTCGGCCATCCAGCCAGTTTTTCACCCAGTGAATAGTGCACTTATCCAGGCCACGAGACGCCAGCTTCTCAAGGAGTATGCCATGAGAGACAGTGTCAAAGGCCTTGCTGAAGTCTAGGAAAATAACATCGACAGCCTTTCCCTCATCCACTAGGCGGGTCACCTGGTCATAGAAGGAGATCAGGTTGGTCAAGCAGGACCTGACTTTCGTAAACCCATGCTGACTGGGCCTGATCCCCCTCTTATCCTGGAGCTGCCGTGTGAGTGCTCTCAAGACAAACCGTTCCATAATCTTTCCCGGTACCGAGGTCAGGCTGACAGGCCTGTAGTTCCCCAGATCCTCCCTCCGACCCTTCTTATAAATGGGAGTCACATTGGCAAGCCTCCAGTCCCCTGGGACCTCCCCTGTTGACCAGGAACGCTGATAGATGATAGAGAGTGGCTTGGCAAGGACCTCTGCCAGTTCCCTCAGTACTCTTGGATGGATCCCATCAGGTCCCATAGATTTGTGAGTGTCCAGATGGCGTAACAGGTCCCTAACTAATTCCTCCTGGATTAAGGGCGGTATGTTATGCTCTTCATCCTTACCTTCCAGCTCATGAGGTGGAGTACCCTGAGGATGATTGGACTCACTATTAAAGACTGAGGCAAAGAAGGCATTAAGTACCTCGGCCTTTTCCTCATCACTGGTTGCTATGTTCCCTTCTGTATCCATTAAAGGATAGATATTCTCCTTGGGATTCTTTTTACTGTTAACATATTTGTAAAAACATTTTTTGTTGTCCCTTACAATAGTGGCCAGATTTAGTTCTAGCTGAGCTTTTGCCTTTCTAATTTTCTCTCTGTATGATCTAACAAGGTCCCTGTACTCCTCCCAAGTTGCCCGCCCTTTCCTCCAGAGATTATAAACTCTCCTTTTTTTCTTAAGTCCTAGCAAAAGCTCCCCATTCAGCCAGGCTGGTCGTTTTCCTCGGCGGTTTGACTTGCGGCACATGGGAATAGCCTGGTCCTGAGCCATTAAGATTTCCTTTTTAAAGAATGTCCATCCCTCCTGGACCCCTTTGCCCTTCAGGACCGTCTCCCAAGGGACTCTCTCAACCAGTGCCTTGAAGAGGCCAAAGTTAGCCCTCCGGAAGTCCATAGTGGTGGTTTTGCTGACCACCTTCTTTGCCTCACCAAGAATTGAAAATTCTACCATTTCATGGTCACTAAGCCCAAGACGGCCTCCAACCATCACACCTCCCACCAGTCCTTCCCTGTTCATAAACAACAGATCTAGCAAGGCTCCTCCCCTGGTTGGCTCACCCACCAGCTGTGTCAAGAAGTTATCTTCCACACACTCCAGGAACCTCCTAGATTGTTTACTCACTGCTGTGTTGTATTTCCAGCAGATGTCTGGAAAGTTAAAGTCTCCCACAAGGACAAGGGCACACGATTCTGAGACTACTGCCAGCCTCTTGTAGAACGATTCATCCGTCTCTTCAACCTGGTCAGGCGGTCTATAACAGACTCCCAGCACAATATCTGTCTTGTTGGCTTTCCCTCTCACCCTCACCCATAAGCACTCCACCTTGTCATCAGAATCGTGTAGCACTGAACAGTCAAAACATTCCCTAACATAAAGAATGCATCTTCTTTCTCCTATACACATGGACTTCTCTGGGATGCTGAGATCCTTTGAATCTCATTTGCTTCTTCTGCATAATGGCTTACATTTAGAATTTCAGACTGCCTTATTAAAGCCTTTGGACCATTTCTGAACAGCATGTTGAAATAAGTAACCTTCCTCTGAAACTTAGTATTAGCGCCTTCATTGTAGTAAGCAACCACTTTAAGTATTTTAAAGTTAAATGCATATCAACTTGTATTAGGTTTTGCTTAGGTGCAACTTGCTGATATGACCCTATAACATTTTCTCACTTGAGAAGAGAAGTGGAAGGAACTCACCCTGGTGAATTCTCCCTGGGTTCTCTACCATGGCATCGACTACATGATCTTAACCGACTGTGACCTTATAGTCTGCAAAGCTGAATGGCACAGTTATATAAACACGAGGGAAAACAGGCTAGGCCATATAGCATGGAAGAAGTCCCTTCTAAACAACTTCTTAAATTACAGTATCAGAATTTGCATAGGCTAATGAGCTTACGCTTTGGCAGACAGTTATCATAATCAACAGCTTTTTAAAAAGCATAATATAAGCAAAGTTATTTTTCAAGTTGCATGTCCATTTCTACTGTGTTCTGTTAAACATCTGGGGAATTTTATAAAAAGAAATAAGCATGGCAGTTTCAAACAAGAATGACTATTGTGTGAAAAAATGAATATAAAATCATAATTAGTGATTTAATGTCTATAATTATAATCAGACTTGAACAGCTATTGTAAATATCAGTAATGAATTTATGCCTCTCTTTGAAAAAAAGAAATTAAAACCCCCAAAGCCTTCTCTCACTTATGTTCTCCCAGCCAAAGAAATAATGTTTACATGTATGTATTTAGAAATATAATTAAAGCAGCTGGGTGTGGCCTTCTTTAGTCAGAAAGAAAAACAAAACGCAAAAGCCCAAGGGGTTTTTTTGCTAATGAGGGATTGTGCATGGGAGAATAGAAACAAATAACTTGCAGGCCTTGTCATGGGCAGTGATTGTTTTCACCCCACCAAAGTGGGCTGGACCTCTGAGGTTCAGCAGTTACCGAACTCCACATGTAAAGTGGGTGGCTCCTTGTTCACTGGTTAATGGCTACTTATGCTTGGGTGTTTTGAGAAAGGATGGAGTGAGTTTTCAGCTCAACCACTTAAGAAGAAAGCAACAGAATCCCACTAAAACACTAAGTCTTCCACTTCCAGCTTCCATTTATCAATAAAATGTGCAAAAGGGTGACTGTCAAAGCAATGATCTATTTACTGCTTACAAAAGTCCCGACAGTATTGTGTCAGTTGTATCTTATGTATGTGTTAGACAGCCATAAATCATGTAGAATTCTTGGTTTGGTGTAAGACCTTCATCTGAGTTTTTGTTTTTAAAAAAGGTTTTTCTCAGCAGTATATTAGAAAGAATCTGTGGTTACTGATACGGTTTACTGTAGCTGATCTCAGGAAGCTGATGGGTGTTGCCTAGGGGAATAAACCCATTCAATAGGGTACCATGCTAAAAAAAAAATAAAAAGCCTCTTTCATAAGTTTTAGATGCCTGGATTCTCCTACTGCCTACTGAGATCTAGAAGCAGGTTCTCAGCAAGTGCAAGGAACTTTTTTCTAGTGTCTTTTCCACCCATTCTTCCTATCTAAGGCAGTCTGTCAATGTCCCATTTCAACCATTTTACTGCTTCTGTGCACTCATCCTCATTTTCCTAGGTCTTGTCCTGTTCCTTCATGCTTTTATGTGCTTTCTCAACCCTCCAATGCGTACACCAGTGACATAGCTGTACTTCTGGCCCAGACATGATTTTGTTACTCACTTAGGACTTCTCTTTCTGTCCAGCTCTGTCACAATCACAGAACAGCTGAGGTTAGAAGGGACTGCTGGAGGTCATCTGGTCCACCTGCTCAAGCAGGGACACCTAGAGCCAGCTGGGGTGTTTGTAAGATAAGATAAGAAGACATACTATGTTGGAACATGCTAGTTAGTTCTGCTGACCATTCTTTGATCTATAATCAATTGCAAATGTGTTTGAATTAGTGGCTTATCTGAACAGATGCAAAGGTCTTCAGTTGTCCTTCCACCTTCTTTCATATCCATCCAAATTTCCCCCAGCTAAAAGGGGTTGTCCTCTGTCATCTGTACTTCAGGGAACAGTCAGCTGCAACATTCAGAAGTTAGTATACTACATCTGGGCACACAGAAGTGGTGTCAAGTCATCTGCAGGTAAGCAAACAAGACAAAACTAGGAACATTTAAAAAAACCCCTAATTTTCACAGTGATAATCTTGAAAGGGTACTGGGAATAAGTGAAGAGGAAATATTTTCAGACAGCAACGTGGCTTCCAAGCCAGGAACATTGCTGTATGTTGCAGCTGTAACAGGACTGCAGTTGGGGAATTTCTGTAACTATAGAAAAGCAGCAATCAGAAGTCTTCGAAAAAAAAAATCATTCCTATTACATAATATTTTGAATAACCAGTGAAAGTGAGGTAAGAAATGCAATTCCTGTCTATATTTCATTATTGCTGGAGGTTATCACATGAAAATATAGTTATACTTTGGAATTTTGGGCTGGAAAAACCTGAAAAAGGAGGCACACCATGAAAAGACCCCAGATCCTGAAATAGCATTGCAATGTACGAGCATGCCACAGTACTCAGGGTTTCTAGGTAAAATTTGGAAACACAACATGGACCCAATTGCCAGAAAGAGTTGTAGCTTTTACAAGGCTCTCAACACCTAAATATTAATAGAAAAGCCTGATGTAGTCTTCCTTATTTATATGGTTTGTGAAAAATCTCAGCCTACATATTTTAACAATACCATAGGACCCTTCCTAAGATTGCTGTTCCCATAACTTCCTATAGAGTGAGGCTGAAGAGTCACATCTTCATTGTGGGTGTCCACACGAGCTGCAGACTGACCATGCTGCGAAGGCAAGGGCACGGGGACTGGCTCTAAACCCCTTGTGAAGGGAGGCACCAAGAAGTGTACTGCAGAGAGCTGCTTAGTGAGCATCTTGGGCACAGAGAGTTTGTTAGTGCAGTTATGGTGCTGTGTGAGTAAGGGCCTCTGGGCTTCAGCCAAAATATCCCCACAGTGCTTCACTGATCCATGCGGATGGACTGGCTTGGGTCAGTAACTCCAGGACTCCAGAGTCTGACGTCTCTTCTTTTTAACTTATGTTCCTATAGCCTGGCTTATATATGTCTGCATAATCTGCATTTGTTTCATCTTAAGTATTTTACCCCTATTACTCTAGGCAACACAGCTGACTGCAAAAAGAGCATCTCTGCCAGTGATGTCTTCTGGTACAACAAACAGAGCAAACATGATACTAACAAAAATAGCAAGAAGCACTACAAAACATTCGCATATATAATGAAAACAGTTGTTGCCGTGCTGGGAGAGGCACTATTGTTTACTGTATGAGCAACCACAAGTGTGGGGGCTGCTTTTCATTTTCCTAATCCTTCTTTGACATCCTTGGTCTGTTACCTACCAACTAATCTACTTCATGCATAAACTATTAATCAGCAGCTCTAGCATTCATCATGCAGTCGACTGTCTTTATCTAGGCACTATTTTCATTTGGAAAACAGTTTCCATTAGAAACACATTCTTTGCAGAATTACTAAAAAGACTTCGCAATCTTTCAAATAGGCATCAGGGCATGGTATGATGATTTCCTTGCACGATATGTCAGAATTTCAGTCTGTGAAGAACGCATTCTCCATTTTGGAAATTTAATTGCCTAAGTGATTATCAAAGAAAGGAATGTAATACAGGCACAAAAATAATTTCACAGACTAAATTTTTTTAGCAACATTTTGTATCACTCCATTTTACTCCCTACTCCCCCTCTATCTGTCAAGGTTTTGTTTTTCCCTTGGCTTACAAAGTTGGGAGGTTGACAATGCCAGCAGTAGAATTTCTCTTTTTATGCACAAAAATTTACAACACAGGTAATGGCATGTTTTCAACCCACGCTGTCCTATCAAGTCAGGCTCTTTGTTTAACCAGTGTCAGCCTGAAAAAGGTCAGGTAGCAGGAACTTGAACATTAAAATTTTTTAGAAAAGTTGCCACGTGGAAGAAGTGGCATCGGTGTTACTTATGTCAGTTAGAGTGTGGGATAAGGAATTGTTAGCTTCTCTTGTTTTGATTCTGTGATTAAATTGCCGCAGTTCCCCCAGATGAGAACTTCAGTGGAGCTAGCAAGTAGCCAGAGAAGATCTAGTGAGGTACTCAACTCGTGGGCTTGAGCACCTCCATAGCTAAGCAGTGAAGGTTAGGTACATAAATACAGGCTGAGGGTTTGGATTTGCCTGAAGAATTATAATTATCCTAGGATTATGTAGGAATCTCTGGATTATTAGAGAAGACTATTTCAATCCCCTATTACCCAAGCCTTGGTCCAACAGATCAAGGGTTGATCGGTTGTTTAATTGAATGGGATAATAATTTAAGTGATTGCAGTTTAAGTTGTTTAAAATTCCTTGTGTTACTGAGTCAGTCACTTGCCTTTGTAGATGAACTGTAGGCCTGGCTTCTCTTTAAGCCAGAAGAGCTGCAGTTGAACTCCAAACTGAGATAACATCTTGTTTCTCAACACTTTTGTGAAGGGATTGTTTTTACAGCAGTATTACGCCACTCTACAACTCCACAATGTGCTGACCACAAATACTGTATGCAATTCTTATTGTGCCATCTCAGAAGAAGAACATATGATTACAAAAGATACCTATAAGGAGACAAGCATGATTAAAGCTATTTCACAACTTTCACAGAAAAAAATAGATTATATCAAAACTTCAGACTAGAGTGAACCAAAAGGTGATATACTACAGGTCTACAAAATTGCTATTGACACAGAAAAGGAAATAATCACTCTCTATTTACATAGCGATATAAGAACAGGGAATCAAATAAAACAGATGTGCCATTTTCAAAACAAAAGGAGAGACTTTTATATGCTATGAAAGCTCTTGCCATAGATGCAGGGGATGTTGAGAGATTGTGTGAGTTTACTCAGCCACTGGGGGGGAGGAGGGGAACAAACAAACACCACCACCCCCAAATAAAAATTATTTGAGGGCTATTAAATATAGATACAATTTTAGCACAAGCTTGTCCCAGTTCCTTACCACCAGTCTAAAAGATGCTTGCCTCCAGTCTAGTACAAGCAAAGGTGATGGAAGAACAAGACCTGGAGACGGAGTACTGCCACTGGTAGTAGGTTTTTCATGTAACGCAGCTATCAGAATTTATCATCCAGAATCTTTGATATGCTGTTAGTGTTGCAGTGTGACAGGAAACTGCATATGCAGAGATCCACATCTTAACAAGCACCAGGTCTAATTTGTTGATGATTACTTTAAACTTCTAATAAGAATAGATTTCTAGCAGCACACTAGCTACATTAAGGACAGATGAGTAACCACCTACCACACTAGCAGTGTAAAAATGACAAAACAAAAAACAAATGGGAAACACAGCGGTTTGAACGCTTTAGTTGCAATTGCTGAACCTAACTTTCTGAGTATCATATTAGGGAGATAGACATTAAACAGAGCAGCAAAGGAGCAATGATGACTACTCTTGCTCTCCCTAGAAAACTGGCCACAATTGTCATTTGTTACACGTGTAACCAAGCCACAGTCCCACAGTACCTGAACAGGGTCCTGCTGCTGCAGCTAGCTTCAGCTGACAGTCTCTGACAAGCCAAAGGAATGATTTAGGTCCAAAGTCCAGCCAGGGACACCAGTCAGGAACAGGCTACTGCCCAGGTCTGATGTCCGTCCAGGAGCTGCAGCTAGAAATAGGGTTGGAGAGAAAGCTGTCTGCCACACAGGCCCAGTATGCATCCAGGAAAGCCAGTCTGCAGCTCAGGGCCAGACTGAAATGGGGCTCCTGTGGGCAGAAGGTGTGGTGGGTGTCCCAGGTGAGGCTGGTCAGGGCAATTAAAGCCAGTTTGTGCAGTCAGGGCCCTGACAGACACAACAGGGAAGCATACACAACAGGGACGAGCTGCGCCAATGTTTTGGATTTGACAGCCTCTGGTTTGTGCAGGAAATCAGAGGGACATTTCTCAGTCTCACTGAAATCTCTGCCCATCTTGTGATATTTATATGCTCAAAACAAGCAGGCACTCTTTTAAACTTAGGAAAAAGTCAAGTTTTGTCCTACTGAGGTCAGTAATAAAATTCCCATTGATTTCATGGGGGTCAAGGCTTTATCTCGCTGTTTCTTTTCCTGAGCTGCTGTTTTGAAGTCCAACATGGTAATAAAAATAATTAGAGGAAGTGCCACAGACTCTCTTTTTCCAAGCCTTTTCTGGAAATCATGTGGATCCCTTCTATATCAGTGCATTTTATACTCCCTACTTTGACCCTTGTGTCAGGCTAATGGCTTTCTGATTAAGAGTCAGATAAACCTGCTCCAGAGTGCATCAATATCACTCCCTTTCGGCCAGAGGTCTGGGTCAGCGACGTGAGCATGAAATATGCCTTTCCTCCTGACCTGCTGATGGAAAAATGTTGTGCTACTGTAGGGCTTGCTGGTCTGAGTTAAAGACAGCCTAGCAAATGAACCAGGAGTGGGGTCCTTCCCGTGGTAATTCTTTATCCCCAAATTGTTTGACCATCTTTACCATGAACTTTTACTGCCCATACTTTTACACCATCTGTTTCTGGAAATAGATGAATACTATTAGTGTCTTCTTGCCATAGACCTGAGGATTTGTGGTTGTTTATTTTTGTTTGAGAAGAATAAATAAACTGGGACAGCGTGACTAGTTACATGCCAAGACTTTCAACACATGAAATGTGTAAGTTAGTGCTTTCAATGTTTTTCTTCTCTGAGGGTCATCATTGTCCAGTGTTCAGCAAGTAACTGCTCCTAAGATTATCCTCTTCTCTGCTCTCAGTGTCCCATGTACTCAGGCAGTCAGAAGTACGTGGCCATCCATCTTGTAGTTAGGAGCTATGGAACTGACACAATACTTGGGATTTAGGTGTCTACCTAAATTTAGCAGTGAATGCATATGTGCACTATCTGTCTAGCGCATAAACTTAGAGCTTCTTAGGGAGCTCTTCAACTGACTATCCAGTGCAGATGGGATTTGGTTGCCTAATCATGTGTGTCTAGTGACCTTTTTGATGCGCCAGGATATTTCATCTGGCAACCATTTGCTGATCTTGAAGGGCAAAGATTTTCTGTAGGTCTTGTGCTCAGCCTCCCCTGGTTATGTCCCAAGCATCCTAGAGCATCTCAAACAGCTCTAGACATCTCTCTTTAGGAGAGCAAATGCCTCTTTTGTTCATTTGTCTTAGGATAAGGTGAATTTCTCTCTTGGCTTCATTGACGGTATTGGCTAGGTCTCCATTGATTACTCTGGAAGTTTAAGATGATCTTGGCTCACAGTAGACACTTAAATTCTGGTGACTTTCTGTCTGAAGCCTGCTCCTTGTGCCCCTGCAGAAGAGCTCCTGAATCTTCAGGATCACAATTAGTATTTCTCAACATGCCCCGGGTTAAGGACTACTTATTTGGGTCAGTTTGTCCCTCTAATCACAGCATATAGTGGTGCTGATGTTCTCACAGGGGACCTTAAAAGGGATTTAAGATGTGGAGGAACTTGCACTGACAAAACACAACAGAGATTGATTTCATCTCTCATGAGTTTTCCTTTAAAACAAACTTACTGATCCAGGAGGTGTTGTTCATGGATTTGGCAACTTGCTCAACAGTAGCATTTGGAAGACCTGCTGTGCCACAGAAGAAAATATTTTTTTCTAATTGGGATTCTCTTAATTCAATCATTACCTTTGCTTATAAATGCCAAAACCTCACTGAGCCTTAATTTTGCTAGAAGAGCTTTCTATTACAATACGATATTATACTATAATATCTAATATAATATTATTCACATCGTATACAGTATTTTGCAGTGTCTCCACAGTAGCAGCCTTATGTTAATAGAAATTATTACTGCTTCGAAGTTGTATAACTCTGTCAGTGTGTTGCTCTGTATAGTTTATTTGTGCTAATTTGTGAAGTGCTGAGGAATTAGTGCTAGTTGCACAGTCTTTGTAGGTATCAGATGGTGTTCAGCTCTGAGACTCGAGGAGTTACTGATTTGGGGTAGAACAAAGGAAAGACTCCTCTCTTGCTTTCCACTGAGAAGACATGAAACTGCTCCCTGACCACAAAAAGGAGACAGAATTGCATTAATAATCTCCTCTTCAGACTAGCTAATAGCTCTGTTAACAAATAACAAGCTAGATTTATATTTATATACTATTTTTACTCTACAAATCAACAGAGCTTTGCAGTCTTGCAGAGGAGACCTCAGCTTTTAGGTTTTATCTTTATTTTGTTTTTCCATTCCAAAGAGATTTGACACACAGGCAGCAAGACTCCATTGTATACGTGTTTATATATGTGAATTAAGTTTTTTAAAAAGATGTATGCTACTGCACTTTATTGTTTGGAAAATGACATATGATATTAATATCAAAGATCTCACAGCAGTGCACGTACCCAGGGGACAGAGTCTAAGCTTCAGTGTGTAAATTTAATTTGATCATTTCCTGACTTGTGCTTGGCTGATGCTAACCCATTCGCTTTCTCATAAAGTTAGTATTTATAGAGAGCATGTACAAACAGAGACATATTTCATTCAATTTTTGGTTTAGTTATTTTGTATTCTAGTGCATCTGTTTCTACTGAAATCTTTCTTAATAACTGATTTGTGTTAAAAAAAATTAAATATATTATTTTTCTTTATCCATTAAGAAATCTAATCTTTGCCTATACCCTTCAGACTTACTAAACTGGAGCAAAGAATGGCATTTCAATGGCTGTAGGAAAGCTGCTTGTTTGCATGCATTTGGGGGAGGCAGCAGTGGAACCATCTATGGTGATTTTAGCAAGACAGCCTTTTGGTAACAGTCTTTTAAAACTAAAATAGACTTGATTTTCAAAAAAGACAGACACTGTTAGTTGCTTTTGGTACAGTATGACACGTGGAATGTTTTGTATGTTTTTGACCAATTTTACATCCCATTTCTGCTTGTTGAGCAATGAGTCAGAACCACTCCTACCATTTTAATGCTGCAATAGCTATTGGAACAGTTATTGCATGACCTCTGCTCCCTCCTTCAGCTCCAGGAGGGAATTTCTAGTAGAAATGAAAGATCAGGCTTCATTTTCTACCCTTTTTCTCTGCTTTGTCTGCTTCCTTTTTATACAGGACTAACTCTACTTGAGCTTTCAGCCAACTGTCTGATAGAGGATATTGGACCCTCCTATAGTTCTATGAGTAAAAGGTTTCTAGTTGTTTTCCTGTGCAATTCATGAGAACAGCTGAAGTAGGACACACACCCCTAGCATCCAAACAAGGCCTGTAACATAATTCTACAAGATCTGAAATACTGGAGTTCAGCCCACTAAGCAAAACTTAGCCTTTTAGTGGCCAAATTCTCCCTTTGGAGGTACATCTAGTTTCTTCTTAACTTCTTAGAGAAATCACTTGCAAGCTTGTGACAGCTAATTCTAACCCTAATATTTTTTCTTAGAACTTTGGACAGCAGTTGTGAAGGAATAATATCAAAAGCTATGATTCAGATGGTAAGGCTTAGTTCCTGCATATGGTTGAAAGAGAAGAGCAAGGCAGAAGTAAATGTTTTCCTTTTGGATAATAGTAGCATGCATGACTCCCTTCCTAGCATTCAGCCTCTCCTATCTTTTAAACTGATGTTCTTTCTTAACTCCATACATAGGCATGTACTTTGCTAAGTTGAGCAATAGATTTAAATGCTCAGTGACACTGCAATCTAAAAGAGCAACTTAGCTTCTACGTGCATTAAAAAAAATTGCCTGATTTGTTTCAAAGCAGAAATGGTTAACTGGAAAAACACAGTCCAGCACCACAGGCTCTCTGTGTGCAAGTGCTTTAATGACCCCCAACTTTTAAAAATTTGTCAGACATAAAAGCAGTACTAATCTGATTAGTAACTGTGATTGAGTAAATCTACTGTAAAAATGGACCGTGCCCTGTTTTGAACATGATACCATGCTGGTCACTTGAGAGCTGCCACTGTGAAACATAAAAGTCTCTTTGATGGAATATTTATTTCATGAGTTAAAAAAAAGGGATAATATAGTATTGTTTGTTTTCAAAATCACTTGTAAAATTTTATTAGCCAAGGAGCCAATATTCAAAACAGTCAAGAAAAGACTTGTGCTGTGCAGTAAGAAAGAGATGAAAGCTCATCAGAGAGGAAATCCAGTGGTTAAGTCCAAGAATTGCTCGCTCTACCCTTTTAGCTGCAGCACCCCGTAGGAATAAAAGGAAGACAAGTATTTTGGAAAACTGTATTTGCTAAGTTGAAAAAGTCAGCACTCTGTTGTGTGGCCTTGGAAACTCTCATTGAGCTTTCTATCTGCCCTCCAGAATATTTCTGCATGTCACTTTGGCAGTCACAGCTACTAATTTTAAAGCAGAGAAGCGTCTTCATTCCTTGGGGCTCACATGCACTGCAATTAGTCTTATTATAAAATGCCAAAAAATCTCTGGCAGCTAAAATGAAGTCCAGGGAAACGTCCGCACCACTGATGAATGAGTTCCTTGAAAAGAAGTAGGGGTGGGCACGAGCCACGACATTTCGATCTCGATCCAGGTCTGGAAAACCTGAGGACTGTGTTTTGGCTAGGTCCACTATATATAGAAGGAGATCAGCAGCGGCATTTGTGTCCAGATTTCATTAACTATTTATGTTAAGTGCATGCACATGTATGCATGCACATGGTTTACAATTGTTATCCAAACTTCAAATAGAACAATAAATAATACTGCATATAAAACATCTCATTTTTCATTCGCCCACATGTAGCAGTATTTCCTTTCTGGTCAGAGTGTCTAAGAGGTTGTCCTGAGACAGGAATGCTTGACCAGCCCCTCTTGCTCTAACGCTAATGTTCTATTTACCTAATTAAATATTAGCTCAAGCTGTTTGCATGGTGGAACATGCCAGTAGTGAGAGAGAAAAAACCCACTTTCCTCAGCCAGAAAGTGCATTTTTCAGACATGAGATGCAATTCATCACTGTAGCTGAAAAGGTTTTAATTTTTTAAGGAAAAATGAATTCGGCTTGTAATGAAGGGCTTTCATTTTGTTTGCCAAAGTAAAAAAAAAAAAAAAAAAAAAGGAAAGCTTCATTTGTCCTGCAACAAGTCTCTCGTTTCACATTCAGTTTGTCTGCATTTTTGTACAGAAGGAAACATTTTAGACCGTATGTGGAAGAGGCTGTCAGGACATCACTCCTGATTTCCCTCTGTGCCAGAGCATTTGCAGTTGCAGAGGACTGGAGCCCAGACCTCCCTCTGCTCCCATGGTCCTGGACTTGCATCCTTCGGTGCCCAGGGAGGTTTCCAAATACCGCGATGCGATACTGTCCTGGTTTCAGCTGGGATAGAGTTAACTGTCTTCCTAGTAGCTGGTACAGTGCTATGTTTTGAGTTCAGAGCGAAGAATGTTGATAACACTGATGTTTTCAGTTGTTGCTAAGTAATGTTTAGTCTCAAATCAAGGATTTTTCAGCTTCTCATGCCCAGCCAGTGAGAAAGCTGGAGGGGCACAAGAAGTTGGCACAGGACACAGCCAGGGCAGCTGACCCAAACTGGCCAACGGTGTATTCCATACCATGTGACGTCCCATCCGGTATAGGAACGGGGAAGTGGGGGGCAGGGATTCGCCGCTCGGGGACTGGCTGGGTGTCGGTCGGCGGGTGGTGAGCAATTGCACTGCGCATCATTTGTACATTCCAATCCTTTCATTATTGCTGTTGTCATTTTATTAGTGTTATCATTATCATTATTAGTTTCTTCTTTTCTGTTCTATTAAACCGTTCTTATCTCAACCCACGGGTTTTGCTTCTTTTTCCTGGTTTTCTCCCCCATCCCACTGGGTGGGGGGGGAGTGAGTGAGCGGCTGCGTGGTGTTTAGTTGCTGGCTGGGGTTAAACCACGACAGATACGGTACTTCCTGTCGGGAAGCGAGGATGAGCCCTGCTCCTTACGTGGAGCCATGGAGGAGCCGTGGTGATGCTGAGGGACCTGTGCCAGCAGGGCAGCTGGGGGACCCACACACGGCGGGTGACCAAGGGGCATGGGGCAGGAGCAGCCACGGACCCCAGCGCCCACAGCCGTGCTGCTGCGCTCTCTCTTTGGGAAGCCAGCTTCAAATTGTGCCCGTGCCTGCAAGATCTCGCCATAAACCGATTTGCTCCTGGATCCAGACAGCTATTGAGCGCGTGTGAGAGAAACCCCAGGTGCAAAGTCCTGACACGTTGGGAAGGGGACCAGGGGAAGCCCTGGGCGGTGCTGGTGTTCACAAGTGAGGCTGTGGCACAACCCTCTGCAATGAGTTTTGCTGAACACTCGCTATTAAATCTGCATGTCTTTGAACAAAGTTCCTGAACTTAAAAATGGTTCAAACAACAGACAATTTAAGATTTCCCCTCCATAGGCATTTTCAACCATTTTAACCTATGATTCAAGCTCTTCATATTTGTACATATGTACGTGTGTATGAGCATGTATAGATACATACATATATTTTAAAGGTCTTTTCAAAGCGCATGCCTGCTAATAAAGACAGATCTGTGAAAGTTAAATGGGAGGCTAAAGGATATTTTATCTAGGCTGGGGTAAACTTTCTAAAGGGTAAATACCGGTTGTCTTTGTTCCAACGCCATGGTCCCAAGCCCAACAACCTGCATTTGTGGCATATAATTGTTCTAGTTTGAATCTTAACTGAATTTTTGCCAACAGTTCAACAGGTGCAAACTCTAAAGACAAAAATAACTGCGTCACCAGAATGGTTTATTTTGATAATTTTCCTCATCAGATCCTGCTGTAATAGAGGCACTGTAGAGATGCTCAGCTTATGAAGTAAGATAAAAAGTCACTTCCTAGGACTGAAAGAAGGGGTCATAAAAAGACAGATTAGTGCCTGGAAGGGTTTGCGTGCTCCTCAAGACCACAGAAAAAATCTAGTACAATGACTTTCTTTTAAATATCATATGATTCACTCTGTATAAAAAAACAAAGGAAACAGTGACCCTGGTATACACCCGTTGAAATTCTAAAACGAATCTTTGATCTTCAGATAGTTAATTTATGACATAAATTCTCTATCAAGCAATTATACACACGCACAAGGACATGGACTAATAAATATATAGTATTTTAATGCATGGTAACTACAGTGGAGTCAAGCCTGTAAATCTGAAGAAGACTGGAAAATAGTCCCAGTAATTTCTGATATCCATGAAACATTATGTCCTAAAAAAAAAGGGGCACAAATCAGGCCTGTTAAAACACAGTATAGATTTTCGCACCAACATTTTACTTCCTGACACAAACTGAACTTGACCCACTATCCTTTTACACTTCCAGCATATTCTATTCCAGTACATTTCAAAATCAGACTATTTGCTAGAAAAAGCCCTGTTTGTATTGAAACACAGGAATTTTATATTTTAATCCTTCTGAACGAGGAAGTCCCAAATGTAGAGTGTCCCAGGCTGGTTGTTAGGGATGATGGTGTGTGCAGAGCAAGCCGTGAACAACTCTTTGTTTCATTTCCAAACAGTTTTATAAATAGAGCTCACTTACAATCTCATAAACTTCATTCTATCCCGAGGCCTTTCTGCATAGCTTCATTTACACATGCACAAATTGAGCATTTAAGAGGTTTATTTTAGTTTGATAATGATCTATTAGGACTGATTATAAAATAATAAAAAAATCAGGTATCTAGTACAAATATTCTTTCACATAAACAACACCACCTCATTTCGCTGCAGTCTCATTTCTGGATGGGGTATCAAGTTCATAACATTATTCTAGGGCAAAGTGACTTACTCTTGTAACAGTTGTGTTTTGGAGCTTGTACCCTTTCAAAAAGATAGAGTGCCAGATCTTGAGCTTTTCTGGGGAAGATCCTTCTCAACAGAGGCCACAGTTGTAAACCAGATGAGATTTTACATGTAGGTATGTACATGTGCATATGTGTGTGTGTGGGAACAGAGGTATTAGTAGTGGGGACTTACACCATCCTGGTAATTTAAAAACTGCATTCAGCATGTCACTGGTTATTATTTAGGCTTATTTGCTTCCAAGTTGTAATATATCTCGGACAGCAATTCCTGATCCCTTGCCCACATTCCTTTCTTTTAAATTCCTTCCTAGGCTTCTGTCTCACAAAACGTTATGCATCTCCCTAACCTTACCCGTGAAGCAAATGGCATTCCCTCCAGCATGACCCTGGCTTCATGACCGCAGCTTGCAGGGTGCCCTGCGCGGAGCAGTGGAGAGAGTCGTTGTGACCACTGCCACAGCCTTGCTGTTCCCCAGCAAGGCAAGGTGGGTTGGGGGGAGAAATTGGGAATGAATAGATCGAGGACAATTCTGGTTGCTGCCTTACACCAGCACCTGAGGTTATCCAGCAGTCAGCGAGGGGGAGGTGAGAGGAACATTCCAAATGGGAGTAAGGATATCCCAGACACTTCATCTGCTGTCACTGCCAGTGCTGCCACCCAGAAAAGGGCTGTCATAGTGGTGGTGGCATAAAGTGGCTGGAAGGAGTCCAAGGGAGGCGGGGAAATTTACTGGGGAAGAGAAGCAGTGCTGCAAGGAAGAAAGGACTTCTGGAAAATCTCTCTCTCCTGCCAAATATGCCAAATACCACTTTATTGCTCTGTTCCTGTATTAGTTTTCTGCTAAACTTCTCTGTGATCAGTATCCCAAAGCTATTCTTCAGCAAAGGAACAAAAGGAAAGTCCGGTCACCCACCAGTGTCATAGTGCACCCTCCAGGCACTGAGCAGGTGGTGGAACTGGACTATGCTTAACCCATAGCATGATAGACTAAGGATGTTAAGTGGAGCTCGGTACGTAGAGAGAGGCAATAACTTGATATTATATCTCTTCATGTTATCAAGAAGAGGAAAAATGAGGTCCACAAATTCTTTTTCATATCTGAAGAAGTGCTTACATGCTGGAAAGTTTGTTGCGTCATTTGCCAATTCTATCAACCGGTCTAATAGTGAAAATACTGACCTCTCTTTAAACTGTGCCTCAGTTGTTTAATATAGACTAACAGTCCAATATCAGCAACACCTCAAGTGCCAAAAAAGATAAATGCCATCTTATATCCTCTCAAGTAAAAAATACAAATGAGCGTGTAACCGTTTTACTCATCTCTCTGTTAGCAGAGCAGACCCCCAATGGCTGGTTTTCCTCTGCAGAGTCCATGAGACCAACTACGTAACTGAAATAACTGGAGACAACACAGACGCAACAATTTTAGTTTTCATGCCAAATCCGGATTATTTTTAAAGCTCCAACTAACTTTTTTTTTTTTTTTTTTTTTTTTACACTAAGCTTTCTGCTCGCAATTTATTTCAGATACAACACTGCAGTTTTCCTGTGCTGCAAGGAACCTGCAAAAGTATTACCCTGATTGGGTTCATCCATGGATAGGTGGTTGTATGTATTTAAAACCAGCACAAATAATTATGGCTGAGAATATGCAGGCAGAAAAAGTAAAAAGGAAGGGTAAAAATAATTCAAAAACCATGTCTAGATTCACTTCTTTTTTTCTTCTGAAGAACTTTATTTCCAGACAGGCATTCCCAGAGAAGGCTGCAATGGCTTACTGTTAAATGCCTGATTCTTTGTTAGCCGTTTACCATTGATGAGATCTACCATATCCTTACATGCAACATCAAAGACTGAGTCAGTCGCTGCATTCAGTTTGTTCTTACACTTGAAATGAATACTTTCTGAAGAAAGTTATATTTCAGCGCTGCCAGAGGAGCCAGCCCACTAATACAGCAGTGGGACTCCACTGCAGATAAATATGCGGTTGAGCCCCAACATTGTTTTCTGATTAATCTACAGTGATCATTAGCTCTAAATAACACTAAGTATTATCTATCCTAAATATCTCCTGATTTCTTATTTGCTGGAATCCAAGTTAGTTGATCATCAGTTCAAGCACAGGAAAGTCTTTCTCACAGCATTCTTTTTGCAGGAGGGGAATGATGGAAGAAATTTGGGAAGTTTTTAGGTTTTGTTCTGGTTTTGGGTAGTAACCACTTTTTTTTTTTTTTTGTCATTGTGTATTTTGCAAGGACTGTATAACCGCTTGGAGTACTGAAAAGACATTTTAGCAAGGGGGGGATAAAATAACAAAGATGAAAACTGTAAATTGCTCAACGCTGAAGTTGAAGAGGTCTCCTCAGTGCTTTACACCGAGATTATAAATGACAAAAGCATGTATGTAAACCCAGGTGTTTACCTTATTTTCTGATTCCACTCTGTAAATCCATCCCTGTTAGTCAGTCGGAGCCTCAGTTCATAACCCAGCCCTATCTTAATTAATTTCTGCGCTGATCCAGCCGATTTGGTCTCACGCATTTCCCTCTCGGAGGCCGCCTGTCACCCTCAGTTTACCCCATGCGTCCCGTTTCCTTTATTTACACCCCGAGCCAACGGGCAGCTCTGCTAAGCCACGCAGCCCTACAAAAGCACCGAGTCTGCAGAGACCCCCCGGACCCTCCGGCTGGGGAATTTCCTCATTCGGGGCTGCCGAAGCCTCGGGGGCTTTTATCCACCCGTTTGCTCTTCAGCTTTGAGACCCCATTCGGCCATGGGGGAGCTGCTAGCCCTGCAGCCACAGGCGGAATTTGAGAGAGGCCCACTGTGTTTCGAAGGAAGGGGACACTTCGGGGGGCGGGGGGGTCCGTCCCGTCCCGTCCCGTCCCGTCCCGTCCCGTCCCGTCCCGTCCCCCGCTCCCCCAGCGCCTCCCCCGACGCCGCCCGGGGGCGGCTTCCGCCGGCAGGTGGCGCTGCCCCCCCACGGAACCCGCCCGGCCTGCCGGTCGGTCGGTCCGTCCGTCCGTCCGTCAGTCAGTCCGTCCCTCCGTCCGTCCGTCCGTCCGTCCGCGCTTCCCCAGGTGACCCCGGTGGTACCAGCCGGGGGCATCTGCCTGCGTTTTCCCTTTAAGCGTTTATTAACGGCCAACGTCCGTACACACCTCGCCGGAGTCCAGCACTAGGCATTAGGCTGATTTATTATTATTATTGTGGTTTTTTTTTTTTAAGAATGTATTTTATGCTTTAGCGGTTAATGCAGCTGTTCAGATATCAGACTGCATCTGACAAAGTTGATGCAACAAAGGGTTTTTTGGTTTGGTTTTTTTTTTTCTTTTAGAGGATGTGTAGACATCATTTACAAAAATGCCCGCTATGTAGAAGTGAGAAAATAACAGCAGACTGGGAGTCGGGTTTTTTACAGAAATAATGTCTAGTGTGGCAACATTTTCATATTTCTGGAAACTGCTACCTGATGCTTTAAAGATAAAAAAAAAAAAAAAAAAGACCAGTAATTCTGAGATATTCTAATTTTCAGAATCAAGATATTCAGCATTTTCTGAAAATTAAGCATACGGTGTCTCAAACTAAGAATCCCAAATTACTGGTTACTTTTGAAAAACTAAGCCTACAAGTGCTGAACCTCTCACTGCCACTGTATTCACTGATAAAGTAGCTCATATTGCCATCTGAAATATTTTGGCCTTGGGAGCAGACACAATTATGCTGTCTCATGAGATCATAGCCAAGTCAACAGTATTTGTTCAAGCCTTTGTTTTTTGCTGGCCAAGCCTCAAAAGATCCGTATTTAGGTTCAAGTGTGAACAACCACCCAACTGGAGAACGACGTAAGAAGCGATGTTCAGACTTGGTTTCGGATTCAAACATCTTCAGAGCTCAAGGAGGAAGAAGAAAAGAAAGGTGATTTGGACACGGTTTTGATTCATCCCTTTGTACATATGGGGCCCACAGAGCTTTTTGGATCTGCATCCAAGTGTCTATGAAATGCGGGAACTTTCAGATCCAGGCTCTTGGTTTGGTTTGGATCTACTGCTCTGCTTTGAACTGTTTGGGTGTTTACTTGAAGCTTGTCCAACCTGTCCACATTTTTTTGAATTTGGAAAACTGAGCTGGAAATGTGACCAACTGCCTTTTTTTTTGTGGTATTTGACAATTCCAATTCTCAACTGAAACTGGCATGTTTCAAAACTTCTAGCACTTCAGCTGATAATTAGTGTTGCGCGGTAACAAGGGCAAAGACGCGCAGATGCGAGCATGTCTGAATGGTTATGGGTGTCTCCTCGCTTCTTCCTTCTTACACTCAGAGTATCAATAGTGTGAAATGTTCTTATATGAAAAATTATTTTAGAAGGGGCCATGTTAAGACATGAGATGCTTCAGTAAGAAACAGACTTTCCTACTCCTTGATTCGCATATCATTTTCTGTATGTGTCAGGTGAGTGTATAGAACCGTAGGCGCATGCGGGGGGGCAATGACACATACAGATGTTACTTGTAGTCATGGTACTCCGTCATTTTTCAGGTAGACATGTTCAATAGCGGCATACAAAGTTAATTTTAAAAAAGCGTCCCTAAATTAAATCTGTGTAGCAAATCTCTGCAGATAGCAAACTGCACTTTCTGATGTCAAAGAGCAGGTAGCTGAGCATCTTTCTTTTCGACTTGCAGAGTAAGTACTGAAAAGCTTTCTGGGAACTTTTCCATGTTACCGATGCTACATGCCTCTCACAAAGTGGTTGAATGATGACTACAATAAGTCAAAGATAGTAGCTAGAAATACAAGAAACAGGGTCACAGCTTATTTCTCTTCTAAAACAGAATAAATTGCTTGACGCTTCAGGGTGAAGAGCTTTAAATTTGCAGAGTGGATTTGCTTGAGCTGACAGTCTTTGAAGAGCTTGACCTGTAACTTGTATGCTCCTGTTCCACTGCCAGCCCAGCCCCATAACTCACCCAGAGAGAGAGTGACAGCCTCACCTATAAAATTATGTCCTCTCCTCACTGCCGAGCTCAGGATTAGTCTCCCTGAAAATGCTAACCAAGGCTTGAAGGTATCACATGGCTGCTTGGGACAGCAGTGTTGATGTTTGTGGAACCATTCACTGTCTCAGGGCTAATCTCCGGGATAATTTAGATTAACCTTACAGATCTCTGGAAACCCCATTCCCCATGATGGGCTATCCCTATTATATCCAGGCTCAGTCTTAAAGGTTTAACCCAAGCTGACATCACAATGTAATATCAAAAGCTTTAAACTGATATATATCTAAATAACCCTCCAACTTTCCTCAATTAGACTTTACCTTTTGCTTTAAAGTCTTTTCACCCCCTCATGAAAACACCATATCTACTGTGAATAATGCTAACCAGAGAAAGCGGGACATCTTGACATCTTCTTGTGTTTACTTTGTCACAAGACAGATCGCTGTGGCAAATAGATGGGATGTATCAAAGAGCTCCCCCTCCTCATGTTTGGGAAGGTTTTGAAATCGATCAGCCCGGGGTGGGAAAGGAGTGGGGTTTTTTACCTTAGCAAAGGTATCTCAGGGGCAGGCTCTGGCTTCTGGCATGGGAAGCCAAATTATTCTCTGTTAGTAAAAGTATTTATAGCCATCATTACAACTTTGACTGTGGAGTACATGGCCAAAGGCCACTAGAAGCATAGAGAAACATGAACTAAAAGCGTAATTCCAGTCTGAAGCTGGAGTAAAAGAAATAAATCATGCTATGTAGAATTATTAAAAAAAAATTGGCCTGTGAAAAATTATGCAAACAGCTTTTTTTCTTTTCTTTTTTTTTTTTTTTTTAAAGGTGCTCTGCTGCAGGGAGAAAAGTGTTTATGTCTCAGGGATTTTTGCACAGCAGCCAGAGTAATTCTCAAGATGCACCTCCTGCCGAGGCGGCTGCCACCCGTTGCACTGACCAGCCCTCAGGTCCCTCCCCAGCACAAGGCATGGCAGAAGGACCCTGCAGTGAAGAAGGCCAGCAAGGTCTCAGCCTGTACCGATCCTGCAGGGTCTGGGGCCAGGGGAGCCTCTTCTTACCTATAGACTTATTTCTAATGGCTCACCTGACCTGACCTGCACCACCTGAGCCTTCTCACTTCCCCCTGAGTATTCACCACCAACAGACTCAGGACAAAGAAGTCTGGGCAGAGTCATCCAGCTGCTTTCTGTTACGTATATGGAAAATGTCAGCTTAAATAAAATTCCTTGAGGGGGAGGAAAGTGACTGGGTGCGGCGTAATCATCTTTTTAGGCAGACAAAGGAGGTGCCCCCCTCCCCTTTTTTGTGCATGTGTTAGACTGGAGCACACTATAGAAAAGATGATATCCCTCTGAAAACAAAAGATTACCCAACTCCTTGGCACTGTTCAAGCTGTTCCTGCTCTCCGTGGGTCATGGCAGATAAGATTTTACTTTTTGGTAATTTTGAACAGGTTTGTCGTGGTTTAACCCCAGCCAGCAGCTAAGCACCATGCAGCCGCTTGCTCACTCCCCCCCACCCAGTGGGATGGGGGAGAGGACAAGGTTGAAGACTAGTTATAGAATAAAGAAAAAATTAAGAACCTGAGAAAGGCAGGACAACCGCCTTTTTTTTCAGCAACTCTGAAAGTTTTAATTCCAGCCTGCATTTCATGTTCTAGTGTCAATGATGGAGCAATAAAAGCAGCTGCAAAATGATGCAAAGAGGCCACGTGTCTTATGGTTTATGTACAAGACAGAAGCTGACAGAACATTGAAGGCTATAACTGTCTGGGAGGCACCAGCCTTGGGAGAACATTTTTTTTCAGTTTCCATGTTGGTTATGCCCTGGGGAGTACTTATGGGATTGTTTCTCTGGTCTCTATGATTTCACAATTATGCAATCTACCTCCAGGGATATGATCTCTTGACTCAAAAATAAAACAAAGATCTTAATAAAAATGAGTACAAAGGTGCAGTAGGAAAATGGATTTAAGGAGAAAACATGGAAATTTCCAAGCATTCCTACAGAGGTGGCTAAACTAAGCCACACATTCCTTCTACAAAAATATAAAGCAAAAGGTGAAGTAGAAAGTGATGTGACCCCTAGTCCTTGTAAAGCTCTTCTGGTGGCCCAAAGCAGGTTTCAGCATAGCCTTGGAGGATTTCTGGGGGAAAAAAATCATCCAATGTAGGGATCATCAATGAGCACTGATGTGTGGTATATTGGATCTAGGAATCCTCCAAGTAGTAAAACTTCCCTGCGATACTCTCCTTAGACAAGCCTACTGTGCCTAGCACCATAAGACTTTGACTGTGGTAATATGACCTAGGAAGAGAGCCTGTGTGTTAGCCCATTAAATAAGTCCATCTGCTGATAGGCTCAAAGAGGAATAGGTGCAAGTCCATGTCAAAAGAAGTGGTTTGGATGGTTGGCTTAATTTTTATAACCCAGAGATTTGCTAGATGCGGTGTGTGACCATACACTCTACATTTAGCTGGCTCATTCTCCACTTTGTCCTGTCACCATCCATTCCCAGAAACAAACCATCGATGAACAACTTCCCAGTGCTCACCAGGGTACTGCATCTGCGCTGGTGTTAGCTGTAGCTGCCTTATCTTCCCATGCCAAGGCAAAACAGCTGGCAAACTGCTCTAAGAATGCAGCAGTTCATTCAAGTAAGTTGCTCTGAAGTTTTGTGGTTTTGGCCTGCTGGTAGCTCATGATCTGAAGAGCAGGAAGTTACATCTGCCCCTGCTCTCGGCTCTTGCACCTAAGCAGATGCTTCCAGGGCAAATGGAGATCGAAATTCTCCCTCCATCTAATGTATGTGGAAGACTGCTGTCTAATTAGATATCAACTGTTTGAGGGACTGGGTGGCCTGCTCCTTCATTCAGACACCAGGTGACTTAATGGTCCTAAATAAAAGGCCCTTTCAAAGTTAAAATCACTTTGGTGCACATGTTTCATAAAGCCACAGATTATTCTGAAAGCAACGAACACAAAAAAAATCACACGGCATTTTCTCTCTCATGTGCATCCCAGATAACGTAAAACAATATGAAGTCTTTCAGTGTGAAATGGCATGGGAGGAGATTGTAGCAGAGTCTTTCTCAGTGGTTTGGGTTTTTTTTTTTTCCACATCAAAAGGGGAGGTTTTTCCCAAAGGTATGATGTACAACTGGCAAGAATCAGGTGAGACCCCAGGATCTGTGCAAGATGAATGATCTGGATGGATAATGAGGTTGTTTCCTCCTGCTCTTTTACAAAAATAGCCTTATTTCAGGAAGTGCCAACCACTTTTCTTTCCCTGTGTTTCAACTTCAGCTCTCAACAATACAGGTACTAAAAATCAACTAGCCGCTTCAAAAAAGAAGTTTATTTAGTCTAGGTGTGGTTGTAAATAAAGTGATAAATTTGACAGTCAGTATAACTGACTTTGTTTCTAACTGCATTTACAAGCATCCTTCCCACTGCCTGCCCCAGGGATCCTCACTGCCGTGCAAGTGATCTCACAAGCATTTCCTTCGGTCTGTGGTGGATTTGGCCTAAATTTCAACTACATTTCTGTTTTTTGTTCTGGAATCACTAATAGTGAGTCAAAGAATCAGTTCAAATGCTGTGATTTATGTGAGAGTTAAACGCCACCGAAAGGCAGAGTAACTGCTTCTCAAGACTGATTGCTGTTGCGGTGTTTGGTGTTTTTCTTAAAAGTCCCAAGGAGAGTTTCATGAGAATCCAGTTACTTCAGATTTAAACTAAAACCCAACAAGTTTATGGGTCCTCAAAAATTGTGAAGGAAACATTAAAAGAGAGGCTTTTTAATGGCTTAGAAGCCAAAGAACCAAATATTTAAGACAAAGAACTGAATATTTAGCATTTGAATGAGGATTTAAAAACCATTGCTGGTTTTAAGATAATGATTTATGAATGATTGCTTTGGTGACGCTGAACAAAGCCCTGGGCCCTCAGGCTGTATATCCTCTGTGCTTGCTTTGGCCTTCAGGAAACATGGTTTTTACTCAAGAGTTTAGAGGCTGGGAACGGCTTCATCTCATCTGACTTTGGTGATTAGATAGATGTCTATGTCTAACATAGATGTCCCCATTGTAGTAGTCAAGCTGCGTAATTACTGAGTGACTGCAGCCTACTGCCAGGTGGGAAGAGCTGTTGGAAAAGTGTCCTCATGGTGTACAAGAGGGAAGGGCTCATAACAACCACGTACCTGCAAGCTGAAGCCCCGGCACAAGGACAGAAAGCAGTTAAGGTAGGATGCTCAAGGAATAGGGTTGACAGGGCTGTCAGGAAGAATGGCTTGGGCACTGTGGCTACAAACTTCCCAGGTGGGCACATGGCTTATGGGGGCATCCTGGCGGCAAACTGTGGCCATCGCAGGTGCTAAGAGGCTGTGTTTGGGGCGGCCGTGATCCCGAGGGCAGCCTGTGACAGGGCTTGCAGCTGATCTAGGAGACTCCCTGCCTGCACTGACAGCGCAACTGCTCTGGGGAACAGGCCCTTGAAACATTGCAAAGGCGGGTCCCTTGAGTCAAAGGCAGGAAGAACCAAAGCTGGCAAGGGTGGGGAAAGGACAGGCAACTCCAAGCCAGATGCGGTAACACGAAGGAGCTGGGGCTCCTGAAGAGCAATTTAGCAGCTGCTGGGGCAAAAAGGAGTAGTTTGCTTTGCGTTGGTTTCATAAAGCAGGCACTGGGAGGGAGATTCCTGTGTTGAGTCACCTGTTGTGTGGTGTGTGAGTACCTCTGGGGCTCATCAGAGGGAAATCCAAGGCATGGCCGCAGGTGCTGCCTGGGGCAGGAGCGATGCACCGCCAACACTCATACACCAGCAGTTAGAGGAGTGTGGTTCTGCAACAGGACTTTTGTGTTTCTTAAACTTAGGCTGCTTGTGCAGCCTCTCTTCACTGGATGAGAAGCAAGGAGAAACAGCTCAGATCAGCTGCAGTCAAGGCCATGCATTTACTGTCTGCCATTAACAGCTTAGAGTAAATGAAAAATTTGTTTTGTAAGAAATACATTTTATGTTTTGACCCAAGTCACATAAAATAGATATGGCCGTACAGTATGAAACAGTCCAAGCTAAAGTGGTGAATCCAGCTAACTGTTATTTGCAGGTCATGTCACCCATGTGTTTTGAGTGCTCAGACAGCGTAAAAGGCTGTAACTCTCCAAACTAAAGCATTTCACCATAATTGATTAATTTTTTGGCACAGACCTTTTAAAGTGGTTTATTCTCTGGGTGCTATTTTTCACATTTTGTCTCCTTATTGAAAACTGCAGTCATCCAATCAGCTCTCAGAAACAATGACCTATGACTCATGTAACCATTGACAGACTGTTTTGGAACAACTCACAAAAAGCTGAAATGCATTAAACTATTCAGCTAATACATAAATAGAATACAGGGTCAGTTTGCAAGCCATTTGTTAATAGACTAAAGGGCTCCCTTCCCACAAAAATAATTTAAAACATGATTTATCCAGCTTCTTCCAGAACAATTCATTCTTTCCAGAGGCTCCTCGATGTGAGTTACAGATGTAAAGGCTAGCCTGGCTATAGCTGTCAAAGACAACCTTTTTGCAGGTTTTGGATCGTTTCTGGTTCCTTATATGTTGGCACAAGCCTAGCTGGCTATGGTAATCTGGCCTGTGGACAAATTTCAAGAGTCTTCTTTATTCTTTCTATCAGTTCAACAGTGGAGCCCCCTTAATGTTGAAGTGTTGGGCATTTTCTGTCTACTATACAGGTTGTTCTGAAGAGTTGTGGTGATCCTGGTTAAGCAAGCTGATAGAGAGGAATTTCTTCACCTAAATAGGCCAAATGCTGAGGCTGTGATCAAGAAGTTGGCCAGAGGATTGGATTTGACTGGAAGAGAATTGGAAATTACTTTCTCCACATTTGTTTATGTTGGCTACGTTTTGTTGTTCTGAATAGATGCCAGGTCTCATTGTAGAAAGGTGGAAATGCCAACTAACCACTAAACTAGTTGCTCCCCCCTTTTCCCTGTAGTGCAATTAAGAATAATAGATACCAAGCTGTACAGCAGCAGATTAGAAGTTAATCTAGTCCAGTATTGTGCTTTCAGTAGTGTCCAATGGCAGATGCTTACAGAAATGTAAAAGAATAGAGCAGATAGATAGTGATAAGTCCAGTAAACTCTCCCAGTGTCTGTTTGCAGCTCACGGTCTTCCTCACCTAGACATACTATCTGGTTTTCTGATAGCCCTCAGTGGAGTTATTTTCTGTGAGCTTGTACAGTCAGTCCTTAAACCCATGTAACCTCTTAGCGTCCATTATGTTCTAGAGTTTTACTAGGGATAGGGTTAAGCTTCTTCTGTTAATTTTGAACATAATTCCAGATAATTCCAACTGATGCCACCTACTTTTAGTATACTGTGTGACAGCAAACAGTTGCTCTCCCTATTCAACTTCATACCACACAAGATTTTACAGATTGCCATCTTTACTACCTTGATTGCCTCTTCTTCAGACTAACTATTTTAGTCTATGCTAAAGACACCTGATCAGCCTTATATATCTTTCCATCTCAAATTCTAATATAGACATTATGTCTCATTACTGGTGCATGTAGCTGAATGTGCCAAAAGACATTACTCTTTGTATGTTTGAGTTATTGGACTATCTGATAAAGCTGGCTGCCAAACCAAAAACCTACTTGTCAGGTTTCTGGATCTGCCTGTGGATCCCCAAGCCTGCAATGCTCCCAGCCTCTCCGCAGCAGCAGAGTACTGCGATGCAGCCTGGGCTGGTTCCCTCTGCACTGGGCTCTTAATGGTCACGCACATTGTACTGGCACTGTCCTGCTCGCTCATTTACCTCTCTTCATTCACTCTGTGGCACATTTTCTGCCAAAATGGGAGGCAAGCGTAACATTGCACCTGTCTGTCTGCAGTATGCAAATTCTTTTAACCATTACTGACCCCTCTCCTGCCCTGCCCTGGCAGCCACCGGGCTGGCAGAGAGCGTGGGCTCTGTCAGCCCTCCCTGACCGCTTGCTGGCGAGAAACCCCCTGTTCAGCAGCAGGCTAGGGCTCGGTCAGCTGTGTTGCCTTGTGGCTCCTCTCGAATCATTTCCATGCTGGTGAGAGCCAGTGGGCTGCTGGCAGACACGGACTGGGGGGCTGTGGGTAATCCAAAGTGCCCATGTGGTTAGGCGCAAACTGCAGCACACTTTGTAGGGGATGGATGTGACCGGATGGGGGAATACACACATGGTGTTATATCACCGAGTACAGCTGGGCTTGGCTTGCTACATGGTCATCATTTTGCATATAATTACACGAATTCTTTCTGGTCTTACAAGGCTTTTCTTCCAAAGGTCAATCATGTTGTCCAGATATGTTTTTCTAATGCTTTAATATTTAATTATGATATTACGGAACCATGAAGGGCATACTACTGGATTACCTATCAGCATCCATCCTAAATGATCCCCATTGTATAAAGCAATATATTTTGAAATGAAATATAAGTCTAAAAAAAGCAAACAGCTTTTTAAATAAATACATTAACTTTTTGTTTTAAAAGGTAAAGGAAGTTATAAAGATTCATTATTTTTCACACATGGTTGTGCTTTAAAAGGCATCAGATGGACAGAGCTAAGTTTCACAGCCAGAAGAAAGTCACTGGCATCCTCTATAAATCAAGCTTTCCTTTCTTTTACTCTCCGGAGCTAGTTGCTCCAAAGGGTTACCAGCAGAAGTTAAATCTTTTCAATGGGGGAAAATAGCAGTACATAAAAACGTGTAACTTGCAAAAACAGAGAATAGGTAGAACTTTGTGCCTTTGAAAACGTGTCAAACAAAACCAGAGTTAGTGCTTTTCTTACAAACTGTAAGCTATGAGTTTCCTGGGACCACAGAGATCACTTTGCAGATTCCTAGTGGAGACAGAGGATGTCTGAAAACTTCCTGAAAAGAAAGTAAGAAAAAAAGTGGAAGACCAGTAAAACTTAATTCATTAGTGAGATCGTCTGATCACTGTGGATGTCAATGTGCGTGCAGCTGTGCTCTCATACAACACTCCTAAATTTGGTTGGTGTGAAATCTGGATGCAAAAAGGTACTGTCATTTCTCATCCCAGAGATATAATTTGCTATTTTTCAGCATATGAAAAAGTGCTAGTCACTTACCAATCATAAACATTACATATATCCTCAGTCCTAAAGAGTTATCTATTTAAGGTAAGATGGGGGAAGTAGGAGTGCTAACTGTAGGTGTTTACAGGGAGAGTGATGTTAGAAAGGCATTGGAGGCTACTTATGATTACTTCTACATAAGTTTGATTATACATACTTGTAAATATACATATATTAAATTAATACATTTATTATGTCTACATACATGTATGTATAAAAATAAGTATCTTATAAAATATATCGAAACTTATATACCCACCACACCCAACCCTAAATTCTAAGGGTTATCAATTCTAAAAATCAAAGGTATCCCATCTGGTTTTATAAGTTAGGAAATGACACAGTCTAACAGAGGGGCTATAGTTAATCCTCTATTTGAATCTCTGAGTCCCGACATGAGGCAAATCTCTTTCTAAACAAACTATGGAAGGAAAAGAAATGGGAGACATCTTCCTTATGGGAAAGCTTTAGGACAAGCTAGTAAACATGTCTCAGGGCTTGTTTAGATGATCCTCCTTTGAGTGGGAGGAAGGGGGCAGACTAAATAATGGCTTATAGTCATATCCAGCTCCAATTTTCTAACTCTATGAGAAGAACAGCAATACTGTGTTGGATACTCTTCCATAAAGTCTTGGCTGCTCCTCCCCGAAACTGATATAACAGTACAGAGAAGGCAATAGATATGTTATGTACGACTGTAGGAAGTTCTGTCAGTTTTTGCTGTGGTATTACACTGATGGAGAAGGTGAGGCACCAACATACGTTGGCTCTTTCTCGTCTTCAATGTAATTAGAGTTAATGTTTGTTTTAGTATTCCTTAATTAGTGGAGCACACAGATTTGTTATCATCAGTGTGCATTGGTCCTGAAAAAACTGAAATGAAGTATCCTACGTAATCATCAACAGAACCAACTTGCGTGTGACCCTTGAAATGAGGATGCAGTGGATAGTCAGATGAGCAAAGGCATGGCAACCTGAAATGAATCCTGTTTTGATTTTGCCAGTTTTAATAAGGAACTGGACCAGACTATTTGTTTGTATTTTCTGATTACTTTTGATGACATGGTAAAACCATTGTAGATTTTATCTACTCATCTGCTTCTTTCATTGATGAATAGTTGGAGAAAGAAATTTTTTTTTGAGTCTGATCTAACCTACAAACCATACTCCCCATAATTTTGTTATACCAGCCAGGATACAGAAATTCTGCAGGCATTTTCTGAAAACAGAGTCTTCTGAAAGGATCCCCTGGCAGAAAATACAAGATCTTCATGGAACCCTTCACTGTGGGGCTGTTTAGAAGATAGGTGCCTGGGAATTCCTATCTAAGCTAAATCAGTGAGCCAGAATGGATCAAACAGCGGTGAAAATCCAATGCCTCTATTAACTTCTTTAGTCTGGTTTCAGGGGGAAGTTAACGTGTTAGAAGAAATATGCAGCGAATGGAGCAGATCCTCAGCTGAACATGTTGCAGTCATATACTTACAAAAGTATGAAATAAAAGATCAGCCACTTTTATGTCAGCCCTGTAATGATACTATTCTCAAGAAATGCTTCAAAATCAGTTAAGAACTAGTTGCCTCAATGGTGACTGAAATGTATCTCATAGCCAGTCAAAATAGTCACTTTCATAATGTAAAACAGAAACGGTTCCAAAATAATTCTTGAAGAAATTAGTGAAACACATAGAGCATTGGCCGTATTTTTGCATGAACAAGCCTCCCTCTGAGAAGACACGATTTTCACTTGAAATCCTGCTGTGAAAACAAACTAGTTGTAGAGATACAAACGCCATTTTATTGTTGCAAAAATAAATTGGAATTTAAAATAAGCAGAATACACAAATCTTATCAAACACCATAGAAACCTGCTATCCTCAAGCTGGTGTAACCTGGTGAAGTTAGAAACAGAATTGCCCACCACAGCAGCCTGTGTCATCAGTTTCAGTGTCATGTTTTGTGGAGAGGTCATAAATTAGGTGTGTATAATTGTGTTAATGTTTTCTGTGGGAAAAGAGAGAAGAAGTGGCTAATTGGTTAGCTGATAGCATTATACATAAAGCTATGCTATGGCCCCAAAATTATTTTCAAACTATTGTTATTACCTGTAAGGAAATCTGCGGCAGGGTTTGCTGGAGCTCAGTAGACACAGTGGGAACGTGTTTAACACTGAACCGTTACCAGGGTGTCATGAAGTGAAGCAACAGCAACTTCTTTATCTGCAAAAGCAATTAGATAGCAGTCTTACAAATGAATTGGTTGCTGAGTGGTGCTCAGAGGAACACCCTGCTTTCTCTTCTCACCTGCCCTGTGTGGCATCTGACAAACAGTAGTGAGCTATTAGCAGTTATTGACATTTGTCAACTCTGGTTTTCTAGCAGGAAAACGGAAATGGCAGCAATCATGCCCAATTTAGTTTCTCATGATGTCAAGACTTCATGGACTCACACACACATCAAGAAGCGCCCAGAAAAGGTTTACAGATGTGCGGAAGGCAGTCAGCTATGACAGTGATGTTGCCAATGTTGCACATGGATCAACTAACGATTAAGATATCAAAAGCGATCACCGTAGCTTACTGACAGCGAGCTCAATTGTTTGCACCTGTTTCCCCTGCATTACACATGAGTCTGGAATGGATTACCCTGCCTTGTGCTAGACACATTTCACCTTTCCACACCACGATGTATTCCAGCAACATCTCTGCTATAGATCATGCAACTCACTTTACCATAAGGACCAGGAAAAAGAATGACACAATTTGCTGCCTGTTTTCTCTTTGGTGAAAGATTTCAGTTGCTACAGTGATTTAACAACAACTTATTGGCTTAAACAAGAACTTACTGCTTCTCCTCTGCAGAATTCAGGTACTGACTGAAAGCCATACAGTCAGACATCATCCTGACCACTTAAATACAGAAACAGACCTGGGCTTGGTCTCCCATGCATTAAAATTACCTCTTCTTCCTACCACAGTATTTGTAAAGGAACTCTGAATACTTTGCAGTCAGACGTGTATCACAGGGGACCTTCTGATTAACCACTTTTGATCAAACTAACTCTGGTACAGACAGAAGTAAAGATACAGCGGTCCAGATCTTCCCCTCGAGGGGAGGCCAGAACCCCAGAAATTTCACAGCAGGACAATTTCCCTGGACTTGGCTTCCAGGGTTACCCAAACTAGTTAAATCTAAGCTGCCACTGGTATGTCTGGCCATGCTGCCATCTGCCCCCTGTTGTAATATAGGCACAGGTTTCACATTGGACTGCGGGCAAACTGCTAGGATCAGGCAGCTGGACCTGTGTACAGATTGTTTCAGAAATTACAGTGTGGAATTACCAGCCAGGAATTATGGCTGATTTGTCCAGAAGGTCTTATCAAAAGTACATTGTTGGTAGAGGGCTGGTGAGAAGACTCGGTTCAGTGGTCTAAATTGTTGTTAAAACCATTCAGAAACCAGGCAGGTATCTTCAGACAAAGCCAGTGTCAATTCAGAAATGGTTTTCTATGAAAACAGGCTAAGTTTGTAAAGAATATTCAGAACAAATAGTCCAGCTGTGTGTCATGTACCAAACGTAGGGGCTGACATTTGCCAGTTAGTAATACAGCTTTTGCACGAAGTCAGCAATGAAAAGACATAAACCAAGCCCAAAGCATCTCACAATGAATGGATCATAAGTATCACATTATTTTCTTGCATAGCACCAAAGCAAGTAACTTAATGGAATTTCTAATAATTCACATTTTTTCTGCTACATGATGTTGCCACCCGTCACAGACTTGGCCATGTGTATAATTAGTTATTTCTTCATTTTAGGAGGTGTGATTTATCTAAATGAAATAATATAAAATTTCAGCCTTAGGGCATTGTCGTGGTTTAACCCCAGCCAGCAACTAAGCACCATGCAGCCGCTCACTCACTCCCCCCCCCCCCCAGTGGGGTGGGGGAGAAAATCCGGAAGAGAAGTAAAACCCGTGGGTTGAGATAAGAACAGTTTAATAGAACAGAAAAGAAGAAACTACTGATGATAATGATAACACTAATAAAATGACAACAGTAATGATAAAAGGATTGGAATGTACAAATGATGCGCAGTGCAATTGCTCACCACCCGCCGACCGACACCCAGCCAGTCCCCTGAGCAGCGATTCCCCCCGCCCCCACTCCCCCCCAGTTTCTATACTAGATGTGACGCCACATGGTATGGAATACCCCGTTGGCCAGTTTGGGTCAGCTGCCCTGGCTGTGTCAACTTCTTGTGCCCCTCCAGCTTTCTCACCAGCTGGGCATGAGAAGCTGAAAAATCCTTGATTTGAGACTAAACATTACTTAGCAACAACTGAAAACATCAGTGTTATCAACATTCTTCGCATACTGGACTCAAAACATAGCACTGTACCAGCTACTAGGAAGACAATTAACTCTATCCCAGCTGAAACCAGGACAGGCATTTTAGGTTTTGCTTTATCAATACATTTAGCTTACTGTGATTAACACACATTTCTGTTCCGTTTCTTTACTTTGCAATGTTTTGTCTTCATTTCCCATGTAAACTAATGTAGATTCTCAGTAAGAAATGATAGGACAACATAGGTATTTTCCCCAAATGAGGAAAATCAGTATTCGTTAGATCATTTAGGCATATTTTACATATTATTA
This sequence comes from Harpia harpyja, assembly GCF_026419915.1. Lineage (NCBI taxonomy): Eukaryota > Metazoa > Chordata > Aves > Accipitriformes > Accipitridae > Harpia > Harpia harpyja. The sequence goes on from NC_068944.1 coordinate 43,094,058, forward strand.
TAGATATCACACTATTACTAAAGACTAAAACTATAAACATGTAAAAACTATAAACAATATGCAAGTGTTCAGTAATAATCTTAGATATATGGGTAGCATATTTCAGCCTGTTCGGCTTGTTTCATTGTGTTAATTTTGCAAAGAAGCTGAAGGAACTAAATAAAAAAATACTTTCAACAGCTCATGGTTAAAATCCAACACTGGATCTGATGTTTTCTGAAGAAGCATTTGCAGTCACAACTCGATCCTGTTAGACGGAAAATTGTAGATCCCACAGGAGAGGGATGGGACATCCAAATGACAGGACATTCAAATGAAAAACAAACTATTCTTCATTTGTGCTCTTATGGATTTCTAGTGCATAAATATCAGCACAGGCATTCTTTGAACACATAGGGAACACAATGGCAGCTTTGAAAACAGATCAGCTCTTTTTAGACTGAGCTTCATCTCTTGTTAGGCTGGTTTTTTTTCATCATTCATGCTATAAATATCACTGTTAGCAAACACCATTCTCCATTGCTCTGGCTGGTGTTCACATCAGTTTGGCCTGATGGACAAGGCACTGCCCTTGGACTCACAGTTGCTGGATGCTATGCCTGACTTTGCTGGAGACTGGCTGGTGTTTTATCAGTATAGATTACTGTTTTCCAGCCTATAAATTGAAGATAAAACTATTAATGTACTAAATAAGAGGGGAAGAACTGATGAAAAGCCTTACAAAGGTCTGTAATTACTTCTGTCAACATTTACATGATCACAGGATGGTTGAGGTTGGAAGGGACCTCTGGAGGTCATCTGGTCCAACCCCCCTGCTCAAGCTGGGCCACCTAGAGCAGGCTGCCCAGGACCGTGTCCAGATGGCTTTTGAGTATCTCCAAGGATGGAGACTCCACAGCCTTGCTGGGCAACCTGTGCCAGTGCTCGGTCACCCTCACAGTGAAAAAGTGTTTCCTGACGTTCAGAGGGAACCTCCTGTGTTTCGGTTTGTGCCCATTGCCTCTGGTCCTGTCACTGGGCACCACTGAAAACAGCCTGGGTCTGTCCTCTTTGCACCCTCCCTTCAGGTATTCATGTACATTGATAATCATAGAATCATAGAATCATTTCGGTTGGAAAAGACCTTCAAGATCATCAAGTCCAACCATTAACCATGCCCCCTAAACCATGCCCTGGAGTACCCTGTCCACTCGCTTTTTGAATACCTCCAGGGATGGTGACTCAACCGCTTCCCTGGGCAGCCCATTCCAATGACACATGTAGACTTCAAGTGCAGAAGTCTGCACATGCCATCTTGTGAAATCAGCTACTATGTCTGAGGGAGCAAGAGGTATTTTACAAGATTCTCTGGCATGTGTAAAAATCATGAAACAGACCAACTTAGCTTATTTTCCCTTTAAGGCAAGTCATTTAGATATCTTTTAAATAATAATAATAAACATTAAATATTCAGCATTTCCCATGGTTTTGTTAATGTTTTTATTTCTGTTTAACCTATAAGATGCTGGCCAGGGCCAGGATTGTCTGAAAGACAGACAACTGGACTGCAAGGGAGATGGCCAAGAAAGTCAACCATGTGTTCAGAGTTTCTTCTGGCTGTTTGTTCCAGGCTCACATGGTTTAGAAGAACCAAGGATGCCACATGGAAAACTGAAGAATGTTCTCCTCAACAAAAACATCAGAATAACAGTAATTAGACGGCATCAAAGTAGTATAGTAGCTTTTGTGCATTTTTGTATTTTCAAATCAAATCAAATAATATTTTGGTGTATTTTTTTCTGATCTATTTATTTTTGTATGTATCAAAACAAAGCCCATATTTTAAAGGACATTACAAAGGATGTCATTTAAAGATCTCTAAAACGCAATACAAGTGCCTTTAGCATATATGGTATCACAACATCTAGCCCTTGGCCCTTAGGAATAAAATAAGCCAATAGGAAACTTCTATAGGGTTTTCTTTTTTTAAAAAAAAAGTCATTTATATGCAACTGCTGCTGATCCTTACCTAAAGTCATTATTTTACAAACATTAGTAAAGTAAGTGGGTCACAGAAATGGGACAGACATTAACTGAAGTACATGGTCAGATTACACAGATAAAGTGACATGTAAGAAGGCCTCAGACTATTGGGCCGTAGTTCTAGGAAATATTTTTTTACAATTTAGAAAGATGAACCCACTATTAGTGTATAAAGAATTCCCTTTATGCCATGCCACAGGTAAAGCAGAAAGAAGAATGCACTATCCAAGTTGAAGTATATTTATTTGTATGTTAAGTATTAGACTAGAATCTGGGCCACTAGCTTTCATACAGGCAAAATTAGTGGTTAAGTCAATGACTTTAAAGAGATTTATGAGAGTAAAAGCTGTATTTTTTTTTTAATTGCATATATATATATATAAAAAAAGATAGTGAAAAATGGATGACTCTCCTCACAGAGAAATGCATTGTACAGCATCAGAGAAAGGAAAACATTAATAGTGTCCCTTACAAATGTGTCCTACAGATCATTTTCTTACAGTGATAGGGGAAGGGATTATGCAGATCTGACAAAAACAAATTTTTTTTAAGAGCTGATGTGGACAGTTTAGCAGATCAAAGTATTTGCAATGCATAAAGCATTTATTGGTCCTTTATATTCAGAAATTACATGCCATTTACTATCATTATTATTAATAATTAGCAGAATCAAGCTCTTCCCCATTAATTTAATTTTTGAGGTGAAACAGAAGGTACCACACCATGCTAGCAAACTGGTATGGCTCAGCAATGCAGCTAATAGCTAAAGCATAATCTAACATAATTACATAAAACCTAGCAGAAAGGGAAAAGAAAACCAAGAAACTGTTACAAATATTTTGTGAGATCTGTGCAAGAGACCCTGGGGTTCAAGGGCCTCACTTAAATCCTGGGTTAGCTCTTACCTTTCATTACATGCAGTAGGAGGGAGTTCCAAAGTTTAGCTATTGTGCTTGTACACCTATATACCTTTTGTCTGCTTTAAACCTGCCACCTACTAATTTCGTCTGATGCCTCTTAGACTGTGGTTAGGAAGAGACAACGAGTAGTTGATTTGTATCTGCTGTGCCACTCTTCATTTTGCAGACCCCTATCACAGCCTCCCTCAGATGTCTTTTCCAGGCTGAAGAGTCCTCGCCGTTTCCTGCCTGAGCACTTCCCTGTCCTTTGATCATCCCTGTTGCTTTTCTCTGAATCTTTTTCCGTTCTACGATATCCTTTGTGAGAGGGGGGGTCTGAGCTGCACAACACCGAGGACGTGGGCAGACTCTCCGTGCAGCTGTGTGGTGGTGAGCAGACCTTGCTGCCCCGCGTCCGTGAGTACACTGAGTGACACCTGCCTCTGTACAGAGCCCTGGGAACAACCCTGGTGACTGACTTTGCTGCGAAAGCGACTTTTTAGTCCTAACTTCTGCTTCTGTTACTTATGCGAATGTTTGGTCACTCATTCAAAGTGCTGTGATAGTTTCCTGAACCATGACTTCCCTTTACAAAAGCTGTGCTCACTCTGCTCTGGTACCTCTCATCCCAGGATTTTCTGATGCTGACTGAGCACAGAAAGCAGTAGGTGACACCTCCCAGGAACGTGCCCAAAAGCATCCTGGCACAGATGCAGAATATTTGTGTCTTAAACAGGCAAAGCTGGAGGTGAGTTTTAGCTCTCCACAGAAGGTAAGATTTGAAAGAAATGTAAAAAGACAAATTTTCCAAAAAAGGCTGTTGCCATATTTACTGTATAAAGACATTTAGTTTATATAAATTACACTTTAGATATACAGCAGTTGCAACACTCACAAACATTTGTTTACATATGCACGCTATCTAAAGAGTATATGAAAAAAAAGTCAACCGGGTCTACAAACCTCGTGTCTTGCAAGTAGTGGTGGAAGTGTAGCTGAAACCATGGTCCTGCAAAATCTATACTTTCCTTTTGAACCCCCAAACCCTTGGACTTTGTATTTGTTTCCACTTATTTTCTGTAAGTTTTCTAAAATGAGATCCAGACTATGAATGAAGTTTCCCTTGCTATAGCTGGATATCTATTTCATACATGGGAAACTGAGGCAGAAAAAGAGCAAATGGATTACTGAAGGTCACACAGGCCATGCAGAGCAGCAGGCGTGGAAGAGGGTTCACATTTTCAGACTCAGGTTAATGCTAAGCACAGGACCATGCCACTTCCCCAAGTTAGGGCTAATTTCATCTATAATATCGGTAACAAAGGGGACAAAGACATTTCAAAAGGGTGATTATTTCTCTCCAGTCCTATTCAAACTAGCTTTGTGAGTACAATCTCATGATTGTGAACATTCACAGTGCTTCACTGCTTCTGAGGAAAAAAATGTTGTTTACCTCGGGGCTATTTGAGCAGAAAGAGAAATGTCTCACAGTGTTAGGAAACAGTCTTAGTCAAATGAATCACTCATATACGGCCATAAGCAGTACAGATGTGTTGTAATCACTGCTTAATAATTGCTTTCAGATCAAATAATGTTCAAGAGATTACCACATCTGTAAGATGCTCTAAATAAAAGTACAGGACATTTTGTACAGACTGACTTAGAAAAGCAGGCTGTTATTTATAGGGACAGCAACTTTGTGTCGTATTACTGATGCACAGCGAGGCAGAATCTACTTTTTAAGCACAAGAGGAATATAAATCATCTCAGTGCTCTCATGATTGTAATCTTATTAGCTAAGCCTTCCTTCAACATGGTCTTTGATTTAGAAAGCACCTGTAAAGCTGTTTGTGCCTTTTGTGGATCCTCCCCCGTTCCTCCTGGATGATGTTTATCGTTCTGCACATGTGTGCTATGAGCATCAGTTGAATTATTTCCCCTGATTATCTGAAAGCGTCTCATCATAGTCCAGAATCAAATTAAGCACACTGCATATGCTCATTTCTGTGAGACTCATGTTGAGTTTGGGGACTAACCAGCTACAAAAACATCCACATAATAACCAGAGGATCAGCAAGTTTCAGCTCTGTGATGGGCTGGTTTGGTTTGTTTTTCTTCCCCTCTCTCCCCCTGCTCTTTAGAAACAGGTGGTATTTATCTAAGCAGCCTGCACTGGGCAGCTGGCTGATGGGTTCCTCCAGCTGGACATCTTCTCTACATTTAGTTCAACCACACCTGCTTCAGATAGCAAACAAGAAGTGTTTTTATCTTCTGTATCTGGAGGGAAAAAAAAGGAGGGGGGGGGGGTGGACTATGTGAGATGAGATGAGGTGGGGGGGGAGGAAGAGGAGGATGAAAAATCCCGGACCAATCACACCTCTTTCAGCTGTAATATTTTGTGATGTTTGCAGAGCCCATCTGGTCTTGTACCAGAAAAAAAAGTGAAGTTCAAGGGCTTTTTCTTTCGCTCTGTTACACTACTCTCTTTAACACAGTTATTTCATTATCTCTTGCTATCATTTGATCAGATTTATCTTCCATTAAAACTTCCTTTCCCTTGAAGCAGACAGTGACATGAGAATGCATGCCTTTCCAAGCTTTTATTGTTCTGAATTAAGAAATGGTAGAATAGTCTCATGAAAGATTAATGACTTCCCGTAAGCATCTTTGTACCTGAGGACAAGCAATTACAAAAATATGTCCAAAAGAAAAAAAAGAAAGGATATTAGACTGTATCGGCCAGGTATTTCTTGGCAGACAGGAAGCTTAGCTTGTTACACTGCCAGCATATTTAGAGCTAAGGCAACTTCTGTCTTGACCCCATGTATCATATTTTGTTTTGTACATTAGTGGCAATGTTGTCCTTGCAAGAAAAACTGACAGGTATTTTCCTTGATGCTTCATTGTACTTAAGTTCCCGTTTCTGTGCTAGTACCTGTTTCTGAGAGGTAGCTCTCCGCTCAAAACCAATGCTTAAGGACTGAGAAGATATATATATTTTCAGAAGCTATTTCATGCTTATAGATTCTTGTTTTCTTTCCTATATTTTTTTTTTTTCTTTGTGAAGGGATTTTTCATAAAGTTTGCTTTGGGCTCACAAAGACAGTTTAAGGCAAGAATCTTTAAGATTGCCTCAATCTTAAATAGTCTCTAATACTCTAAATACTGAAGTGAACATTCACCATTTGACAGGCTTTCTGTCGCAGTCTTTGAGAGAGATTGGAAACCAAAGAGCCTCCCATTTCTCTAAAAAGAAACTGATTGCCACTTCTCTGTTTATCCCACTAGGATGTTGCAATTAAATGGAAATACTGATGACAAAATATTGTGGAGGATCAGAGTTAAATCTATAAAAGCCAGCAGAGTGGAAACTCTTCACCACATTCTGAACTTGGCCCACCATTTTGGGAAGGGCAGTGCAGATGCCCATGGGATCACCGCTGTGTCCCTCAGGTAAAGCATTTGGCATGCACAGCCTTCACATCTTGCTTTGTTGGAACTGGTGGACTGTAGAGACTCCTGTAAAATCCCCACTGGAGGGTCAGCTTGTAATTATGCTGGACCTACTTCCAAAAGATAAAGGGTGATCCTATAACCTGCCTAAATACATGGGATTTGACTGGGTTTAGCCATGAGGCACTTGGTTTCCCTGTCTAGATCTTCAACGCTATGGTTATTTTAGCATAGATGGCTAATCTTTGTAAAATTACTGAATTTCATGCTTTTTCCAGTAAAGCCAGTAAATTGGGATTTACTGATTCTGAGAGCTCAGCTGGGAACCTGGATAAGCACATTCCTTGGGGACCCAAAGTTTCATTAAGTCTGAGATTCTTCAGTGAACTGCACTATAAAAATCTCTCCTTTGAAGAACATGCTATTTCATGCCTGCAGATGGGTGTAACATAGCCTATTGTAAATGTATAAGAATATGCTGTTCATATAGAACCAGTATAGTACAGCCTATTTTGACATCAAAGCAGTTTTAGTACTGAGTGGACCAGATGCTAAAAGGCTGTAACTCAGGAGAGAGTAAAGGTGTGTTCTGATCACTTTTGTAATATCAGCATAACTAACCAAGATGAGTAAAAGCAGTACAAGGGCATTATTCATTTTTATTCAACTAGAGGTCCTTAAGTAAAAACATAACCTGTACTTAACGCACTCTAGAGGAACAAGCAACATTGGCAGTAAAACTATCTTTTGTTTCAATGGATGAGTTTTTTGTTTCAGCCAATTGCCCTGCAGTTGCACTGCTAAAATCGGAGACTGAAGGGTACATATCTTTGAAAATACAGCAGGCGCATGGGGATATATCAGCTTCTTAAATCCAAAAGAAGTAATAGCTATTCTGCTATGGTCACAAGAGGATACTTACACTTCATCAAGAACTTCTTAGGAGATTTTCTCCTGACCTGTGAAGGCTACACTGGATGGGCTCACTGCAAGTTAAAAAAAAAAAAAGAAAGAAAGAAAAAAGCATAAATTTATTTTCACAAGTAAGTCACACCTTAGCTTACACTATTAAACCTGCCTAAAGCAGAAGAACGGGGTTAACCAGAGGGATTATTATACACTGCTGAAAGTGACAGACCTAAGCGAGGCAAAAAGAATAAATTACAATGAAATTAAAATAATGAGAAAAGGGGGGAAAGTCCTTATAAATGCTGAAATATGTGAAAATTAAACCACCATTTTGACACTAGTAATAGACCAATTATTTTGACCAATAATAATTCCTACATAGGATGGCCTTAAAAAAACCTGCCATTGTGCCTAGCAGGGTTAGTCACGTTTCCCACCTCCAGTTTTCGGCAATGAAGTTATGTGAATAGGAACTTTTTTCTTTAGAATGTGATCATGCAGTCATTGCCCACAAGTGTCAGCACAGTGAGGCAGACATGCAGGAGACTACAAAATTAAGAGCGGTGAGCAGAGGATGGTGTAGTCAAGGCAGAAGCAACCCATGTACTCAAACGTTCAGGTGGGAAAGCAATTGCAGGATATGAGACCTTGGCTAACTTAGAGAATACACCCTTACGCAACAGTATATCGACTTCAGCATGCTGGATTTGCAGTTCTTGGTCTCTAACCTTATCTTGGTGGTCTGTGAAATATGCTGAGAGCTCATGGAGTGTCAGCTGCCCCAAAAGAGTGGGAGTGCTGCTGAAAGAAATTCCTGCTTCTCTAACTTCATATCATGTCTTTGTAAAATATGCATGGACTGAGTTCCCGCTAATCCTAATTTTTGAAGCAAAAAGGCAAACATTACTAAACGTTACAGTAGGTGAAGATCCCAGTTTTCAGGAGTCTGAGAAAACTCACAGATAATCTGTTCTTACATAGTGCTTTTCTTTTTATGTGATCTTATTGCCTTCTGTTTTATTCTCAACTCCAGATAACTCACTTACTGTATTTTGTTTGGCAGTATCAAATCTAGTTGGTTTACTGCTACCTGTTCCTCATTGCAGTTATTATAATTTTCACAACTGTTTAGGTTTCAGTTTTTTTTTTTTTTAATATCTGTTACTGGCAGGAAAAACTCTAAGCCAAATCAATTCTCTTCCTCCTGAGTTCAAATCCTATTGCCTGAAGAACTATAATGACACTGGATAGGATAATTTTCCATACAGCTTTTGGTGTATCAAAAATCTTCTGTGAAAGTGAATGCAGAAGTGAACTGCGGTGTACACAGTAAACACAAGGAACTGCTCTTATTTATGTGAGATCATTCCAAGAAAGCTGGGACAAGCCTGAGCCAGTTATTGTCTTATCCCTTTTGATGTCAGGTAAAAGGAAGGTTAGCATGAACATACATACATCAAAAATGTGAATGTTTAAAGTTACTCTTTGCAGAGAAAGCATGAAAGTGTCTTCAGTTTCTAATTTCTACATGCATCGTTCCTGCCATGGAAGCGTGGCACGCTCCAGCCAGTAGCCCTGATTGATTGACTGAAATACTCATATTGAGCCTTGACTGACTTCATGTAGGTCTTTCAACAATGGGATTTAACATTCTGACCTAACATTTAATGTATTAATCCTAATTTTATGCTGATACTAAGACTCTCCCCTGTATTAAATCAACCTAGGTTAATTCCGAATTAAGTTTCTCCCACCCACTATCAATGGGTCCACTGTTTGGTTCCCCAGAACTGACCACCCACTTTTATGAGAATCTGCAGTGAATTAGAAAATCTGTCATTGCTGGAAGAGCCGGACAGCTAGGATATGGCCTGTCATTCCTTCCATACAATACACACCCTTTGTCTGCTATCTCTTAAACTAACCTGACATAACTTAGCCTCCCGGTCAATGGTATCTTTATTCTCTCCCAAGGAATGCTTCGTTCACCAGCGTTATTAAGAAACTTCTGGACAATGTTTAGTGGCTGCGCAATCATCCAAGGTTCTATTAAAAAGCCATCTGGGTAATTAATAGCACATTTGTTCTCAGCCTCCTCCCAATTTGTCCATTAGTGGAATAAAAGCACAGGACAAAGGGTAATGTGGTTCAGTTATATTTTACAAGAATTCTTCAGGAAGTTGAAAACACATGATAGTTTTCCAAAGATACATATGTTTATGGGCACTCTACGAGAGCGGCAAAACTGCACAAGCCAAGGGCTCTTAATCAGGCTTCTCCCCTGTTGATAGAGGATTGACTATTAACTGCCTGCTGCCTTGCAGTGACGCTCTCCAGCCTGAGATGGGGAGGGTGTGTGAATGGTTTCCTTCATCTCAGTTCAATTACAGTTGATAAAACCAATTCCAAGATCCACGTCAGGGCACCACATCAAAACCAGCACGAATTACTTTTATACTCTTTCACCTGATATTTGAAGGCTTTTCTGAGGCTTCTTTTTAATGTCTCCCCTTGAAAGTAGGATTACAGCCTCAGGCTGCACTCTCTGAGGTTGTTTTATTCTTTGCCTTTTATTTGCTCTTTCTTTTTCTTCTCCCTTGAAAGCATCTGAAGAAGAAACACTTTAAGATTTCAGAAGTTTGTTGTTAAAATTAAGAAATACTCCACTTGAGCTTGGATTTTTAGTCCTTTTATTCTTTTTTTAACTCCTGTAAGGAGGATAGTTACTATTATTTTGTGCCTGGTGGCATAGAGAGAAGCCAAGTCTGCATCTTTTAAACTACTGTGAAATGAACGATTGCTAAATAGCTACGCTTCAGCAGCAGGGATCTCTCTTGTACCACAGACAATTAAAACTAATGTTTGCGTGTACTCAGTTATAACTGGGTGTAGGGCCCGAGTTGGTGTAAACTCAGTGATGAGCTCAGTAGGGCTGTGATGATTTACGCCATGAGTGGATCTGGCCTCTCAAGAAAATGAGCCTGAAATTCATCAGCCAGTCAGATTTTCATATAGACTACGTTGATGAAAAGTTGCATTGTGGATGAAATGTGATTTTTCTGCTTTCTGTGGAAATGTTTGTTTCTTGGGGTTGAAGAATGAAATTTCTGAAAACCAAGACTTATTTATTTGCCTATATTGCCTCAGAGACTCATGGAGATTATAGTTCTGTTGTTTTATTTGTCTTAGTGGGCTGTGCACTGCAGGGAAAAATGCAGCTCCCCAACGAATCATGATATGACATTGTCATAGTTCACCACCTCATGGAGATCGCAGCGCAGATTCAGAGCCTGTCTAGACAGCATGTTGTGTTCATGCTTTACACATGCAGTCAGAACACCATGACAGTGTTTCAGAAACCACCAGCCACCACTTTTCTTGATTATGATTTTAATTTTCTTGAGGTGAGGGTGCTGGTTTGGATTTTTTTTCCTTAATTTTTTTTATTTTAGCAGATTCCCTGGTAGGTACAGCCACGCAGTGTCATTTGAGCTTTCTTGGATCATGCTTTCCTTTCTTACTGGTTCTTTGTTTTCCACACTGACAGCAACTCTCCTTTGTCCTTTATTTTAGCAGATAATTATGGTTCAATAACAGGCAGTGTGTGAAATTACCATTTTCACCATATCTGGTGAATGGCTGCAGCTAATGGGATTTTCAGACGGGTGACAAGAAGTCGTTCTTTATAATTCTTTTCTCCAAACAGCAAAGAGAGCTTTTTATTAATATGATTTTGTTTGCAAAACAGTTTTCCACTGAAAAATGGAAAAAATTTCCTATTTTCTCTTCAGCTCAGGACATAAAAGACTAAGTCCCACAGACAAATTTTTCCCACCTTTGTGGAGAGTGTTGCGATTTCAGCCTGGATTTCAGCCAAAGCAAAGAGAGTGTAGAGCACAAAACCAACACAACACACACACAGTGGGTTTTTAATTTACTTTGCACTCCAAAGCTCCCCCCCCAACTTGTGTGAAGGAGCTCTTTCCACAGCAGTATAAATATTTGTTGACACTTCACAGCCTCAAGTGCCTGTAAGAACATTGCGTTTATAGAGTAAGTGCTCTGTAAATACTCGAAGGACTTCAGGTTGGTATGTCTAACTGTGCAGCACCCATATTTAAATTTTGTTTGCATGCTGTAGGCCTACCAACTTAACTAGTGCTCTCAGTAAAGGTCACCAAAGCCCTTCAAGTTTTTCATTCTTAGAGTAATCTCATTAAAATTAACAATAAGCTTGTAATTCTGCAGATTCCAATGGACCTGCAGCTGCCTTGCTCTTGCCACGCCAGCCAGCAGGCTTGCCAATCTTTTTTGGCATGGCACGGCTTCTCCTACACAAAATGTTCCTTAGTGTCTCAGTTCTGTACATCACACTGATACATTCCTTAGTGCCATACTGGGTAACAGTGCCTCTCTGGGTAATATTTCTCTTGCCTGTGCTGTAGAAAGCATAGCAACTCACTCCACATACGGGTCCAGGAACCTGAGTGTATTTTCTGACTTCCTTGCATGAGAGCACAGAAATCAGGGAGCACGTACACGCTTCTTCATACATCCTAAATGAAAAGGGGCAAGAAGACCTTGTGGAGGAGAAAAGGACAACATTACCAATGAATTGGGTTAAAAGTCTAATTTCACTCAGGCGGAAAGCACATGTGGTAGAAAAACGGTTCAGAAAGATTTCCACCACAGTTGCCCAGCTCACAGCTTCCACAGATCCCAGCCATCATGTTCACCCTTCAGGGCAGTCCCTCCAAAGTTGCCAATGACACTTGATCATCAGTTGCACATGCCTCACTTTATGTCTAAGTTAGCCTGTATAGGAGATGCCTATCGTCTTAGAATAATATTGAGGTCTACCTTCATATATGCTATTGGTGTAAAAATCCCCTGAATCTCTGAATCCTGAAGTGATGCCTGTTGTACCTGGTGCTTACACAAAATGAATGAACCCATTTTATCTAAAGTTTTACACAGTATTATTTTTGTTCACACTTTCCCTTTGGATTTTGCTTCTTCACTGGCTCTCATATGAAGGCTTCCCTGCAAAAGATTTAAAAAAATGTTTCGTCATAGGGCTCAACTGAACTGCAAAAAAAAATTTCAAGACCTGTTTTAGACCCCTGTGCAAAGTGTACTGATAATCAAACGTTAGATAACTTCTCCAGCTTGCTCTGCAAGCTCAGACAGAAGACTTTTTAGAGAAACTGGCATTCTTCTGGGTCAGAGGCAAGGCAGGCTGTATTTCAGTGAGAAGAGTGAGGCATTTTTTGTATGTCTTGGCTGAGCCGCCTTGAAGAAATTGGCTTGCTTGCACCCGGGGTTTTTAACTGAACTCAGGAACTTTTGATTGCATGGGTGCATTAGGTACAAGACAAAAATGACTGATTTTGCAGGTCACATAGCAGGAAATTTTCATTCAGTGCCTGCTGCATTTTAGTTGCACCATCACAATAATATAGAACTTTGTGTTTGTTTTTGTTTGGGAAACTGTGTGTGTACAAGAAGAACACTGACTGACCCTAAACTACTTACATAGGATATTTTTGTCCCAATGACTTTCTGACAAATGAAGGGTGCCTTCTATAAAACTTAAAAGCAGTGCAAGCTGAACTGTTTCTGACCTGTACTTGACCTATTCAGCTTCATCTGCTCCTGACAGACTTTTCAACAGTGAGCTCACAAAACTCTCTTTTTTTTGCATCACTCTTGGATAAAGCCATTAGGCTATTTTTTTTCTTCACTGTTTTAGTTTCATTGAGCTCTGTGTATCACTATTTTTGCTTGCTTTTTACTCCCCAGGTTCAACTTGTAAGAAAAGCACTTTATTTACTACTGGTATCAGAATGCATTTCCAAACTGTGTGAGTGTGCTGAGAGCTTTCTGCATGTGGAAGGGTAGGACAATTTAGGAGAAAGCCTCCCAGTCACTTCATCAAGACATGTATTCTGGCTGAATATATGCAAATAAATCTGCACATGGTGAGCTTAAAATGCTTTCTGGGGTTCTCAGTCATGTGTTAGAGGTGGTCAAACTGAGAAGGAAAAAAAATCCCACAATTTCCTTTCTTACACTGTTCTCCTTATATCTCTCAAAACAAAGTGTTTCATAGTCAACATAATTTCATTTTAAGTAGTTCCTTTTTTAGTATTTTAAGTCCAGTTTTCTGACATATTTTCTGACATATCTTGTGAGGCGCTGAATATATACTGAAAGCAGTGGGAGTAGGATTTGAACACCAAGCATTTCCTGGAAAGCTTTCCAGTGACAGAAGTATAAGTAATGTTAAAGTCTTTTTTCTTCACTGTCCTGTTCACCAAAAAAGAACCATGTTAAGATGAGGTGATTAAACTACTACTTTGGTTTACTTTCCATTGATTTTCAGTTCATGGGGTGAATAATAATTCATTTTTCTCAATAAGATGTGTCTTTTCCGTAGAAAAATATGAATGGAAATTTATCTATCTTCTGCTTTAACCAGGTAATTAGAAATGAGGCCAAATATATTATATGAAGTCACTGAAGGAAATCCTGTACACTTCAGAACACTTCTATTTGCATGATAAGATAGTAGCAAAAATCACCATCCTGTACCAAACCACTGTAATAACTTCCAATGATTAAAGACAAAAATCTGCTATATAGAAATCAACATGGTTTGTCCCTATTAAGGTAAGCTCATTAGAAAACCCAGGATAGAAACATATGGACTACATTCAAACAGATTATGGACTAAATTAACCTTATAGGTCTACATTGCCTTGGTCTATACTCATGAACATTGGTGTTTGAATGTGATACACAAAAAAATCAAGAGATCTATGCATCTACAGCCTCAAGGAATTTCACCTGTTTTGATGAAGTCCACTGCCCTGTAGTTCCTGCTTGTGCTTTACATGCTTTTCCTACTCTCTGTGGAAGAGGTGGACTCATCACAGGCAGTGAAATGACATCAAAGTAACATTTCTAAAGAATTCCATACAAAGGAGAGAGAAAAAAGGAAGGCCAATGCCTGCCTTACTATTCTTTTGTGCTGCCTCAGACAATAAAACAGGTACTATGGTGTCCTGAAGCCTCTGTCCAGAGAAAGACTGTGAATCCATTCTAGAGACAAGGACAGGTTTTTTTCCTTAGGGATAAATGGCAGATTTGGTAATATATTTTCCTAATTTATCTTCAGTAGTTTTCCTGGAGGTACAATGTCTCTCTTACAAAGTGATTCTAGAGCTACCAGTGCAACGAATATTATATTGGAACACAGCATAAGCACAGTCATCCCTGATGATGTCATGAAGTGGGTCTCAGTAGGCATAGTATGGGGTTTTCAGTTGTGTCTGGAAAGAGAAGATATTGCAGCTATGTCCTGTTCAGTGGCCAAAGCTTTCAATTTTTTTTCTATATTCCATAAAGATTGTTGGCAGAAGAGGAAGGAGTACAGGGAGACCTGGATTTCTGGATTCTGAGATGATAACTGAGTTAGATTTGTAAATAGCAAACAGATGATGATGAAGAAATTTTTGTTGACTGATAATGAAAGCCAACAGAAAAGTGCAAAGATGAAATAATAATGTGTCTGGAAGTCATACATCATAATTAATCTTCTTGTCCTGTTCATTCAGACTCCTTATACTGACGGGCCTTTGCCAGAATGCAGTAATCAAGAAGGGGACATAGCTAATTCCCCGTATCCCTACAGATTGATTTCCTGATTAAAAGTTTACATTTTCAACCTGACCTCTTCTTGGGCCAGGTCGTTAAAAACACTTTACAGCACTAGTTAATTCTGGTTTACAATGCACTACAGTTTATAATGTCACTGGTTCAATTGTTAAAAAAGTCAAGTATGTTATATCGAAACCAGTTATATGAAAAGCATTAAAAAATATTCAGATGTTTCTCTGGTTTTAAGGTTTCTTTTGTGGTCTTATCCTTGATTTTGTTTTTCTAAGTCGGAAAAATTCAGACTTCAGTGCATATATCAAAATGTGCACCTCCCATTAGACTGTTTGTTGCAGACTTAATTTTCCTACCCTAACACTCTGGGATGAGATATGCTGCTCCCATACCCTATCAATTTGCCTTTATCTTCCTCTGCTTCTCTTCACATCCTTCCTTGCTACCACCTCAATCTCCTGCTCCCATCTGATCTCTGTTTGACCCAGCCCCACATACCCTTTCACAACCTCCTAGCCTTTCTCACTCTCACAGTTTGCCTTTTCAGTATGCCCCTGGTCCCTGGAATTTCCCCTGGTTTTATCCTTACACCCCCTTCAGCAATTTCCTCACTCTAAGCAGTTTTGTACCTTGTATGAATGTTTTTATATCAACAAATGCAGCTTACTTTCAAAGATAAAAAAAATCCCTTTCCTATTGCTGTAAATATGAGGTCACAGCTCTAGATGTGATTTTAATGATTTTCAGTTTCTCCCTTGCCTCTCAGGATTCTTATTATCACAAAAGTATAACATGGATCATACATGGCTTCTGTATGAGTGACATTCATGCCTTTTGCCACAGTTTCTAATTATTTCAGATGAATTGTCATAAGAGAAACTACTTATACACCCAGAAAATTCCAAGAATCAGAATGTTGTTCCTATCCATATAACTACTGTGTAAAAGGTTGCCTGACTGGGAAGTCTGCTGTCCACTTCAGGTGTGCAGTTCACTGAAGCAACTTGACTCCTAATGTTCCATATGTCTTGTTGGAAAAAGGTAAATGCTTGCCTACATTTGGTTTATTAGCTTGGGGCTCTCATGCAACTATTTCTTCACATGTTCCTCCTTTTCTTTATCCTAAAGTATCCTGGAGGTTGAGCTGCTCTTTTCTTCATTCCTTCTCTAACTCATGATATGCTGCAGTATACATAGCTTTTCTGGCAATGTAGGTGGCAGATTTAGTGCTGGTGTGAATGAGGAACATCTGACAAAACTGTGTTTTCTGATCTACCATAAAATCCTTACTGAAAATGGTTGCCTTGAGAGGACAAAACAAAAAAAGGAATAAGTAACATGAAAGATACATTTTCCATTGGGTTCCTCATAATCTAGATACTGTCATACAGTTCCTTCGAGGTTATCTGTTTCCACAGATTTATTTGAAAAGGCAGAGGAATAGGATGGGTAAGGTTAAATGCTAGCATATTTCAAGAGATGTGCTTATAGTTTTGGATGATAGTCTTGTTTCCTAGTAAGGTTTTCCTAGTAAGTAAGTCTTGAAACCTAGTAAGGTTTCCTTTAATAGTTTGTACAAGCTTTGTATAAATCACTCAAAGAAAAAGTAAGTTGGATCATGGGAACTGAACTGCAGAAGCTAGCCACAGCTCTGTGTATGTGCAATTATAACAGAAGTTTCAAAGAAAAAAGCATGACTGCAGCCAGGAAAGTAAAAGGATATTTTGCATATCTGAGCGAGTTTACCTTCTGTAGCTAAAACGCTTCAGAAAACCTGTTATAGCTAGAATATGGAATTGAGTAGTCTCAATATAAAGGAGGTTATAAATCTTGGGGTAGAAGTCCTCATTTTCTTCTGTGTCCTGAAAACTATACCTGTTTGAAGCACCAGCATGGATTACCATCATATATTGGACTACTTTTAACATAACTCACTAACTTAACATAAATCACAGAAGTAATGTCTCTGGTCATGCACATCACTGTCGTTCAGCCAGAAAGAATTCACTGGACTAAATGGATGCTTAATGTGTGACATTCTGGAGAATTATGAATCAGTCAAGCTTAACCTTAGGGCCCCGGGAAGATACAGAAACACTCTCTTACACAAAACAAAATTGTAAGGAATAAAGTAATGAGAAATATTAATAATAAAAAAATAAAAAATAAAATTATGAGAAGCAGTCAGAACAGATTGCCAAAAGCAGATTGAGCCAAAGCTACCTCCAAATCTAATTTTCTTCCTTGGTGAATAAGTAGTGTGATGGATAGGTAGGAAACAATAATAGTGACATATTTTGCCTCTAGGAAAGTTTTTAAAAATACAATCTCCATGTGCTGTATCCATAAAGAATAGGAAAATAGTATTTTGACTATCCTAGGTCAAAGCTAGGTCAAGATCAGAAGATGCAGAATTGGTTGAAAACGTGTGTCCGAACAGTAGTTATTTCTGATTTTCTATTATGCATATAAGTAGGATCCTGCGAGGACGTCTTCAACCAGTATCATTCAACACTTTCCGTAGAGACTTGGCTGGTAGATTAGAGAACATGCAACAACAAAATATGCAAATAGAAAATGTCTGTGAAAAGTTACTAGCAGACTAGAATAAAGGGTCAGCATTTAAAATAATGTTGAAAAGTTGAGAAAGTCAGAAATCAATTAATTGGATTAATTGAATTCCATAGAGAAAAATGCAAAGAAAAAAAAAGACCTCTTCAACGTGCAGAATAACTGGTTGAGTTAGTAGTAAACAAGTAAACAAAACAAAAGCCAAAGGGAAATGTGGTTTTGCTTTTTAGTGTCAAAAAACATTCTAGCTAGAAATCAAGAAAAAATATTTTATTTGGCTTTTATTAGGCTTTATCTGGACCAATATTTCCATATTGTCATACCTCCTTTTAAAAAAGGTGCAGATCAGTTAGAGACAGTCCAAAATGGCAATAGCAAAAGAACTTTATAAAACACAGCCCACAGGAGACATTAGGTTAATTAGTAAAGACGCATCTGGGAGATATGAAAAGATTAACTACATCTATGGAAGCCTGAGTGCCACCTGCCACGGATGGCCTAGATATAAACTTGAACCTGCCTTAGAGTAGAGGTTAGCCTAGATGATATTTTGAGGCCCCTCCATTTCTGTGTTATGCAGTTATGGACATGGACTCAGTTCAATTTAAAGCAGCATTTGTCATGTTTTTCTTCTTCATGCTTTCTGAGCTGGTGATTCAGGAAGCTGGGGCAGGTCCAGGCATGCATTAGAGTTAATGGATGTTTACACAAGGAGCAATGGCTTTGCACTTGAGGTATTCAAAACCAGATGAAATCAGAAAAAGGGCCTCAGTGGAGCTAAGGGAATTTCAATGCGTGTCTGTGTCCTGTAAAAGCAGCCAGATCATCCCTAAAAAGCCAAAGCCATAAGCTAAGGCTACTATTTAGCTATGTACCAGTCTGAAGTGCTGAAGGTGTTACCTTGCCCACATTGCTACAGGCACACTTTCAGGACACAAGAATATAATTTTCCATGAATGGCCTGATGCACAGAGAATCTAGCAGTTGGTCAAGTTGTTGCAAGACTCACCTTTACTCCTGTGGAGTTACGGAGGGATGGACTCAGATGTCTGCTTACAGCTTCTGCAGACATCGGAAACACGACTGCTGTTTAGATGTGCGACACTGCATTGTGGGCTACCGGATGGGTGGACAAGCCATGGGCCACATGAAATTAGTTTGGTCAGAAGTGCCTGTGAGGTGAGTTGGTAGGAATTGCAGAAGCACGCAAATCGCAGCATTTCCAGCATGTTGCTGGGTTGCTGTTTCCCTGTGGTCATGCATATGGACCTCTAGTACAATGAACCTGATTTTTTTTGAGGATGAAGGAAGGTATTTGTTGGATACTGGGTCTGACATTTGGCTTAGAGTCCTCAGGGCAGTCTTGGGAGAAACTTTTCTGAATTATGGGTTATGTGATGAAGACCATGTAACTCCTTAATACCTCATTTGTGATGGTGGAGAACACAGGGTAAATAACACAAAAGAAAGAGAGAACTCTGACCTGATGCTTAAACTGATCTCTGTGTCTGTTGTCACTGCATATCTTGATGGATGGACAAAAGCAGCCTTGTCCAGTTTGGTTCTGATAAAGAAAATACACAATGTAGCATCTGTGTGGCTGCAGGAAAACTAGGCTTTGATTTCTAATTTTAGTTAGTTTTATACCTTTTTTTAATTAAAAAACCCAACATCAACAAGCAAAAAGATAAGCATCAAGCATTTTATTTTAATGATGATAATGTCTTTTTCAGTGAAGTTAGTCATTTCACTAATGATGAAAATACTCACCAGTATTTGTTAGATTGGTATTCAGATGAAAGTATTAATTGGATAATTGATTGCCGGAGAATGCACATTCATTTTCAGGCAAAACATTATGCCTCCCCTCTACCTTATTCAGAGTGTAAAGTAATAAAATATATGGACAAAAACTTTGATTGTGGTGGCTATTTGTTACTCAACTTATTTTGATTCAAAAATGAAAATTGCAATGTCACTTCATTAACTTAAGTTTGTTCTGGGATAGCCTAATGCCAGCTACCAGTGTGATCTTCTTGTATGTATTCATGTGTCACTGAAGAGTACAAATAGGACAAATCAGGTCTTTTGCACTATCTGAAAGGGCTTCTATCCCTTCAACTCTATGCCTCTCTTTTGTTTTCATGCTGAAGTCCAGGTGTCCTTGTCCTGAGCAGCCAGAAATAGCTGTTCAGTGCAGGCATATCTGGCTCACACTCACCCTGCTGTCTACATGTCTCTGCCACAACCCACTCCCCTCCTACACACAGTCCCTCCACGCTCAACAGCAAATGCAAAGCCTCTAGTACAAAAAATCCCAAAGCTTTAAAAGCTTTAAAAACTACCATGCACCCTTGAAAGAGATCAGGAGTCACTGAGAGTTTTGTCAATGCACCAGCCTGTTCTTACTGGAAAGGAATTTGTTCAATGTAGTTATCTGTGAAGATCATTTCCTAGGATAACTCCTCAGAGCTGCCCCTGTTCCCAGAGAAATACAAACTCCCTTTCCACTGCATAATCCTCAGTAGTCTCTGCCAGTCTTATTTGGGCAAAAGGTCTTTAAAATTTAGTCACAGGGCCTAAGGTCCTGGTCCCTTTCCCAAAGATTTTGTGTTCAGGTACCAAGTAGTGCCTCTGCTATTAGTGATTAATTTAATCGACATAATACTAGCACAGCTGTATCTTGAAGTCTTTTTTACACTCCACATATCTGATTAAGCATTTAACCGTATGCAGTAATTGCTCGCATTAATGCACTAGGCAGAATCCTTGATGAAGTGTTAAATAGATTCCTATGGCACATTACACTTTACTGTGATAAAAAAAGATAAAGTAATAAAGATTTGTGAACAAAATCGCGAGTAATTTGGGGAGGCAAGATAAGATGCCACAGTGTACATAGGCCTGGTTTACAAATCATCTTTGTATAACCTAGGCTAATCTCAGCTTTCAGTGTCTTTCAAGATTTACCTTTTACTTACAATTTTTCAAGTTTTACCTTATACTTACAACTTCCAGACAGGTCCCTACAGTCACTTCAAGTTTTCAAATCATGTTTCTTATGTCCTCCACATCCCAAACCCTTCAAAATGGTGTGTTTTTGCATAAAACAGATGCTTGCCTTTAAAAAAAAGTTTGTTACAAGAGAATAGTCTTCAGGATCAAGGGAATTAGGTAAGCTGTGCAATTACCAGAAAATACATGCTCCAGTGCAACTGCAAAGCACCATCTGGGACGTTTCAGACTGTAACAGTTCTGCAAAAATCCACTTGTTGAAAGAAACAGACACTACAAGGGCATTTAATCATCTCACTTTCTTATATAAAAGGAAATCCCTGACCTCCTTTAGAATATCAGCTTTGGGTGTAATTAGCCTGGTGATGATAATCTGCTTCACGAAGAGTGGCAGGTTTTTTGAAAGATTTCAAGTATCTGAGAAACACATTTATCAGCTGATGTTATCTCTTGCCACCATCATCAAGTAATTTCAGCAAAATGGACCTGCAGAGACAATTTCACCTTAGCTACCCTGAAAGTTATCAAAGGCAAAGCACAAGACCAATCACAGTGTCTTAAGGATGCATCAGAAAGTTTAGCTGGAGCCACTTTTGTGATTTTGGACTATGTTGTCTACCTGCAGAGTCCTCCTCATCACCTAGCATAACTACAGGCTATATGATGCTCTGCACTAGCACATGGAACAAACTTTAGCAGAGGTATTTTCAGCAGCTAATGGAAACAGCTAAAGATACACTCATATCTTCACAATGAAAATGGCATCTTATCACACGCTGATCAGGTGTCAGCCCAGTTCCCCGCTGCACTGTTTTGAAGGAAAATTCATCATCCTATGAATATTTTTTTTTTTTTAGTTGAAAAACCAGTCAATTGGTCTGCACCACAAGCTACTGACGCTGGTCTTTGCTCAGCCAGACATAATCTGTGTCCAACTTGGCTTATCTTCTGGTGCAAAAAAAAGGACTAGTAAAATCTCTGACTTTGATATTGCATCAGGGATTTAGTATATTCATTTTAGCCTTAGCATTTCTTTCTCACTTGGGTAGAAGACAGTAGGTCTTGAAATTCTTATTTACCAGTAAGGCCTTCCTGTCCATATTGCAACTAGAAGACACTTTTTCGTGGGCCCATTGTTCCTGAGACCTGGAGCCCCACCAGAGCCTTAACTGCTGTGATGGTGCCGTTTAATTGCCGTAGCATGTAGCAGGGGCTGAGTATGCACAGATGTTTCGGAGTCTGGCTGTAGCACTGGGGCTATACTGAAAACACTGAGGCTGATATAGCATATGTCCTTACACTGTACTGAAGGCAGACATGATCTAATGCTGATTCAAAAGTTATGTGACTGTTGGGCTCTCCTAGTATGTCCCACATACAGCTGATTATGGCACTGTGCTATCATGGCCCTCTGGAAAGCTTATTTTGCCCACTGTATCCTGTAGACATCTATATTGCCATGGTGGCAAAACTTCTGAGGGCAGAGGCATTAGCCAACCTAATTTTTTACTCACAGATTATTAATATCCTTCCAGAAAAAGTTTCCTCAGATGTCAAAAATGGTTCATGGAATAAGTTGTGATCCTTCCACTCATGTGTCATGCTTTTGGACATCCAGATGCCGTGCGGGTAAAACAATTGGCCTTGTTCCAAGAGCCTTCAAAACCTGAACTGTGGTGGTAAAAGTTGACCAGTGACAAAACTAACCTAACTGGTGACTAAACGGTGCCAGAAGAAGCCCCTACCACAGGCACGGGCTTGCTGACAAGAACATTGTCTTGTTCCTCAGAACAAACTTCTAGATCAGTCCATGAAGACATGAGAACCTGAAATGTGGTCTCTGGCATCTGCACTCTAACACCTCCTTTGACACAAAATTTGCTCTAACGTGACTGCAGTCATTTGTGATGCAGTTACCAGCACAATTACATCCACATTAGGAGCAGCTTGAATGCCAGCAAGGAAATCCCAATATAGTCATTGCCTAAATCTCACTCACCCAATATAAACTGAAGTCTAAAATTTCTATTGCATTGTTGTGTAGTAAGAACAGTAGCTGGCATGCTTACTAATATCTTTTAGTGGTTGAACATAAAAGGGAATTTACACAACCTGTCCAGGCAGCCTGGGTCCCCCTTTTCAGGTGTGAAATGTGAATATAAAGCATATGAGCAGCTACAGCAAAGGCAGTTTGTTACACAATGTCTGTCTTTGTTACAGGCGCAAGCCAGTCCTGCTGGAACCTGAAATTTTGCCATCTATATGACTTTAATCAAACCAACAGATGTTAATCAGCTGGCATTGCTTTGTTCACGTGGAGTGTTATGTGCTGCTTCTGTGGAAAAGGACTTAAAAGAGAAAGCAAAGCACAGATGTCCTAAGCTCTTAAGCTCTGGGACCAGATGATGAACTACACTGGAGCTGCTTGTATGCATTTCCCATAGAAAATGTTCAGAAATTAATGTGTCACCCTTCTGCTTTTTGTACAAGGCATGCTGTTGTGTGATTACTCTCACAGCACCACCCCGCCAAAACTCAAGTCCTAGTCCAAAATGTATTCTTCAGTTTCTAAGCAGGGCTTATTTTACCGGTGTGTGTAAAACTGCACACTTCCTTGGAAGCCAATAAATATTGAGTATTTTAAGTCAAAGGAGTAATGTTGCCTGGCTCTGTTATTCATTAGGACTCTCTTCCTACAGGGGGACTTTTGAAAAACAGCTAGAACTTTAGCTACTCAACATCACTGAAATGGAAGGAAATTCTCATTAATATTTTTTGCTTGTTTTGGAAAAAATGGAACCTGTGTTTCAGAGTAGGAGATTACAGGAGAGTCCTTCTTTTTGGCAATAATGATAATTTTCTTTGGCAATATAATATTATCTTTTTCCGCTACTTCTTTATTTCTGTTTTTGAATCTTGTACACCATTATTTATTGCTATATAAGAAGAGACAGAAGAGTGAAGTTTGACATGATCAAAGAGTCCTGACTCAGCACAGCTCATGCAAGCCATTTCAGTTCAAGTGTTCAGTCATTAATTATCACAAGACTAGACTAGTCCATTACTTGCTTGCAAACAAGAGAAAAAATAGGAGGAACCATGGATAAAAAGGAGACATAGATTAAAAATGCAGTTTCAGCACAACTGAAAGGGAGATCACTCATTTGACAGTTCACATGAGAGAAAGGTGAATGGTCAAGGGTATAGATTGAGATCCGCAGTTAGGGCATGGTTTCCTTGGCTTTTTCCTGTTTCAGCTGTAGGGATAATATCTGATGGATTTGACATTAGCAGTCCTGCTGTCCCAGTATCCAGCCTTGAAGTGCTCCTTCTTATTGAGATCTGGAATGGATTCTGACCAGGAAACACTGCATGGTCTCCAGAGAAATGGATCTTGTTTTGGGGTGTTCCAGGCTCCCTTGCACAAGGAGGGTAGGTGGGAAGCAAATGTCCACAAAACAGGATATAGTGGGCAAAAATAAGTTTGCTGTGCACGTGACTGAACCCACAGACCCATGCTATCACAGCGCCAAACTCAATCGAAAAAGCTGTATGAAGATGTGAGAAATATTAGGAGAGTCTAATAGTCATGTAACTTGAATCAACGTTAGGTCATGTCTACCTTCAGTGTATTGTAAGGAACTATTCTGTATCAGCTTCAGTATTTGATCCACTAAAAAAAGACAGGGTATGTTTGTCCTCCTTAGCAAGGATGACCAGAAAGTAGTTTAATGCTAATGATGCTTAAATTTTCAGGTTTAATATAAGAGCTCAGAGTCTGCAGGAATTCAGGTGAACTTGTGGGAGAAGGTGTCTTGCCAGAAGGACAAGTCTCAAATAGAAATTTCGTGGAAGTGGCTACCAGCGACTCCTGAGATGCTGCCCCCAGTCTGTGCTGATCATCACCCCATGTACTGGTTTTGGCTAGGATAGAGTTAATTTTTGTCATAGTAGTTTGTATAGTGCTATGTTTTGGATTTGTGCTGAAAACAGTGTTGATCACATAGACATGTTTTAGCTATTGCTGAGCAGCGCTTACACAGCGTCAAGGCCTTTTCTGCTTCTCACCCTACCCCACCAGAGAGGAGGCTGGGGAGGCAGAAGAAGTTGGGGGGGGACACAGCTGGGACAGCTGACCCCAACTGACCACAGGGATATTCCAGACCATATGATGTCATGCCCAGCAATAAAAGCTGGGGAAGGATGAGGAAAGCAGGAAGTTCAGAGTTATGGTCTTCTGTTAAGTAAGTTACATATAAGTAACCCTTACATATGATGGAGCCCTGCTTTCTTGGAAATGACTAAACGTCTGCTTGCTGATGGGAATTAGTGAATTAATTCCTTATTTTGATTTGCTTGCATGCACAGCTTTTGCTTTACCTATTAAACTGTCTTTATCTCAACCCATGAGTTTTTGCACATGTACCCTTTCAATTCTCTCCCCAACCCACTGGGGGAGGATGAATGAGCAGCTGGGTGGGGCTGAGCTGCCCACCAGGGTTAACCCACATGACCCCATGGGCTTCAGCATAATAATCAAACGTGAATCAGACTGGTTTGGTGAATTCAGCTATGCTGACTCTTGAAGCTTCCTGATCAATAATCAAACTAGCTAATAAAATTTATCATCAAACCTTGTATGTCATCTTTGCTTAGGAACATTGGACCAGATGTGACTAAAACCCTGTAGCTGCTGTCCTCTGTGTAATGGTAGAAAATTTTACAAGAGTACCCCATTTTGAGCATTCGAGAAATGCTAGAATCCCAACAGAAAACATCCCTTCTCAACGTCCTTTCATTGCAGTGCCTTTACAAGGCTGATTGGATTGTCCAGAGGTAACATCTTACACACTGATAGGAAAGCCCAACACAAGAAAAGGGAACTCGCAAGTAGTCTGTGTGGACAGAGTGGCAATCCTCATTTATGTCCAGGAGTATTTTACCTCTATCTAAATTGAAGTATTTAACTGGTAAATCTAAATTAGGATCCCGTTTGCCTAACCCTTGCTATATAACCACTGGGGAAAAATTTCCAGTGTCTACCCTCCATTCGCTCTATGGGCAACCTAATACTTTACATGCTTAGTGTTAGCTTAGCTTAGCTTAAACCTCCCAGTAATATCTGGTACTTTTAAAAATCATTATTGTTTTCTTAAGAACAGAAAGAGCAGAAATATGGGCAAATATTATTCTCAAGCACTGAACACAATCATCCTGAGTATCGTGAACGGTGATTCTGGAACAGAGCTGGCTTAACAAAAGGGAGTCTTACATATCTGGGTCAAAGTGGGAGTTTCTGAGCTTTTTATAGTTTTTGCAGAGAGCAAAAAGTTAGCTCACCTGTCACGCCAAGTTTGCCCTTCTGGGTGCAATATCCTGGCTGGAGCTCCGAAGCACCACTGCTTAACAAACACACTCAGCATTGCTGGGATGTCTGACGCTGACATTCTACCTCTTGATTGGTAATTAGACCAGCAGAATTAAAGGATGGGATGTTGCTGGGGGGCATTCTTTTCATCCAGACTTGAGACAAAAAAGTTTTGGCTATGCAGGCACAGTCTGTGGCTATACAGGCACAGTTATTTTTGGAGGTTGCCATTCTTACTAAATTATCCAACAACCACAAGAGGACATGAATCAAGTTCTTTTGTTTGCATATTTATGGCTTAATGTCATTTATGGTATCAAAGTATTTGACTTGTCAAACTAACTTAATGGAAGATTAACAGGGTTCCAGCTCTTGCTGTGGCTCTGCCTCTACAGTATGAACAACTTGGTGCAAACCACAGCAAACAACCACTAGTCACTTCTTATTATAGAGAGCAGGCATTTAAGTTGCAGAAATCTTACATCTTGTGGTGCTGTCTGGAAAGCAGAGACCATGATTTGTGGGACAATCCCGAAGAAAACTGAAGACTGTGGGATCTACCACTGTGGGTATTATCTGAGAGTTAGTTCAGGAGAAGAATGAAAAACTGACAAGATTACAGCCCTCCAACCCCTAAGTCTGGCTCTTCTTCTCTGTCATATATCTTAAAAGAAAAAAAACAACAAGAGAGAATATGAGGAAACAGCTTCCTTGGCAGTCCCATCTTGGCTTCTGCCATGTTGTATTTTGAATTTTAGATTGGGTTCTGTGCTAGAAGACCACATCTGTTATTTGTATTCTAACGAATATTTTTGTTCTTTCCTGAGCGTATATTTTAACATCTTCATTTCCCTCCCGTTTATATACATTCATTCTATCAGTTTTAAAACAAAAACAATTATTAAAACTACAATAAACTTCTGAAATGAAATATGACTTATAGATAGATAGAGGTTGATTTCTGTTTGCCTTCGTTGTGATATGCAAAGGAGGCCTGAAGATTTTGTCAGAAATACTTTTTCCTCCATTATTTTTTACATCAGTAGTTTAGATCCAGTCCTATTTTTCCTGAAAGTGTGCAAGAAACCTGACAGTCATTTTGACATCTTTAAACAGACTTGGGTGATGGGATTAACTAAAACCATAGGCTACTTTTATTAAGATGATACAAACAAAATTCTGAGTTTTGAATTAATGACTTGAATCAGAGAAAACAAAAAGGAAACACTTGCAAGAAAAAACCTTTTTAAAAAAAATCCTTACTCCTTCAGTTCAGTACTGAAAAGATTAGCCAGAATAGTAATAAGCACGTTTCAGTAAATTAGAAATGAGTTTTGATTCACAGCACTGGAATATCTTTTTCTACTCACTTTTCATATTCACTCTTGTAACTACTCTAGTCCATGGAAAATTAATTTTCAGTCCACGCCAAAGTTAGTGAAGTAAATCAAGTACAACAATTTCTGGAGTGGCAGAATTTTTGTCCAAATTTGTCATTAGTGTTAAGAAGCCTATCAAATGATTCTAGCAATTGAAGGCAGACCGAGATAGTGTAGGTCACTGTTGCTTGAATTGCCTTCAGCCCAGCCACACTTTTTAAATAAATCTTTTTCCTGTTTGTTGTTTTCTCTTCATTGTGTGGGCTGACGCCTAGAGACTCAGCGTGAAAGATCCTACAGAGGTCTGACCCTGCTTTCCCACAAAGACCATGCACATTCATGTATGCTACAATAATAATTTCTCTTTCACAATGAATCCTGCTGAAGGACAAATAAACACAGAAAGAAAAATTAAAACCAAGATCCCATATAATAATCATGAGAATGAATCACCAGGGGAATTAGATGCAGACATATTTCGTGGAATCAACCTAGATATTGGAAATTCAAAAAGGCGACTGCAATATTCACATGCAGAGTAGAGAAGGTGAGCTCCAGCGCAGCCAGACTTTAAGAGCTGGAATGATGTAATCCAGCGCTGTTCCTATGGCAATCTTGAATATGCAACAAATCTTTGTAGCCACTTGCACTGTGAATCAACAGCTGGTGATGGATTAATGGAATATTTTCTCAATGGTTATTTCAAGCCATTTCTTTTCTTGCTGTGTAGACTGAAAACTAAAACATTCAGGTAGCCCATATACTGAACTCCTTCACACAGAGACATATTGGCTTTTCCTCCTGTGGTGAAAAAAGCACCCTACATCCTATATATTAGGCAAAACAACTAGCAAAAAGCTAGCTAACTCTGCTGGCAATTTCATAGCCTCCCTCCAAATAGTAACATAAGTGCATGTAGGGTGAAAGTAAATCTACCTTTGAAGGGAATATAGTTCCTCAATAATTTTCTCACTCACTCACTATTCAACTTACTATTCTGAAACCTGACATATCACAGATCTAGAAATATAGCTTTATTCCTCTGTATTGAGACCCGCTGTTATTTTAGGGCTATCCTGGCAGCAACCTGCTTCATGCTGGAGTAGTTTCCTTAACCGATACTAGGAACTGTCTCATTTTTCCACCATTAAGGTGGAAAATCTCAGCCCTGAGATGATTAGTTGTCTCCTTTTTGAGCGAAGTGGGACTTCAGGGACAAGAGGAGCTGCTGGGTAGCCTTCTTCCTGAACATCTACCTAGAGCAGAACAGAAATGTGGGTTCTAGATGTACAGTGATGGGTATGGGGGCTGGGAAAAATTATCGAGGAAGGGTTTTTACTAACCACATCTAAGCCAACTATGCCAAAATTAAATTGAGAAGGAAAAAAGCATCTAGAAAATTGCAGCAATTTAAAGCACAGTATTTTAGTGCAAGTCCAGGGGGATAGCAGGAGTGTAGTGACATTTATCAATAGCTACAACATAGAGTTCCAACAAAAAGAAAAGGAACAATCTGCTCTCTGCCCTTGGCATGATAATTTGCCTTTTACCTTCTGCATTTTCATATATTAGTTTGAAAAGCAGAGAGAGGACCAAAACAATCAGCAACAGATGTTCCATACAATCAGCGTGGTACATGAATTCAGTTAGCATGCAAATTGTCATCCCTGGGCTATTCATGTGGACTGATGGGAAAACAGGCAGCCTGCTTTGCAAAAATAGATAGAAGGGGTATGATTAAAATGTCTGGATTCAATCACATGTTTAATCACCATCCCCTTTTTTATCTCAGCTACAATGACTGGTAGCTATTATGACAAAAATTTGAAAATGTGCATGACACACAGTGGCACCCAGGAGCCTGATAGGTGGTCTGTGCTTGATCAAAGTGATCAAAGCTTTGTCCTGCATTTCCCTCTGTTCCACTTCACCACAACAACTTTAAATGCACAAAATATGATTTATAGGAAGGTGTTCCATACTTTCGTTCTTAGGCTAGAGTGTTATAAACTACATCTCAGTTTTTTAGTGAAAACAATAAATTATATTTCTCCCTCTTTAAAAGTAACAACAGATGACTGTGTTGTCTACTCAGAAATGGGTTCTCAGGGGTAATACAGGGGAAAAGAGACTTCTAACCTGCCTACACACAAATGGTGGGTGAATCCTAAGAAAAATTTTGGTGTGTCCCCAAAAAAGCTTACTCAAACCATTCTGAAACTTAAGGGTCAGATAACAGTCATCCTTGCACTATTTTGGCACTTGCTTTCTAGTTGTGGCTGGGTGCCAGAAGGGCAGGGAAAAGTAGTAGGAAAAACTACAATCTCGATTTCTTTTTTTAAAATCTAAGAAGTGGGTTAGTTAGAATTTTTGGCAAGGAAATATATTGTTTATTCAGTGAATGAGATGCCAAAAAAAAGAGCAGCCTCTGAGGGACAGACTGTGGAAATTTTACTCACTCTGATAAGTGCTTGCTCATGTGAAGAGTTCTGCTGGTTTCAAAGGGACTATTTTTGTGAGTTGCATAATATAGCTCAAAATTAACCCAAATTGGCTTGAAAAGGAAAATTGTCAAATGGAGTGAAGACTGTTTACAGGACACTGTAAATTAGGAATCACCCTAAATGGCAAAATATCAAGTAAGGGGAAATTCTCTAATGGGGTAATCTGAGGATCAGATAAACTACAGTACCATAATGATGAAGAAATAAAAGCAGGACTCAATTTAAAGGAAATTCCAGTGCACTACCAAACTGAGACTATTTACAGATATGGGCAAGATAAACAGAATTTCATTAGCAACCTGACCTAAAAGGATAAAATAGGATCTGACTCAGGAATATTCATGCTATGAAAGCAGAGGAGAGAGTAATCTGAAAAACACAATTAACAGCAGAAACCTAGGTAGCAGAAATGCCAAGGCACACAACTGAAGTGAAAGGAGGTGGCACTACATCTTCTGAAGCCTGCACAAGTGAACATGAGGTCACGACACTGGTTATGCTCAGTCCATGTTTAGAAATTTGCACAAATGGGAAGATCAGCAAGGATTCATAGTTTTGAGAAACAAATGGTGTCTGAGACTATCATCCTTCATCGGGATTCTGTGCTGGCCTTGATTAGCTCTGAACTTTACTGAAACTCCCTTTCATAGGCGAAAAGGCAGGAGAGGTACAGTGAATTTAACTTTCAGAGGATGAAGCTGGGTGGATGGTTTTTGAGAATTAAGCCTTCTCAAACAGAATATCCGATAATTCCCGTGTCCTTTCAATGTGCCTCGAGCTACGACAACCCAGCCTCTCCCTGGAGTACCAAAACAATACCCATGCATCTTTCATTACAGAACATAGGTGACAGAAAATTTCAAATACAGGGTAAAGAAGAGAGATGGCAAGTAAATAAATAAGAATCATGATACTGCCCACTAGATGTGCTATTACACAGCTGATGTGCTATAAAGACAGCATTCACTCTGGTCTTGTAACAGCTCTGCTGGCAATGAGAGGCTTATGTTGTTACTTAGAAATGAAAGCCTGTAGCTGAGCCATTTAGATTAAGAAGAAAGACTGAGTGCCATAACAAGAAAGGTAGCATATGCCAGTGGATCAGATGCAATTTGTATATTTTAACATTGAAACATTCTGTCCTGATTAAAGCTTAATTGGCCGAAACACAGACTCTGCAGACTTCTTGGCTACAATGAACACAAATATTTAAAATGCACAGTTCTTGATTAAAACAGTGACTGTGTACCACGACTAACAGCACTAATATTTAAACAAAAAGGAAAGGAATGAAAATCCAAAATGTTCCCAAGTTACCCAAATAGAACTGCAGTGTTAATGATTCTGATGTTGGTCACTTGAAGTTATTAAATTATATTTTTTCTTTATTAAAACAAAGGGAAATTATGCACTCATTCTTTTTGGTTTTAAATTGGTTGGTCAGCTGGCTTTGTTGCATTTGAAAACCACCTCTAAACTTATTTTTCATTCTTTTTATCTGTCAGGCAATTTCTATAATTGCCTCCACTATTGGAGGACACTTTGCTGGAGAACAAAACTGAAGAAGGACATTTCAGTTAGCTGCTGGCAAAATGGTCTGAGAAGAAGTTTCAATAAATGGCTTTTACTTCTTCCACACATAGCTTTTAAATTTTTTTTTTATTGTTCATTTACCCATACAAGCAACCCTTTACTAGTCCTGCCTTTGGTACAGGGCATTTTGGACAACACAGTGGAAGACAGAGACAGGGGGCTAGCAGAGAAGCCAACAGCTGTTACTCACCAAAGCTAATCCATTTTTCAAGTCTTTCCATCCATAACCATCAAGGAGTGTGTTAGCACCCTTTCAACCCCCAGGTCGCATGGCAGGACTTAGCAGTTCCACCCACAGGCCCAGAAAATGATGCAATCTACATTCTAATTTGAAGTTTATTCACAAGAGTCAGTCGTGGTATTAATTTCAGATGATGTGTGAAATTTCCCATCCTCCTTCTTCCAGAAGAATTGTTCATTTTGCAGGAGCAGGTCTCGTGTTCTGGCAGGTCCCTGAAGTACAGAGCTACATGGCTGTTGACCTGAAGTGTAGACACCACTGGACTAGCTCTCCTAGCGCTGGCATTAAAAAGTGAGCCTGCCTAGTCACATACTTAATATCTGAAAGACAAAAGTTGTTGCCTAGATATTTCACGAAAAAGACCTAGTAGTGGAGAAGCATTGTAGCCTACCGAGCATTGCAGCATACCGAGTCAAAGGCAGTAGGTCTTCATTACAGGTGTTAATCCTTTGATTTTTTTTACATCTGAATTGCAGGCAGAACCCAAGACACATACAATAGCAATCAAGCTACAGAAATAGAAAATAATTCCTCTCTCTGCTGGGTCAAGAAATCTTGTTGCCAGTTTCATGAAGTACATTGGACAGTCATATATTATTGTAAGTAGTGTTTTCTAGTTTAGGTAGAAGAAAAGAAGGAAGTAAATACTCATTTAGGCAAAAGGAAGATTGGAAAGTAGGAAAAAAACCTACACAGCCCAGGAATTTGCAAATGCATTTTAAAATGCATTAAAAAAAAGAAATAAAAATCTTCCTTCAAACCTTCAAAGCCTAATTCTGCCATTTTCATTGTTCAGAAGAATTTAAAATAAAATAAGATGTTAACACATACTCCATTGTTACATTAAAATGGCAACAACCCATTTTCAAAGCAGTAAGTAAGTTTCTAATGGGACCCCATGGCTTGTAAAGGTTTTAGACTAACCATTTCATCTACAAAAATACAACCCCCCAAACCCAAACCTTTGTAGACAGGAACTTTCTGTAAAAGTCATATTTGACAACTACTGAACAAAAATGCTTTGCCATCAGACGCTACCATCTGTTTACTATATTAAAAATACAGTTCTCTGTATTTTTATTAGAAGATTTTTCCTTTAACAAGGCAGATGGAAGAGCTTACATATACAGCAAACCCTTTGAATGCAAAAATGTATACAAGATGCAGTATAGAAATAGCATGATATTTGAGGAAGATTACAAATTCTCTCTCTGGGTGCTGCTCAGAGACAAGTGATATGGTTATATTTGCTTCACTCTTGTGGCAGTGGATGTAAAACTCACTTGTCGGAGAGGACAAGAGATTTTCACGTCAGCTCTGATACTTTTACTCTGCTAGTAGACCCTACTGATTTGACAAGTTTAAAAGAAACTCCACAGCTAGGGATTATTTCTAACATACTTAGTTATCTCTGTGTGAAATCTCCTAGAGGTGCTGATGCCTGTGCTACGGAAAATCATTCCTTATGGGCCTGACCAACTGATGGACCACAGCTGGACTGGAAGTGAACTTCTGGACCATCTTGCTTACTCAGTCATGCACTTCAACACTTCCCTAAACAAATGGCGTTTTAATGCAGGTTTGGTATCAGAGATTCGTAAACTGCAACCAAATCCAGTTACTGATAAACATAGGTCCTCTTCTTGAACAATATTCTTTAAAGTTATATTATGCAAGTGGTATATTTCAATCACTAAAGCTTTAAATTATCTATGGAGATTGTTTCCCTTAGCAACAATACATGCTGTAATAATGTGAACAGCTTTTCCAAAGACATTTTTCTGAAAATGCACTGTATTGTCTAGAAAGTTTCTTATTATTGATAAGATTTATTGTGGATTTTTGATTGCTGTGATGCATCTATGAAATCTGTACCAAGAAGGAAAAAACCTGGAATTTTGGAAAAGAAAAGAAGGAAGAAGAAAGAAGCAAAAAAGGGAAGAAGGAAGAAAGGAAAAAGGAGAAGAGAAGAGAAGAGAGAAGAGAGGATAAGGGAAGGGAAGGGAAGGGAAGGGAAAGGAAGAGAAGAGAAGAGAAAAGAGAAGAGAAGAGAAGAGAAGAGAAGAGAAGAGAAGAGAAGAGAAGAGAAGAGAAGAGAAGAGAGGAGAAGAGAGGAGAAGGGAGGGGAATTGTTATACATCATTAGTCTGCTAGGGCTAATTTTGGACTAACTGGTGACAGAGTATACTGAATGTGGATTTAAGGCCAAATCCTCTGTTGAAGGAAATGGATGAAACCTCACTGATGCCACTAGTGCATTAATCACTTCATTCAGCAGAGAGAACAGGCCTTTATCTGATGTGATTCTTTTAATAATTCACATGTGACATGGATTATTAAAGAGAATTAAAATTCTTAAAGTCAGTGGCCATTTTAATTCATGTCCTCCTAACATTTAAGAACCTATAAAAGTTGTCCCATGGAGAAATAGGACTATTACTATGTCCCTATTTAATATTGTATGCTAAGAGGTGTTCAAGGGACGATATGAGCATTCATTGTGATTTATTTACAAGAAGACATAGATTTCCACTATGACTTTTGCAAAGACCCTCCTGCCAATGGCTGTGTACACTGTTGAGAGGTTCTTAGGATGTTGCGTTACATTTCAGAGTCATCTCACATCCCCTCCTCTTTTCTTGCCACCAAATCCCAACTAACAAGGTGTGTTTTACTGGAGAAGTGTAATGATGTTAGAGACGAGGCATGGCACTGAGCCCAAGCTAATATGATTTGCTGTGTTTATTAGTATGGGCTCTGCTCCAGCACCACTGGGGTGGTTGGAGTGGGAGGGATGTGGAAGAGGAAAATGGAAACAAATTGACATTGGCTATGGTATGGGAATGGGGCAAGAAAAGAGGTGTATGATGCTGGATGCAAGGGAGTCCAAACAGGTGAGAAGATCCTAGCTTCAGTAACATAGTGGGGTCAACATGACAGCCCTGAATAATGGGACAGAGCAGGATGGAGTGTTACTGTGCAAATCAGTGGATATTGTTCCTATATGAGCAATTGTGAAGCAACTGAAAACAAAGATGCTCTTCCCCTTACAAAGTGTACAGTTATCTATAGCCGTTTTGGCATCCGAATTAAAGAGGCAAGAAAATGAAGTAATGCAATACTACTTTAAAATTCCTCCCAGTACATGAACATTAGCATTTTTAAACTAGAACAGATTACTGTTCTTTGGCAAAAACCTGTATCATGACCACAGATAATTATGACAGGTCTGAATTGCTGTGTTTCTGGCCTTGAAGTCATGGCATGTAAAAAACCGGAGTGGGGTACCCAACATACCTGTTAAAATAAGACACTATTTCTGGATAAAAGATGGAAAATCATAAAGAACATAGAAAACTAGTAAAGTAACAGACATGCTGAAGAAACATATCTGAAAGAGAGAGGGGAAGCCACAGCAGAAGGCTAGCTTGTGTCATTAGGAGCGGCAAAGAGTTAGTAATGGTCATGGAAGTGATGTGGATCCTACTTGCAGAGGCCTGTAATGCCAGAGGAAGGGTCTTGCTCCTAGGGGTTGGCTGTGCTTGCCTACAGTAAGCTGTTACACTTCTGGCATGGCATGGGACCAATCTGTCCCACCACAGAAGATCATCTAGCAGTCCAGAGCCAGGAGAATAGATGTCTAGAAGCTGTACTGGGCTTTTCCTCCACAGTGCTAATTCCCTTTGTGCTGTTGGTAGGTGGCGGAAATTACAGCATATCAGAGTCTCTGCTGGGGGAAAGGGCTGGCACACAGTAATCTCAAATAGAGAGAATATGAAATGTATTACTGAAGCCCTTTTAAAGTGCATTTTTCAGCTGCAGATGCTGACTTGGGCCTTGACTTTTATTGTTGCCGATTCTGCAGTTACTCTTGCGTCCAACAGCTGGAGCAGCCGTAAGCAAACACACAGCATGGGGGCAGAGCTCATGTCAGCTGAAAACCATTGCTGGGAATCACTTCAACTGACAGCATCAGCCCTACTCTTCTCAGCAGTTGCTCCCTCACCACTTGCAGTAGCAAGTGTGCTCTATCCTCAAAGACCCAAATACACACTGGCTCTTTACGCTCCACCACAATGCGCAAGGACCCCTATATTCTCTTCAGCTCAGTACAGACCCCATTATTTTAATTGTTTCCTTAGTAGTAGAAGGGGAAAGGAAAGTTCACATTTCCCTTTCCTTGTGCCTTCCAGCAGAATCACTAGAGAATCACTGCGCTTAATAAGTTAAAGGTAAGAGGCTTTTACTTTCACCTACTGTCATTGTATCAAATGTTGTCTTTATGTTTGCACAAGTCTGATTTACTGTTTGCCATATCTCTCAAGTATGTCTGCTGCATTGCTCCTGTAGTGTATCATGCATATGTCATCTTCCTCTTTTGCTTCCCACCTGTTTTGAAGAGACTTGGGCAGGCTTCTTTCAGCACTGGTAATATGTTAACAACACAGAGATGCTGTCTGGAAACAGAGCTCCCCTCAAGCTATATATCTATTATACCAAATCCAGAAAGCAGTGTGTAATTAGCACTTTTCCCAGTCTCACTTGTCCTCCTGGCTTGACTTTCCCATACATTATATCTGGAACAAACCCTACCTTCTATCACCAGCTTTCAATCCTAGTAGCATATAAGATCTTTGGTGAATGTATTTCTCGGGTAACATGAAGCCCTCTGAATGCAGTGCAAGTTTCTTCAAGATCCACTGCATATTGTTACCATTACCCAAAGAAGACTAGCTTAGTGGCTGGTATTTTAGACTGGCTATTTCTGGTTTTGAGGTATTTATAAGAAAGTTATCAACTCCAAAGTGTTGGAAAATTCTGGCTTTCTTCAGTCCAATGGATTTCATGGCAAAAGTTCAAAATTTATGATGCAAAATCCTAAGAGGTTTATAAATAAATAACAGAAGATTCTTTCATCTGTTTGTTCCTGATGTCTTAGGGATATGCTTGGAGTACATCTTTGAGACAGTCATAAAATCATAGAATGGTTTGGGTTGGAAGGGACCTTAAAGATCACCTAGTTCCAAATTCCCTGCCATGGGCAGGGACACCTTCCACTAGACCAGCTTGCTCAAAGCCCCACCCAACCTGGCCTTGAACACTTCCAGGGATGGGTCAGCCACAACCTCTCTCGGCAACCTGTTCCAGTGCCTCACCACCCTCACAGTGAAGAACTTCTTCCTTACCTCTAATCTAAATCTACCCCCTTTCAGTTTAAAGCCATTACCCCTTGTCCTATCACTACATGCCCTTGTAAAAAGTCCCTCTCCAGCTTAGGCCCCCTTTAGGTACTGGAGAGTTGCTCTAAAGTCTCCCTGAAGCCTTCGCTTCTCCAGGCTGAACAAACCCAACTCTCTCAGCCTGTCTTCATAGGAGACCAGCCCCCTGTTCATCTTTGTGGCCCTCTTCTGGACTCTTTCCAACAGGTCCATGTCTTTCTTATGTTGGGGACCCCAGAGCTGAACGCAGTACTCCAGGTGGGTTCTCACGAGAGCAGAGTAAAGGGGCAGAATCACCTCCCTCGACCTGCTGGTCACACTTCTTTTGGTGCAGCCCAGGATACGGCTGGCTTTCTGGGCTGCGAGTGCACATTGCTGGTTCATGTCCTATTTTTTTATCCACCAGTATCCCCAAGTCCTTCTCAGCAGGGCTGCTCTCAATCAGTTCACCACCCAGCCTGTACTGATACAGGTGATTGTCCCAACCCAGGTGCAGGACTTTGCACTTGGCTTTATTGAACTTCATGAGGTTCTCACAGGCCCACCTCTCAAGCCTGTCAAGGTTCCTCTGGATGGCATACCTTCCCTCCAGCAACTGCACCACACAGCTTGGTGTCTTCAGCAAACTTGCTGAGGGTGCACTCAATCCCACTGCCCATGTCGCTGACCAAGATGTTAAACAGCGCCGGTGCAAATACCCATCCTGAGGAATGCCACTTGTCACTCCTCTCCACTTGGACATCAAGCTGTTGACCACAACTCTTTGAGTGCAACCATCAAGCCAATCCTTATCTAGCTAGTGGTCCATCCGTCAAATCCATGTCTCTCCAATTTAGAGACAAGGATGTCATGTGGGACAGTGTCAAATGCTTTGCACAAGTCCAGGTAGATGACGTCCGTTGCTCTTCCCTTATCCACTAACACTGTAATGCCGTTGTAGAAGGCCACCAAATTTGTCAGGCACGATTTGCCCTTAGGGAAGCTATGTTGGCTGTCACCAATCACTTCATTATTTTCCATGTGCCTTAGCATAGTTTCCAGGAGGATCCACTCCATGATCTTGCTGGGCACAGAGGTGAGACTGACTGGCCTGTAGTTCCCTGGGTCTTCCTTTTTTCCCTTTTTAAAAGTGGGGGTTATGTTTCCCCTTTTCCCATCAGTGGGAACTTCTCTGGACTGCCAAGACTTCTCAAATATGATGGATAGCGGCTTAGGCACTTCATCTGCTAGTTCCCTCAGGGCCCGTGGATACATCTCATTAGGTCCCATGGACTTGTGCACCTTCAGGTTTCTTAGATGGTCTCGAACCTGATCTCCTACAGTGGGCAGTTCTTCATTCTCCCAGTCCCTGCCTTTGCCTTCTGCGACTTGGGTGGTGTGGCAGGAGCACTTGCTGGTGAAGACTGAGGCAAAAAAGTTGTTGAGTACCTCAGCCTTCTTCATGTCCCAGGTAACCAGGTCTCCCATTTCCTTCCAGAGAGGGCCCACATTTTCCCTAGTCTTCCTCTTATCACCGACATACCTATAGAAACTTTTCTTGTTGCCCTTGACATCCCTGGCCAGATTTAATTCTATCAGGGCTTTGGCTTTCCTAACCTAATCCCTGGCTGTGGGGACAATTTCTCTGTATTCCTCCCAGGCTACCTGTCCTTGCTTCCACCCTCTGTAGGTCTCCTTTCTGTGTTTGAGTTTGTCCGGGAGCTCCTTGTTCATTCATGCAGGCCTCCTGGTGTTCTTGCCTGTCTTCCTCTTTGTCGGGATGCATTGCTTCCCTCCAGGGCTGTCTCCCATGGTACTCTACCAAGCAGATCCCTGAAGAGGCCAAAGTCTGCTCTCCTGAAGTCCAGGGTAGCGAGCTTGCTGTGCATCCTCCTCGCTGCCCTAAGGATCTTGAACTCCACCACTCCAGTCTTCAAAACCAGAAAGGTTTAAAAGTCACTGTTTCTTTTAAATGAAGGTTGAGAGTCTCAAATAATCATCTGACCCAGGAGCAGGGCACTGTAAAAAGGGACACAGGCTGTCAAGAAGAAAAAAAAAAAAAAAAGCAAAATTTGGCAACTGCATAGTGAATTAAAACATTATCTTAATTGCTTTTGAATGGGAAGAAGTTGCTTAATCTGATTATCAGTTTCAACTCATTAGTAATTTATTATTTATGCACTTAGAGAATCCTTACTTTAAGTAACTGTAGTTTATATAATAACTGCTATTCGTTTAGTTGGAAACTGTGACTAAATGTTTCTTCCAGTACACAGAGCCTGTGTTTTCTAATTTTTCTAATATTAGGGAGCTCTTTCCTCTTTTGTCATGCACTGAAACATATGTTAAAAGCTTGTATCATCCATTTTTCTTTTTCTGCAGAATAGGTACTTTCAATTACAGGTCCTCAAAAACTGCAAAGAAAAAATCATTTATTAGTGATGACTTTTTGTATCTCAAGTAATAAAACACTCTTCAAGGGAACAATGTGATACCATTTCCTCTGGTTGTTTATTGCATTTCTGTAGCTGGCCATCTCCTTTTTCACATTGTACCTCCTTGATCACTTATGTTGTTTATGGTGCAGTCAGAACTACACTGCTTCTTTTTTAATGTTTTAAAACGTGTGATGATATGCTCCAAACAGGGTTTTAGGTGGAAAACATTCACTAATTTACCTGTTACAAGCTTCCTCCTCAGCTCCCCTTAGTCTGGAGACTGAAGGGCAGAGCGCATCGTAGAGAGATGCATTTTTATGACGTGCTAAATCAGCATTTGGTAAATGGGGCTCTTACTCTGTACCTACAATATGGAAAGATCCCAGTACAGCACTGCAGCTGATTTACATCATGACTCTATGGACAGCAACAGCTTCTCACCACAAAGCAGGAATGTGATCTCTGCTTGACGTTCCAAAATCTGTCTCATCTGGATGTCCATGCGGTGTCAATCAGTCTCCCTTTTGCTTGTTCTTCTAAACTTTCATTTGCAGAGTTCGTGAATATAGCAGAAAGACAGTTTACAGTAAACTTGATCTGCCAGTAGGATCAAGCCAGTGAGCAAATAGATATAGAAACACAGTTTCACATGGGTGCATGCTTCTCAGCAGATCCTTTCAGTTCATTGTGGCTTGTCAGGTACAGCCAGAGACACCTGTGGGGAAATGGCTAAGCACATGAAGCACTTTTCCAGCAAAGCCATGACTTCACTGAACAGCAACCAGAGGACAGCAGTTGTACCAGCATGCACAATGTGTTAGAAATGGAAACAGACTCATGGGGGCCAGTGCAGGACTAAGGTAACTGTAGCTGATGGACCATTTGTGAAATTCAGTGATATTTGCTCAGTGATGGACCCATTTTGGTTATTAGGCTGGAAAACCAGCTACTTCCAGCATCCCAGTCCTTTTGTTTCATGCTTATTATTAAGGCTCCTTGCACAGATGGTGATGGCAGGCAGGACACCCCTATGCACAGCTTCCCCAGCAGCCTGCCCTCTGCACCAGCGTGTATGACTGGGGCTTGAGCAGAAGAGATAAGGGTGGCATACAAAGCTGCTTTCAGCATCTGAGGTTTTGTCTCTGCTAGGAGTGTCTTGCTGATACCCATACTGGTATCACAGTTGAGTGCAGACACGGGGATAAATGCAAGTATACTGCTATAACTCTTTGCTACCTGAGGAACATATCACCAGACCAGATCATACTTCTAATTAAATGGCCAGCAAAAATTCGAAGTGCGCAGGCAACCTAATCATTGTGGTATTTTTAAAATAATCTACAAAAGGCTTCACTGTCACTGACCTTGTTCTTTTGTGTGACCAAGATAAACATAGTAAGTCTGGATTGAGCCAAACCAAAAATGTCTGTGTAGCTTCTTGCACCTGATCAACAACTTCTTTTTAAAATAAAAACTTAAGCTCAACAGGTGCGATTTTTTCATACATGGAAGATCTAAGTTTTAGCTGTTACAGGAGCTGGGACAGAGAAGATAGCTACTCAGAACTCAAAAGGTTATCTTTTAATTTATTTCCTACTTCACACTGTGGTTACTTGGTTTGCATAGAGTCTTCTTTTATTAACTTTTGTTGGGAACAAAAAATTTTCATTCTGGTCATACTTAGGTAAACATTTTCTGAGCACAAGGAAAATCTCTGCTCAGATCCAAGCTTTCTAAATTTGGGAACGCTCAGATCTAGGGATTTGACTTTGTGCCCACTTCTAGGGTATACAGTGGTATTCATCCCCAAAAGCTTTTTAGCAAAACTTCTTTCCAGTATTTTATCTATACAGCAAAGTTTCTTTGATTTAAAAGCAATATTTTCCACAGGTTTTTTCACCTGGGAGACATAAAAGATTGTGACCGAATAAGAAGAGAAGCATCACACAAGGTATGTAACAGAAATTACTTTCTTTAGAGAAAGAACTGTTGTACGTAAGGCTGCTCTGAGAGTCAAACATTATAATTTCCTACATAAAATAAGTAGAGTTTCCCCTTTCTTACTTTATGTTCTGTCATACCCACTGTTGTCTCTCCAGTGCTACTGGAAAGATCTCACTGGGCACTGTGGCTGCTACAGAACGGCCTCCTCTCCCCAAAATACATCCCGGATCACTTTGAAGTGCATCATGCAATCAAAAATAGACGTGCTTTACTCTGTGCTTGCAGAATTTTCCATTTAAAAGGAAAAAAGTTGCTGTATGTATGCATGCTCAAAGTCAGAGACCAAAAAGCCTGGCTCATGTTTTGAGGACCCTTAAGGTAAAGAGTTGTTATTTATAAACAGAGTTGGCCTGCATAGAGACTGCTGAATTCCCAAAGAAAACTCATTAAAACCTCCACCAAAGCTTTTCAGTGACCTCTAGCTGCTTCCTGAGTCACCTCAGACTCTGCTAACACACAGGGTATTATCTGCCTCTCTAGCAGATTTGTAAAAAGCATCACCCTTTGGCTTATTCATTGCTGATGACAAGACTGAGTATCAAAAATAACAGTCTAGTCCAACAGTCATCAACTTGGTGTGCTGATACTTAAACACTTAAAAAGTGAGTTTGACTTTCATACAGCTGAAAACGTTAGAAATTTCTGAGGTAAGCCATTTAAAAATGCTGTGAGTTGGCTAGCCGTAATTCACTAGCCACACATAAAAACCATAACCAGTAAAACTGAACAGCCATATCTCCAGGCAGGTGGAGATACTGCCCTCTCCATCCCACAGAGGTGTATTTCCAGTGGGCAGTCTTTGGACAAGTTGGTAGTATAGACTTAAAAGAACCCGTCAAAACCTATATTAATAATCCTATTTGTTTCAGCTCAT
The DNA here is from genome assembly GCF_026419915.1 of Harpia harpyja. Classification (NCBI taxonomy): domain Eukaryota; kingdom Metazoa; phylum Chordata; class Aves; order Accipitriformes; family Accipitridae; genus Harpia; species Harpia harpyja. The sequence goes on from NC_068944.1 coordinate 43,136,200, forward strand.
TTCCTCTGAGGTCAGAAGTTAGAAAGAGATCCAAGGAGCTGGCTTAGACAGCCTTTAAAGGTTTAAAGGTTCCCCAAATTTCTTTAATTGGGTCAACTTCAGCCTGTTTTCAGTCAGAAGGAAACCAAACAAAACCAAAGACCAGAACACAGGCATGACTAGAGACTAACGTAGAGACAATTGGCTGAAGATGACAGAGGCATGAATTTCAAAATAGAGATGGTGAAAGACTTTTTTCTTTTCTTTTTTTTTTTTCTTTTTTCCTCCAAAAAACCTAAAAGAAGCTACTGGACTAACAAAAGAGTGAGGTAAGTTCCTGGCCAGATTTTAGGTTCAAATTTTCTCCTTATATAGCTAAAGCTTATTAAACCAGACATCTGTCTCTGGGTAATGGGGGACATAAAGTGTACACTGAATGCTGACAAAGCCAGGTTAGTTTATTTTTGCAAAATATTATTTGAGACTGCCCTTGCTTATATGGAATGTCAGTGAATACCCTTCCTGCAAATTTTATCCTTTCTTCCTTTTATCCTTAAAATAAAAGCACTTTAAGGGTCTGCCTTCCAAATTCTTTAATATTATCATATAAAAAAAACATGCCAAGAAATTTATATTGTCCACTATTTTGAATAGCAAACCTGGTAATATTTGTCACCTGATATATTTGTTATTCTGTCCATCTGCAATTGCACGTATAAACTAGCCATAAAAATCAAGTAAATTCTCTAAGGTGAGTGGAAGATTTTAAAGCCTCCTTACCCTCATACACATTTTAAAAAAAATATTTACTTCCAAAGTTCCAAATATAAAAATCCTACTTAAAATGTAGTCTCCAAAAACACAACTGGCAAGGTGGCAATGACAAGCAGAATGAAGTGGGAATAAAAGTCACCATGAGATTAAATATTGCATAAGAAAAAGGCAGGGGGAAAAGTATTTGTAAATGCCAAAATACCTGCCAAGTAACAGAGTATCATTCAGCTGTGTTGAATTTGAACAATTTCCCATTGTATCACATCATCCATTTCTAGGCCACCTGTAAGTTTTGAGTTGGCTTGTTAAGTAAAGCACACAACAACAACTCAATAAAATTGAGTAATTCCCTGGAAATGTTTTTAGTTCCTTCCCTCTTCCTTTCCCCTCGCTGCTGTCCTTTAGAAAACAGGGAAAAGAAATAAATTTAGAGCCACGCTTTCCAGCAGAATGGTTAGCAATGAATATAAGGTTTTAAAGACCTGTCACCTGCATTTCTTTTTTTAGGTTCACAGAATTATATTTACCGCAGTAGTTGCAATAGTTGCCATTTGAAGCCCGAAAAATCGCAGTGGAATCAGATTGCAGAGCATTAAACCTGTAGGCTTTTAAAGGTGGTCTGCATAGACAGCTGAACGCTGAAATATTTATTAGCAGCAAAACTTCATATCTACTAAAGTATTTTTGTCTGATGATTTAAACTGTTGTTCAACATTTATGGTGGACAAAAGGATTATTTCTATGGAGTTTTCCTACTATTCCTTTCACCCTTGTTTGGGTCTTTATGTATTATCATAGTAATGGCACTGGAGGCTGAACTACTTCAAACGGCTGTGGGCTGCAGGTAATTCAGCGAAAGTGTTGGAAGAGATTAAATGCTGAGAATCATGCAAGTGGGAAAAGAAGGAAAAAAAATCACCTCTTTGGGAGCTTGTAATGAGCTCTCCTTTAATAGATGCTCACCTGATCGTTATTCTGTACTGATGTAGTGCTTTCTGAGAGGTTTGGCACTGCTGTGCTAGAAGCTACAGCGAAGTGTCGGTCTTTGGTTCGGTCTGGCGAGATTTCAGGCTGGAAAGCCTGAGTAACAGGATGGCAGGGCGTTTCAGGGCAGGGAAAGTGTGGTGGGGAATGGGCTTTTACACTAATATCACAGCACAGGGCTCTCCAGCTCCGGAGGGCTGGTCATGCTCTTATCTGGAAGCGTGACTGTACAGCAGAGGCTCAGAGCCGTAAAAGCCTTCACGTGCATTTGGGGTGTGTATTGAAGAGGGAACTGATGCACAGTGCTGCAGCTGTGATCTTCCAGCTGAACAGCCCCGATGCATGCCATTCCTAGATAGCTCTCAACCTACTGGGCTATTATCCACCTGTAATTTAATACACGGGTTAGTGAGAGATGAGTTTTCAGGAGGGACTTGAGGGAGGGGAAAGGTTAGAGGCTCAAAGAGACTTCCCAGGCACAGGGTCTGGCACTGGCCCTCTGGTTCATTGCTCTTTGTACCTGCGGTGCATACGCACACAGCCTGGAAAACAGAGATGGAGAGCTTTTTTGTCAGATGAAGCAAAGATGTGAGTCAGTGAATTGCTGTGGCTGTCTTTTTAACAGCAGCTCCTGGCTACTGTTCCACCAGCGCTGCACTGAAATTGCTTACAGCCTGGGCACCTCAATGGCATCTCCTGAGTATGAGCAGCAACTCAGTGGAGCTAACCCTCAAATATACATGTACCAACAGAGTGGTACATAAGGGCAAAATAAGTGGCATCAGGTGAAAAGGGACAATTGTCCACTCTAGAAAAGACTAACTTTGGGACTGCCAATTATTGCAAGGTGTTGCAAATTCAGCAGCACATCTCAGCTTTACTATTGCAATCTCAACTGGCCAGTGCCTTCAGGGCAAAAAAAAAAGCAAACACCCCCAATCTTATATAACTTTTGCTGGCTGAGCAATTGCTATTTGTTTGGGCCAAGAGCAATCATTATTTGTAATGGAGCAACTGGCTGGTTACTATTAGTTTTCTCCTTTTTTTTTTTCAATTAGAAAAGTGTTTGCGTGGCAAGCGGCATGTGTAAGAGTAGGCGGTACCAACCAAAGGGGGTAAAGAAAAGGTGTACCTATGCAATTCTTCACAGCACTGAAATGGAAATATCTAATAACAGGTTTTTTTGTTAAAGATATAACTGTGTCATACACCTTCATAGCTGTAAGCAGTCCGAATGAAGGAACTAAGTCGTCTTCTACTGCTGTTTCTGCCACCATCATTTTATATGGTTTCTTTTAAATAACCCCATCTCCTTTCTTTCGCCAACACTTGGTGCAGATTATGAACACATTCAAAGACTGGAAGAGCAAAAAATCATCACTCAGAAAGCATAACTGTCCCATTAACAGAAGCAATGTAGTAAGGACACTACATGTTTGGGAGAGGGTGAATTTAATTAATATCCTACGCTCTTATTTCCCTGCTCCAGAAATGAATCTCCAAAGATTACACCCAAATCATTGGCAGTTCACTGGATTTTTGGATGTGTATTAATGTCAAAAAAAGCAAGGTTAAATAAATACTTGAATTCTGTATTTGCTCCAGTTTTTGGTTCATTGATGAGACATTTATAATCTCACACAGTACTTATTTTCTGGAATGTTGTGTTCTGTTTTTCTTTGCTAACTTGGTTAGACCTGCTGTCCTGACCAAGAGAAACTAGAGCTTGGAGTTCAGATGGAGTAGCAATGGTGGTGTCTGTCCAGCTCAGGTTGATCCACTTTTAGGAAAAAATCTCCAGCTCTACTGTCGTGGTTTAACCCCAGCCAGCAACTAAGCACTACGCAGCCACTCACTCACTCCCCCCCCTCAGTGAGATGGGGGAGAGAATCGGGAAGACAGTAAAACTCATGGGTTGAGATAAGAACAGTTTAATAGAAAAGAAAGGAAGCAACTAATAATGATAGTAATAACAATACTAAAATGACAGCAACAATAATAACAGGATTGGAATATACAAAACAAGTGATGCACAATGCAATTGCTCACCACTCGCTGACTGATGCCCAGTTAGTTCCTGAGCAGCGATCCCTCCCCGCCCAACTCCCCCCAGTTTATATACTGGACATGATGTCACATGGTATGGAATACCCCTTTGGCCAGTTTGGGTCAGCTGTCCTGACTGTGTCCCCTCCCAACTTCTTGTGCCCCTCCAGCCTTCTTGCTGGCTGGGCATGAGAAGCTGAAAAATCCTTGACTTACTTAGTGTAAGTACTTCTTAGCAACAACTGAAAACATCAGCGTGTTACCAACATTCTTCTCATACTGAACCCAAAACATAACACTATACCAGCTGAAACCAGGACATCTACTTAAACTTAAAATGAGAAAGCCCCAAGCTGTTGAAAAAAAGATTTTTTTTTTTTTTTAAATATCAAAAGATATTTTCCTGTACTATTTCTCATTTCACAGAAGCATGATGTAGTAATGACAGAATTTTGTCAGTTAAAGTATTTTTCTTAAATACAGCAACTTTATGAATAATATACAATTGTTTGGGGAAAAACTTAAGAAAGAAAGGTCATAAGTTTTTTTATTAAAAACATGACACATAATTTAGTTCCTGTATTTCATTTACAGTTATTGTGTGAATTGAAACACTGGGAAATGCTTATTAATAATACCTTAAATGCTAATTAATAATCCTTCTACACAACACTAGGGTGGAGGCCAGGTAGTTTCAATATTCTCCATATTTGACTACTGCCGTGAGCGTAAAAGGATAAGCTCTTAATACACGGAACTTTATGGAGAAAGGCAATTTTCCAAAGTATGAATATAAATCCCATTTTAACAACTTGCGACTGAGCAATGCAGGCTGTATTAGCAAAATGCAAACCACAGTAATCTGAGGAATAATGCATTAAGCTTTAAATTACCAATTCTTGTCAAGGCAGTGTACTTTATACTAAAACCAAAATAGCACTCTTGCATTTTAGATAGTGAATTGAATATTAATTTACTTAATTTTACTTGGTTGTGTCTTTCAAAAGTAATATCACTTGCACTGGTTCAGGATAAGATTAATATTCATGCAGCTGTTTGGTTTAAAAACTTTACTATATAACTAATATTAAATTAAATAGGATTATTTTGGGAATATGGAATATTGCATGTGGGATCAGGAGCAAGGGAACCTGAATCTGAACTCTGCTTCTGGAGTTAGAAGTCAAGAAGAAAATGGAATCAGGAGTTTTAATACAAAGCACTAATGCCTCAATAGTTTTTAAAACTGCAAATGCAATTTTTAATTCTTGGATGGACTTTGCATGTTATGCTAAAGCAATTTACCCCCACGCACCATGCTCTTTATTGTCACTTGATGCATCCTTATTACTTCTCCAGGTATTAAAGGGGTACGATATGTTTTCATTTCATTAATCTTCTCTCAGGGGGCAGTGATGAGTTCATCCAACTCTCTACTCTCAAGAACTGAAAATTCTTTTCAATTAAAAAATCATCTCCACAGATGGTACTGGCATTAGCAGCAGCCCATTCTGTCTACAACAACAAATATTGAGATATTTCAGGAATTACCCTATAAATCACTGGACATGGAATAATCTGTGGGATTTAAAAAAAAAAAAAAAAAAAAGGCTACCAGAAGTTAAGATGATGAGAATCTGGCCCATATGGTTTATTGTCTCTTCAATGTATCAGTTTCATCGCTGTGTCTGGACAATTTAATTGCATGTTAAGGTGAAATATAGTGAAAAATTTAACAAAGCTATTAACTGCAAATATGTTATCCAAAACATTAGGATCACAAAGGTGATAATAGAAATGGTTTAAATTCAGGGAAAATTCTCTGTTAAAGGGGATTAAAGAGACCATTTATTGAATAGGATGGATTTCTTCCAACCCCCTATGTGCAGAAAGCATGCAATGCGTGAATAATTCATCCAGAAATTCTATCGTGAAGTTGTATCAGTTTCCACAGTAAAACCTGGCTGTGGAGGAGGAAAATACATCAACATCTGTGACAGGCCCTATGAAGAGACAGTTGCAAAGCCTTTCAGGCACCAGGAGCAAACCAAAATATAATAAATTCACCAAGTGTCAAATTTGTGTCGGCTGAATAATGACACCATATGTCTGGGTTGCCGTGTCACTGCAGGCTGCCCCACAAAAGCAGCCCCCGTGCCTCCCGTTCTCCCCAGCCCCCTCCCCAGCCCCCCCCATGGCTTTATAAAGTGTGCGTCGGCAGGGGAAGTGCTTCGGCTACCGTTTTCCACCCCGAAGATGGATAGAGATCCACTTGATAAATACGACTCTTGGCCGTTCTTTTAAATCGGCGCTCAACCACGTCTTTTTATCCCCATCTCAAGCTAGGTGAAACGGTCACTTCCAGTCCAACGTGAGCTCTCTAATTTATTGTCCAATGAAACGGAGGCATCCGGCCCCGAAAGGATGGTTAGCATTCCAGAAGAGGCAGGCTTTTCTCAGCCCGAGGGGCATGAAACAAAGCTTAAAACTGCAGCCAGTCGGAGCCGGCTGACTGGGCTGGTGGCAAACCACCGCTACCCCGCAGGAGAGGCTCTTTCTTGGATGTAGCGATCTTCCCTGCGGCGAATAAAGCCAGTGAATTCTGGTCCGGTGCTTGTGCCCCAGAAAAAGGTGCTGACTGCACTGTTCCTACTGTCTGATCCCTGCTGGCAACTGCTAGACAAATAAAACAGGGGAATGGAAAAGGGCGGGGGGTGGGGGGAACAGCAAGTTTTATGCGTTAAATTGAGCTTGCTCTACACTGAAAAACAGGGGCAAAGAGAGAGGGCTCAGCATTTCCCTGAACTGTCTGTGTTGACAGGTGAAATCACTCCAGATGACATATTTGACTCAAATCCTTGGAAAAGCACCCGAACTTGTCTCCAAGTTCTGCTTCAAACCTCAGTTCTTCTACAAACTGCCTCACAAGCTGCCAACTTGCACTTTGTTTTAGAAAGCTCTAGTTTTGTCATCAAGAGCCTCCCCACTCTACCGCTGCGATTGCTGTTCCTCCTCCTGCAACCAGCTTGCCCTCACTGGTAGCTTTTGCAAGTTTGTGTTTCATAAAACTCAATTTAAGAACTGGAAGTAGAAGATTTTTTGAGCATTGTGAAGATGATCCAGAGAAAATAAATAGAGAACTAGTTATCGTGGAACAGCTAGCACATCGCATGGGCTGGTGACAGACAGTTATGAGCTCTTAAAAGGATATCAACAAGCTATTATCCTCCCTTGCAAAACAGAAGATTATTAAATAAACAAAATGTGAGATCAGTTAGAATCAAACTTTTTAATTTCAGCAAAGTAAGTCAAAGAAGTGCAAACCTATGCAGGAGGGAAGAAAAAGCTGATAGGAAATTTTGCTGCCCAACAAAATTCTATATTTTTGACATCTGGTCAGTGAAAATAATCCATAAATCCCTAAATACACTTGCTCTGGAGAAAGGGAAACAAAGTAAGTAGAAAAAGGCAAAAAAGAAACACCTACTAGAACAAGCGAACTCCACTGTGGGTTGTTCAGTTACAGACATCTATCTGTCATCATTGCTTTTATGAACATTGGAATCAGTGACAAGTCTGTCAATAAAAAGAGGGGAAAATGAAACCATGTCTTTAAAATAGAGGGCATATATATCATATATGCATATCTGCAATTGTATATGCATATCTGCAGGCTGTCAAGCTAACATACACATGGAAAATGAAAAGCAGAATGCCCTCTAAGGATGTCATTGAAATGGGGAGGACAAAGTCATACCAGAATTGTTTTGGCTTGTGCTTTTTGCTCATTTAATGAAGAACTTGAGATGTCTGAAAAAACTTTGGTTGCAAAAAAAACCAAAAGAGTTTTGATATTTGGTTGAAGGGAAACTTGTAATTTGCAATGAATAACATTTTGGACAGAAGTAGACTCTTGCTGGTTATTGAAGGGCTGGCACATTGCTGTTTGCTTTTGTTGACTCATTTTTTTGTGACTAATCAGAGGGTAATAAACTATCTTACTAAGAAACTATTGGACCGATTTTTTTTTAATAATTAAAGAAATGGAATTCTTGTCAAGACCTTCTGGAGTGTCCAGTGGAAAAGGTGGTAAGTTTAGGAGACAGGACATGGAAAGGTATGGTTACTGAATTCTAGCAAGTTATAAACCCCTCTGCTCTGTACCCAGTGGGCAATTCCAAGGACATACCTCTTAGAAATGTAAGTAAATGTCAGGTTGAATAGTGAAAGAATAAAAGGGTGTATTTTATCATCTCATTTTCACAGAGCAGTTGTGTGGGTGTGGGTATGTAAAAAAGAGAGGTCAGATTTTGTCACACTGATTTGAATTATTTCAGGTGAAGCATCAGGGATCTCTATATACTTGGAAGAGTCAACGAATTTGATCTATGTAAACGTTACTACAGGCAGGGCTTACAGCTTGATTTCTCTAAGCCCTTGTGTCCGTAAGACTTGACAATGAAAATGGACATAGTAGCAGTTTTGAATACAAATAAGTAATATTTCAGCTTGAACTAATTTAACGCTTGATAATTTTAGGTTTGACAGCAGAAGTAGTAATTCCTTCTCAGACTCTTCATCTGTCTTCTGCAAGCCTCACTCAGCCCTACCTGGTACTTTCCTGCCCCCTTGATCTGCTTCTTTCTCTTCTTTAGCTCCCACCTCAGTTTCTACAAGAACTTTCTCATTTTCTCTCCCAGTGCTTTTGCTCACACTGAGATCATAGAGGTTATCCAGCTGCCTCTGGACCACCTCACGCTCTTCTTTCTCCTGCTTCACTTGGTCTCCAGAGAAGGTAAACCTCAACTGCAAAGACAGTGTCAAGGTTCATCCAGTGTCTACAACACTGGGGTCCTGAACATGACAGCAGGCTTGAGAGTAACAGATGACACATTCCAAATAAGTAGCAAAAGCTGAAGAAAAAGCAATACTATCATCTCTCTATAAAAACTCTCAAAAGAGCCAAATGGAGTGAGCTTCTCTTCTTAACTATTGCTGTTTACTTTTTTTGAACAGTCATGAAAGCGGAGCTGGTATGAGGCAACCCACTGCTCTCTGGAAGAGTAGAAACACTTGGAGATATATGGGGAAATGTATCTGTGAAAGTGACCTTTACCCCTGGAGCAGAGTGCTCTTTGATGCATAAATCTCAAGGAGAGAGAAGCAGAAGGGGCTTTAGCTGCTGATTAAACTCTCTTTTTCAACAACAGTGGGACCAGACAGTAAAAAAACCCCTGAGAGATGGTTACTTAAGGGTACTAAAAAGTCCTTTGAAGGAAAGGGAGTCCCCCCAAAAGGCTGAAGAAACCTCAGGTTAATGACTGACAGGCTCACTATGCTATATTTAGCTGAGGAAAATGGCTAACAGATCCACTACGTTCATATATTTATTTATTGTTTTAGAACAGATGTAGTCTGAACTCCCCCCATTACAACAGCAGGCTGAACTGTATCCTTCTCAACTGTTTCAGGGTTTTATACAGTTATAGAGTATTCAGGAGAAACCATGGGAATTTTACAGTGCGGAGATAAAGCTGTGTGAAAGTGCCTATACAACTCCACAAATATTTCAAAACTCAGAATCTCGGGAGACTCATTTTGCACTTAAAACTGACACGTGAAATTCTGTGAGCATGAGCTTTTGAGCAAAAATGATCCATTTTCTCCAGTGGGCTGCATACAAAGAAAAGCCACTGCACACATCCTAGCGGCCCCGCTAGCTGATTATCTAATTTAGGAAGGCTCTTAACTACTGCATCCTCAAACCTCGTGTAACAAATTAGATGCAGCAGCAGCTTTCTGGGAACTTGTATCATTGCCTTTACTCCCTGTCAGATTCCCCTCAGACTTTCAAAGCTGATGCAGTCTTATATATTTTGACTGCACTGAGACTTTATTTTTGTGCATGCAAACATGTTTGCAGATATAGAGTTGATGCTAGGACTAGGAACCTTGGCATCAGCCTCAGTTCGCTACTTTCTTGCCTGAATATCTGTTGTGAGGTGGAGGTTCTACATTAATACTCAAGAAAACAAATGAAAACACCAGTAAGCTGAATGCCAGCATTTTTCTTTGCTCGGCACTAAATAAAATGAGCAGGGAAATATGATTGTAATGGAATGTATTATGCAGTCATCTCAAGTGAAATACAAGAGTTCCCTGGCTATATAAGTCAAGGGAATCAAAGAAGGTAGTATCCTAGAGCAAAGAATGGCTTAATCCAGCCAGAGAGGCTTTAGACCCTTGATGCCACAGATGATCTTCTGGGGACCTTAAAAAATGATGTAAATGGAACATGAAAATATTGCAAAATGCAACAAAATTTCAGTCTCTGCAATAATTATAAGTACCTAGATCAAGTCTTACTTTGTAGACCATTTATATCTCCCTTCTAAGGACACAAGGCAAAAGGACACATGAAATTCATAATGTAACTCAGACAACCAAGGGAGGACTGGGCATTGCAGTACATGACATCAGCTGTATCACGGGCTGAAATATTTCCAGTAGAAACAGACTGAAACTTTGCTGGTATTCAGGTGCAACATACTGAAGCCACTAGTATTTCTCTTTGACTGAAATTCCAAATCTGAAGAACATTTTCTAGAGGGGTAATATATTATAGTGGAGACTGAGCACTTGGAGAAAAGGGAAAGGGAAAAGGAAAGAGAAAGGGGAAGAGAAAGGCAAAGAGAAAGAGGAAGGGAAAGGGGAAAGGTTTTCTATTAACAGAGGTTTTTCTACTGACTTGATCTGATGCTTCGATGAATGAACTGATTATTTGTTATGACTGATGTCCCATCTCCAAAAGACTTCTTAGTACAAGTCTATCTCCTTCATAGTTGTATTACAAACCAGATTTCTACTTCCTAAGCAGAGACGGAGATGTAAAACAGAAAGTTCAAATTGCTGTATGGTCATCCAGTCTATTTTGCCAGAATGCATTGGATTTATATTATATTTATATTTAAATAACTTCAATTTCACACTCAGTGTAACAAAAATGAAAAGAAGAAAGACCATATGTTATATATAGCAGCACTGCTGGTTACAGCAGTTCTAATGGCTTGGTAGGCTACTACGCTGACAAGTGCAATGGACCAATTTGAACAGAACAGACTGCTCCTGCCAATTTTCAATAAAGCAGATGTTGAGCTCCAAATTAATAAACCATTGTGTATACCCTTGCCTGTTGGAAGTTCTCCCTGATATTTTGTTAGAGTATTTCCTGGTTTTGCTTCTTTACATTTTTCTGAGGGTTCTGTTTCTCACTTTGCCCTAAATTGCAATTCTCTTCATAGAATCATGGTATCATAGAATCATTTAGGTTGGAAAAGATCTTTAAGAACATTGCATTGCTCTTCATGTTTATTCCCTTTTCAGTCTCAATTGTTAAATGTCACCCTCCCATCCCCAGATTATTGGATTACTCATAGGAAGTGTCAATGAACAATTACAGACTTTATAATTGGTTGTCCAGGCTAACCAATACAAAATCAGTTTTTAAAATCTGTTCTCACGTGTAATTCTCACCAGCTCCAAGATTATGTTTACTAGAACATATAACGGTATTATAACACAAAATAAGCAAACAGAGTATATGCATATTGAACTCATGGCTGCCCTGTTAGTGAATCTAAAACCTTTAAAATAAATTTTTTACTTAAATATTGTTAGCACTGTCAAAGAAGTACAAATATCTTTCAAGGATCTTCTAAAAATTAGACTTTATTTTTTGGTTTTAAGTAGATGTTTTAAGTCTTTGATGCAGAATTGCCCCCTGTTTTACCTGTAGCAAGAGCAGAAAACCTGTGTGGACCAGAAATCACCTCTAGGCATCAAACCTGCAGCCTCAAAAACCACTAAATGAGTTTCTTTTTCTTTCACACATCCCTTCTACACAGCAAAATATTTAAAGTGATGCCAGAAACATAAAGAAGATGAGGTACCTCGTAAACTCTTGGCTACCGATGCTCACCCTGGAGTCACAAGCCCATTGTTTACCTTTTCTTTTGAAGCCTGGGAAAAAAATATATCAAAGTATTTCAGGCTGCCAGAACTTTGCACACACAGACACTGGCATTGTGACAGGAAGCACAGATGAGAAAAGATGTCTAGGCTTAAATATCACACTCTCCCCTGAGCTCTTCTTGGGAACTTGAAAGCTAGCCTGCTTCAAGGTAATGATTATAAAATCTTGCTCAGAAATGGAAGCACTGTACGACTAACCTACTCTTCCTTCCGTGGACCTGCTGGGCCTGACATCATCTGGCATTTCTTCACCCAAACTGCAATGGGAAAAGGCCTAAAATGGGCCAGTTTGTTTTCCTGCCCATGTTTGGCCGTTCCGTATGGTTTGCCATTGTCCAGTGGAGGAGAAAGCGCCAGTTTGCAGCATATACTTTGCTGTATAGCAGAGTAAGTAAGTGAGTCATTTTCTGGGGTCATGTACTGATTTGCCAAATGGACATATAGCCATTTAATATTGAAAGGTGTGGCACAACTCATCATAAACTGTATAGCTCTACTAGCAGAAATTCTAGCTATAACAAAGTCATTTTTTTCAGGAAGACATTCCCTTTTCCTCACACCTTCCAAGTAATGCTTTTTGCTCTCCACACACCTTTCATCTGCCTCTTGCCTGTCCCCGGGTAAATATTCCACTTTACCAGGGGGAACCCTCTGCTTCCAACCGGTACCTTTTGACCACATTGAGCTTGTGTCTTTCAGATACTGCATCAAATTCCTTCAGATAGCCATGGGTATAACAGTCCCATACTCCAGTCATCCTGCAGTTTAATTGAACTAATTATGCAGTTTAAATGAACAATTAGACAAGTCCTCCTTCTCAGTGTAAATAATAGCCAAAGAAACCAAGCTCCCTGAAACAAAAAGATACTATATTTCCTGTACCATTCCTGTGTATCAGAAGTTTTGCCCTAGGTCACAACCCTGAGATGTCCAAGACTAAAATAATAACAGGACCTTAATCTTTTATATGTTCCAAGTATATATGGTATGTCGTCAGGCTGAGTGGAACAACAGTTCTGGCTTATTAAAAAAACTGTTCTACCACATCTTGGAAATACCCTTATACCAAAGAAGGAGGAAAAAGACATCCCACTAACACACATATTTATCTGTTCCAAAGTACCAGTCCCTTGTCTCAGCAGGTCCCTTCACAAACACAGAAACTGGGCAATGGTGGTAGCTTCCTCAGGTCAGCTTCCACCAATATTTAAGCAATCGCCTTTTGTTTTTAAGGCTAACCTACACAACTCATTTGGCTCTTGCTTGTATAGGCTATGTAGTGTTTGGGCAACAGAAAGACTGCAGCCACATATAGGCACAATAGTAAAAAAAGCATAAGGCATAAAAAGGCAATAATAATCTTCCATGTTATGCATATCCCATTCACTCACCTCTGTCCCAGCCGTAACATTCCTTCAGGAGACCACCCTGTCACATCATATAATAAGGTGATACCTTCTCCCATCATTCCATGGGATTTCTCTCTACTTAAACAATATAACATCTTTGTATTCCAGATGTTCCCACTGAAAATAATTTCAATAGTATATCGAAGATTAAACTGTTCCAAGATGTTGGCAACTACCAACCGAAATTCCAGTAACACACAATTTTAACATCAAGATCCTCTGTTTGAGCAATCTCTTTGCTCTGGGCTATATTCCAGCAACACCCTTTTCCATTGTCCTAGGAGAAGAAATAGGAACTGTGAACATGCAAAAACCTTGGGGACCAAATCCCTCTGAGCAACCAGTTCCCTGTTCTATGAGGGGACAGTGTTTGCAGATGTCATTCCTATGAGGCCACCTGTACAAATCACACGTGTCTCCCCAAGCCTACAATTCTGCCTGTGAAGGTGTAGCCCTGCCACAAACAAGGATTTTTTTGTATTATGAAGAACCCTTGTAAAAACATATGTTTCCTTTTGTCTAGAATTTTTGTCTGGTACAGGTAAATTAAAAACAAGTCTACAGGTAGCTGCAAATAAGTATTATTTCAGGTAGTTCAATATTTGTTTGTGTCAGAGGCTGACTCATCTCACTCTTCAGTATTCTTATTTCCAGCATCCTTTCACTTGTGCATGAAATATGAACTGAGTTTCAAAATGCAGCCTAAGTGACTGTAAGACTGTTTTAGAGCCATTTTTACTTCTACAGGTTCCCAACACAGCTAGGTTGTAAAGTCCTGTTTTCCTCTTCCATCCTAAACCATGTAAATAGTTTTGGTAACATGGAAATAGACCTTCTGTACTACTAGTGCAGCCCTGTAAAACTTTAAGTCTGAGCATGACTGGGGAGTTAACAAGATCTATACTGCTGCCATTTTCTCTTGTCAGTGGAAATTCCCTCTGTGTTGGGCATGCACCTCTTTCTGAAAGAGCTCACATTTCTGTGGATCCCGTTTCCAACTGATGTGCTTAATCTTATCACAACTATCTGTGAGTTCATCAGTTCATTCTGGAAATGGTCAGTGTGCATCAAATTCTCAGCCAGACACACATGCAAGCAGTAGACATGTCAAGAAGTAACTTCTCAGGTAATGTTGTAGAGGTCCTAGGAGAATCACCAGGAGATCTGGGTGAGAACCCAGAACTCTCACCCTGATAACACTCCTGTCCCCATCTTTTTCATCCACTTCCACCTGCTGAAAGGCACCTTTAAGTACAGGTTTGAAAAAATGTCGATGAAGCTGCTAGCTCTCGGCCTAACTCACCTAGGTGACAAAAGGTAGGATCTTTAAGATACTCTGTATTATTTAAAAGCCAAGCAGTTCTGGTCTTGGTTTGGGGATTTTTCTTTGAATAACTGGAACTGTGAGTGAGACCCCACAACTGGTTGAAAGCATAGTTATGCTTTAATACCATAAAAATCTTCTTCAAAACAGTAGCCATAAAGATGTCTATACGATTGTACCTGATCTTGCCTTACCCCAACAAATAAAACCCACATCTCTGTTGTGTTTGGAGAACAGTTTCCTTTTCCTCATGCTGTCAAATATTTTTATTGCACTCCATTTAAATGTATAGCAATGCCTGAAACTGCTCCAATAAAAACCCAGAGTCCACAATCTCTCCTTATCCTGTAATGTTTTCCTGGAGCCAGCAATTACTGGAATTACACATCTTGCCACCATGGACCCGTTCTTTACCTGTTGCTGTTTTTTAAGAAATATTTAGTTACTGAGCACAAACTAGATCCTACTACAAGCCCACAGCAGTAGTAGCTGCTAGAAATTCCCTCCACGTATGTTTACTTCCAAGCCATTACTCTGATGCAGTGGTAAGGATGACTGCATTCAGTATAGATCAGATGAGCTCCTGTCTGCAGTTCAACTTCAGCAAAGCAGTTGCTCCAACCAAGCCGCATGGTTTTGGGGTTCCAATAATGCTTTTATCAGCAGACGTTACAAAATTACATGTGTGATGTTTGAAAGAGTTTCATAATGCTTTTAAGATTTAAATTACCAATAGGCCTCAACCCTGACTGAATTTTAATGTATGGTTTTATAATAGCATTGCCAAGATCAACATTTTATTTTTTGCATATTTACTGATTCCACTTATAGTTAGGAAAAAATTTGTTCCAATTTATCCCAACCCACTATAACTTTCTTTCTTCACTTGTTCCCACCTTATCTTAATATATCTATCTGTTTCCATCATGGAAACAATATGGACAAAGTCCAAACTATATTATTAGAATTATTATTAGCTTAATTCTCTTTTTTTTTTTTTTTTTCAATCCAGACTTATTTAGCCAAAGCAACAAAAGAACCTCTGAACAAAAATGGTTAAAGAACCCTTTCCTGGCTCCGGAATTTGTTTGAGCTTGCTGAGTTAATAGCTCACAATGATTGAGCTATAACAAAACCACTTCATCCCTGAGACAACAGAAATTGTGAGATAAATTCTGGAAACAAATCAAGGATTTTTGTGGGGAAATTCATGTGGTCCTGTGGAGCAAGAAGACTTGTAGGAAATGTCTTTGAAATCAAAGTTTATGAATCACTAGTGTCTATAAAAATTGCATGCAGATGTTATAAAGTGCCCTTTCTGTTTTGACTGCCAAGAAGGTAAACTGGAAACACAGTAGTTGTAAAATGAAGGCATGAAAAGCTGATCACTGTTATATACATAGAGGAGAAAAACTGTTATTTTTATTATTTGTATCATCTGTTATGTAACTTTTGCAGCTGATATCAAAATACAGATATAACAAGTTACCTCTTGATTCAGGTTAGCCCTTCTGCATATGTGCTGTGCTCTACCATTTGCTTGTATATATAATTTAAAAGAGTTCCCATCAGCATTTCTGATCCTCCACAAAATGTCAATCTACTTTGTTAGAACAGCATTCAAACCTCTTCTCAAATCTTTGCACTGCTTCGGGGTTTTTTTGCCTCCTTGCTTTTATTTACTTCGATATGCTTGTGAAAGGCTGTACCACATCCTTTTAGCCTTCTTTTGCTGGAAACAATAGCCAAGTGGTAAAAATTTCAAAAAGGTATTACGGAAGCCAGGGATCATGCCTGTTTTCCAGCCATGCTCCTACTACTTATACAGAGATTCAAACACACTGGAAAAGTCCTCATCTAGATGTAGTAATACTTAAAAAACTCGAGTTAACTGGTGAACTAGCCTTGGGAGTGCTGAAGCAGTACAAAGCGTCTCTAACGCACACCAGGATTTCCCTCTGCTGCCATTTGTTAGCCTAGCTGGCTGTTACTGAGTGCCATGTACACTGATATTGTCCACAAATGTTATAAAATGTCTTTCTATAAAAACTAATTCTGCAGAGCTAGTCTAGCATCCCTGCCTGATTACTTTTAGGAAGCCTAAAGATATTTCTTCAGTTGCCTATAATAGATCTTCACTTTCCTCAGTTTTCTGGGTCACATACTTCGGAGACAGGAATCATCCTGAGATCCCACTTTGGTTTTAGTTAAACAAACTTCATGGGAATATATTTCATGACAACAGCACCAAGAACAAAGGTATTTTGGTTTCATAGTTACAAAACTATTTTTTTCTACGGTAGAAAGGAGGAAGGGGAAGAGACATGTTTCCTTTGCTTTGCCCCTCACATGGATGGTTGGGTACATCTGAAAATAAAATCTGGCTGGGAAATAATTCACTGAGTTTAAGTAAGTGATGAAACAGCATGATGTATAGACTTAAACAAATCATTCAGGCATGTGCGCATAACGCTTCAGATATGTAACAGGACATTAAGAAATCTGGACTTCTTACCAAATAAAAAATATGGTATATATTACTAAACCACTCCCCTGAGCATCTGTATCAAAGATATTGGTTTAAGACTCTCATTTTCACTTATGCCACTGAATGTTGTGCTATACAGAGGGGAAGAAGTTAAGCTCAGCATTTCCTGTCCTTGGTTATTTTTAGAAAATTGAGGTACTGTATACATCTGTGAAACTGCTGCATCTATACAAAGTACTTTGTGCCAGGCTGCTGTAATATTGTGTTCAGAGGGAGATGAAGGCAAGGGTCAAAGCAGGTGATGGTCTCGGAAAGCCCTCCATCTGGCGTTAAGTGTGAGTGAAGAGGGCACAGGGTGATGGCGGTCATGCAAAGCCCAGGAGCACAGACCCTTTTTCTTTTTGTTTGGTTGTTTTTTTTTTTCTTTGTTGGCCTCCATTTCCACTGACTGAAAGGCAGAGTCAGAACAGCCTGGGCTGTTTTCCAAGATGGTTTTAGTGATGTGTTTGAAACAATAATAGTTTCACATTTTCTTTGCTTACACTGTCTACTTCAGCTGCCTAATGCTGAAACATTGTGCTCAGTTTGGACATAGGAGACAGGACACAGGGAGAAGTACTACAGCATGAGTCAAATTGGAACAAATTGCATCAGCATTAAAAAAAGGTCACCTGCCATTTAAAGTTCATTATTATTTTAGAAGGAAATCATTTACAGAGCTGCAAGGGAGACAAAGGCCTCTGGGGCTTGATGTCTAAAGAAAGAGATGCCTCTCACAGTGAGGGGCAGCAGCTCCCCTACAGCTGCAGAAGTATAGTGCCCTAAAATATACAGGCTGAAGTATGCACGGGTTTAGTTCTCATCTCACTGAGTATGCTTCTATCCGTGTTCTTCAAGATCACTATCCTAAACTCCACGTGACCCAAGAGAGCTTTTCCAGCCCTGAGGCTCTATGGCTGAACTCGTGAGACTTGTGATGTCTTTCACCTGCACCCCATGGCCAAATTGTCATAAACTACCTGAAATGAAGTTATCCTAATCAGCTCTCATCCACACTCCGAGGCATGATGCTTCTCCCACTCTCAGACAGAGACAGATTTTCCATTTGTGATGGAAGACAATGACTGCTAAAACAACAAACCTAACAATTCCTACACTAAACACCTACTTAAATAGCCCATGTTTTACTCTTCAGCTTACAGTGGTTCACCATTTCTTTCCAAAGGGGCTGTCAAAATAGTCCTGCATTCCTATTCATTTTGCATAATGGAGCTTTTAATTTCCTTATTAATTTCACTCATTATGGTTGCTTCCGTTTGTTCAAATCTTCCTGGTATGCTCCAAAACCTACATGTATACTCTTAAGCATGGCCCCTTTTTTTTTCTGAATCCTGATTACCTGAGTGGTATCTTTATATTTGCATGAGTGCATGTTGAAAATCAGACTTTCTGAAGACATATCTCTTTCTGCTAATTCTTTTGATTTCTTTGTGCTCTGGCCAGAGCCCAAGAATTAATTTCTGCTATTATCAGGTGTCACCTTCAGCTACAGTTTGAATCCAATGAAAGGCTCTACAAAATGTATCGCAAAGTGATTTTCCTTCCACAGAGGAAAAAGGTAAGTCATTCCTAAACTCCAACCATGGCTAAATTATCTGATGTTGGCAGTGGTTCAGAGACAATCTACAAACAAAATTATAATCACTACGCCTTCAGTTTCCATAGGTCTGGCCAGAAAGGATTTTTCTCCCAGACCTTATCCCATTTAATCTTGTTTCCTTTGTCTTCATCCTTTCACTCTCTTCTTCAAACTTAATTTCTCACGCTCCTCTCTGAGTCATTTTCTCAATCTCCACTTTGGTTTCCCATTCCAATTACCATTCATCTGTTAATAACACTAGGTGCAAGAAAATTCCAAATAAATCAGATTTGGCTCAGGTTTTAGGATTCCCCCCCCCCCTTCTAAATAGAGCTTAGATAGGAATTGGAGTCTGAAGTACAGATACCTAAACCTGACTGAATGAATTTTGGCTCCTACATCTGTATTTTGGCATCTAAATAAAAGTGGTTATTCAATAATTTTGAATATCTGCAGCTGAAGTGTTAGGTGTTGCATTTAGATGTTTACTTATTAAATGCTTTTAACTGCAAAATTTAAACATTTATGGTGGCTACAATCTTCTGCAAGTGAACCATTAATCTTGTCTAGGAATAAATGCTTCATACCAGCAAAGTTTAAAGTGCCGCATTCCAGTCCCAGGAAGGCTTTTATTCTACCCCTTGAGTGGGTTACAGGAGCAAAGAAGAGCAACAGTCCATTTTCAATGATTTATATCCTCGTATGATCTTTCTTTCCTTTACACCAATGTAATAAAGAATTTTTGAAATAATTCCATTGGTTTTTAGAAATTCCAATACTGATATCTGAGGTTAAAATGAGGCTGTATCTTCAGTTAAAAATCAGATACTGTTTGAAGAAACCCCTGTGACAGTCTGAATCAGATTACTGCCAACATAGACATACTCCAGAGCAAGGCTACCGCTGTCTCCTAGGGTGTTGGACCCATCCAAACCTGGTCACAGTATGGGAGCAAAGGCCTAAGCAAGCTGATCCAAATCAGGGTGCAGAGAAAGGTGACCAGATTCCAAACATGTTTGGGAGTTTGGCTCTTTTCCATACAGATTTAGCTCTCTCTTTCCTTTATTATTGCTTGTTTGTTTTGTTCAAGAATGGAGGAAGGAGAAGTGAAGACCATGGCCACTTACCAGAGGCCAGAGGCACTGCACAGGCTGACACTGTGAGTTACTAGTAGATTAATACACATTGAGACCTACTGACTCGTGGCACCATTCTGCTGTAGAGTGGATCTTACTCCCCCTAAATCTCCACTGTGCTCTTACCCTTACACTTCAGTTTGAGAGCATTTGGTTCTGTGTCAGCTACTTGCCTTTCTCTCTCCTTGTCCCCAGGATGAGAGAATTTAAGCAGAAACCATGGATTTCTAATGACTTAGGGGAAAAGCGACAATAAATGTTCAATTACTTTGCATTTTTAACATTTCTTAAGGACTTCAGCATTGGTATACATGTGCACCCACAGCCTGAAAAGTAATCTCAATATTGCCACGTTTCTCATATTATGTTTAATTAAGATGTTTCTTAGCCAAGATAATGACATAAGAGTTTAAAGGGAGCTGCAAGAGCCTAATTAATAATAATCCCCATTCCAAAGAGTATACAGAAATTTGGGAAATTAGTATGAAGACAGCTATTGGTCTTTCTAATCCATCCTTTTTCTTTGGACTGCTCTTCATTAGCCGTGCCCCAAAGTGCTCTCCACTCACTGCTGTTCAACTCCATGCAGTTTGAATCTTCATCTTTTGTTAGAGTTTTCAATATCCTCATTATGTTTTTAAGTGAAAAATCTCTCACTAAATCTCAACCTAAACCTCCTTCTCATTTCTCATTTCAAGTCACAGTGGAAACAAGACAATGGCCATTACAGAGTTAGCCTTTTTTTATATGACATTTGTTACATTTAAGTTTTCCTGTCAGCACCATTTTTCAGACTACAGACATTCAAGCTCTGCAAAACAAGCAATGGCTGTAATGTAGCCAAAGGCAATCGCAGCAGGGGAGCTTCAGTAAGCATCTTTAGGGAAGATTTTACATTTGGAATTTTCTTTAGCTTGATGCTAATTATTTAATTATTAGTGACTTCATTTTTTTAGACCAGCTAGAGGAATATGGGCAACAAAAACATATCTAGTACCAACAGCTATGTGGGTTTTATAGTGCTATTTGTAAACATGGAGCTTTGGATTCTAGATCCAATCTCTCTCTGAACTAGGCGTCAAGATACAAGTGGGGAAAAGAGTAGGCAAATTGCTTTTTTCCCCATTAAAAGTGATGAAGAAATTCCCATACAATTTAAATGACATGTCCATGGTGGTATGTGAAAGACTGTCTCCCCACAATGCATTTTTCTTTGTAAACATCTTGTCAGTGTGCTTCAATGAGTTCTAAATTGTCTTATCTCTGCCTCAAGGGGAAAAAGTCAGTTGTCTTTATAATCCTGTGTTTTAGGATGTTTTAAAGGCTGATCTAGTCTATCAGGAAGAGGCACTCTGTGGCACGTTCCTTAATCTGGGCCCCAGTGGTGGCTGCATTCACAGCAGAGCTCATGTTGGAAATTGATGGAGGTCCCTTCTGGGCTCAGCACCTGTGAAAAGTAGGGCATGGGAAGAAGGTTAATTTCTGCTCAGGTCTTTTCCTGAAATGGATTTGCAACATGCGGCCCAAAACATTCAGACCACGGAAATGCTCCTTCAGTCCCCCAAAGCAGTCATAATTGAAGAACAGCATTTAAAAATTTTAACGGCTGCAAGTAGGAACGTTAAACTTTTCCAGAAAACATGTTGCATTTGAAACAAAGAACTGCCTCTCTGCAGTCCTACTGGCAGATGACTAAACCTTTAGTACATTTCTTTTGTGTACATGCCATCAGATGCAAAGTGTACACAAGGGATTAGTAGGTGACAGCCCCAAGAATTTTGAAATGAAGTAGGGAAGGAGTAAATTAAATTCCCGAATGCTGTGAGATGCCAATTTAATCTGTTTCCTTAGAACATCGCAACATGAAATGCTACAACCAAATCAGTTGCTTATCAGTACTATCGGTATTTTGACAGCAGTAACCCACTTGATTATCAGGACTTATTAGGTGCAGGGGTCTGGCTGACATGGTCCCTACTCTTAATGATGTAAATATATTACCATGTGCTGTGAAAACCTCATCATTCTGCATTCTTACATGGACCTCTTGCCCATGTAGTCAGTCTATGTTAGATTTTGTGCACTTACATAGGCCCTTGACTAGGATTATGGTTATATTGTATTTTTGCTTTTATAGAAACCGTGGTTTCTGTAACAGCAGATGTAAGCTGACAGGTATGCTCCCCAACTGGCATGCCTAGATGGAGTTCCATCTCACAAGTTGATGTTAGGACCAGCTTTAATAACTAACAGCATAAAAATCTTAAAATATCATGCAAAGCTAGATGACAAATGCTTGGCCTTCTTCCACAAGCTGGTAAATGGAAAGACATAGCTTTCTAAGCAGTCTTCCTTGGATATCTCGCCAGTCTGGACATTCCCCAAGCATTTAATCCAGGCAAAAAACATTTGTTCTTTGCTTTGTTCTGATCCTTATGACATAAACATATCGTGAGCCTCTTACTGGATCCTAGGAGAGAAACTCTTTCTGTTTCCCAAAACCAGGATAGGAGCCTTTCTTTAAAAAGCAGCCAGCAGACAAACCACATGGGAGTTGAGAAGGTGACCTTTCATGTGTGCTGGCAAATACAACCTCCCAGCATCCTTTCCCATACAGCGCTAGAAGCTCTTAGGATAGTTAACTATCTTAAAAAATATATCTGTGACTTTCTCTGTCTTAACAATACTAAGCTGATTAGATAGGAGACGGGTGTAACTAAATCAACAGAAAGTTTTAACAGTTGCCCAAGAAAATGCCGTGTGGGTTCAGAAGCCCAGGAGAAGACATGCAGTGAGACTTAAGTAATTTTGATTGACTTAAGATGACTCGCTTTGATGAATGGCAACCCTTGTAACTTGCACTCTTTTTTTCTTGTGGCTTGTTATTAAAAAGAGTAATAGGAAATAACAATAACAACAAAAATTTGTTGCTTAATACTTAAAATAAGAAATGTTTTTACTATTCGTTGTCTTTGGAGAATGGAATTATAAGTGTTCACAGGCAACACAATCTTTTTGAAAAATGCCCAAATGGATGGGCCCAATATGTCCTCAGTGTTCAAGCATACTCAGATCTTCACCTGAAAGTACCTCTCTGCCTTCTTGAAAGTCAGTACAGAGAATGAAAAATGCATTCTTATTTTGGGACACAAACGGCTGAACTCAATAGTCATTCTCAAAAGTGATCTTTACACACCTCCTTGATACCACAAAACCAACCAAACTGTAAATCGGGCCCCAGAATAAAATTCACGTTGGCTCAGTGTGTCATGGGCAAAGGCCATGTAACCCTGACATGACCCACAGCCCAAAGTGTCGTGGGGGAGGTGATGGGAGAAGACAGAAGTGGGATGCCTGCCCTGTACAGCAGGATGGCTGCAGTTTTGTCACATGGCACAGGCACAATTATCCCTGCCACGTTGGGTCAGAAGAAACAGGCATGCTGCCCCACGTTGACTCAGGTGCTGGGCCATGGCCAAAAAGATGTGCATGGTCCTGGGCTACCGCCGAGCACCACAGCCGGCCTCGTGCTCCTGAAGCCCATACACCAGATGCAGCTGGTGGAAATAAGGGCCAGATGTGTGAGCTGGATGCATAAAATGTGTGAGCTGACATGTCTGCCAAGGTCCCACTCCCATTAACCCACACTATGTAAATCCCTCACTAAATCCACCCCAGCCATGGCAGCCGAAGCCTGCTTCCACCAGCATCGATCACCCCTGAGCTCGGCTGCCCTGTCAGCACAGGCAAGCCTTTGGGTGCCCACCACACTGCACACCTGCATCATCTACCCTGCATATAAAACAGGAGCAGCTCCCGGGGAGGGGAAGGGGAAGAGTAGAGTCACCACATCCTTGGACTATGGAGCTGCCTCTATTTACAGCCCTGGCTGAATTTGTTCTGTACCTGTGGCCATAGCTGGCTCACTCCAGTCAAGCAGTTAGAGGACCCATCCATGGTCTTAGAACACAGGGGTTGCCTATACATCTCTTGAGGAGAGTGTGGAGTTGCATGTCCTTACACAAAAATCATGACTTCTGCCCATCTACCTCTCTTGATATTTATCCTAAACAAAAATAATATTCTAACAGTAGTCTGAGTGTTGGCATAGGAACCAGCAAATCCTGTACTTTAATCCTACTCTCCTATTAATTTGTTATGTGAGTCTGATACACTCCATTCATAAAATACAGAAAATACATTTTTTATTCTCCTAACTACTAAAATCACAAGGACTGTTTTCTAACATTTATAAATTGATTTGAGCATATTATATACTGGTGATTAAGCACTTACATTTACACCTCTCTTGGAAGTCAGTTTTGTTGCTAACTCAGATGAAGGATTAGGCAGTAATGAAACTGTATGTCTGTATTTAGATTATCACGAGACATACAATAGTGTCTATTTGGACTTTTTATACATTTTACTATTTTTAAATATAAAAATAGGCAGGTTAAAAAAATGGTCTTTCTTTTGAAGTCTTCACTATCTCTCCTGTCATGTCTCGCTATTATTTATGTAGCGATAGCTATACTGTCACATGAAATCACACACACAGAATGCACAATATAGATTTTTCTTTCTGTTACTGTATATTATATTCTCTTCATTAGAACAAAACATCTTTTCCTCAGATGACTCTCAAGAGAATGTGAACTCTGTGTTGTGATCTGAAGGGCTTGCATTATACATTTGTCTGGAGCTTTCATTATTAATAGACCCTCCTTGAGCACCTCTTAGCTAACTGACATTCATTTGAGACCACTGGATTCCTAAACTTCCCTGACCTTGCAGCATTAACTCAAGATTCATGGTCTCAAGTCAAATGGATAAATCAAATAAAATACTTTTATTATTGGGTCTCAAAAGTTGCTAAGTTGGCGGCAAAATAGATGCAATAAAATTATATTGAAAAATGTTTCTCTAGAACAAGATGTTTTTTACCGGTTTATGGTATTTTTTTCTACTATTTCAATTAAAGCGAAATAATAATTTAAATTATTTTCCGTTAAAGCAAAACTTCTAGCATGGTGCTAGTATTTTAAAGTAAAAATAAGTATTAAATTAATTATATTGTGTTTGTAGTCAAATTTACACAGAAAGTTTTTTAAAAATTATTTTTATGAGTATTTGAACAATCAAATTACACATCACAGGTTTTTTACAGTAGCATTAGTCTTTGACAGCTATAATATGTCAGCACAACTGTAATATGAGACTTTGGTAGGGATAGGTATTGGATTTGTTTTATGTCAAGGCTTCCTTCAGATTTTTCCATAGACTCCCTGCTGAATGGTTTTTCTTTTTAACCTGTCCTGAACCTCTCCTGTAGGAGTCACTTACTCTAAGCACTTTGTTCCTTTTTTTCTGGCACTTGGAGAAGCAGAATCCGAGAGGAGAGGACACTTGCAGAAAAATCCCGGCCCCACTGCAGACAAAGCCGAAACCCCCTTGGTTTTTGGGAGTCCAGAACATGACCCTCAGCAACGTGCAGCCGGCAGCTGGCAGCAGCTGTGGAAACTTGCCCTTTGGTGTTCTTTCCACCACTGAAGCTGGTGTTTGTACCACAAAACACATGACTAAGGAGGGCGTTTCTTGAACCCTCATAAGATACCCAGATATCTGTAGTACACAATATGAATCAGAGTCCGCAGGTTCATTCCTCCTAGCATAGCTGAATTTCCAAGTGTCTAAGACTCATCCCCTTGCCTTGATGAGCAATTTGTCCCTCACAGTTTCTGCTAATTCAGAAGAGCATAAAGTCCTACTCAGAGCCCCATGAGAATTTCACCAGTGAAAGTTCAATACGTGTGTGATAAATCAGAACAGCTGATTAATAGCATAGATGTCTTTACCGTGTAGTTAAAAGGAGATCTGAGCAAATAAGTGGGGAGAATGGAGCCTTTAGGCAAACATAATCCTCTGTCTAGGTGGATATACTGTTTTACAGGAGCTATTTTTAAAAACTGTGCTAGCAGAAGATGCATAAGCTCTAGGCCATGTCCCAGCTACATGGCTGGTCCTGAAATCCTCGCAGCTGTGTCGTATTACCCTCTCTGGGGTATGTATTTCTGTGTGAGGGAAGTGATGTAGCATGTTTTCAGAAATACAAGTCCATCATTTTATTTTTAATACACCATTTTTTAATAGATTAGGCAAAGGGTACTGTGTTTAGACATATGTATCAAGGCACTGTAAAAATAGAGATGATAAACTATGCCCAAGGATATTTGTGTATATAAGCTCTCTGAATTTTCCTTTGAAAGCAAATCGCCCCCCCAAAGGCAAATAAGAAGGTTTCATCTGACTGCCAATTTAGGAACCTAATTTAAGTGATTTGAATATATGCGGGGAAGTATCTTTTTCCACAGACTACAGAAAAAGTCCAGGGTAATTGTCTGGGATAAATTATTCACTAAAGTTAGGTTCCTGAACTTAAAGAGTATAAGTGTCTCTATTGCCCATCTTTTACCTTAGTTAGACTACTAAAGGTGGGCAGCCAGCAGCTGGGGATGCAAAAACATAAGCAACCACATTCGGTCAAAGAGTGAAAAAAGTAAGCCAAAGTATTTACAAGGGACACATCCCTATTTTTAATAAAAATTCTTTTGAAAATGTTTTGAAGATTTGCCCTACTGGGAACAATTTCTTCACACTCCCTAGAGGAGGACATTGCTTCTGGCAATGGCTTGGGATTAACCCAAGGCAGAATGATACCTCAGAAGGTTTCATGGTTTTTTGAATGTCTAGAAACCCTTCAAGGGGCACACCAACTCGCAGAGAGTTAGGGTAGTATTAAAGCAACACAGAAACACTGAGCAAGAACAATACCGGCTCCTTCCCAGAGGTGTTCGTGGTGAACGACAGGTCTGTGTGTGATCACGGGTGGCCCCTCTCCCACTGAGGGTGAGACGCCGTGGCTTGCAGCTGCCACCGAGGTTCAGGCTGAGGAGTGAGGGTGCAAAGAAAACACGAGGCACCATTCACAGCCCTGTGCACACATTTCCTGCAAACTGCAGGCCATGGGACAGATCTGAGGGCGCCAACCGGGACGGCATATAAAGGGCTTTGCTCTGTTCTTGTTCCAGTGGAGAATAAACTACTGGGCCTGTTTGCCCGACTTTGGAGAAAAGCCAAGGATTTATCCCATGGGGAATAAATTATACGCATAAAATATGAGGCATCAGGTAATGTAATTAGCTCAATTTAGATGCACTATTGACATGACACTAGTGCTTATTACTAATGAATACACTGCTAGTGAATCATTAATAATGGGAGTATCTTGCTACTGTGCTTATGAATGCTTTATTGTGGAAAGGTGGAAAGTTCATTTAAGCTGTTGGATTTTGTGGGCCAGTTGTTTGCTTCACTTTTGACCTTTTTAATCAGCTATTCTGAATTAGGTTTGTGAACAAAGGGAAAGAATATGAGTTCAGTTTTGAAGGAAATTGGGTGTCAAGGGTAATAGGAATGTCTTGAATACCTTCACTACAATTTTTTTTTTGCACCACACTTCCAGTTAAGTGCCAGGGAAGGTGGGCAGAGGGCACAGAAGTCTAGACATAGCTGTGAGTAAGAAACAAATCAGCAATAAGCAGACCTAGCAGAGGGTATGCTGGAAGAAGAGCATTCCAAGAGTCAGAGGAGGAGACATTTTCAGAAGGGATTTGCAAAGGTACAAAGACAGGTGCAGAGGTGTGGAAGTATGAAATAAAATGGCTGCAGGGGTCTGCCTCGCTGCACGGGCTGTATCCCGAGCCTCAGTGAGGCTCTCATCCTAAAAACTGGATCTACTCGAACAGCTGCACTTGTGGGAACCGGGACTTTGAGCAGGGACACTCTGCAGGTGTGCTGCCTGACTTGGGCTGTAAGGAAGGGCTCAGGTTTTGTCCCAGCCTTGTGCAAATTCATTAAACTTCAGCTGTGGCTTCTGGCACCAGAGGGTTAATAACAATCCCTGGCCTGGCAAACTGGTGGCTTAGGGGCAGCTCTGGTTTTTAAGGCAGAGCTCAGGGAGGGCTGGAAGCCTTCACGGTGGAGGCTGGTGCTGGGCAGACAAAATAGCTCTGGCTTTTCTCAGGAGGGCACCAGCACTGTCAGCAAACCCAATCCATCGTAGCCTGATGTTTCGCTGCTCACCGGAGACCAGGCAGAACCACAGAGCTGGATTCAGGGAGTGCTCTGTGTTTCAGGCCTCTCTCAGGACTTGCTGCTACGTCCCAGGATAGCTGCTACTTAGTGAAATAAATCAGGGGGCTCCAGGTGCATCAAAACTGCATGGGTAACAAGCTTTGTATTGGAAACACTAGCTGGAGCCTCACCAAACCCAAAATATTTTATAACTTGTTTGGAATCCGAGCAGTAGGATGCAGAGATGTGGTGTCTTGTGACAAGCTGGCTCAGCTTCTGGTTTTGAAGCAATTCAACTGATGAGATTTTGCAAGCCCAGAATCACTCTTGTTATGCCCTTGCCAATTGACTGAAGCTTTTCTAATACCAACATTTTCCTATGCAAAAAGGAACAACTTTTTGAAAAACATGTCTGCCTTATAGGAAATAAAGTTTTCAATTAAAAAAGTGTCATTTCTCTAAATTTTGGGGTATTCAAAGTTACTCTATCAGTCCAGAGCCTGGGCTGCTGAACAAGCACCCACAAAGACTCTCCCCATGTGACCACAGTGCAACCTCCAGAAGTGATTTCGCATTTTCAAACCAGCCCCAAAATCTATTCTGGATTTCCCAGTTCCATTCTCCTAGGCAACTTCCATAGTACTTAAGACGAAGTCTCCTGTGAATACGTCGCATGTAGGATGTCAGACGAATAGAAATTGTATAAATACCATCTTAAAAACAAGAGTTGTCTCCAGCAGCTACTCAAT
The DNA here is from genome assembly GCF_026419915.1 of Harpia harpyja. Taxonomy (NCBI): domain Eukaryota; kingdom Metazoa; phylum Chordata; class Aves; order Accipitriformes; family Accipitridae; genus Harpia; species Harpia harpyja. The sequence goes on from NC_068944.1 coordinate 43,164,895, forward strand.
TAAAGGAAAATCTCCCTTTGATGGGGATGCCCCAGGAACAAAATGAGTAGCTGTGAGCAAGACGACTTGTAGAAGCTTTTGGTTTACATAGCCCACATCTTCTGTTAAATTTCCAGCTGAAAAGCAAACAACTCTGTCATGAAGGCAAAGTTTACTCTTATGTTTTAGTCTCTTTTTTCCCCGAGATTCACCAACTGAAACCCAAATCACATTTATTTGGGGGTAAATATTTTACGAGTTTACAGTCACATTTCGTTCTGAATTCCTAAGTATGAATCTGATTTCTGTGAGCAGGATTGTATCTCTGCTGCAAACTCACCACCCAAAAGGACAAACTGGTCAGGATGTTTCATGAGCTTGACCTTGACCTCTGAACTCGCTTTATTAGTCTGCAGAACCAAACCCCAAATAAATGTACTCAGACTTGCTTGGCCTTTTCAGCTCACACCCTGCACCGTGCACAGCCCTTTTGCATCAGTTTTCCTCCTCTTTCTTAGCCAGATTAGTCATGTGAGACGTAGGAATTGGCTAACCCTTGACATACTGGATTGTATCGAACTGTTCTGAGAAAGGTGTCAGGTTTTTCAACAGGGTGGATCAAAAATCACACAGTATTTCCAATTTATGAATTGAAACAGTTCTCTTGTAGAGATCATTTGTTTACGAGTAAAACAACAACTTGTAGAAAGACGATCCTCTGAATAAAAAGGGAATCATAAGTGAACATGTGGTGTGTTGTTTTTCATAGATTGCATATTAGTTTAGCAGTTTTATAAATTTGTAAAGGAAAATAAATAGACTTTGGGAAGCAAACATTACTTGTAAGCTATATGATTTCTGTGTGTACTCTCCTGGGTTCTCTTTCTTTCTTGAATTACAATATCTTGGAGGGGACTGCAAGTGATTCCTTGTTCAAAAGGCAGCTCCAGAGGATACAATAATTCTCCTGGAAGCCAGACTTCCATTTTTTTCTGGCATGCTGTACATCAGGCAGAGCGTTACAATCTGGACTGCAGCTGATAAAAATGGGAGTCTTCCCCTCCTTATAAAATGTATGAGTATCTGCTAGCACTTGCTATGATTTTCCCCAGCAGACTATTCCTGTGTGAACATGCAATAAAAGGTCCCAAATCTCCAATCAGATATGGGGCTATGGAGCCTGAAACCCAACAAAGCTCTGCACAAACTACAGCCCTGTATCCACCCCACGATGGCTCAGATTTCAGGATCAATGCTCTAATTATCCCAAACTTGAAAAGTATGCTAAAAAAATGGTTTTTGCCAAATAGCGGAGAAGGAAACGGAAAAGCCATTTCCAGTGTGAACAGATATGTCTATGCCATAAAGACAATTGGGGTTAGTTTCAACAGAGTTGTCAACTGTCACTGTCAACCCTGGGAGTGTTTAATCATTGCAGTAGTGATATATCCTTCAGTATGGGAGGTGCTATTAAGGTGTTGTATTTCCTCCTAAAAGCTTCTAACAATCTCCTTTCTTAGAATGACTGCCCTGGTGTTATGCAGTTGGTAGTTAGGAGCAAGCAGAGTACTTACCATCCAGTATTCAGATTTTCAGTGGGTATTTTTTGCTATTTGGGTCATGGGGAGGTTTGACACGAGGGCTGTGTGTCCCCAATTTTGCCTTTGCTTTTCTTCCAGACTTCTTGGCTTCCCAGTCTCAGTTCTTGTTTCTCCAAGTTCTGCTCCCCAAATGCCAAATATTTCCACTCCATGCACATAGATGAGCTTTACAGCATGTGCACAGTAAATCCAATACTTCTGTGTCACATTAGACCCTACTGCACATGTGCACATACTGTGAGTATAGTAAATGTGCAGAGGGTCTGATGATTATTTAAAACAGTATGCTCCTGCGTGCAGCACTTCACAGCCCATGCACATGTATTTCTTCATGACCAGTTCTTGACTGCAGTATGCCTTCCTCCTGCCACCCTGCTATCTACAGGGGGACAATTTTCAATGAAGGGGTTTCCATTCTGGACCCCCGTGGAGGACAGTGTGTTGTATGCTGAGTTCCTGTGACAGCCCGACTCCAAACATGGTATGGCAGGGCTGTAGGTTATTTTGAGCTCTTATAAAAACTTGGGTGTCTGAATATGAACTTCAGAAAAATCTGGGCCCAACAGCAGGGCCCGAAATGTTTGAAAATCTGGATCGCAGTGTGTGTTCTCCCGTCTGCCCAGCAACATGCTTTGAACAGAAAATTAAATAAAAATACTGGAAAGAAGATTGATTTCAGGCCACGTTTCAGCTCGCGGGCGGCTGGCACGGCCAGGGTCTCCCTCCGCCCCCACCCCACTGTGCCGCCGTAGCGCGGGGGCCGGCAGAGTCCCGTGGGGGCTGCATGCCTGCCCGCCGCCCCCCCTGGGCAGGGGATGCTCCATAACCGGAGATCCTCCGGTGCACCCCGTCCTGCCGCGTCCCCACGCTGTCACCCCAAGTGCCTGTTGCATGGCGTCGGCGGCTTCACACAAAGCCCTACAGTAGCGCTTGACTCATCTTTGCGGACCTGCTTATCTCTAGCAATTTATCTGTAAGGCCTCAAAAAACATACGTATTTAAATAATTGGGATATATATTACTCTGTTCAGTAACTATGTGGAGGAGCTGTGAAATACCCACCAAACTGACAAGTGCAATGAACATTAAAGCTCGGTTTAATAAATTAGGAAAAGAATCAACGAGGGGTGATTTCAGAGCTGTGCTCACCACATTATATTTCAGTACAAGGCACATAAAGGTACACGCTTCTGCATAAAATTCTTCAGGTTTTGTAATCACGTGCTGAAAGGTGGACCAGGATACTGACGGCAGAGTATTGGCTGCAGGTGTAAATAGTCCTAAAAGGTTTCCTATAGGAGGCAGTTTGTTGACCACAACACCTGTACAAATCACAGACATGCATATTTTTCAATCACTTCCTGAATATCTCTCATACTGCAGAAACTAGTGTCTGTATTGAGGATACTGTAAGTTGTAAATTAGTACTTAATAATCTTGTGAAAAGAGAAAGACTTCTCCCCCTCCCACATTTTTGGAGGGTCTTTTGTAGCTGGTTACTGTGGTGATGATAATACAAAATTCTGTGTATGTATATGAATATGTTCATATATTTTGAGGGACAGCTGCAAGTATTCAGTAGCTTTCTCATTTAGATTTGCATTGGTGAATATTCTTAATATTAATTTATGTGCACGTGAAAGGTGACTATTAAGGTAAGTAAGTCAAACGTCTTGGAGTTTTATATTTGAGAACTTTTATATATTCTTCATAACTTCAAAAAGCTAGAAAGTTTTACAAACCTTCCATCCGCCCACCGGCCCCCAGATTTGCCAACATCTTGTGCTGTTCATTACTCATGGAAATTCACTTCCAGTGAAGAAAATGGATTTCTAACTAAGAGGAGGCCTATGCCACGGGTTTGCAATAGAATAACATTCTTCCAATCTTCAGAGAAACACAGGTAAGCTCACATAAATTGGTAAGCTCTACTTCTGTAATGGCTGTTTAATAATGCAATGGCACTCCAGCTCATTTTTCTTGTGGTATAGCTTAGCTCCATCGAAAGCACACTTTTCAGTCAAACAAAGCTGACTTACAGCCTAATTTATTTTTATTTTTTATACTTTTATTTATTTAATTTATTTAATATTCCCTCTGTTCTTCTTTGTCGCTCTCCTTCTTTTAATCACTCCTCAGCAACTGAAAAATGGGATGTTTGTGTTTAAGCTAAACTCTCAAACCCATCATGTTCAAATTGGTTTGGATTTGGGGAAAATGAGTTCATGCAGGCCAGCAAACATGGCTGCCCTGCAGAAGTGCCAGAAATTACCCATGATAATTGTTTTCATATTATCTCTACTGTAACTCTGCAGTGATATATTTACTGCCTGTTCTGGCAGAGATACAACAGCAAGATGTGGGCAAGTACATGTCAGACATTCCTGTGTTTGTAATTATGGTTCCTTGCACATACCAGATGAACTGAAGCATGGCACAAGTGCCTGTGTGTTTCTTCAGTCTAAATCCGTACACTTGCTCTAAGCTTTCACCAGTCTGGCAGAGGAATCTCTTGTATTCAGCCTTTTTTCTCCAGCATATAGAAATCTTTATTAAATGACAAGAGTGATGAAATGTTGAGACCATCTTCTGCACATCTGATACAAATCGGGAGGCCAAATTTTTACTTACATGAGCAGTTCAATTAATTTCAATGAGATCATTTTTATGGGCATAGGGGATAAATATTAGCAAAAAGTGAGGCTTGAGTTTTTTGTTACATTGTTATGAATGAATGTTACATAGCTGCAAAACTGGGAAGTGAACTTGGTGAAACTGTTAAGTACCACAAAGGGTACTACCAGGAAAATCCTGGTTCCAATGAAACTAATGGGAAACCTGATGTATAGGACAAGCATCAGAAATATGGTGTATAACCACAAGAATTCTCAGGCATGTGCTCTTAGTTAAACAGTTTAGAAATTTTACTTCTTACATAAAATCTAATATTAAGAATATTTGTGTTAGTTTAGAACGCAAATAATTTGAAGAGCTCTTCATTTCAACAGATCGCCTTTCAGATGGTGGGTTTTCTTATTTGTGGCAGACGACTAAAATTTGTTTCCACTGCAGAACATAACTGTGTTCTGTGTGAAGTACTGTAGGTGAATTGGGAGTATGTGATATTTTTTCTAATTAAAGCCGGGCTTTTGCCTAATTACATCTGAGTAAGTATTTCAAAACTTGTGTCTGACGGATTTTGTGTGTGTGATAATTTTATTGTGGCAAAGAAATTAGATTCAGTCTTATGAAGCTACAGTCATTGCAAGATGGGAAAACAGGATGAGGCCAACACAACTTCATCTTTGCAACTGCTGGAAACTCCTTGTGAAACCGAGTAGTCTCGGGAATATTTTGAAATAACCTCTGAATGCCTGTGTCCAGGCTGAGCTGGAAGCTGGAATGGTGGATCAGAGTTCCTCCCAGATTTTCCAGCTATATCCCTTGTCTTCAACTGGGGCTTCTGCAGAAAAGCCCTGGGGATTGGGTTTATGAAAAACATATGATATCCATATATGTTGGAGCCTACAGAAAAAAAAAAAAAGACTGTTATGCTTTTTATATTCAATGCATTCTGGAAAGTATTTGAGTTCTCCTTTCAATAACCAGCCAGAAAATATTTACAATTATTTTAAGTTCCCCGTAGTCTAAACAAATTTACTCATTAAAAACAACTGAGTAATAAAAACAAACATATCGAACCATGTAAACCAAATGCAAAAATCTGCCAGTCATTTGTGAAAATGGTTTTGATTTGACTATATCTAAATTGGTGGGGGTATTATTTTCCCTCAGTACCACTGATGTGGTTTTACATAAAGGGTTTAATAAAATAGGTGACATTAGTGAAATGCAAAAAAATGTGTCAGGGATGTTATTTTCACCTAACAATATTGAGAGGAAAAAGCAATAGGCACCATGGATTTTTTCAAATCAAATGTATTCTGTACCATCTTTTATGAGAGGAAATCCAGAGCTACAGTGATAAATGCTCAGTGATAAATGCTCAATTACTTACAGAAGTAAGTAACATAAATTGTGCTCTAATACTTTACTTCTCCTATAGTACACAGGCAGCTCGCTCTGAGTCTGAGCACATGATGATGAGACTATGAGGGTTTCCAGTGATCTTGATTCTGTAAAGCACAAATTTTATCAGCAGTAGAAAATACATCTGCCACAGGAATCTCTCCAGGAATAAACACCTGAGTTTTCTTCTTACAGCTTTGTTAGTAATTTTATCTGTGGGTGAACTGCACTATAGTTCTCTGATTCATGGCAGAGAGAGAATTTGGTTGTTACAACACGTTCATTAAGTGATATCTCATTATTTGTTGCTGGACCAAAAGTAAGAATAGCTGAACTATTTAACGGTATGAAAAGTGCTGGACAATTTGGGCTCCTGACTGTTTTGTCCACCAAGAAGGTGGACATTTTTATTAGAAGACTGATATGTTTCCTAAATATGAATACCACTTCTCAAATTTATATCAAAACCTCGTTTTGAGTAACAGCAATCAAAATATTGCAATTCAAACCTTTAGTTCAAAACAAAACATATTGCCTCCACTTTGCTTAGCAAAAATACCTCTTAAACATAATGAGTTTCAATATTTCCTAGCAAATATTTTTCATTTCAGCAAAACACCATATTCTGTGGAGCAAACGTATTGGCTAAAATCTTTGCATTTAAGACATTTCCCACAAAGTGAATGCAAGTTTGGGCTTATTCTGTGCCTGGTAACTGCATTTCTGTAACTTTGTGCCTACCTTTCATTATACTTTTCCAGCACAGCATGTTACTGAAATCAGAACAAAATTTAATTAAATACATTAACAAACATAGTGGGTCAAGCCTGCAGAAATCTGGAACAAGATTCACTGACTTCCAGGGACTTCGTAAGGATTTACACTATTGCTAACAGAGAGCAACATTTGGCCCTGCTTCTTTGCTATATCCACATATATAATTTATAAATCTCAAATTTGGACTCTCCCAGACTCTCCACACATTAATTTCTTCATCTGATCATACAAGAGTGTCTAAACCTCTTCATTTAGGACACAGGGAGATTTCTAATACCAGTAGTTCAAAATCCCCTTGGGTTGTGCTCACATCTGCAACCTTCAGAGGTTGGGAGGAGAGTTGCCACCGCTTTGCAGCCACGGTTCATCTGCACTGGGCCTGAAAACTGGCGTCTGCTCTGCTTCTTCACAGGCTCTTTGTGAAACCATCGCTGTCCTTGGACAAAACCTTCACGTCCTCTTCACCCCCATGCCATCCCGTTGGAGTGACTGTGCAAGCAGCCAGCAGCCCGCTCAGCAGCCCTCCTGCACCTCCGAGACACGCACAAGGCAATGGGAAGGCACTGGCATGTGGATCGCAAGGCACTTGGTTGTCCTAATTTGTTCATTTTTCAGCCATTTTCAGTGCTAAATTATTAACTGCAGATAAGGGACTGCTTTTTTTCCCTGCACCTCCCCTGCACAGAGCAGTGCGGTGGACCTCGTAAGGAACTGGCTATGGTGACACTGAAACTCTGGCACAAATTCATAGAGCTAGAGAAGATCTGCCAGCCCATTCACGGACTTTTGCCCTCCCTGGCCAAACACAAGTCCTCCCTCTCCGGAATAGCTTCTCTCCCGGGGACAAAGGGGAAAGCACCAGTGTGCAGGATTTGCTCTGATCCTGCCATCTTGATCCAAATTAAAATCACAGGTGAGGGGATAGCCTCTAACTGCCCCTTTTTAGGCTAGAATGGATTTAGCTGCAATTATGTTTACCATGTTTTTAAGGAGATTTACACATGGTTTTCTGCTATGAAAAAGTACGTCGGAAAATGTGTAAAATACCACAGCCTGTGAGACAAGCAAATCCTTTCTCCTTCAACGGCATCGATGACTTCCAGCCAAGTTAATGCCCAGTTGCATATGTCTGCAGTAAATCTTCACCTTCTTCAACACCTCTGCCTGATTTGCTGTCTCTAGGTATACTGACACCTTTTCTCATGTGAGAACTTTATGGCTTGATAACCATAAAGGGACAGCTGGCTCAGCAGAGAGGTTACTACTTACTCTCACCTCCTAGTTAGTAGGAATTTAAATATATAGAAATGCACATACAATTCTTGCTTGTAAGCTGATCTATGGGAAATGTCCCTTTATGTATAAGCTTATTACTATGGGGATATGTGTCTTATATCAGCAGCGGCTTTGTAAGTCCCTTTGTAATAATATAGCTATTAGTAATGGGCTCAGTCTGAACACCTCTGAACTCTGAAAGAGGCTGGATCCAGTCCTCAACCTGAGCCAGCGGGTCAGGCCTAATTTGAGCTTCAACTGCCTCTGTGCATGCTATACAGAAAAATCAAAGGCATACATAGGTATTATTTAGAAAAAATACCTAAATTGCCTGTGCTGAAAGTACTTTTGTGGCTGCTTTTATAAATAAGGAAAAGATCAAGGCATTAAAAGGTTGTCTTAAATTCTCCCCCTTCCTTTCTCAGTGTTGCGCTGATGATGTTTAATTTTGGAGGTGATGCATTAAAAGCCCCGTTTGCGTGGGGCTGGGATTCCCTGTGATTTCCCATCTGCAGGAGCAGCAGACTGTCTCGTACTTTACAGACCAGGCAGACCTGCAAGGACAGTGACTAATTACCTTCATTTATCATGCTTCCAGGCACCCTTTCAGGTAATCTGATTGAAATCTCCTACTTGTCAGTGGCTCAAAAGTCATCAGTTCACAGGACCACCAGAGAAAAGTACTGAGGTTTTGGTATCCAGTATTGCTCTGGCTGCTAAGGCACTTAATTACTATAACATAGAGGGAATAAATTGCACATGTGTCAATTGCTAATAAAACTTAACTCTTCAGTATTGCCTTTAGAAATCCTAAATTCAACAATAATTTTAGCTTTGTGGTTCCTGTTCCCTCATCTCACTGGGATGGGAAAGAATAGACAGTACAGGAGAACTGTTGTTTCTGGGTGGCCAGGAAAGAAAGGATAAGGGAGCAAGCAGGGTCATCACCATGTCCGACCCGGGCAAACTGTTGCTATTGAACTGCTTCCCTTTAGCTTCCTGGTCGCCAGTGAGCTGCTGCCAGAGCTTTTCCTCCTCTCATGCCACCAAAGAGAGGTCCTGGCCACGAGGAAGGTGTTTAGTAGGGCCATAAAAATTGCCCTTCCTCTCCTGTGGTGAGAAAAGGCACATGCACCAGATGGGGACAGTGGCTGGAGCGCATCCACCGTGGCTTCCTTGGCACAAGAAAGCCTTTTCACTGTCACTACCTTTTGGATGGCTGAATCCTGGAGAATCTTTTAGGAAAAAAAGAGTTGGAGGTAATGAGATAGAGTAGCTAGAAGCACCAGCTGTCATGTTTCTCAGAAGTCAGAAAGCCCACCACCTCTCCCAGTAACTGCAAGGATATCTCATAGTACGCTAACAAAAAGCTGTCTTTGCTTGACGGTTTCTGTGATAAAAATTCCTACAGCTGGACTGCCCTGACATTGTTTTGAGAAGTTTCTTAAAAATTACCTATTTCTGCCAAATTAGCAGTACCTCTTCTCAAAGCTTGTCTTTTGCTAGCATCTTTTCAGTTCAAGATGCGAAAGATATTCTTCTTTACTTTTACACACCGCTTTATTAAATTCTTCCCAATGCATGGGATATGCCTTAAGCTCTGTAATATGAAATTCCCAATTATTTCATTAAATTTTTAAGCCTCATGTTCCTCCCTTGGTAACAGTCACAATACTTTACCCAGGCCCTGGGACCTCCTTATCAGTTTTTTTTCCCTAGCTGAACAAAATGTTACTTTGCAATTCCAAGCACTTAAGAAACGTGTTTGTGCTCTTCAAGGGAGACTAGATTCATTCGTGCAGAAGGCACCTTCCATTCCTCTGTTCCTAACTCTTTTGTTACCTTTTTCAAAATTCACCCAAGACAAGAGTTAATCTTCAGTTAGGGAGAGTTGTATTTTATTGTGCTCGTTATCTATACCATTAATCTGAACTTTTCCCCTTGAAATCCCATGATTTGAGCACAAAAATCTTATGCATGGAAAGATGTCAGTTTTCAGGCATGAAAATGAAACAGTAAAAAATATTATTTTTTCCAATTGCAATATTCCACAAGAGAAAAAAACTCAATAAAATTAATTATTGTTTAGACAGAGATTTTATTTTCCTATTTGCTATGTTCTTGGAATGGAAAATGTTGAATTGGTCCATTGACTTAAGAGCCGAAATTTCCTTATTTAATGTTCTAGAGCTCTGCTGAATATGTTTTCGGCCAGATTGGTAGCAGTGTAAGTCTATGGTTTTGCTAGTCATATGCTGTATGGTATTGTGTTACCTCAATGATATATTTCGAATCCCACACACATCCATTACTGAACAGTGGGCAAGCACTTTCCTTTTGGCTATGGTCTCTTAGATATTTCCTTACACTTGACTGAGATCCTCAAATACTTATTCTGTTTGTTAAATACATATTTATAATTTAATAGTACATTCCAAGAATGATCGCTTAAAGCATCAGGTACTTGGAAAGTTTGCAGAGCAAAGCCAGTGCATACTTGTACACATTTCATGACTGTTTGCCAACACATATTGTATTTTCCTTGACCCATTCCTTGCTTTTACAGCTTAAAGCAGAGCTTTCCTGAAATAAAGGTTTCTTTTTAGGATCACCTCATAATCTGGAATGTAATCACTTGGACTACAGATATTGGCTGTGTCTTATTCAAGTTCTGCACCTACAACCAGAACCTGAGTCCAGTCAAGTATCAGAGCTCATGACTGTCTCCCAAACTCACACCTTGCCAATTGTCCATTCACTGAGTGGGTAGGAAGTGTTTGTGTCAATACTGTCCTACATTCCCTAGCAATTATTCTAATGCAATACAATTTATATTAAGGTTCTATAGTTCCCAAGCTTTTATATAGGAAAGAAAAATTGCAACATTATTCACACTACTGATATGCCTCAGAATGGTGACAGGAATATAACATCAACAGAAACCAATGAAAAAATTCCCCTTCCTAGGCAGAGGGAGGGAAAAAGCCTATGGTATGTAATTATTTCTACAATTCATTTAGAAAGATATTTTACTATGATCCAACCTGTTTTCTCTTTGAGACAGATGAAACTCCTAAAAAACCTGAAGTGAGATTACCAAAGACAAGGGAAAAAAAAAATCAATATGTGCAACATGAGACTGTAGTAAAAGTCTTTGCCAAACCTGTATTTTACCTAACTTAATGAACTTTTCTTGAATGTCACTGGAATGTCTACAGTCACTGGACTGTGCATTCATAATACTTTGCAGTAAGAAACAGAAGGTAGAAGGCTTTTTGTGTGATTTTATGGACTAGTCAAAGTTTTACTGATTTTGCAAGGCACTTTTACGTTCTGATACCCCTCTTGCCATTCCAGAAACTATCCCATACAATTGCATGACATCTTATGCACAATGTTATGCCAGATGTTCAGTGGGGCAAGAGGGCTTTTACCTATCTGGCTACACAGGAAAGTTCAGCTCTGAAGGGGAAAGGAGAGATGCCTCTTTTGGCCAATTAATCATTCTTGTACATGAAAAAGGTTGTTTGAAATTTCTCAGAGTGGTTCCAGTTGTTAGAAGGAGTTTTAGGAAAGATGGATTAGTGGATATAACCAAGGTAATAACTGATCCAAAATGTACTTTTTCCCTGAGGTAGGTCTATAACTTATCAAAGCAAGTGTATGTTTACAGGTGATAACACCTTAAAACTGAATCACTTCTTCTGCATGTAGACATGACTTTTAAAGTGAATACATTTGGCCTGATTCCAGAGTCCTGACAGGCAGAAAGGGAAGGCAAATTCGTGGCTTTCACATAAGAAAATGCCTGTAGTAGTGCTACTCAGGGTTTGGGTGGAGGTGAGGCAGGCAGGGTTGGGTTTTTATTTTTGTAACAGAGGCCCAGGGTAATTCTCCTGAAGGATGCTCAGCAGGAAGAAGTGTGTCCATTGCAGCTGGGCTGAGCCAGGTGGGCGCTGCATTTTGGTTTCCTGGCAAGAAGCGGTGTTGGCTCACCACATCTGCTGCCCCAGGAAGGGTAAGAGACACAAGTTTGCTGCGGGAAGGCGGGAGGCAGCATGTGCTAGGGACCGGGATGCAGCCTGGCAATCCCACCCAGGGACCGCCGACTACACAGCTCTGGCCGGCAGCAAGGTCAAAGATCCTAGAGACACAGACCGCCACTGACGGTTTGATTTAAATTCATCCGTCTGGGTGACTTCTTAGGCAATTAGCTGTGCCTTGTGGGTAATCCACAGTTATATCCCTATAACCCAGGGGGCTGAGATTAAAAACTCTAAAATGATTTCTTCAGGCTGGAAAACTAAAAGCCTGAAACTGTGTGAATATCTGCAGAGATTGTGTTTCAGGGCACAGATTATGTCAGTAATCATTAATGTGCTACCTTTAGGTATCGCAAGAAAATTTTCCACTGTAGAGAAGAATTAGCAAGGTTAACTTTTTAGTGCTGGAAAATTATCAAGAAAAAAATAAATCAGCAAATACCTGTAAACACTCCTACTCTGCAGGTGAGATATCCCCAAACCACCTGTTGGATGAAAAACAAGCACAGCTATGAGAGAACTCCACTCAAATTACAGTGTAAAAAATAAAGAATGAGTCTGTGTGACTGACTGTACCATTTTAGCATTGCCAAACACCCTCAGAAAATTAAACTGATTTGACCTGACTGTATGCTTTATTTTTCAAACACATCTTTTTCTTGCTGAGAACATTTTTTCAAGAGTTTGTTCATCAAATTGCAATTATTTTAACATTATGATCCATGAGACTTCATGAGGTTAACCACAGATTTATTACTGTGATAGGCAAATAAAGCAAGTGCACCAGCTTCCAGTGGGTTCTGCTATCCCTGGAACCTGTTTGCAGCCCAGATGCTCCCTTCACTGCAGTGCAGTAATGCCTGAGCAGACTTTCACCAGCACTTCCCATTGCTCAGCCTCCGCGGCTACGCAGGTCCCAATGAAGTAGTAGGGCTCCGTGCTGGTGGGTCGATCCCAGTGAGTTACTGTTGCAGGAAGGAGACCTCCTAGTACCGCAAGCACAGTCTGAGCAATTCCTTGGGAGAGTTTCTCAGCATTGCTTTAGCTTCTTGCAGATTTTTTTTTAAAGTTTCACAGAACAGCTGAGGTTGGAAAGGACCTCTCTGGAGATCTTCAAGTCCAACCCCCCCCTACAAATGGTGTAGTGAGACTTTGCTGTCCCTTTCTGTAAATATCTGCTTTTAGATGCTTTGAATGAAATCATACAGAAGAAATCTACAAAAGCTGTTAAAATCAACCAAAGCTGTTAAATATCTGCTTTGAGATGCTTTGGGTCACCAGCTGAACAGCTCACGGACTGTAAACAAGTGACAATTCAATAAACATTTTGGGAACTTGTGATGATCTGACAGACTTGACTTTTGGCTTGTGCAGGCATGAACAACATATTTACTCAAAAGGGGGAAGACTGGCTTCTTTTATGGAAGGAGGTCACTGAGGCCTGAGGCAAAGGTACATCAAAGCACGGGCAGGACATCAAGTACATGAGCACTGCCATTGACTTCAGTGGGACTGCTCCCCAGCTGAGGGTGAAATCAACAGTTAAATGCTTTCCTGGGTTTGTGCTTTACCTTGCACAGATTTTTTAAGGCATGATTTCAGAGATATGGCTAATTTTTTTTAAGCATTAAGCAATACTTCATGCTATTGCAGACTAATGTAACAAGACGGGTTCACTTTATACACTAAATTAAAAAATAAATCTGTCCTCAGTTTTCACCTGAGTTTGACATTTCCCTTGCTCTCTTTGTGTATAAATTGCAAAGTTGTAGCCTAAAGGAAGGCGTTTGAAGAATTCTGTGTTTATAAATGGTCTATATTCTATTTTATATATGTAGGCAGCAGCTATAGTCTCCACTTTTAGGCCTGAGGGGAAGGCAATGGTTTCCTGCATCAGGGAGCCGCAGCTCCTGTCTGTAAGCAGGTACACAAAGCTCCCTTTAACTGGCTCGAAATGAGCGGTGAGATGAAACATGCCCACTGATGGTTAACAGATCTGTCCCTCAAGACTGCTTTTCGCCGAACATGGCATTTGTTTACACTCAGCTAAAGCTTTTAGCATTTTCGGGCCTATAAGAGGATTTGGCTGGTAGCCCTGCTGTTGATTGTCATATTCCCTAGCTAGAAATGTCAGTTACCACTTCTCTTTCTTCTTCCGTTCATTAAACTTTTTGTATATTTTCTCTATCGTTCCCAGGAATTAGTGATGACATGTGCCATTTGCATATTACTGTAGTTCTTCCAGGGGATGTGAGTGCACACAGAGCTTGCAGCTTTTAACCCACTAGGGATTCAGGGGACCAGGAGCGACATAATATCATCTGAATATTATTTGTAGCATCCTGTGTATAGAAAAACCTAGTGAAAAAATAAGAGCTGGTCAGCTGGAACTGAATATGCAGACATACTGCTTTTCTTTCATGACCTACCACTGAGCATTTTCTCTGCAGATGACAGGAAGGTATTTCTGGAAATCTATCACAGTATAACTATCTGGAAGGATCTTGCAGCTAAAACTGTTTAACCCACCCTTTTATCACTGTGTGGCACTGAGTCGTCAGTGTGGCCACACAGCTGATTTCTCAGATTTGCCATTGAAGAGCCCTCACAGGGTCGTTGCTTCATGCTGCCTGCCTCAGAAGTTACCATGGGCTTTCTCTGCTTCTCTCCTGTGCTAACGTACAGGGGAGAAATGCTCTCCCCCTTTCCTTAGGAAAGAAGACCTTCACAATATACAGAATACTCTGTCATGCAGGGCCAAGGCTCAAGCGCACAGAATTAAAGCTTCAGTCATGGACAGATGATGTAGCCCAGCTGCTGCTGATTCATGTTTGGTAGTTTCTATCCCAGATTGCTTGGTCCAGCCATTTTTTTCCCCCTGCTTAATTCCCAAACCCAAAGTTCACTGACAACTAGTTACACCAGCAGAACTGAGGAGGCAATAGCCTCAGGGAGGGTAGGAGCAAGCAGCTGGGCATTAGTAGCAGTTGACTTAATTTGCCTACCACAGCCGTCTTCGGCTTGTTGCAACAATGAACTGGAGGGGTTTAACTACACTGGAGTCATTTCACGTACATCTACCTAGCTAAAAGTTATAAGCTTGTCCTAGCTCATGAGCTAAGGTCCCTTTGGTGTCTAGAAAAGAGACAAGCACCTCCAGAAGGAAGTTCGTCTGTCTTAGGTGCTTTCAGAGTGGCTCATTTGACTGTCTTCCTGGGTGATGGTGAAAGCACAGATTAGAGCAACCAGGCTATGTGGATTGGTCTGGGACATCCAGGGATCGAAGGAAGCTTTCAAGCCATTATCTTGTCCAGATTTTAGTGACACTAGTGAATACCCTGCAAGGAACTCATCTAGGATGTGTCCTCCTTCTTGATATGAATCTTAGACCCCCCTATTCATTTCAAACCTGCAGTGGGACAGAAGGACACTTTCTGCCTGTCATGCTCTCTGACATGTTTGCCATTCCCATTAGAGCCATTAAACCTGTGTTTAGAGTCAAGCTGCCCTATCCCAGATGGCTAGATTAGACTATATTTCTAACTTCAGATGGTTAAAATCTAGGGAAATTGCATTTTTAATGGATAAATATGGTATAGACATGGCCACACTGGCTTTAAACTAGTTAGCTCAGAGTATGTTAGCAAGTAGCTACAGCAGCAGGGAGATCAGCTCAGGCTGCAAAACCTGCCTTTATAAAAAATTTTATCAAATACTCAAGCCAGCACTCCATTCAAGCAGGGCTGCATCCATGGCAGTATCCAGTAGCTACTCAAACTGTGAGGCTGTATCACACAAATTACCTATGTAGTAATGAAATGTGCATGATCTTACTCCCTGTCAGCCCCAAATGAGACTCCAGATAGCTTTTGACAAAGACTCTGCCCTAGAAAGGCTGTCGTTTATTGAAAGACCCGCAGTAATCCCAGCTCAATTTGTGGCCGGCGCTTGGCTTTTATGTATGATGAATTAGAAAGTGGGATGGTTCCTCCTCACACTAGAGGTTTCATTTTACTCTTCTTTGTGAGAAATTCCTCCCTTTCAACCTACAGACCTGGAAAGCATTTCAAAGCCTGTCCTGTTCATGTGATAGTTTGGTAACTCCTCAAGAACTGGTGAATTTAAAAAGTGACACTGTTCCCCGCTTTCAATTCCTGAAGCATATCTCAGGGCCAGTCAGATTGTTTCCATTTTGCACCACTTTTGGACTTTCAGAGATAACTTATTTGATCTTAGCTGGTAAAACAATGTAACTACATTTCTAATAATTCAACCAGACCAGTTGAACATCTTCTATGTCAGCATGAATACTGCAAAGGGAAAATCCTTGTGACAAAATCTTTATTGAAAGTGTCCTACAGGAACTTGCCCAAATTGCAAGTTGATGCTTGCTTTTTTCAAACACACCTGGGGTTTTTTTGGTTCTTTTTTCAGTGAAGTAGTCCCTTTAAAAAAATTCTATAACTATTTTTAAATTGCAAACTCTAATGTGCATGCTAGGCTGTACAACCTCCCATTATCCTCTGTACAGTCCAGTGAAATCTCTGCTAGACACCATATGCAACACAGCACAGCTGCTGTCGGATTCAATTTCATTAGCCACTTCCTGCGGCTCTGTGCTGTTGCTGGGACTCTCAGCCATCCTTCTTCCCTTCTTTCAGTTTACTCCCCCCCTCATTTATTCTCGGTAGAGTCATATACCGTAAGGTGCATCAGCTCTGGTGTCTTTTCTGAATAGTTTTCAAAAGAACTAGTACTCTTAAAGCATGCACGGATGAATGTATCCAGTTTCACAAAAGTATACATAAATTGATTGGAAAGAGGGAAGTTTCAGGCAATGGGCTCAGGGCCAGCAGGTAGCAGGGCTGCTTTTGTAGCTTGCACATCAGCAAATTATTTACACCACCTGAAAGTGCAGTGAGAACATTGATGGAGAAGGGAAGGGACTGCCATAATTTTGGAGCAGGGACACAACTTTTGTGACAATTCAAAAATGAGGGCATATGCTGAAACTGGCCACATTCTGCTCTCTGAGATGGTCTGCAAAGATATTAAGTTGTACAGGTTTCACAGAGTGCAATTTGGCTTGCTGTATATCCTACAGTAAGTTGTTTGCAGAGATTTGCTACCTTTGGATAAGGATGTTGTACTTGATCTGTTTGGAATGGAGGGTCTCCAGTGCAGATGGTCTTTCTTCATGATTGTACAGTATTAACCCAGTGGAAGTGGGTGGCTTGTCAATGCTATATTATAAGAACAGTAATGCTACTGATTTAGCAGGAGCTTACAGCTGCCTCGGAATTTTCTCCTTTTACATTTCACCTTTCAAGCTGGATTAGGCTCTTGAAGGAGCGTTTTGTCTTGTTTTGCAGTCATTTATTTGTCCTTTTCCCATTAGTTTACAAAACATGATCTATTAATTTTTAAGTGCACAAAATAATTTTTGATTTTATAACAAATATTAACACTTTTTTTTTTAATAGCTGTAGCTTCTAAGTATTTCTTGGATAAAGATTTGAATTTGGCACACAAATAGTTCCATGGCCTGAAATCTTCCAGCATTTCAGCAGCTTGGTGAAAGTCCATTTTCTTTTGTCCAGATTATCACAGTTAAGTATATGCGGCTTTTGTAGAAAACACAAAGTGATTGTTTTCCTAACTATCTGCCTCTCAATTTTCTCCTGCCTCTGTGCATGCTTGTGTAAGTAACCTGAGATGAGTGTTCAGTCTCTGAGGCTACAACTATTCTAGTAAATTAAAAAGTGGCAAGGAATGTTCCCAGGCACTGGGCTTCAATTGCCTGTACTCCTAAATGTTTAAAAAGGTCCCAGGAATGGTTTTGGCTCACGTCAAATAGCACTCTCCTGGGCAATACCCAGGCATGGTCTGAGGGTGAGCAAAGGACAGAAAGTCTTCCTAGTGGGCAACCTGACTGCAGGGACCCTGCTTTGTAGGGCAAGAACGTGATGATGTGAACCCAAGTGCCAGTTGCGCTCACTGCCAGGGAGTGGTTCCAAGCACATTCAGTTTATTAGTTCAGACACAATTTGAGTGGTATTAGGGGACCTCTACCTCTTTGATATTTGAAGGACCTATAAAATACCCCTCTCATTTCAAAGGAACTGTTAATGGACTCACAGAAACTTTGATGTACCAAGACACTTAACCAAGTAAGCAGTTCTGTGACAGTCAGCAGCGTAACTCATACGCTTGAGGTCAGCTCCATCCTCATCACATCTCTGGGTTGGAGCCTAAAGTATGTAAGCTTTGAGCTGTCTGGCCTCACTGAATTTGGATCTTCACAGGACAGTCTCTTATTACATTGTGAAAAGTATCTGAGGAGAAAAAAAGAGAAATTCAGCCCAAATTCAGAAATAAGGCCTTTTTCAGTACAACTGCTCTCTTCATCTGTAGTGAAATATTCAGTTTCTGGCCACTTGTACAGTTACTCTAGATCTAACTTGCATAGTGTAGAAACAGAAAAAGGCATCAGGTGATGCCTCATGTCACCTGTCTCAGCAGACTAATGACAGCACCCATGTTGTCATCCAAATTAGCATCTTCAAAATCGCACAGCTTAGGGACAAGGCCCATATAGATGAAGGCTAACATGGCTGACTCAAAACTGGTAGGTGTCATTCACATCTTAAATGATAAAACAGAAAAGTTAGTACATCAGTCACTGATGAAAAGAAAGTAAGTCATTCCACTTAATTTTAAGCATCTGAAAGCTAGATCTCCAATCTAACCTAGCTTAGGTTTCCTTTGAGAGAGAAACTACACTAAAGGGAAGTTTTAAGAGTGGTCTTAAAATCAAAGGCTTCTGAACATACCTTGAGGTTGTTGTACACTAAAGACCTGACTTTTACATAGCTAGAAGTGAATCCTACTTTAAATCCTTACATCAGGATTTGGATATCTTTCTGACAAATAGGTGCTGTTTCAGTTAGATATAATGGGTCTGGAGTTATTCAGTGAAATTGTGTGATCTATGTTCATATTAGAGGAACTTAGCAGTACCTCTTGGTTTAAAAGCTACTGGTCCATGAAATTTTGCAAAGATATGACATGCACTGAATGAAACAAGCAACACATATAAGTAGGCATGCTATACACACAGATGACTTTGCATGTTTGTGTCTACCAGAATCCAAATCCACATATTCAGCATCAGTATTTGACATGGCGTCATTTGGTATTGGACGGCCTTTGTGCCAAACAGCTAAAATGACAATGTTGTTTTGAATGCGGGTCTTGGTTGCCTTCATTGCTGCTTGTAAGAAGTGTTAGCAGAAACTTTGCCATAACACAAAGGGATTCCCAGGTAGATAACTGAGCTTTGACGATCATTTATTCACATGAAACTCTGGATGTAGTGACAACTCTAGCAGACTCAGGGTGGCCAAGCACTCAGTGCAATAACTAAACAATACAGCTCTGACCAAGAAATAGGCATCTTCTGCTAGGATGGATTAGAAGGGCATCTGAGAAAGCTGACAGAAGATTAGAAAAGATAAACATTTTTTTGCCACCTTTATCATCACTTATCAACAATGACAAACCTCTGAAAAGTGAACTGTAAATCTTGAGTCCCCAGAAGTGGAGAAGTGAAATCTGGGGAAATAAAATCTGTGTAACCTATGGGGAAAGCTGTTGGTCCGGGCCAAAGGCAAAAGGTTGCTATGAAGGGAGGGCAGACAGAATACTGATGTCAAGAAAAAGCAGCTAGTAAAAGAAGAGTCTGGCTATTTATTCAGACCAGAGGAAGCCCAGAACATTGTGGGCTAATGTGGCATCCTTGTGAGGACCAGGCTGGTGGCCAGCCTCAGTGCCATGCAGCTTGTCTGGTGGTGTTCTTGCACGGTGTGTGCCTGTGACAGCTCCCATAACACCAGTTACAACAGGAATGGACTGGGAAGGATGCACAGAGGTTGCTGGGAGTACCTATCAGAGTAACAGGATAATCAGTCCAGCCTGATATAGTAACAAGTAGACAGTAAATAGTCTGGGTGTGAAAGAACAGACCTGCCATAGCTGTATAGCTTGATTATAAATAGCTGGGCATATGGACTTCTAGTACTTATTAAAGACATTTTACCTTTCCTTCTGCTTTGGATTAAAAACCAACAACTTTTTAGAAAAAAGACCAGCAGCTCTGTCAGATGAGGATTTTCTAAGTCCAGGGAGCACAACAGCCTCAAAGTGGGAAACACGAAAGTTAATTGCTGCTTCTCTTCTCCTACCCCTTCCCCTTGAACAATTTGTCATATCTGATTGAGGCTGGCTGATTTTATAGTGCAGATGACAGGTCTAGGCAGGCAGTGCTGCTTGTACAGTAGGACTAGAAGGGAAGCCCAGGCAAATCTGTGCCAGCTCATGAAGTTAAAACAATTTTGCATATAAAAAGGAAACCATAACTAATTAACACCAGGCAGGTGGTCTAGCTGGAAAACTAAAATCCAAACTAGCTCACAAGGGAATATGGGACTTGGCACATGAAACTGTAACTGAAATCATCTCCCAAGACCAGCCAAGTGAGAGCAGAGCCAACTACCCTTACGAAAAAATATGCCTGTGCCAGTCATTTCTGGGAAAAACAAGCCAAGGACAAATGACTGCAGCTCTCAGAATGAGCATGAATGCATTTAGTCTTCAGGGCTTTGTTTCTGAAAGAGTTTTTTGTTAAATGCTAATCTTATTTGGTCAGATTCACAGCAAGATCAAAATCAGCCTTCATGGTGCTTTAAGAAAATCAGCATGGAAGACGATTGGGGGGTTATCATATTAAAACAAAGAGGAGGGTGTGAAATTTATGTTAAATTTGGGTGGAGCTTGGAGGAAGCAATAGGCCCTGCTGAATTACAAAAGGAAAAGCAGATACCAGCAAAGTACAGAGCTGGCTATATATCAACTACAGTATCAGGGATTGTTACCAGAACAGGGGGAGGAGGTTTTGTTTGGAGGAAAGAAATGGAGAAAGTGAGATTTGTGAGGTGAAAGGCTCTGCTCTTACACTGAAAATAAGGACTGATCAAATACAACTACAGTGTCTTAAAACTTATCATGAGTAGCGTATGGGCTTTGGGAAACTGGACACCCAGGTCATATTTTCAACTGGTGGCCCTTAGGGATACAGAAATTATTCTCTCCCCTCAAAATCCTGAAATGTAATCCTATGACGCACCTAAATGAGAGAGCAGACTGATGGGGACTTACCCGCAAGCTAGAGAAATAGTTGATAGATTTGGACTTTTAAAAGCTTATGAGAGCTTGCAAATGTGTAATGTAACAGCATGTGCAAAGCCCCAGCTATTTCTGCTGTTGCCGGTAGATTATTCCACTCACCTCACTATACCCGTGGACAGAGTATGTGTGGTTCTCCATGTGAAAAACTTCAGCTGTACATTTAAAGCATACTAAAAATACCGCCTGTAAGGTCAATTGACTGTAGTTTAATGGGGTCCTTTGGCAAGCAATTCAGTGAAGGGCTAATTGTAATCAGCGAGCAGGAAAAGTAGCTCTTTAGCTTTAATCAGCCTCATGGTACCATTTATACCTACTACTATAAACACTATTATGGTAATTCTATAACAATTCATGTTCATACTTTACTAAGATTAAGATTGTTCTCCTTTACACTGCAATGTTCTCATGCAGTCACTCACATATGTATAGCATTATACACATGCCTAAAATACAAAGGGCCAAGCTCTTAGATGGTCAATACTGGTGTAACCTACTGATGCCAGGTGGAGCCCATATACTTGCATGAAATCCCCACCTTGCAAATATTTTTCAGCCCTATTTAAATATGTACAAGGCACGGCATAAAATACTGAGGTATCAGGGTTTGCTTGTAAAGAAATTTTGGGGCCTGTAATGATGTCTTCTGCCAGATCAAACTGGAGCACTTGAAGACCTAACTGTCCTCATTTCTCCATTGCCGGCTCACTGGACCTTCTCCTGGCCTTCAGCTCTGCGTTACGCAGGCCACTCAGGGTAAATGTGGCCAGACAAAGTTCAAAACTCATCATCATGGTTTGAGCTAATCCACTAACCCTGTGTGGAAGCAGATTAGGAACCACTCACCATGCTTACTGCTGAGGCTCTGTTGGCATAGCAAACGTCTGTCAGGGTGAGTAACATCTCCTGGCACCACAAGGTTTGCAAGATAAATGTGTCATGCATAAGAGAAATGTGCCCAATCATAACAGCTAGTTCTTCCCTTAGGGAGACAGAAAGGAGAAGTGATTTGTCACAAAAGGCATAGGAAACTATTTCATCTAGAAAGCAGCATGGAGGCTAAGATTGGGAGGACATGAAAAGGGTAAAGTTAATGCCAGAAGTTGGAGTGGCAGCATAAGAATACATTTTATAGCACTTAATGCATGAGAAGGGCTGTCAAACTTCTGCACCAGGCTGGGAATAGACCATGCAGGAGCTAGCATTCGTTTCATCAAGACAAAAGGAGAGTTTAATCCCTTTTTCATATCATGTTCTCACTAAATAACTGCTCCCAAGACATTGCCCTGCTAATTTCTTGTGTCCCTCCAAAAGTCCTCAGTTCATAAAGAATAACCTATTTAAAAAAAAGAAGAGCAATCTGACAACTGTGCAGTTGGCATCTCTTTTCTTTCTATGTTCTACTTTAAGCAAAATACTGTCCTTCCAATAGGCAACAATCCTCTCTGAATGGGAGCTAAACCAGCTGCGTACCATTGTTTTACAGCCCCATACCATCACTGACCTGGTGCAGAAAACTATCTACTCAAATCATTTGGGAGCCTTCTATAGTTTGTGCACAGAAGAATGATGGACTAATTTATACAGTCATCATAATCTCTATAGAAACACTTCTCATTGTCTTGAGGGAAACATATCTGAATCTGTAAGAACCTTTATTGCTTATATTAAAGTTATTCTCTTGGACAATTATCATACCTGTTGACTTGGGCATTCACTTGAAACCGAGCTATTAAAAAACCACCCTGAGGTGATCTTTGTAAAACTTTTAATTATTGAGTTAAATAAAACATCAGTTGTCTTTTAATGAAATATGTCACTGCATTCAGCCTTTCCCTTGGGTTTACCAGGTGCATTCAAATAAACACTTAGACACAGCTCTGTTATTATCATTATTACATTTATAGTGCCAGATAAGTGCCTGTTGTATTCTAGAGAGAGACAGATAGTAGTCTAAGTATGCTTGGACTATTCAGCAATGTAAATGAAAATCGCAGGAAAAGAGGCCCTAGGAGAATGAAATAGAAGAAGGTCAGTGTTTGGCTCCCATAGAGCAAAGCTAATAGTCTGTATTGCAAACTAACATTGCGTGGCTATGGAAAAAGCCATGTGCTTTAATAAGAATGTTAATTAATGTGTTCATCCTATTCTCTGACCAATTTCATAGAGATGCCAGACCTGAAATACTCCCAAAGTACAGGAAAGCAATGCCCAGGGCTGGACTATTCCTCTGCTAGGATACAACTGCAGTGCATATGGCACCGAGCCCAGGCACACTGAGAATCCCATTATGGCTTTGTTGTGCATGAAGTCCAAGGGAAAAGAGTGTCCAAAATGGCCTGGGAATCACATTATGGAACTTCACAGAGTTTGCCCAGAGGCCTTAGATGCTCCCATCCCTGTCAGGGCACATGCTGGCTGCATACGTTCAAGGCCCTGACCCCTGGCAGGGGCAGAGGCAGCACTGGAGACAGCCCCTGCTTTGTGAAGCAGGAGTGGTCCTTGGCAGGATGAAGTGCTTCACTGATGTAAAGCATGTTCTCTGTCTTTTACTAACAGTATAGTGACAGGGTAACGTCTTTGCTATCAGAGTGCTGCTGTTTTGTAACCACTTAAAACAATGGTTACCCTGCGAGGGAAGCAATATACGCTTAGATGATACATATGCTACTGCTGGACTTGACCCAAAGCACACTTTGGGTGAAATCAGAGTCATCCCATTTGCCTCCCTGGGATTTAGATGATGCCAGTTTGGCTCTCTGACCACCAGGCACAGTTTGTACTGTTCATGCAGATTATATTGTTACCCTTTTCAACTTGATTAGCTATGCCAAAAAACTGGAGGCTTGAAGGTTATTCTCTTTAAAAAGAGAAACTGATGATGGAGTCAGGTAGCTTGTATGCAGTTCTCTCTGGCTACAAGCCCTGTGTTCTTGAACCCAGGTAGTATTAAGCAATGGGAGACAACTTTGATTTTAGCTGCAAAACTTGTAGGACAGCTTCCCCATAAAAGCTCTTTTTCCTCTTGTTGACTTTACTGGATCAGACCATTCTTCAACTTCCTTTCTGCTTTTGAGCTTCCTGCCGCTGCATCTGCACAGCCTTTTCTACAAGGAGCAAAAGCGCACACACACACACACACACACACAAATGCATATACACACATCCAACTATATCCCACTTAATGTAGGGCCAAAGCCCTTCTGCCCAAATTGTTCACATTTTTGAGCAGGATCTTACACCCCTTTGAGTGGAGGCGCAGGCTTGTGTTCTGGTTTGGGAAGCTGCTATCATTTCAGCTACGTACTTCCACAGAGGCACTTAATAGTTTTTTCCAGCCTTTTTAAATGAAGGGTGGCAGCTTAGTCCACTTCCTTCGGTGAATTCATGCCCAGCCTGTTTCAGACTGCCTATTTCACTGTAGCCATTCCTCAGACTGCCTGATTCTCTCCATACATTGCTCTTTCATTTGGTATCGGATTTTCTGCACGTTTTGTGTATTTTATGCACTATGAAAATCAATAAAACAGATTGAACAATGAAATGTTAATGAATAACAACTGAGAGATGGCAGCTGTTTCATTTTAAGATGCTTTTAATCTCCATTACCATAGCCAACAGCATGCTCTTGAATGACAATTGTTACCAAGACAGACATACTGCCCTCGTCACTAACGATAAATCTCTGAAAAAACTACTCAGCTGCAGCATTGCTGTGAGTGACGTGAGTCTGTTCAGTGAAGCTCCTCCACTGAAATCAAGGAGTCTCTGTGCAGGATTGGTTTCAAACACCCAGATCTGTGGGGAATCATTCCATGAAGCGACTGAAGCAGCACAGCCCAGGCTCTTTCCGTGTCTGCTTATCTGCCTAGGGACACACGGGAAAGTTAGGGCAAACCAGCTTAAGGTGGGAAGTCACTGCACATAAATTACAGCATGCTAATCCCTTCCACAGATGCTCTCATTTAGGTGTAAAATGGTTTAAGGTTATTGAAGTTCCATGCCACCCTTGGCAGGATTTATTTACATTTCCTGTAGAAGGCTGTGGTTTGATGTTACAAAATGGTCAACAGTGATACCAGCTTAAGATAAATTTCCTCAGTTAAAAAACCAAAATATAACATGGTAAAAAAAAAAAATTTAACTGGTTTTGCATCCAGATCAGTTCGCCTATCTTACTCACAATGAACTCACACAAATAGCATGCTAGAAGCTCTCCTTCTTTCAGATTAAGTTTGTTCTAGATACATTGAGGTTTTATGTCCATCTTTTACTTTAAGCAGTTAAGGGTAGTCCCGTTGTAATCAATCTTGTTCAATTCTGCCCTACTTACTAGCATACTAATTGCAAAAGTAATTTCAAATGAATGCCCTAATTAGCTAAATACGTACATGCATAGTTAAGGCAGAAACAAAAGAATGCCCGTTCACAAGTTTTCCTCATCAACCTGTACTTCTGCAAACCCTTTAAGTACTTGCACAGTTGCAGTGAAGCCTAACACAGAATCAGTGAATAACGCAAAGGTAGTGGAGTCTTCCTGGTTAGTGAGGTATAGTTCAAGAAGTGTAAAGCTCACCTTACTGAGATTGGTGTATTTATTTGGTCAGTAGGTACCTTGGACTTGTAGCACCTCAGAAAACACCTGGGATCACAAGTCTCCATAATTAGGCTTCTAGCTCAGAGACCTATGTGGAGATTAGAAGTTTAGGGACAGGAAGAGAAGAGTTGGAGCCAGAGTGCGAGCATGCAGGAAGCGGAAGGGAAGTGTGTGAGAAACCAGCTTGGAGTGGTAGCAGTTGAAATCCCTCTAGGAGCTCCAGGAAACAGGCCGGGGTTTGGCAATCTCAGGAATTAGACCTGGAGGTGATTCCTTGACGTGGGGATGGACGGGAGCTTCTTCCTGTAGTAGGGAAAACCTCATTAACTCTACGACAACACAGCAGGAAATACTGAGCTGGTACTGCCTGACCAAACAAGAGGCAATGACCTTTATTCTGCACTTTGCTGTGGTTGGACACACTGGACAAATACTGGGAAATCTGCCGTTAAAGTATGTGGGACTATTCAGGACTATTAATCTCCATTGCTAAAGAATGAGTCGACACAACTCCAGTGCATTTGAAAATGTTTGAAACTATTTAAAAATTCCCTTTCACTAAACCTATTATCTGTTTAAGATTATTTCAACATTAGTCAGTAACATTCTTTGAATAATAGACAAATGTCCATCTCCCTGGCAAAACTCACCTTGATCTGTATTATCATTTAGACTCCACCTGAAAACATCATTAATTTAAATAAGCAATAGAGACTGAAATAAAATTCCATTCATGCTTAACTCTCCAATGTGGTTTTGAAAAACCTTTCTTCTTTAGCCAGTCTTATGTTACATGCTGGATGGTCTTTGCTTTGACCACCTCATAAAAAAAGGCTCATAAATACTTTTCATGTGTTATTTAAACTAGCGGTACTCCCTGAGGCACCATGCTTTTATTTTTAAAAATCCTTTGTGTATTCCTAAAGCATTTCTAAACCAGTAGCAGAGGTAAATGTGTATTTTAACCCAGGAAAGCCATGTTCTGTCAATATTAGACCACAAATTTTCTTACTCCATGCTGATAAAATAAAACATCTCTAGCAACTTCCACCTGATTTATGTGCTTTCCTTCTAAAAATCATCAATTTCTGAGCATGAGTGAAAATAGCTGAAATGATTTTGCTTGACTAGTTGCTTTCCAAAACCAAAAATGCATTCCTAGTACGCTACCACAGGCACAAGCAACAGACCAAGAGCCTCTGCCCTTGCTGCTGCTTGGGAATGCTCTGAAGGAAGGAGGGGTGCATGACAGCAGCACCTGGGATGGGCGAGAGCTTGCCTGGAGAAGAGTGGGACTAGTACAGGTGTGGTGGGCAGTGGCCATAGGCACATAAAGCAGGTGGGTAGATGGGAATGCAAAATTTCACCTGATATAAGAGACATTTTGTTTTCCCCAGCTCACAAGTGTAGACGCCAGTAGAATTAAGTTCTACTGCAAGCAGAAGAACCGGGACTCACAAAGTATAGGAAACAAAAAATATACAGCAATATTGATGGAATATTACATTTAACAAAATCAAATGTAAAGTAGGATTTAAACCAAAATGATTAGAAACTACACAGGCAGAATAGGCATTAGACAATTGGATAAACGCAGATATTCCAGAAAATCTAGAGTGGTTCTTCCGTGTTCTAATTGTGCTCCACAT
This sequence comes from Harpia harpyja, assembly GCF_026419915.1. NCBI lineage: Eukaryota > Metazoa > Chordata > Aves > Accipitriformes > Accipitridae > Harpia > Harpia harpyja. The sequence goes on from NC_068944.1 coordinate 43,192,088, forward strand.
TTATCCATCAACATGGAAAGAAAACCCCAACAAAACTCTTTTTGGCTCACAGCCTGAGCATATTCTTCTTGGCAATTTATAACAAGTGAGCTTCTTTGATCACAAATTAAGGCAGAAACAACATTGTCCTGAATGACACAGGTGTCCTCATCCCAGCCACCTTGAAAGACCCAGGCTGTGGTGCCCACGTGAATATGCTGACAATAAAACCAAGAGAGAGAAGGCAGGATTTCCAAGCTAAATCTTTTCCTTAGACACTGCTGCTGTGGCAGCATCTCCTTTGACACACGGAGGTCAGCTGGTAATAGGGGTAGCATCTTCCCTTTTGCTCATGGAGTTTGTAATCTCTGCCAGCACGTGACAGGCCTTTGAAGGTTCACGTTACTTTAATGGATAAATCCCTATTAAACAATTTTGCATCCTTCAGAAGAACCTGCAAAGCACTAGCTCTTGCTGAGAAACATCACTAAGACTCACTTACAGCTTTAGAAGTAGCTGACTTGCTAGATACTATATTTTAGAACAAATGTTACAGAAAACAGTTTACATATTATTTTTAATAGTTGTTTAACCAAATGGTTATATTTTCAAGACTTCCTTTCCATTTATCCTCACAGTTTTTAAAAAACAAATACTGAGGTAAACAAACTAATCAACTCCCCTGCTCCTTGCCCAGCCATCCCAATTACTGGGTAGCCAATCAGGCATGAAAAATATGACAAAGAAAAAGAGATTTACGAGGGATTGGGGATTATATTTAGTAAGGGAGAGAGAAAAGTGTCGTCAGAACTGGTCTAATAACACTGGAATTGAAGGAGTTATTTCTGTATAACTATTTCTTCCTTCCTCCCTCACACTCAGATCGTTCCCTTCAGACAAAAGCAAACCTTTTGCAACACCCTTACCATTTAGCTGGCGCAGTAGTTCTAGGATTCAGTTCCAGTTCAAATTTCATGAAATGTGAAAGGTTGCTGGGCTGTAATTATCTGGCACACACCTTGACAGTAGCCAACATGGGAGCCATGGCCAGGAGCAGAGGTGGAGTTACGAGCTTTGCTCGTAGGAGGATTTCTCCTCCAAATATCTTACCAAATTCAACAAGAGATGAGGTTCCTCCTTGCAAGGCCACCAGTCTTGAATTTAGAGGGGTGGGAGAGCAGGAAGTGTCATCTCCATATACTTTTGCTGTGTGGTCACCACGGATGACCATTTTCTCTACCTCTTATTGCACCCCACACACCACGTGGAAAGCCAGATCCAGGCCACAATGGCACCCTCTCAAGGGACACAGAAATTCAGCAGAAGGAGGAGGAGAAGAAGAAGGAGGTGGACTGTCTCACAAACATCAGGACATCTGGTTGATCCACTGGGACCTGTGGGGAGTAAAGAAAATAAAACAATTGAAATAGAAATAATACTACAATTAAAATGGAAATGTACATACAATAAAATACTGACATCACTGAAAACATTTGACATTTTTGTATATCGGAGAAGCACACAATGTTTCAAAAGTGTAATCATGCCAGTGTCCCAACAGCTATTTTGTGTTTGGTATTTTCTTTACTCAGAGGTAAGAGACATCAGATAGAGTAGGTAAGTCACTTAGTATGACTTTGGGAATCAGAGGATACAACCCAGCCATGCTGGATACTGGAGCTGCATCGGTCCTTGTTCTCTTTCCAATACACTACTGCTGACTCACAAAAGATATCAGCTCGAACTGGAAAACGTTATTTCCATGATGTGCGTTGGTTGGACAAAAATTGATAAGGATAGGGGCTTTTTGCTGCTGGCCATATTCATGCTTTGCTTTGCTATAGGACCTAGGGCAGTGTCCAGGGGATGCACATGTTGTACAACTCTGCACCGTGTTCAGTATTTTAGCTCTAGCTCTGAAGGTGCTAGAAGCCCTGCAAGTGCAGCAGAGGTGTGAGCAAAGACCACTGATTCAGCAGAGGGTCATACGTGGCTGCGTTGCAGTCGGATGAGCCCGGCTGCTCCTGCTGTGGAGCACTGCCTGCTCTCCCTTTCACTCCGGAAAGAGGTGGGTTAAGCCCCAGCCAAACTATTACAAGATATTTCAGCTAACATGGACTCTAAAATTAATCACAGGTGCTGGCATGGCATGCAACATGCTCTCTTAGCCAAATAATTTCTCCTAGCCTGACATCCTTTCTCCCAAACTGCTGCCTGTCTTTTAGTTTCAGGGAGATAAGTAATGATTGCTGTCTTTCCATCAGTTATGTTATTCAACAAAAACCCATTTATTTATTTTACTGCTTTTTATTTATTTTTTTTAAAGATCCAGAATGGTCGTTATCTACCAAGCATCCTCAACAACTCCTAAATGAATAGTAGAGTATTTGCAGACTGATGCAGTCAGCATCTGGCAAGCTGAAATGCTGTGGCAAAGTTGCAGAGACCACAAGCTAGGTTTGTGGGCAGAAGCTTTTACCATTATCCTATTTGGTTTTTTGGGTCTTTGGTTTTTTCAGCAGCTGTGCCAATTAGTGTTACTAAACCATGTTTCTTTAGGATTTACTGTCTGTGCTACAGAGTTGAGGATTTGGGGAGTTCTGGCAGAACAAAACATCAGTGCTGATGGATAAATAAAATGACACAGTTGCATGGGTTCAACTTTTGGCTGAGTGATTTCAAATCATAGCAGTGCCTTTCCATTTATATTTGTTTGCCTTCCTCTTTGCAGCAAAGAAAACTACAAACCACTGTAGGTTTACAAGAATATATAAGGATGTCAGAGTTGGTTATAGGCTGACCGCTAGGGCTCCATAGTTTATTTTTTATGGGCTATATCACTAACAGCATGCTTAATCTATGTTTTGGAGAACAAATGATTAATTTTATTTATACACTTATTGCAATTGGTTCCTCCTGGCATTGTTTAGACAGGCTTAAATTTTGCACACTGTTGTTACGAGTATTGTAATGAGTTTGAAACAAAGTCTTTCTTCTAGCCACAGACATAAATACATGGTATTTTGTTTATTTTACCCAGGCCACCTTTGGAAAACACTCAACATGAGGATGAAACAGAAAATTCTTTTACAAATGAAGATATAAAATGAATGAGACATGAGGATCTGACATGTGACTCAGTGACTTGAATTTAATAAACAGGAATCCAACCTGCATGGAAAAGCCAATATGCCATGACAACAAGCCACAGTTCTGCCATTTCACAGTTCACATTCTTGCAGCATTACTACACTGAGTGTGAATATAGGGAATTAATATTATGTAATACCAAAAGACCAAGGCCAATGGAGCTGAGGAATGTACTCTACAGATATATGAAATAGGGCTGTATACGGAATAGCTTGAACCTAGCCATGGCAGCACACTCCCTGCACTTGTGGTGTCGAGGCTGTGTATTGGGTTTGTGTGGCAAGGTTTTGGCAGCGGGGGGCTACAGGGGTGGCTTCTGTGAGAAGCTGCTAGAAGCTTCCCCCATGTCCGACAGAGCCAATGCCAGCCGGCTCCAAGTCGGACCCGCCGCTGGCCCAGGCCGAGCCCATCAGTGACAGTGGTAGCACCTCTGGGAGAACAGATTTAAGAAGGGGCTAAAGGTGCTGCACAACAGCAATTGCAGCTGGAGAGAGGAGTGGGAACATGTGAGAGAAACAACCCTGCAGACCCCAAGGTCAGTGAAGAACGAGGGGGAGGAGATGCTCAAGGCGCCAGAGCAGAGACTGCCCTGCAGCCCGTGGGGAAGACCATGGTGAGGCAGGCTGTCCCCCTGCAGCCCAGGGAGGTCCACGGTGGGGCAGATATCGACCTGCAGCCCATGGAGGACCCCATGCCGGAGCAGGAGGATGCCCGAAGGAGGCTGTGACACCATGGGAAGCCCATGCAGGAGCAGGCTCCTGGCAGGACCTGTGGATCTGTGTGGAGAGAGGAGCCCACGCTGGAGCGGGTTTTCTGGCAGGACTTGTGACCGCGTGGGGGACCCACGCTGGAGCAGTGTGCTCCTGAAGGACTGCACCCTGTGGAAGGGACCCACGCTGGAGCAGTTTGTGAAGAACCGCAGCCTGTGGGAAGGACCCACGTTGGAGAAGTTCATGGAGGACTGTCTCCCGTGGGAGGGACCCCACGCTGGAGCAGGGGAAGAGTGTGAGGAGTCCTGCCCCTGAGGAGGAGGAAGTGGCAGAGACAACGTGTGATGAACTGACCACAACCCCCATTCTCTGTCCCCCTGCACCGCTGGAGGGGAGGAGGTAGAGAAAATTGGGAGTGGAGTTGTGCCTGGGAAGAAGGGAGGGGTGGAGGGAAGGTTCTTTAAGATTTGGTTTTATTTCTCATTATTCTACTCTGATTTTGATTGGTAATAAATTAAATTAATTTTCCCCAGGTTGAGTCTGTTTTGCCCGTGATGCTAACTGGCGAGTGATCTCCCTGTCCTTATCTTGACCCAGGAGCCTTTTGTTATATTTTCTCTCCCCTGTCCAGCTGAGGAGGGGAGTGATAGAGCGGCTTTGGTGGGCACCTGGCGTCCAGCCAGGGTCAACCCATCGCAGGTTGATAATGAGTAAGGTGAGCATGGACCCATACCCTGCTGCCCTTGCTTCCTGACTCATTGTGCCACACGACTGATAGAAGGTGGTGGTGATTGGCAGCTAAAATACTGATTTCTGCATACATGTAGGTTCACAACAGAGTCTATCTGAAGATGGGTGGGAAGGACACATGGTGGCCCTCGGCCCATTTCGGAACTCCGCGTAGCCACACTGATACTAACTGTGCAACTGATGCTGGAAGTGAAATCCGAGTGACTGGGAATGGAAACACACTGGTTAGAGATCTCGGGCATACTTGTTGTAGGCGTTTAAGCATGTTCATGTACCAATTCAGCCACAAATGTACTGCATCTTAGTTAGCTTTTCTCAGTTACCCTCTTGTAGATTAAAAGCAATGTCATTTGGTTATTTAGGTGGATTAGTAAATCAAAGGGCCAAAAGCGATACCTCAATCTCTCTACAGAATTGTGGGAATAATTGGATTTAACCTCAGCCTGCAGCTGTCCTTCATTTTTGATTCAAAGTATGATTCAAGGGGGTCTACTTTCCATTTCCAGTTAGAAAGGAGTGGATTAAATTATTTTTTTCCATCTGTGAGAGCCAAAATCTCCCTATGCTTTATACCTCTGAATGAACACAAACCCCTGAATCTCACCTACAAGCCTAATAAAGTCTAATTAACAGACTGATTTGAAAGCAGCGTTCATAGCTCACCTTCAGATTTATGTTGCACAATGAAGCATTTACAATAGTCTATTATTCTTTTGCATAACAATTAGGTTATCATTTCAAATAAGATTTTTATTTCTACAAAATTATGGGTAATTAGTTTGTCATCTGGATAGTAAAACCATCTGTCCAGATGTATTCCCACCAGGAAACTGAGGGTTTAGAAATCCCATGTACTTCCACACTTTAGAACGATACCGCAAATATTCAGCAGAAAGCCACTGTCTAAGAATTAAACCGGTGTCTTGTGGAACAGACTCCTTCTGCCAGCATGTTTTCAAAATTACTAGAATGGTTTTAGTAACCTGACCAGAGACAACATAACCATTCAGAGTCCTGCCAGAGACCTACACAAGGTTTGAACATCAGTCTATATTTGGTACAGATGAAAGAGTAATTAGAAGCCTGTGGAAAATATTAGTATCTGAACTGTTAACTTTTCCTGCACATTTCAGGTACAGCATTCTCCATCTCAGAACAGAAGGAAATGTATTATATACTATTATGGAAGTATTAAATAGCCTCTGTCTCAGATGTCAATGTTTAAAACACTGGGGTATCATAGAATATGGAGGAGGACATTACACCTAGTAGGAAGAAGTTAAAATGGCAAGAACAGGGTCACAGAAGATAAGACAGGCAATGACAACACTGCACAGACAAATGTGGGAGAAAAGATGGCAAAAAAAAAAAAAAGGAGCATGAGGTCAGTATCTTCTCTCATCACCCAGCGGCCCAGCTCAGGACTTGGACTGCTCAGCAGGAAAGAGGAAATAACATCAAACCACATTCCCAAGCATAACAAGGTTCAAGAACCAAATAAAAGTCTTCAGAAAAAGCTCTGGCTCAGGGTTGCCATAGCAATCATCAGGTTTGTCTCACTTCTATTCCTAGTGGAAAAAAAGAGCAAATATTAAGCAAAAATGCCAAAAAGCTTTCAGGGTCTGCTACAGTTACAGATCTACGCAGATGCCCATAACTTTTATAGAAACCAATGGGTGACCCAATGTCTGGGATTTGTAATAGACAGTTTACATTCAGGTTTTGATAGAAATTTAGTCTTTGACTTCAATGGAAGTAAATTTATAGCCACCATAAATAAATTCCAATTCTGCTAATCTGTAAGAAAGAAAATCACAAAAAATAGTTCAGAAACTGAACTTCTCAGCTGTCATTTAACACACAAATATATCAGCCTGTTGCCGATGTTAGGCAAGAACAGGCAATGGTAACAAAAGCACCTTCAGTCCCAAGAAGATACTAACATTGACTTTGTTACCTGCTGTGCGCATCCATCTCCTGGTTTGGGTCTTCTGCAGGGAAATGCCCGAAGACCCTCAGCAAATTCCTCAGACCTGCTGATTCACACAGCAACTGGAACAATGGGGACAGGAATCAGGTGGCATAAGAGTAAGTATTTGAGAAATGCTGGACCAAAAGATTACAGAAGGACGGATTTCAGTCAGACTGTAAGAACACAAAAAAGGATTTCTAACATTCACAAGAACTGATTTTTTTTCCACACAATGGCCATTTAAAAGGGATATTGCAACCTTGATTACTCCTGTTTTCATTTTATTTTGTTGAACTTTCCTTGTCTTCTAGAAAACTAAGTATACAGTTTAGGGGTTTTTTTTTTCAACTCTTGTTCAAATACTTTCTGTCTTAAAACAAAAGAGCTCCCGGAAGGCTGTTACTGGGGATAAATCTGGGCCTTTAAAATTGAATTTCAAACTCTCATTTTATAAGTAGATATCAGGAGCAGTCCTAGAGGATTTACCTGCTATGTAGTGGAGATATTACTGGACTAACCTCATGTGACCCCGAATTAATGACAAGTACCAAATGGCATGTAAGTAGACCTCTGATATCTATGACAGAGATGCTCTACTGAATGTTTAGTGAGTCACATATAAATAATGACTGTATAGACAGATTTAGGAGCTGGAACATGAATTTAATGCAAGGTTACTAATCCCTTCTGGAATTACAGCATTTATTGGGGTAAAAAGGAATGTCATGATTGTGTTTCTATTCAGTTGTCCATCTTTGTACCAAGAACTGCATTTGTTTACTCTGGAGAGGAGGGAAAACAGGTATCGTTGCTCCCCCCTGCTGAATCCGTTTCAGTCCACCCAACAGCTTTTGCTGAGGAGAGCAAAGGGCATGACTGTAATTCGGCAGTGTGAGCACTCACCTCAGAGGTAGGAGCCCTGAGCTAAGTGCCACCTCCCAGGACCTTCTGGTTTTTGCATTAAGCAGGTATACAGAGGCAAAGCGTTCTTGCTCTGCAAACACCATCCTTGTGTGCTTCTCTGAGAGCCTGCGTGCGTGCTTGCTCCCTCTTTCCTGTCTTCTTCTGCTCCCACAAAAATCGTCAGACTCTCTGAGAATATTAACAGCAGGCAGCCTCCCAAGAGCAAAACACATAGATCTGGACAGGGTCGAAAGTGGACTTGGATTAAAAAGTCACCTGTATCCTGTGTGAGTGGTCACTAATCACTACGCTTCTGCAGAGAGGGTGAGCAGTGGGAGCCATGTAGGACACAGGGCACCTCCCGTGCTCCTGCATGGGAAAGGGCTCCCAGCTGTCAGTCAAGGGGTGAGATGCGGTGCCCAAGCTCCCGGTGAGGGCAGGATGTCGTGCACAGCTCCAGTGCCAGTAGCTGGCTTCAGCAGCTCCTCACCAATTCTCCCAGCTCTCTCCACGGACAGCATGCACGACCAGCTGAAGCTCTGGATGCCCTGTTGGTGGCCAGCCACAGGAACACTTAGCTTTGCTGAGCCGGAGCGTTTTTCGGGCCAGGGCCCTAACAACATGCCTGGGTCATTCTGTGGCAGAGGCGAGAAATGAAATTTGCTTTCCTAAATGTAAAGCTAATTCCCTCCATGCCGGACAACTCATCATTCTTCCCCACTCCTTGCTTTGGATTATTTCCCCCCAGATTTATTATCCCACATTTTTCAAATCAAATTACATTTTGTCTTTCTCTTTCTAACCACTCTCCACCTCCTCTGCATTATATCTCCTGTCTCTGCAGTCCCAGCTACTCAGTTTAATGCAATCTCTAGATCTCACCTCACTTCCATGTCAAATCTGACATGAGTTGGCAATGAAGAAAATGAAGTAGAGTGAGGCTTCCTTTGCAAACGCTTCAATTCCCACTTTGGAAAATAATGCTGCATCTATACATAAGACTGGAAATAGCACAGTGTCAAAGGCCAGCCCCTCAGGGAGCACGAGACAGCAGTCCATGCAAAATACTTCAAAGAGTGGGTGAGAAACAAAACCCAAACCACAAATACCTCTTCCCAGCAAAAAACTGCCAGTGGCGGTGAAGCAATGGAAAGGGCAGATTGCTAATAACGTACTTACTTGTGCCTTGGGCTAACTTCCACAAGGTGTTAGTTGGCAACATCATGTGGCTTCCATGAGAGCTGGCAGAGCTGTATTTTCCTTTGGATAAATGCAAATCTTTTGTTTTCCTTCTGCTGTTATTCTAACACCATTAGCAGGAACTAATAGCCACTTAAAAACGAGAAATGGCAATTTCTGGTAGAAGTAGAATATTAGTACAAAATGAAAAATATATTTTTACCCAATGTATCAGAATGTGAAAGTTTATTTGTACTCACACAAAATGAAATGCTGACAAACAGTTATAAAGACAGATGATTTGAGTAGTCAAATGTAAGAGTTTTATTTTTCTCTCATATCTCTGCTGGAGAATGAGAGTAAGAGGCATTTTCTGTTGCAAACCATTTGCTTTAAAGTCAGTTAGGCAACAGGCTCAATGAGACACCGTTTTAATTCTGCTGTCATAACCATGTGTGTGTGTGTGGCCTTCCTGGCACACGAAGAGAGGCTGTGCCCCAGCTGTGCAGAGGTAATGGGGACAGGGCAAGAGGTTCAGGAGGAGCCAGACAAGGGACTGCAACCAGCCTCCTCTTCATTTACACCATCCTGATCCAAGGCTCGTACTGAGTTACAGCACGCTGTTGTCCTCATTGCTGTGGCCAAGCTGGCCATCCACACCATGAAGCTGGTGGGATAGAGTAGCCAAGAGACTGTGAGGCCTCTCACTAGTCCCTTGTCCTACCACATCCCTGGGCAGAGCATTGGGCAGCTGCTGGGAGGCTGTCTGGGAGTGCTGGGTGCTCCCCTCAGTGACCCTGCCTGGTTACCTACAGACCCTCTTTGGAGCCTTGCAACCCTCACACCTCTCCCTTTTTGTTTTTTTCAACCTGGGAGCTGACTGTTTTCCCCTGCATTCTCCCAGCCCTTTGCCTGCACAAGAGAGCTGGATGGTTTTGTTAGAGCCAGTCCCTGGCTAAAAGGAGAATGACAAAAGCGGCAGCTGTGCAGCCTTGCCATTGACGGAGAACAGAGGAAGATTGGTGCAGGACTGTGCCTCTCCCTTGGCATGTGACACAAAGCAATATGTCTCTTGACACCCATCCTCTACTCATGTTGCAGGGCAGAATGCAAGAATCATAACACTGAGAGAAGCAGAAATGTGAAGGAAAAGGCAAAAGAGAATTTCTAACAATATTTTATTGGCTTGCATTGCAAGCATTTTTGAGGCAAAGATACCACTCACTGAGCATGCTTTCCAGTCATGAAAGACATAAATAATAATAATTACTATTATTAATTTCACTTCTTGGCACTACCTTAAAGTTACATAGCTCTAATGATTTTGATGCATTTTATTCTTAGAACTAAAGCTATTACAGCTGAACATTGTTATCAGTGAGCATCTAAGAAATAGAAACTTCAAGCAGTAGTGACATGTTCTAAAAAGCATACCCCAAGCTCATGAGCTGCCTACATCATAACATGATGCCCTTCACTCTACAGGAACCCCTGCTTTCTTACAAGATCTTGATTTAAGTAGGGTCTTCATATGAAGTTCCTTAAAAAATAATTTTCTGAGCATTGAGAAGCTCAGAAAAGAAAGCCACTGACTTCAGAGGGGATTTAAGTGCCTACTGCACTGGACTAATTCCCAGCATCATTGGTGCTGTGCTCAAAACATACAGACATAATGTAACTCTGAGCATCCAACTTCCATGGCAGTGGCATATACAAACGAGCAGGTTGTTGGTTGGTCTTGGTTTTGCTTCCATTTGCTAGGTTGTCAGGTTTAAAAGAAAGGGATGGAAATATAAACAAAAAGCTCAATTTCATCTTTACATTATAAGCAAAAGTTTGTAAAGCTGTAATTGTGATTTGCCACTGGAAACTCAATGCTCTAATGGATTACAGCAGAATAATATATGGCATCTGGCTTCTTTTGCCTCAAAAACATCAACAGTACTGTACATATAATCATTTTAAGATGCAAAAGTTTAAAATAAATGAGGGACCTGAGGCAACATTTTTTAGTATGACTATGTATATTCATGTATCAAAGGATTCACAGTGATTCACAGTGTAGCGTATTTAGGCTACATAGCCTCCATCAGTAATGTCAGATAATGTATAGCTACAGGCCTGCCAGGGTTCTGGAAGCAAACGTTTGGAGCTAAGCAACACTTGCAATTTCTTGTTCTTGGTTTAAGACTAAGCTGCGATCAGAAGCAATGATGAAAGAGGATGTCTTCAAAACATTGTGATCATCCACCAGCCTAAACACCAAAACCTCCACAATTTGTTCAATGGAACAGTCAGTGCATTTTCACGGTTAGTGCAGGAGCACACCTGAGCACTGCATTCAGTGCATCACAGGGAGGAGATAGATTTAGAAGTGGCTGTTTAAAGTGTGGCCAGCTGGCAAGGGAATTCCAGTCTCCAAAAGACCTCTATTCTAGTAATCACAAGAAACAGCAAACCTCAGAGACTTTGTTTATCATTTGCATAAGCAAATTGCAAAACCTCATGGAATTACTGTCACTATGCTTGTTCCAGTGTTCTACTGTTTGAAACAATTTGTTCAATTTTTCTGTAACAGGGAAAACTCCGCTTTGAGCCTTCTGAGGGGAAACCACTTCTGAGGGAAGACAATTTCTGGTACCTGGCAGCATCATGGAACTGAGTCCTTCACACATAGCGGGACTGGAGATCTTGCAATAAGCACTGCCAAAGAACAAGCTACGCTGCAGCAAAACCAAAGAAAACATTTGTTGGAGGAAAGGCCAAAGTGTGGAAGATACAAGAAAGGGAAGGTGTTTGGCACATGGAATTTGATAATACTACAGCTTGGTTTGTTGCCCACAACCTTTTATTCAGGTTATTTTCTTCTTCCACAGGACCAAGGGAGATGCTAAAAGCTAGATACAGAAAGAATTCAAGTTACCCAAAGTGAGAGTTAGGCAGACTCTACAATGAAACTGTCATCCTGTTCCTTACCTAAAATTATCAGATACTGAGGTTTGTAAAGTTAAGAGTAATGTGCATTTAGTTGTTTCACCTCTTTGTATGTATCCACTCTTGCTTCCCGGCTCACTCCTAGGGCCATCAGAGAGCTGGAAAGTAGACATTCCTTCCCCTAAATCTCCTAAGGACCTGACTTGCCAGGCACTTCCAGCACCTCAGACATCATTAGGATCAAGTTGCTCAGAAACCATGGCAGACATCAGTTAATTCTATGCAATGCACTCCTTTTGGTCACTACTGCTATAACAGGACAATTAGTTCAAAAAGAAGTTATGCTGACTTAACCCCTTTTCTCTCTGAGAAGGCACAAACCCATGCTTGACTAAGACATGCCTTTTTTGGCTTGCGACACTGTCGCCCAGTAACACCATTGTGTTGACACCACAATGCAGCGACAAAACTCGGGTCTCACTAGACCAGAAAGTGAGCACAAGTGCTCACTAGCCACCATTCAAGGCTCTCACTCATGGGCAGAGAAGCAAAGAGGGCTCTTCACCAGCCACTGAAAAAATCATACATGGTTCATGGACACAGTTTCTCCTCCGGGCTGATCTTGCTTTTCCCATCAGTGCAGCCATACTCACTCTTTGGCTCACTGACTTCTTTTCTGCAGTCTTTGGCTCAACTAATCCCTTTGTGCAGGGTGGCACATCAGTACCAGGAGAAGCAGAGGATGTTTCTTGGGCAGATTAGTCCAAAAGTCGTTAATTAGGATAAACTTGTGGAAGGCGAGATGTGGGTTTGGGCATGCTCCTCCACCTCCTTAGAAGATAGACTCAGACCCACACCCTGCACCAATACTTCATGGGTCTACAATAAAGCATCTGCTATAAAATGGTGGTCACTGCCACTCTTCCCCTGATTTAAAGGGTGGCCGTGCTCAGTGCTTGTAAAAGAGAAATACCAGTCCTGAAATCCCAGAGATGTTCAGGCCTGTAGATCCTTAGAGGACGGGAGACTTGCTGTAGCCCTGAGTGAGATGTCTGAATGATGGACTCATCCATTCAGCACATGGATTGCTTTGGATGACATTCAGAGACACCGCAGCACCTAACGTTCAGACATTTACTTCTATGAGTCACTTTTAGGCACACATTTCCAGGACACCATGCACCAAGTCCCTATTCTGCACTGACCTTCTCTAGCTCCTGCTGATAAGCAAAAAACCTGCTGTCCATCTAATGGAGCCTTTTGTAAACTAGATGCAAATACTTTTTTTATCCTATTTAACGTCCCAGTTGGGCACAAGCAAGTGAACAACTTCTGCCATGGGACAGCAAAGAGATGACAGATGTCTCCTTGTTCCCGACCTAGAGGGCAGAAATATCATAGACTTGCATACAAGACAATTGTTTAATACGTTCACAAATCAATTTTATTAATTTAAAACAAAATTAATGAAGAAAAATTCTGTACACAATTGTGGACACAACACACTTTTTGTACAATAAGGCCCAGATAAACTTTTTTTTCAGTCCGCGAGTGACTAAAAATTGAAGAGAGCCAAAAAAAAAAAAAAAAAAGACAACCAACCCCCCCATCACTGTCTACTTCGCTTGAGGAAAAAAAAAAGGCTAATTATAGTCTCAATTCTAAAAACTACACACGATGTGCTTTATGTACGTATGCGAGTACTGTGTGAATTCCAGCACTCATACTGGGTAAAGTAAAGCACATGTGCAAGTCTTGGTAGGATAAAAACCTCTCTGTTGGTAATAAAGCAATCCACAAACATTGAATTCTAGCAGCAATATGATTCCTCCAATAGAGAAGGGTGTTGTTTTGTAGCTACGTTGGTGCTTTGTAGCTTTGCAGGTAGCTGTTTCAAGGCTGGTGTTTTTAGCAAAAGAAAACAAGAAGAAAAGCTGGAGAATGAACCAACAAAGCCGAGGCTTCTTTCTAATGAGAGATTTAAATTGGGCAAAGGGATTTGGTACAATTCAAGCTGAAAAGTCAGACTAACAGTTTATCTGACCAAGTAGCTCATGGCCTTCAAGATTAGAAAAGTCACAAGTCACAGAAAGACACAGTCTAGGTTTGTCCTGTAAATGGGTATAGACAAAAGCAAATTTTAACTCCTTGGCGATAACTATTTCAGTATTTCCATTGCCGGCAATGGATGTTATGTCTTAGGAAAATCTGACTCCTGGTGGAAGAGGATTAAAAAACTTAAATGTATATGAGTATTCATGTTCAATTTCTCCAAAATATTCTCATTTCTAATTTCTGAAAATAACAATGATGATAGTTTCCTTCATTTTTGCATGAGACAAAAACTATTCAGTACCAAGATTCCAATTTAAGTCATGTCTTAAAATATATTTGTGTTCTTTCTCTATTTCTTTATGGAATGAATCTCTTAATTAATTTCTCAATACTCTAAAAAAGGGTTAATATGTTAACTTTAAAAGAGGAAACAGAAGACAGCAAAGCACTCCTTTTCAGTTGTGTTTTATCTGCATTTCCTTTGGGGGGGGGGGAAGAAATCAATCTTTTCATAATCAGAATAAGTGAGAGAAGATAAAGGTAGAGAAACAGCTGAGAAGAACAAAACCCAGTTCCTATTGACACTTGACATCCATGCTTTTGGTCTTGACAAATTTATCTAAAAAAATCCATTATCTACATATTTATATCCAACGCATTGATAAGGCACTGCACAACAGTCTTGTGCACACGTGGCCTCACTCTTCACCAACAAGGCATTACTATCTTTCAATAGCATTTACCTTAACAATATGTAAAAGAATCATTCATTATTACAAATTTACACAAAAAATTCTTCCTGTACATGATTGTCTCAGTGATGTACCTATTAGTTTAAATTAGACATATTTTAAACTACTCTGTAATGTGCTAAAATCAAAAGTAGTTGCTGTACCATAAGGCAAAGGCTTATAATAGCCTTTAATCCTATTTTACATATCCTCAGTTATATGATGTCAAAATATAGTCTGTTCATAAATAAGTAAAGATGTACAGAGTACCCTGGGTATGAGAAACCAAAAAGTAAACCTTCTTTACAAGAAAATTACTCCACTGGTATTTTGAAAAATCTCAGTCTTCATTGTGCAATCAAGTTTGCTGTGTTGAAGAAACGGTGTGTGTCACATTGAAGAGTCTAAAAACTACAAAGCATTTGCAGGTCCTTTTTTTTCTTCACAGGTATGAACCTTTTATTTCTTTTTCTTTTTTCCTTCTCTATTTCTTTTTGGTAGCAAATACGGTAAAGATGAGTTGTTCAAACATTCGCATGGCTTATTTTCGTTGGACTCGCAGTACCAGAGTCAACAGCTGTTCTGAAGAAAAAGACATGCTCCTCCGTTTACTGAAAGGGCAAGGGTTAAGACCAATTGCAGCTGTACGTCAACATGTTGAAATCACAAAGTTCTGTAGTCCAATGCTGACACAAGACACAGGCATCCCGTCCACGGGCAGAAGGAGGCTCTGAGGTTTCAAAGTGCTGCTGAGCTGCTACAAGTACTCTAGTTCCAAGGCATGGTGAAGGGCCATAAGGTCAGAGTGGCTCGAGATCCTCCAAAATGGCATAGCGTGCTGTGAACAGCACAGACAACATGTAAAAATAACCCCAAGCATTCTGGCATTTAGACCCACCCATTGTCTTTCGCAAGGATAAGGGAGCACTGCAAGGAGAGGAAAATTGCTCTTAAAACCTCGAACCCTTCACGTTTATCTCTGGTTTCTCTGACCCACCCCCTCAGCATAAATTCTCAATAATAGCAAATCTATTTACCAACAGGAACAACAGCAAACATGTCAGGAGATCATAAGGAAGAGAGGGGTTTCTCATCTCTTTATAAGAAAAACAGATTTCAGCACGTTGCAGAAGAAAATATTATTTCTAGAAAAAATTTAAGAAAAATAACCTATACATGAAGCATGTGGGTAGTTTGAGGAAGGGAACAGAACTTGATTGAAAAAAACCAAAAAATAAAGGAAGTGAAAGTATTATTTACTATCAAAACGTGTTTGTTCCTTGTGGAACTATCCCTGGCAGGTGAGTACATAGCCATGGTGATTCAGAATAGCTCATGTGTTGCTCACATCACTTTGAAAGGAATTTTATCCCAGTGGTTTGTATAACATTGCTCATTATTAGCACTGATCATAAAACAACTTTTCCATATGGGACAATTTTAAAATAAATACGTATTTTTTTCCTATTAGCTGTAATAAAATCTGTCTGGAGCACAAATACATTTGCAAAGAACCTGAATAAACCAAAAACACAAATACCAGGAAAAAGCACACATTACCTCACCCATAAAGGGTAAAAATCTGATTAAGAACTATCTTTATACTCTAAACCAGGGACTACAGCGTTAGGAAGGAACTTTTGCATAACTAAGAAAAAAGATTACCATCAGCTTTCATCAGGAAAATATTCTATAAATCCCATGGGAAAATAGTTTCAATTCAACAACATTCTGAAGGCTAACATGATCATGTTCACCTTTTCATTGGGTCAGCTTGTGTCCTGGCATCTTTAGGAGGCAAACCACAAGCAATGTATTATCACAATAGCTTCTGAGTTCCCCAAGCATTTTATCTACAACTTCTCAGAGAGGCTTTCTTCATCCTCCTTCAGCATTTCCTGAGTAAATTCCTATTTCTGCTGAAATCAGTGGCAAAGCTCTATCTCTTCTGATTATCACTTCTACACTGACGTCCTTTTTTCATTCAGGTCTTCTCCTCAAATTTTAAGTTAGAGAAGAATTTTGAAAACAATATGAAACTCTCTGTTTCCAGCTGCATGTTTACTGTAAGCCCTGTAATTTTACCTTATACCTATCTCAGAAGGCAAACACCTTAGCACAGAGCCTATCATAAATTTGTCTTCAGAAGCTCAAGTAAACATCTGTATGTCAGTGTATAAATAATAATTGTCTTTATTAGAAGAATGCTGCTTCAATCCAGATAATTATGTGATGATGAATTGGGTTGAATTTATAGAATAAAGAAGAGATTTTTAAAAGAAACATAACCATGGAAGTAGCGGCAAGACTCTCTGAAGTCAAATGGCCAACTGTTAAAGAACAATCAACTGTTGCTCTGGTGAGAGTCAGAGAAGATAATACTGAATTAATGAATATTTATAAGCAAGACTAAAGAGTCGTACATGATCAGCAAGGGAGCGCTGTAAGGCATCTGGAAAACACGCACCCCATGCAGGACAAGTGTTAGCAAGTAGAGTTGCAAAACTGGAGGGACTGCAGAGTGAAGGAGGTGGCGCTGAGCACCCGGTGGCCATGTTTCAGGGTTTTCACTTCAGAATATCTCTAGTCTGCTATCGTGGAAAAAGTGCCTGTTAGCAGTTGGAGAGCATTTGATAAGCACCTGGACAATACATTGTTCTTCAGTTCTATCCAAAAGAATTCTGGTTGGTTTTGTTGTTTTGTTTTCTTCCCCCCCAGACCAGTCCAGGATGTTAATCAAAGCATAGTGAGGGGGAATGACTGGAAGGTCTGCTTCAATATGACACTCCTGGTCTGAATTAAAATGTAATATGGATGCATCAACAGATACCCACATTCGGAGTATGCCTAGCTTTTAGAGCAAATAAATTTCTTCAGGAAGAAAATAAAATGACCCAGAAGGAAGCACCATTGGAAGAGTTTCTGTTCTGCTTTGCTTAACTCTAGATTATTACAAAGCCTTGAGAAACAGCTGACTAAATCTCTGCTTGAAGATAAATGCATGAGCAATAGCAGCTCATGAAGAGAACAAAACAAACAAACAAAATAATTCAGAGACAAATGAGATGTTGTTGGAAAAAATGCTTATGATATTTCCAAAACACTTTTACAGATTAATCCTTTACTTCAGAAGGAAGTGTTAAACACTGACTACTGCACCTACTATTTCTACATCTTCAATCTAGACTTCCATTGTACTGCCTCTATGCTCCACAGCAACAGAAACTAGATGCAGTTAGCTCACTCAGTTACAACTCCACGTCCTAGTGTCTTCTCTGTTACATTATACAGATAGTCTATCCTCTGCGCTCTGTCAGGTCAGACACTGCTGCTTTCCAACTCATTTTTTTCCGAAAGATTCATTTCTCGCACCATGCTCAGGAAATGAACCAGCAAGAGCAAAACGAAATAAAAATTCCTCATCATGCTGTTCTCTGGACTCTCCAAAGGTTCTGTGCACCTATCTCTTATTTAGGCTGTGAGATCTTCCTGGCAGAATTTATAACATCTGATAGGGGTATTACATCAAGGACAAACGGGCACAGGTTTGTGCTTGCAGCAGGTCCGTGCAGTGTTTGCCAGCTGACTGCACTGGGCCGGTGGTGCTCAGCAGTGCTGCCCTCCCTTTCTTGCATGGCTGCAGTTTCCCTCTTCCCTTGGAAGCCCCCCTGCCAGGTAGGACCTACCTGCTCTCCCCGCCAGCCTGCCATAGCTCCCTGCTTCTCTCAGTCAGCTTGGCACCAGCTCTGCCTCAACCACTGGGTCAGGGAGGTGTAAATAGCATACCTAAGATGTGGCGTGGCACGGAGTTTGGTGAGCACCCGCCTTTGCGCAGTGCCTCTGCAGAAGCCAAGAGTCAATGACATGGGCACCCTCCAAGGTCATACAGCAAACTAATGAATAGGGAGGACTGTAGTAATAAATTCTTGGCTTCCAGCTCCCACTTCATGCAGCTCCAGCATTATATTGCTTCCCTAGTAACAACCTCAGCATCACAGAGCGTACACACACCAGGCAGCTAGGGCAGTTAAAGACCCTGATTGATTTAACAGAAGGTTTAGCTTCTGCTAAATCAAATCACAGCAATTCTTGCTAGATGCCCATATGCAATATCAAGTTTTGGATTACCCTCAGCTGTTTATGGTCAGATTTTAAACCAAAACTTTAAGTGGTCATTATTTTGGCTATACCTTTCTATTTCAAATTCACTTAAGTGTCCTCTGCTTTATTTATGTCTGTCTGTGAAAGGCGTATACCTCCATTTACTCCATGTAGTTACAGGAGTGAGGTGTGGAATGATTCTGGAGAGTCCCATGAAAACAAAGAGGTTGCGTAAACCTCAGGATTATAATTATTTTCAGTTCTCCTGCATATAGGTCAAAAGACCAGCAGCACACTCCCAAGAAATAAAGCACGCCAGGAACGCGGCGGCTGCACGGGGCTGGAATCTGCACTGTCTCTCTCTGCACGGCCGAACGCAGCCGATTCAGATCCCTATCAGTCTGACCCTACGGCACAGCCTTCATAGCTAAGAGGAGGGGAAACAAACCCGATACAGATCTATATATACCTATATGTATATGTTTGTGTATGTATATACAGTCTCACACACATATGTGTCCATATATACTCATGTGTGTTCACAGGGCATATACAGTAATTTTCACTTTATCTAAGACAACAAATGAGTGTACAAAACTAAAACACTTAAAGTAACAAAATTAACATACAAAACCTTATACATTATTCCTGTAGTAACATGCCAACTATTCAGCCCTGTCAAAAGTGGCAACACACCCATGAAACAGAAGTACATTTTTTCTTACCAAATGACCAGGCAAGACTTTCTTTGTATATATATTTACTAAATATTGCCTTTAGAAAGCCATCCCTGCCAACACTTAGCACACGTCATGTACAACACATGCCTTCTATTCTGAGCACACTGAAAAACGCTAATATCTCATTTGCTGCTGTGGCAGAATGGATGACAAATGCTAACTGCTAATAAATAGGCAGTGTAAATGTATGCATTAGTGTCTAATGAAACTATAAGAAAGCTCTTCTTAATGCATATTGGAGGAATATGCATCTAGGCTTCTAGTAAAACAATGATTTTGTGTACTATTTCAATACCTTCCAAGTAAATATGAAACTTGTCTTTTAAAAAACATGAATTGTTTTGTAGATCATACCTGGTAATAAATACATTTATGAACTTTTTAATGATTTAAATTTGATGACATTTTGAAATGAAATATGGTGGCAAAAGTTTGAATTTCGTTTTCGTGTAAAAAGCATGAAAAGTCAAATTATTAATTTACTAAATCTAACAATTATAATATTATTAAATAACCTAAAATATTAAGGTCTTTTATTTCTGAAATAGAAGCAATATTACTTTTCAGCATGTATTTACTAGAAGAACAAAACTTCAACTATTTTATTCAACAAAATGAAGTGTTTCTTTTAATACCTGTGCAAAACAAGCCATTTTTTGATGGCAACACTGAAAAGCACAGACTATCCTCCCTCCCTTAAATGAATACATATTTATAGAAATACCTTACTCCTGAGAGTTGTGACGGATTTGAATAGAAAACTCATCAGTTTCTGTCATCTTTCACAGTATTTTTGTTGTGTTCCTGCCAGATTTGCTAAGCAGTCGTCTTTACTTCCTACCCCAAACCTGACCAGCACAGTGTGACTGTGAGCTTAAAAGCAGTGGCATATTGGATACCCATTTATATTCTATTTATTGCTCCACAAAGATTTATGATTTTTCCTCCCAATTTCCCTCCGAGGCAGCGTGACCATTTTGGAGACAAAGGGAGAAGCCGATTTGCCCAGGCTCTCCCCAATCACCTGATGTAAAATCCAGCTCCTCAGTGCAGAGAGCCTCCTCCTTTGTCTCCTCTCGCAAATTAGAAATCCTTTGGAGGATTCTCCTAAGTAGAAAAACTCAGGAGTTTTTTTCTGCCTTATGAGTATTTCCTGACTGTGTCTCCAAAGGCAAAGGCAAAAGATGAGCTCAAACCAACCAAACCAAACCAAAACACAACTAAACTAAACAACAAAAAAACCCCTTGAAACACAAAACAAAACAAAGCAAGGCAAAACAAAATGCCGAGACAATGGAGTCTCTGGCAGAAAACCCCAGAAACTTATTCTGCAAAGAGCTGTGTCACCACAGAGGCACTCAGATGCAGCGGCTCTGACCCAGGTGGCACCCACACCGATGCTGGCAGCCGTCCCGAGGACCACTCAGCTCTCACACCGCTTTCTCTCTCCCCTCCTCTCCCTCTTTTCCCGGGGAAGCTGATCCGAAGGTAGCAACCTCCGCGTGAACCCTGGCGTTACAGCCAAGCTGGCTGGTTGCTGAACTGATCCAGAAGGGTACGATTATTCCTCAGTCTGCAACGCAAACGTCCTGAGAATTTTAATTGTCTTATAAAATATTTTGCTGGAAGTGACAGCTAAACAAAGGTGTTGATACCATGGCTTGTCCCGTGCTACGTGAAATGTAAGAGCGTGAGTTTCCTCAGTGTATTGTATTTATTTTCATCAATCAAAAGAGGCATTTTATGAAAAAACAGTCTATCCTAAAAATGTTTCTTTAAAAAGCAATGATCTTTTAAATGGTATTTAAAAGTTTATATTATTGAATTTTTACAATAATGACAATAATAAAAAGATATTAAATGTGTCCTATTGTTGTATTGACTCAGGATTTTCCATGAATGAAGGACATAAATGAAAATCTTGTTTTATGATGAAGCAATTGATAAAATTTTGGTAAATTATTTCTAACAACAAACTTTAACTTTCTTACCTCCTAAGCTGGAAGTGCAAGTGCAGCTCTTTTCACTACATGAACACAGAATAAAAAAATCTTTCAAATTAAATAGGTTTGAATGTATATGCTCACTTAAAAATACTCATTATAGTTTATATGTAATCAATGAAATGCTGTTTAAAAAAGGGTGTACTGTTTACGCTCTAATTAGTGTAAAGAAACGTACATATACTAGAGGGCTTCACCACAGGCCAAACCCGTTCAGCAATGTGCTGTGCAAAGGGATAACACAAAAGCTGTCCCTGCCCTGAGAATATCACAAAACCCAACGTGCTGATGGGAAGGAAGGCAGGAAGGAACCAGCTAGCAAGGTTCAGGAGATAAGCAAGGCAATGGGGTACATCGTGGGACAGTTAATGCCACTTTGGATTGATGGGCTTTGGGTGTTTTTGCGGGGGTAAATCTCCTGTTTTGTTTGCACACTCTCCAGAGAAGGTCCAGGCTTTTACTGTTTTCTAATACAGCGATACTGTTTGTTCCTTAGACAGGGCATGCGTCTTTAAACTGAAGCACAGTATACACTAGGGTGCCTTCCCATGCTCACTCCTCTTAATAACCCTAAAAACAACGTGAGGAGCAGATAACCAAAAAGGCATCATCTGAGTTGGGAGCAGCTCCTCGTACCGCAAGGCACTGTGTGGTTATTGCTCTTGCAGGATGCGAGGGCCAAAACGTAAGAGGGAAATCCTACTTTCACAGTGTGAAATGGTGACTTCTTTTTTGGTGGAGTAAGAAGCAGGACAAGAATCACAGAAGCATTTTCCTTAAACAAATTAATAGTTTCTGCAGAAAGGCAGGGCTGCTGGTCTACTTATTGACTTCTCTGGCATTGCTGCAGCAGATAATTTAATCCAGAGCATCTAACATGCTTTGAATCTGAAAATTCCTTCCACCGAGAAAGAATACACAGAAGTAATGGCACAAAGAAACTTTCTATACTGCTACTCCTCTTAGCGACTGGAAAGGCTTTTTCTTATGCTTTTCTGAATCGTGTTTCCTGTTGAAAAAGGCATTGAATTAGATAATGTTACCGAAAAGACTACTCCTGCCATTATCATATACAACACGATTTCACCGAGCAACAGAAAAGGAACAAAGAGAAGTATTTTTTTTTCCCCCTGATCTTAAATGCAGCTTTTAAAATGTAATCATTTACAGCGGGAAAACATTTCTCCGCAAAGATGAAAGGCATTTCTGAAGGAGAAAGGAGCAAACTGTTCCCGTCAGTCCGCCAAAGGGATATATGAAACTGAGACTCTGCGAAGTGCCGGGACAAGCTGGGAACCTACCCGCAACGCTTCAGGGGGACAAAACCCGGATCTCATGAAGCAAAACCAGTCAATGGTTGTTAAAACACCATGTGGACTAATTAGTTTCACTTCTCCAATTTAGAAAGTTACAGTGGAAACAGATACCGAAGTACCACAGAGAGTTTCATGGTAAAAAAGCAGCTGTGTAAAAGCAATTTACCTGTAAAAGGAAGCAAGAACAGAAATGCCCATTTTCCTACTCTTTCTCCTATTCTTCAAACAGCCAATATTATGCCTCATTCCTCCAAGTGAAGAGTCTGTATCTGCTGTACTTGGGTAGAATACCAAGACTAGGAATACTGCCTATTATTTCTCAGTGGGAAGTGTTGCTTTTTATGGAGCTTACTCCACACTGGGAAAAAAAAATATGAATTCTTCCCTTCTTCCCAGGGGAAAGCAAAAAATAATAAAGACATGGTCAAATACTATCCTCTGCTCAGTTAACTGAGGTTATGAATGCAGGACAAGCCACAAGTAGTTACCTGAATGCAGAATCTGAATTATGGACTCACAAGGAAACTGAAATTTATGTACAACTACTCCACTCCTACATACCTTTTCAAGGTGTGACATATACATATTTCATACAGTCAAATAGCACGCTGCCTTTGATCAGTAAGAATCGCCATTTTTTGCTTATATTCATAACATCCTATGTGGTATTTTGGGACGCCAATGAAAACAGAACTATTAGTTCTTGGCACAAAAGCCGTGGTCCATTTTCTGGCTCCTTTTTGAAACACATCAAACATACATAGCTAGCTTAATGTATCTTTTGGAGAACAGCAGGGCACATCACTATCTACAGTTTTATGCAGCTTTCTACTAGATATGGTCAAAACATATTTCATAAAGCACAGACACCTAAACCCAAATGTCAATGCATGCTGTCCCATGTTGAAGAAAAGACAATTTCGCTTTCAGACTCTTGAAATCAACCCGCACTGAAAAAGGGCCATTACCTTTTTTGCACCTTGTTCTTCTTCGACACCATCCCCTATAACAACATATACTACTTTTCTTCCAAATCTTTGAATTATTCGCTCAAAACAACTTTCCTTTCCTGAAAGAAAAAGATCAGACTATTCAGGATAGGTGGTGATGGGATGACATCAAATAAATCAGTTTTTAGCCCGGATCTCCCCAGTACTATAATAAATAATTATAGTTACTGGGAGAGAAGATCCTCTCCCGCAGGATGGCGTATCAAGGCCGACTGCAGCTTTACTCCCACCACAGCAGCTGACAGGCAACCTTAAAATCTGCTCCGTGAGGTCCTTTAGTACTCACGCCATGGTAGACATAGCATACTAGAGGTCTGCAATATCACCTTTTTTGTCTCCTTCCCTAATCTGAGACAGGTTTCGGGGGGAATCTCCCTACCAGGAGAATTCTCTACTGGCTCTTTACGGCCAGTATCCTGAACTGAGCAAACTGATTGAATCTGAGTTGAAATTCTAGCTTTTCTCCACAACCTGTGACAAGATTAATCACAGCTCCTGAAACAGTAGTATCCTGACTTAGAAGGTCACCCAAAAGATTTAGATTTTAAAAGCCTGTAATCCAATACATAGGCAAGGTTCTTGATCCTGCACTGGGATCCATTAATGTGGCTCATTACTTCACTGCACAGACCTAGAGAAATGATCCCAGTGCTCCAGTCCTACATGCAGGTACCGATGCTGGGAAGCTTCAGGTACTGGTACTGGGAAGCCAGAAAGTAAGTAAATGCTTACAGTTGAGTTTTCACAAATGCCGCCATTCTGAAAGATCACTTCAGTCTGGTCATGCTACATGCTCACCTGTGTGTCTACAGCAGCTGATGGGAAAAACCGTGTTTTTCGTAATAGTTATTTCAGCTACAGAACAATACCAGCATAAAAACATATAGGCTGGAAATTAAGAAAAGGTTTCTAGCCTTAGAGAAGCTATACTACTCAATGATACCCTTTAACAGTAGCACCAGGCGTAAGAAACCTCCAACACTAACTAGGTTGAAAAAGTGCTTGAAAATTATGAAACGTGTCATGTTACAAAAATTTTATGCTTTCCTGTGACAGTCAGTGACTGAATGCAGTTTTCCAAAAACACCCTTCTGTCCTGTGCACGTGAAGTCACAAGTGAATATTTATTAAAATATGTTTTAATTAAATTGTGTATTTAAAGTATTACAATTCAAAGTTTTAATTTACTTTAAAGTTTTGACAGATGGCACTGTAACATTTCTATCCAGGAAATAGTTTTAAATCTTTTATGGTAATGCTTTCAAATTTCTACATAAAACTCTCAACCAAGTTTTTTTTAAAAAACAAAACCAAACAAAAATAACCCACCATTTTTTCTTGGCCATTTGAGCTTCCTGTATTATAGATACTTAAGAACACATGAAAAATGTTTTCATGTAGCCCACAATTTTGAGGGAATCTGAGACAGAACAGATATGTCATAATCACGTTAAAAACTACAAGCACCATTGCCATCTGGTCCTATGTACTTCTACATACTCAGAATAACATCTTTTATATTGAACCAGAAAACAGAAATAAACATTTGCCCGGCTGAAGCTTATTACAGTCAATATGAATGAACTTAAATAATTACATTCTGCAGCAAAACATTCTTGCTTCTGGTAAATTGTTTACTAAAATTTGCTCCAGAGCCCATGAAAACAAATGGAGCCAGGGCTTACCTTTACAGAATTTCTTCTGCTAATCTGGGGAGACTTCAGCATTCTATACTTATAGCCTATTAAAAAGCCTTCTCAACTGCTACATAGCCCCACAGTTTTGAGAAATTGTGACAAAAAAAGCAATTATATTTCCTCCTAACAGAGGCTTCATCAGTGTTAAGAGAGCTATATGAAGCTTTCTGTGCTGGATCATGACAAACATTTGAAAAGCACTTTTAGGATGCTTTAGCAAGAAAAGTGTTTCATGAGATCAGGTATTACTAATCTCTACATTTGCTACAGTGAATGCATGTCAGAAATAAATATAGACTACAATATCTATTCATTTAGAATTGCAGCTTCAAATGTATCACAACATTATAAAAATAGCTCACCTATTTTAGTTGCACTGTAAATATTCTCTATGGGAAATACAACCCCTAGTCCATACAACAAGACTTTTGCCAGAGCTGGAATTAGCTGAGTAGTTGTTACGAGAATGTTCACACAGTTTGTCCTACGGAAGAGAAAACGCAAACATCCTTTTTTAACAAAGCAAAACAGAACAAAACAAAAGAAGGAAAACTTTATCCTTCCATCAGAACCCCTGACTATTATTATTGCCACTTAAAAAGAAAGTTTTTTTTTTTCACTTTACAGGAGAGCAAGGTAGATTGGCATGGTCAGACCAGAACAAGGAATGAGAAGAAGGTCCTCCAGGTTCAGCATTTTGCCCACCAGACCAGGCAGCCTCATCTAGATCATCAGCAGGCATCCTAGAGTCTCCTAACTACCCCATACTCTTTGTACTCACCTCGAATGAATAAGGGTGAGTGCTTTCAGTGCAAGTGTTAACCAAGAATCCGTCAAAGCTTCAATTTCTGCTCTTAGTTGTAACCAAGCCTCTCTTTTTGCTGGACCAAGAAGACCTGTGGAGTAGATAAGGGCATGTCTGCACTGAAATTAAGTAACGTTCTGTCATTTTCTTTTGCTTTCATTAGCTCCGAGACAATTTTCCACACACCGCAAACTGAACAGCTCACTAAACGCTACCATGTTAAAAAAGGAACAGAAACCAAAAGTTCTTCCCTTTTACTACTTCTAATCTATATTTGTTAGATACTCCAGAGTCACTTGCCTCCGACGTTATTTTTGTAGGTATTATATATTTCTTTTACTCGTCTGTAGCGGAAAGCCAATTTTCGCATCCAGTCCACTCCTCCGCGCACCCCTGTCGCGAGGCACAAATTCGCACTGGTGGCAGCTGCGGGAAAGCCATCTGTTCCGAAGTTATAGGTGCTAGTCAGAGATAAGAAAACCCCAGATTAATAAAAGGCAACAGGCTACATTTAACCACCAGCTACTCACTTTGCTGGGTTGCAAAGTCTAAGACAGCTAAAAAGAGAGCGGGCTACTGTAAGCATTACAGCAGTTCATCGCTTTCCCAGGAAGAAACTTGCAAAGCAACATCTTATCTTGTTCAGTTCTCTTGTACCTTAAATCTTGACCGTTGTCGTCTGAAGACACGTCATCAATGTGAACCTGGTCGCATTCCTAAGGCGACAGAAAGACTTCATAATTTTCTTGATCTTGCAAATCTCAAAAATAAAGCTATAAAAAACTATGAACAATCTACTCATCAGGGATATTTTTAATTGTGGAAATCAGTAGATGGCAGTCTTGTTAAAACAACTATTTTACCTACTCCTTGTGCTCATTTCTTAGAATAAATGCACACTATCATTAGCTACTACTGTTAAAGGACTTTCCAAAAACACATTTTTGTGTTTAGAAAGGAAAGTGGTTAAAAACAATTAGCATATGTGTTCCATAAACGTTCTTGTAGCCTTTCAGGTACCTTAAAACATCATGCTGCTCAAAGCTGATTCAGTCAGTGCATAAGTGTAACTGAAACCAGACATTTTGGTAAATGTAACATATTAGAAAAATTAAACCTGATGCTAACCGCCAATGAAATTATGACCTCTGATTGCTGTTGAGCCACACACCAACACAGCCTGAGGCCAGTGTTTCAGAAGAGTGCAGACGAAAAATCTGTTCCTAGTTTGCCATTCATTTGAGAGTTGTGAGCTTCCTTCTCTCTCTTTGGTCTTAGTGCATGAAAGCAGCATGCAAAGATGAAGAAAAGATGAAGAAAATCTGAACAGAAATAGCCAAATCAAACCATCTTTTTCAGCAACTTGTATGCAAACTAACACAGCACATTCATAATTAGCTTTGTCCATCACTAAATTAAAAATCATAATGCATATTGTTTATCCACCAAAAAAACATTAGAACATTACTATTAACAATATTACTTTTGGCAGGAAAACAAATAAACCTCTGGCACTCTAGATCAATCTCAAGTCAATGTTTGAAACGATAACAGATTTCAATTATTTTAATAATTTCCTCTTCTCTTTCTTAATGTGAAGTCCTGTAACAAACATGATCTATTTTAAATGTGAAAATATTGCAATCCTTTATTTTTGTGTTACTGCTTTCCTCTGAACAAATTTTTCTCTCTCCATGGATTTGTGAGGAAGGGAGGGAAGATAGAAGTGAAAAGAAACTCAAACCAGCTGTTCCCTAACAGAATTAAAATCATGACCCTCAACCCTTTTTCTGAAACATCTATTTTCCAGCCAACCCTCTCCCAGCAAGCAGCAAACTCCAAGGAGGAAAAGACTTTGACCCTGTAACCTTCTCCTCCTCTCCTGAGGTCAACAACCTCAGATAAGAAAAAAGCTGAAGAAGTCTATCTGGCCTCACATGATGGCTGTGGATTCTAGATTTTTAAAAACATAGGTCTATGAAAAATACCTCAGAAACTTTTCAAAAGCTTTGAAGAACAAGGTGTGGTCTTTTGTACTTGTACAACATGTATTTATTCTTACTGTAATACATACCCTTTTGTATTTTATGCAAAGGTAGCTTGTGCTAGAGAGAGAGGTAAGAGCAACAACAAGCAGAGGAAAGACAATACTACATTTGCTCATATTTAACCACCATACAGTGAATTCCCTCCTCAGGCAGACAAAATGTATTAGATGTACAGACACAACTGAAACCACAAGTGTGAACGTATGATGCTAGGCTTTGAAAATCAACTTGGGTAAAAAAAAAAAAGGCAGAAGCTTCTTCAGCAAGTTATCAAATTCAGAGAAATTAAGTTTTTTTGTTTAAAACTGAAAGGAACTGTCCATCCAAATGCCTACGAAGTTAACGATTCAAATGTGAACTGAGTGTAAGCTGATGAAGGGACACCCTCCTGAGTCTGTATGTTTCCCATTTTAGCTTCTCTTCCACTGCTCAGTGACTTCTCAAAGTCTCCATGGATACAAAACTTAAGCTTGAGTTGTCAATGTAGCCGTGAAAATTATCATCTAATCAATAGCCTCCCCTCCCAGCTTGGAAACTATGAATGACAACTGGAACAAGTTGCTGAAGAAGAGGATTCAAAATAGAAATCTGGGAAAAAGAAACTGTTTTTTTAATAACCACAAAACTAAAGGAAGGAGTAGAAGCTCATCTTCTCACAGGAGCAGTTGAAAAAAGGAGTGACTTCATCAAACATCCAAATTCAACTCTCTCAGGCAAAAGATAGAGGCAGGAGGGATGAGACCACTACATCTTAGATCCCACAGTTAGAGAGGACGTGAGGACTTGGAACTTTAATTTACAGTGCAAGGTCTTCGGACCATCACAAGCCCTGGGACATCACAGACATTCTCCCCTTTGGTCTAACCACCTGCTTCATAGGTAGAAAGTGAGAAATGAAATGATACATTAGAAATAGAAATCACGGTACTGAAAGAAAAGGGGATTTTGGAGGGAAAAACCCAGAAAAGAAATATAAAATTGGTGGGGTAAAGGTAGAGAAACTGTGTCAAGAAAGCAAGCAAAGTGAAGAAAAGGTCATGAACATCAGAAATTTCAGGTGAAATACTGAATATAATGGAGAGGGATAGTGTCCTCTTTTGTCAGGAACAAAAGAAGAAAAAAGTCAAGTCAGGAAGGGAATGAAGCAAAATTAAAGTGCAAGAGATACATGTTATAATTTGGAAAGGATTAAAGACCAATGTGATTGACACTACATTACAACTAAAGGAAGGTCACAAACAGTGCACGACTGTTTTGTTCCTCCTGAGTGGCAGGACATGGCTTTGAGGCTAAATGTGAGCTTTGAGTGCCTGGTATTTTTTCACGCTGTCTAGCTGACTCAGACTTTGGGCTAATGAGTGATGGGTGCATTTTTCAACCCCTGAACATGGGAAGGAAAAACACTCATTTAGCAATTGCTCTTTTAGCAGTAAAGTTATTTAGGAATACCTCTTCAAAGCAGCCAATTACCTGCCCACCATTCATTGATCTGGTCCAACCTTCCTTCAGAACACCTTGTATGTGTTTTCACCTGCTTGCTTTGTGTGGAGCATTTTGTGCATTAGCAAAGACTACCTGAGACACTGTTCAGTCTCCTGATTAGTTATAAGTAACCACCCACACATTTAACATTTTAAAATAGCAGTTTACTCAATGTGCACCATAATCAGGGTTATGCTAAAATGAAGTTTGACACTGACCAACAAATAAAGTATACACTTCCAACCAGTACATTTTTGCAAAGATGTATTTTAATAAAAATACAAAGACTCATAAAATCTTCAAGTACTTCCCCCAAAAGCTTCTGTGATGGGAGCCAACTTAGAGCTAAACAGCCACACAGAAAAAAAAAATACTGGTTTGTTGGTAGGCTTACCACTTCAAACTTTTACAGATGTATTTGACACTTTTGTAAAATTTTCACAGGAAATACAGTACTCTTATTCTCCCCCTTAGTTCTCTGGCAAAGTGGTATCTGAAATTAATATTGAAAGTCCCTGTAGAAACACTATAAATACATGTTATTTATGCAGATGTATTTTATTATGATAGAATCAGTTTAGCAGTCAGCTCCAAAGCAGAACATTAAAATTGTTGGATTCTCTTTTAAAATAGGCTGAATTGGCAAGTAAGGAGCAAAATATCCTGTGGCTTATGTATAAAGATTATGCAGCAAGCTGTGTTTTGCTCCTAAAGGTGTTGACCTTGCAACTTCAGTGTATCCAGTTTGAAATCTTCATGAGGGACTACAAGTGATGACATGTTTGCACTGAAGGTTTGGATTTCAGTCAGACAGGCTGAGATGCAGCTCTGCACATTGGGATCAATCCCTGGAAAGCAAAATGCACTTGGTATAGTTCAGGGATAATACTTTCAGAAGGGCAAAGCATCTTAGGCATCTAAACCCTATTCTCACATAGGTCTTCTAAATTGCACTGATTTTAATGCAACCTTTGCCAAAGTGCTTAATTCACATTTGAAAATGAGATCTGGGCTACTAAAAAATGCAGAAACTTTAAAAGACCTTATTCATGATGCCTCATGCATGTTCTGTGTATGAAGGGCAGGCACAGGATAGGGCAGGTATTAGCAAAGGGTAACTTAGTCTGGGGAAGCGATGCTGCTCTGATTCAGATCTCTGCTGCAGATCCCTTGCAGCTGCCCAAGGCAGCACCCTCAGAGCTATCTCAAATAAGTGCCATCTGGAAGCTGGGGAGGTTTGTTCAAAAGGCTTCATGGAGAACTACATTTTAAGAAAGAATCTGAGGCAGAGAGAAAATTCATCTTCTGCAAAGGGAGAGAGCAGGGCTTTTTAGTTCAGGAACGGCAGCACAAAAGACAGCAAGCTGTGAAATGCAGGAGGATTTAAAAGCCTTTAGGAGGGAGACCCCAGCAAAAGCTATTGCCAAGGGAGAAAAGAAACACTTCCTATATACCTTTAAAGTGCAAGTTTGGATGAGGGAGGACACTAGACAGGTGATATAAAACATCGGTAACATGCTCAAAGTATGTTGTTAGCGGTGGTACTGGGGGTTGTCTGTGGACTTACCAATTAGCCTAAGGGAAAATGAGAGTGTCAGCATGTGCAATTTAGCAAATCTACCTATAGTAGTTTAAGAAGTCCATGCTGTCCTTTGCTGTTCTCTCACACAGCTGGCTTGCATGGATCCATGTGTTTGTGTCCCTCAGACCTTTTAGTGCC
The DNA here is from genome assembly GCF_026419915.1 of Harpia harpyja. Lineage (NCBI taxonomy): Eukaryota > Metazoa > Chordata > Aves > Accipitriformes > Accipitridae > Harpia > Harpia harpyja. The sequence continues at coordinate 43,223,373 of NC_068944.1, forward strand.
ACGGTTGGTAGCTTAGCTTGAAACAAATCTCCCGCAGCAGCTCAGTTAAACCAACAGATGTTGCATGGAGTAACTGACTTGTTTCTACGTTTCCTTCCATCAGCTCGGCTTTGGGGCTTGAAGCAGCAGCAGATACATGCTTGCAGGAGCTCTGTAAAACTGCTGCAATCATTTGCTAAGTGAAAATACGTCTCCAGCGAAATGCAGTAAACCAAAGAAAAACAACAATCAGAAATGACTGACTAGATGAGTCTAGCCTAAGACTTGCACATGGAAAGCTTGTCTTCTCCCTCCTCCATTCCCAAAGCATTTGCTAACTCCTTCCTGCTAACTTTTCCTCCTCTTTTCTGTTTTTCTATGATGAGCCAAAAACTCCCAGAGATGCTTCACAGTCATCATTCACAGCTCTTAAAATGCCTGGACCTATGTAGTCTTCTGGAATCATTCCTTTAAACTAACTTAGGATCTTTATAAAGATTCATATGCAAAGCATTAAGTTATGGCAGAAATGTTCTGCAAATATTTATATTACTTTGCTCCTTCACTACCACCCGTCAAGCTGTGCACTTCTGCCATAATTATGTAAAATATGCCTCACTACTCAATTTACTGTAGGAAAATTATTAATAATAATAATAATAAAAAAAAGAGATTAAGGCTGTTACAAGAGTTCCTCTTACCTGTGCCAATACTAGTGGAGTGATGTAATGGCTAGCATGCTGATCCTCTATATTTCTGTGTTACAAAACTAACAAAAATAAATCTAATAATTCTGCTGTCTTTGAATAAACACTGAGTGCAAGATAACTCTGGAGAAGTTTGCATATTATGAAAAGAAATAACATTAATAATATTATGAACATAACCTCAGAGGATGCCAAAGTATTACAGTCCCAAATCTGCTGATTATAGCTAAACTACATTTCCACATTTGGTTAATCTTCTTAATTTACCGTGAGAAAACTAACACCACCCTGTCAACTAAGTGTTTCAATACCTTAGTCTGCAAAGTCAAATGAGAGAGGGAAAAAAATCCCAACCCAACAACCACCCTTCAGAACAAGCTATTTTCATTTTGCCTTTACATCAGCATGCCCATTGAGACAGCTTGGAAGCTGGCCAACTCGCAGGAAATCATTGCTGGGATTCTCTGTTCCTCTCATATCTGTCATTACGCAATTATATCCACTGCTTCATTTTCCCTACTGAACAGTAGAGAAATTTGGTCATGTACATGTGAGAACAGATCTGGCAAAACAAGTTAAAGCTGCAATCCTTTATAAATGTGATGTAGCTGAAAAAAACTTATTTAAAAAAAAAAATCCTCTAGTGTACACTGCTGTGTTTTTTATGCAGCTTTTACAACAGCAGTATCTCTGTTTATGTCTTTTCCAGAAATAAGGTATATACTGTTTAAGGTATTTACCCTTTCAGATTATTATCTGCTCCACAAAGACTCATCACTTCCATAAGCCACCACAATGTGCTGCTTTGGGAAACAGGCTTACAGATTGTCAGTGAATGTTTTTCCAAGCGACAACTGCATATTCCAAAGCTAGTTTGTGAATGACCATTTTTTATTATAAATCTCTTTGTTTCTACATCTTTTTACTTATAGCTGTGATTATCTTTCTGCAGAATAAAAAGCAGATTGCTTCAACTAGTCTCTGTTCTAATTTTAGAAAAATAACATGCAAGGATCCCAACATTATTAACAATAGTCATTAAAGCTGATGAGTAAATCTCTGTTTTTTACTTGACTAGAAGGATAGCAAAACCTCTAGTATGCAAGCAGGTTAGAAAATCGACATTACATAGAACAACAGCACACCTATAACCTCTGTGGGTATATATATATATATATGTATGGCCTGTGCCAAATGCTCCTCTACTGTACTTCTGTACTTGCTAAATATACAAAAACCTCTGCATTTCCTTTCAAGCCGAGGCAATAAAGGCCGAAGTGCTGAACTTCCTAACCCATCATCGCAGAGTGCCTGTTAACATACAGCACAAATCCATGTGAAAAAGCAGAGACTACAGTTCGCAGGTTCTCAGCACTGGCACTCAATTGGCAGGACCTGTCATCTCTGTCTAGCCTGCACTTTGTGACCCTAACATTTTCTCTTCTTTCCCACCACAATTATTCAGCGCTGAAGAAAAAAGGTGCAGATTACCTGTGGGTCAGGCACAGGATATGAACAACAAAGAGAGTTCTTGAAATCCACTTCATTCTGTCTGACAATTTGTGGATGAACAGTCAAGGAATTAAGTCGGGCTGTGAAGGTTTTCAAACACTCCCGTTTTAAACTTAAGACTATAAAGAGAAGCGTATAGTGTAAAAAAAAAAAAAAAGCAAAACTACAACAAAAACCCAAACCCCACCTTCTACCGTTAAAAGAGCACATCAAAACAAAAAAATAAATTTAAGGTTATTAGCTATATAAACTATTAGCTTTTATAAACACTGAAGACTAAGAACTGAAATTATTTAACAAACTCATTTTCATAGCCACTGGCCTAGCAGTGCTCTCCTGCACTGAACACGTAACACTTTTAGAACACACAATGGATGCCATTCTTTTCTCACAGAAAAAGTGATTAAAATCCTGTTTTGCTTGCACACACGAACAAGTGCATTTGGATTAAATATGATACTCCTAAAGTAAACAGTGTTTGTTCCAAAATAAATACAGATCTTATTCTGCAACTTGTGTTTATTGAAGTAGCTACACTAAAATCAAGGTTTACATTTTCATCTCAGCTGCACCTTGTAACTGGAAGAATCCAATTTAAAATAAAACATGACCTAAAGAAGTATCTATATAGCAACTGTAACATGCGAGTTCCTTTCCCACAGCAAAAGAAAACTCTAATTTGCTAGTTTTCTTTACTTCATAATTGTCATGAAGCAAGTATTTCAAGAACTGATAGTGTCTCTGTATATATTAGTCGATACATTGAAATCTTTCTATTGAAAAGACCAAAATGTAAAATCATACCTCTAGCAGGGGGTCAGCAGAGCTCAGGACAATCACAGTAAGTGTAGTCCTCCAAACCCCAGAGCCTTCTCACTTGCTTTAGGGTGTAGATTTGTTGTTCGGGTTCCAGTTCAGAGATACTCCCTATCGTTCTGAATACGCTCATTACATTCCAGTTGTTCAGACAAGATAAAACATAAAACTATTCTATTTCTGTAATGTATGATCTTATTCAGGGAAGTGTTTTAGAGTGCCTCTCTAACAATCAATTCTTGCTACAACTTTGACAAAATAATTTGTTATTTTATTTCTGTATATTTTGCAGGAAAAGAGAAGGGAAGAGGAGGGTGTCAGAGAAAGAATTTTATCCATAGATAGAAATGGCTAAATACAACTCAAGTTTATCTGTTTAAAGAGTCTGTGTCATGCCTGGAAAGGACAGTGTTAAGTTCAAAATGTCAAATTCACTTTATTTTAAAAGTTCAGCACTTCACATTGTAAATACCTTCTTTACGACACGATTCATGTTATCTACGGACATATACTTTTGTAAAAAAAGAATTCTATGACTAATGAAAGCCAGTGAAAATAAAATATGAATGTGTTTAAAGAAGTAACAAAAGCCATGAACCTGGTCAGCATGTCATTAATTATTCCCAAAAGTATTAACTTGAAAGTATACTTTTAGAAACATAGACATTTTATTGAAACTATCTACTAAAGGTTGTTCAAATATATTTAAATTTTAAACAATTTCAAAATTAAACTTATGAAAAGAATGATTTTTCCACAAAAGCCTGAAAACAATGTCTCATATCTCAGGAAATGAGAGGTTCACATGGAAATTTTCACAAGAAGATGTAAGCTCTCTCTTTCAGTCCTGTGTGACCAATTCATTTAAATTTGCTCTGCCTCAGTGCTGTTGATGATCTCCTAAATGCATGTGTTTAAATAAAAGCTACAATGCTTTCAGCTAGCAAGTCTCCCATCCTTGTAATTACCTGCTAATGGGACAAAGACTGGGATTAAAATTCTCTTTGCTAACCTTGCCAGTACAGACAGCTAAATCTTTGGCTCCTATGGGTAGCCTGAAGAACTTTGTGCAACACTGCATTTTTCTCCTTACTTTTCTTTCCCCCACCGATGTTGTGGGGCAGATGTTGACCCCTATGCCGCTGCCCAGTGGCAGAAGTAGGGAGTGAGCTGAGGCACTGCTGCCTTGCCCAGCTGGAGCAGAGGACAACTACTTGCTTCGCCAGAGCTCTCAGAATGCCAGCTGGGTAGGCAGGAGCTTTTGTGCCACCTTACAGCCCTACATTTAGAGAAAGGGAGAAGCAACAGGAAGGTAAATACAGTGATAAAGTGATGCTACGAGCTTGGTAGGCTCCCGTGTATTTCAGCTGAGCTGTACATGTGCAAACACCACTCCATCTGATTTTCTTGAGAAAGGAAGGTGCTCATCACTGGACATGTGAAAGGAAAGAGCTTATATAGTTATTAAGTTGCATAAGCCTATAGGAATGATCTCTCAAGTAAGCTAAGGAGGCATTTGTTTTTCTTCATAACTCTAACACTCATGCACCACAGCAGCACATGGCCACAACAGCCAGGCATCACGCATTCCAGATGGGTCAAAGCTTTCAGCTGGGTTCTGCACACACCAGCAAAGCCACAGCTCTGCCTAGGAATAAAGACTTTGTTTTGCATTTCTGTTCATTCACCTACGGTTATATGTGTGGTGTAATTTAGTCCCACATTCATGAAGTGGAACTTCATGAGCTTTCTGCAAGTCACCCGTGGTTTTAGTACCACGTAGATGAGAAGCTATTTCCAGTCATTCCCTCATACACATATCAGGGAAAATTCCTTACCATGATTTGTATTTCCTTTCCTTTCTTTCCTTCCTTCCTGCAGTGAAATTGAGCTGTTCTTGGATTGCTATTGTGGAAAACTAAATGCAAATAGACGGGCTTTGTGTCTCAGCCTGAATGTGCTAAGATAACTGCTGCAATGCCTGCTGGAAGGGAGTCCACAAGCATCGACAGGTTCATTAGAAGGTGAACTCTCCTACTCTTTATGGGACTTAAAGTACCTTAAAAATTAGGTTTGCATCTACAAATAAATGTAGTGCTATAAAAAAAGAGCTCTACTGAAGCTTTTGTAATAATCACATTCAGCTTTCCCAGAACTCTGTTGTTGAACTATCAGCAGTTGAATCTTGGGCTCCTCATAAAGCATACCGAGCCACAGTCTGGTCGGGAGGTCTCTGTTACGGACATGCAAACATCAGGAGGAGGTACACTCTTATTTCAACCAAACGAGAAAAGGCATTTTTTAATAGATATCCCTCTGTAGGGCCCTGGATGACTCTACTCTGGATGACCCGGGATTAGTTCAGCTGCCATCCTTACAGTATTTGGGGGTGAGAGGGAGATAATTCAGCCAGCTCTATCTGAAGTTTTCCTCTCCCTGCAACCATCCCTTGTATCTCATCAGGAATAAGGCTTATTGAACAGCCTTTCCTGTAATTTTTTTTTAGTTTGATGGCCCAGAAATCTATTTTCAGTATGTTCTACAGTCCTTTCTACCTGTTTTTGTAATAAGTGACTACAGTTGTGTCTTATTCGACATCCAGCTAACCAGGAAATAAAGGGCTAAAGGTCCTCCAAGACTTTCCAGGATCCATCCTCTAATCACAGCCAAATCAGACTAACTCTGCCAAAGTCAGATAGGTGCCTCAAGGAAAACAGCTATTTCTCACAGCTGTAGAACCAGACCTAGTGGTCTGAACATGAATATTGTTCATTGCTAAATGAAGGTCATCTGGCAAACCCCATCCTTTACGAAAAGCTGGACTGTTATATTCTTCATTTTTGTATTACCAGCAATAAATATTCACATGACCAACATGCATGATTACACTGAAACATGAAAACCCATTCAACACTCAACAAGAGCTGATTCTGCTTTCAGCTGTATCTTTAACTATCATGCTCTTTTGAAAACTGTTTTCAAACAAAAAAAATATTCATTTCATACATTGGTTTTTAAAGATTTCTAATGACGACATTTAGAATATTCAAGGATGCACATGCTATTTTTCTTGTTTGAGAGAATGTGTCTTAAGAAATATATTTTCTCTGGCATCACCTTAATCAATATTTACTTTTGGGCCAGTAAACTCACCTGTTTACCTCTAGAGAGGTTAACCTCCACCTATGAACAACATTGTTGCTCTGTACTGGCTAATGATTTTTTTTCCCAACATTGACACAGCTAGGTTGATTTTCTTTCTTGCTGGTACATCATTGGTGATCCCAGCACAACAAAGGAAATTCATGCCACAATGCTACACCGAGGTCTTGCAATGCTCCAAGACCAGTTCACAAATTAAATGTTTTAAACAGAACTGGGGTAATTGTGCATGAGGGAAACAAAGAGCAGGAAGCACTCAAAGCTGTCGTGTTTACCTCTTAAACAGCTGCCACCTATTGCTTAAAAGAAAATCCCAACCAAAATAGTAACAACCTGCCCCCCCCATCCTCCAACAACTTTATGAATGATTGGACAATTAAAACCCATGAAGTTGCTGTATGGTTTGGGGAGAATCATTAAATTCTGTGTAACTTTACTCCTCATCTCCAATGGAAGATAATACCAGCTCTAATGGCAGTGCTGCAGACTTAATCAATGGTTTAATCTTTTAAGCATTCTGAAAGCTTATCACAAACTGAACCTAAACGCAGTAACTGTTAATACCAACTAAGTTCATTAATACACTATTGCATTCTCCACCACGCTTTCCTTCTAATAATATTATTTCAAAAAACCTAAAGAAGTTAAAAAATAGTCAAGTGATACTAAGAAATAATAAAAACTATAAATATTATAATTATAACTAATAATTATAAAAATAATATTAAAATCTAATCAAAGGAGAAAATTTTTCTCCTTTCTCCTGAATTATTTTAATTCATACATAGCAATACTTTATGTTATCTCAAGGACAATGGTATAACTGCAGTAATTTTACTGATTTCTGAAGAATTATCTCACAACCGTGCAACTGCAAGCCTCGAAGTCTCACTTGTTTTATGGACAAGAGAAATGGGAGCTATTAAATGATACACACAATCACAAGTAACTTGTTTTGGAACAGCAGTACTTAGAGGAGCAAGACTGATTTACTGTCCTGATTTCTTCTTTTCCAATGGGTTACCCCACCATTTTGTAAACATAATTTGTCACCAACACCAGCCAGAGTTCTCTGTAACTACTTTTTGCCTTTCTTTCAGATCTGTTATCCCTGCTGAGAGAATCTACTAAAGAAGAATTTTTCATACTGACACCAACTGTAGTCTTGCTGTGAATAACCACATTCCCATAAAAATCATTCCATTTATTGCAAAGTTGTTGGCAGACCATAGGAATAATAGTCAACTCAGGAAACCTTTTATCCTGAAATCACATAGCTTAACCCTTTGCATGACCATATGAAGTTTATACCTAAAAGCTGTATTACCACACTGCTGATTTAATGCTTTAGTAAAAGCATTTTTGCTGTTAGCAAGTTTTTAAAATTATTTTTTTCACAGTACTTCTTTTTTTAACTAAAAAGAAAAGAAAAAAAAAGACTGAATTGGAATCAATCAAGCAGTATTCAGGGTTTTTTCTTAATATACAATGTTGTGTTTAAAATTATAGACTCTTTCCCAATACATGAAATAATACATTAGTATAGATGCTTGAGTGTGGTTTTGATTATAAACTAAAACTTTACAGTCATATGAACCTTTTTTTCCCCTCTCTTTTTTCCCTACCTTCCTATGGTAAGGAAAGATGTATGAATTTACAATAAAATGGAACAATTAGAAAAAAACCTGTTTGCTTTATGATTTTTTGTGGAAGATACTTCTGTTAGCCACTATATTTGCTTTGTTAAACACAAAACTAGTGGAGATTAGAGTTCAGGAAAAAGACATTAGTTTTGTTAGTCAGTCCTCTTGACAGTTTGGGAGTCAGAGGTTGCTTGAATTCAAATTTCTGTCTGAATTTATTATAGTGATGGAACAAAAAAAGTCGCTGTATGTTTTCACCGTCTTTTTTGTTCTGTTCATCAACCCTTATTTGTAGGTAATTATGGCTTGGTTTATGCTTTATTCATTTGACCAAGGCCATAAGGGGAGTTTTGGACTTGTAAACACACCTTCAAGAAATATATACACATTTTGTTCCAATAAATGAATCGAAATATTTGACTTGTATTTTTAAACTTTTCAGTCAGAGAAAACTCTTAGAAAACGTCTTTCTTGAGTTATGACTGCTGCTACAATTGGCTCTGCCCCTTGCCTACCAATGTTAGGGAAGGAGTTATTCCCCTGTGTATCCATACTTCACATTTGCAAGGCAAGTTACACAAATATGCAGAATAAAAAGAGGAGATCCTTTAACTCATTGAAGTGTTTTTCCACAATTCAGAAAGTATCATTTGCTTAGTTACAGCTGATCTTTCTTGTGGCAATAATATTTCAGCTGAGCTCAGTACTCATGTCAGCAGTCTGTACTCTGCTGTCAGTGAACACGTTAAGAACTATCATCTCCCAACTGCATAGTACTGCAGGTAACGTTCAGAAAGTGCCTGGACTGCCCTGTTCCGACTGGACAAGGATCTTGGGAAAAAAAACCCAACAACCAAATACTCTATTCCTTCAATACCTCACTGTTTCTTTTGTTAAGCTTTTCATTTACATTTTTTAAAATCCTCATTAAATCCTCATGCTTTAACAGCACACATTACTATTGCTTTAGTCCACTACAGAATCACTCAGCTTCTTGACCATATCTAAAGACAAACTTTAAAAATACAATTAACAGCAGTCAACTTTTACTTTAAAGCACAGAAAAATAAAAGTGATACTGCAACAAGTAAAGGGAATAATCCCCTTCCCCTTTCTTTAAAGTTTCATTAGACCATTGAACTGGACGAAATTCAGATAGAGGCCTTATTGTAACCACACTGAAACAGTAGAAATCTCCTGAGACTGTGAAACTCAAACATTTTGGGAACCAACTTCAAGCACTCCTTTTGTGCTTTTAAAACAAAATGAATGAAAGACACTTCTTAATTTTTCTCCGTGTAGCAACGTTTTAATACGATTCCTACAAAAACCCCAGCACAAACAGATCTGTTTAAAATACATGTGCATGCATATTTTCTTAAAATTTAAACTACAGTCATAGCAGTCACATGTAACCACACCACCACAAACTGCATGACGGCTCTCAAGATACCAGACAACTGCACTGATAACATTGTAAATTTATGGTAAAATTAAACCTAGGCTGAAGAGGTTGATAGAAACTACCTACCATGCATACTGCTAAGATGCTTATGCTGTGGTTTCAAATATTTGTACTTATGTGAGGATTGGCTAATGCGCTCTCATCCTGCAAAATGGCATGTAAGGATGACACTTAGTTTAGTCTAGCTTTCCTAAAATAAAAGGTACGTAATTTTCAAAGACTAATCCACTTAAAACACCAACCTGGATAACGCAAATCTGAGGTTTATGGTTTAAGATGGTACCCAAATGAACAAGAACAGAATTTTTTTAAAGGTGACTATCATGTTATCTTCAGTTTATCTTCTGGGTTTTACATTGGAAGAGTCCAGTGAGGAAAAAAAATGGTTTGCCTCAAAGTGGTGGAATCAGCACAAAATAACTGCATTACGTGAACAGAAAGGGTGGGCTGGGAAAGATATTTGAGTGTAAATTAATGGTGATCTTAGCTGGAATAACTTGCACTCTTCAGCACTTGCAGCTGTGCCAGGGACTTGACTGGCTGTATGAGATTTTACACATCTGTCAGCTTAATCAGAGACCAAAACACAAAATCTACTGCTTAGGAATGTTATTTGAATTTGTGAAGCTTCTTAGATTTTTAGGTTAAAACTAATAATGAACTACTTAGGAAACTGATAAATGTGTTATGAATGAGTCATAACTACAGTATTAACATCTGTAGTAGTAGACAGGCTTTTGTTCAGTGGTTTTCATAATATTTAAAGAAAATGTAAAAAACATTTTGTTCACATCAGTTCCATGAAATATTAAAAGCCAAAGAGAAGCCTCTCTATGCAAGAATAAACGGAAAGCAATACATTAATTAATAGCAACATTAACTGCTTTTACCATTAGTATCATCTATTTATTGACTCATTTGGCATCACTGTTCTATTATTTCAGACTTCTGGGATAATTTAAATAATAAAAAGAGCCTATTCAAAACTGAAATGACACTTCTGGCACTAAGAGGCCAGGTTGGATGGGGCTTTGAACAATCTGGTTTAGTGGAAGGAGTCCCTGCCCATGGTAGGGGTGTTGGAACTAGATGATCTTTAAGGTCCCTTCCAACCCAAACCATTCTATGATTCTATGAATCACACCATTACCTAGTTTTGGATCTAACATGCTGAACCATCAAGCAGCGTATCACATCTGTGCTTAGGGCATGATCTGCATTGGCAGAAGAGCTCTGTGGCACATATCAGGGACTTTGCAACCCCTCAAAAATAAAAATTCATTAAGGGCAGGTGTTTATATGTGTCAGCAATATAACGTAAGCCAGTGTTCTGAAATCTGCTAATGGATTGACAGCAAAAGCATGAAAATAGACTGCAAACTTCTCTGTCAAATTTCTTACAGTGAGTTTTGCATCTTTTAATTTCCATCAAGCCTTAGACAGGTTTTTTAGAACCACTATATTGTTTCATTATTGGTTATGAGAGAATTTTCAGAGCACTGCCTCATGTCATTTATTATATAGCAATCTTTATGGTACCCTTCAGAGCCTGCTGCTGCAGCACAACACTAAGTTTCTGTTGCAATTAAAGCTGCCATACCTGGGGTAGATCTGTGATTCCAGTAACAGACCCCACCTGTATACTGCTTTAATGCAGATATTACAATGACTTCCAGGTACCTTACCACTGCCCTTCAATACACTATTTACTGTACCGGCCAATCCTTAAATCTGGTATTTCAGGCTCTGCAGAACCTAGCTGTAATGGGCAGGTACAATTGTTACCATGAAAAGTATGTCAGCATTTGGTATTTTATTTCCTGGGAAGGGGACAAGAACCTAAATTCTGTCACTGGAAGAAACACCTTTGAATGTGCAATTTGAGAGACAATGTAGATAAAACATGTTTTGTTGTCTGATAGAAATTACTTTCAGGGTACCATCTTGGAGATGGGTTTAATACTGCTAAAAGTTAGCTTGCTGTCTATCGCAAACCTTTTTTCACTAGCATGTATAACACTGACAAATGGGACGTCATCCAGAGGGACCTTGACAGGCTTGAGAGGTGGAACCATGTGAACCTCGTGAAGTTCAATAAAGCCAAGTGCAAAGTCCTGCACCTGGGTTGGGACAATCGCCTGTATCAGTACAGGTTGGGTGGTGAATTGATTGAGAGCAGCCCTGCTGAGAAGGACTTGGGGATACTGGTGGATAAAAAATCGGACGTGAGCCAGGAGTGTGTGCTTGCAGCCCAGAAAGCCAACTGTATCCTGGGCTGTATCAAAAGAAGCGTGGCCAGCAGGTCGAGGGAGGCGATTCTCCCCCTCTACTCTGCTCCCATGAGACCCTACCTGGAGTACCGCGTCCAGCCCTGGGGTCCCCAGCACAAGACAGACAAGGACCTGTTAGAGCAGGTCTGGAGGGCCACAAAAATGATCAGAGGGCTAGAACACCTCTCCTGTGAGGAAAGGCTGAGGGAGTTGGGGTTGTACAGCTTGGAGAAGAGAAGGATCTGGGGAGACCTTATTGTGGCTTTTCAATATATAAACGGGGCTCATAAGAAAGATGGGGACAGACTTTTTACTGAGGCCTGTAGTGATAGGACAAGGGGTAAGGGGTAACGGTTTTAAACTGAAAGAGGGTAGATTTAGATCAGATACAAGGAAGAAATTCTTTACAATGAGAGTGGTGAGACACAGGAACAGGTTGTCCAGAGAAGTTGTGGATGCCTTATCATTGGAAGTGTTCAAAGTCAGGTTGGACGGGGTTTTGAGCAACCTGATCTAGTGGAAAGTGTCCCTGCCCATGGCAGGGGGGTTGGACTAGATGATCTTTAAAGGTCCCTTCCAACCCAAACCATACTATGATTCTATGAAATGCTCTTTACTATACTGGGTGATTTGTGTGTCAATGTATTTCTTCACAAAGCATGCCTGCGTACTCTTTAGCTCATTTGTACTACAGCAAAATCTAGGCATCCCAAACAGAAGCCCTGGTACCAAACAGTAGACTACATGCAGTTCATACTGGTTACTAGCTCACAAGTACAGACACCTGAAACACTGCAATGATTAGTGATGACTGACGCCCTTCTGCTCTAAATGTTGGGGTGTTTTTTTAACCTGTGGTTTTAAAAAACAGACTTTACTTGAAATGTATGAATAATGCAAACTGGAACAATTACAACTTACAAAAATCACCCGAAATAAAAAAACAATAGAAAACAAATTAACAAGTACAATGGAAAACTGGAAAGTTTTCTTGGATGACTACTTGCAATGTCTTTTTTTTTCCTTTTTTTTTTAAAAGTTGTTTGAATACACATATTTTCTAATTGTGTTAGCAGAGAGTGCATTCATGCCAGGATGTTCCTGAGGAGTGAGACATTAAAGAGACCAAGCTGAAGCATTGTTAGAAAGCCAACTACAACCGTACACAGTAACAAATACTACAATCACCAGACTTGGCTGTCTCTTTTCCCTTTTGAGTACTTTATGACAGAATTATCATCCTTTTATCTGTAGATACCATCATCATCCCTACCTGTAGACGAGCAGACTAAGGCACAGCGATCAAGAATTACAAAGTAGTGTCAACCACAAAAATGGACCTCGTGTCACTTCATTGTACACAAATATGTATGTAAAATATGTGCACCAGACAACCAATTAGTACATAATGCCAGCAAAGGCTTACTCTGTAAATGTTCAGAGCTTGGAGCATGTCTTCAGGCACAAAATGATCTTGATCTGATTTCTTCTACGCGGAGAAGTTGAGCAAGCTTTTCTCTCTGGTGATCCTGTTTTCACAATCCTCCTTCTCCACTTCCTTGGTCTGCCCAGCTATGTCTCTGCAGCTCCCCCAACTCCTATCACTGACTGTGGACCTCTCTACAACTTAGTTAAGTTTAAATCTAGGCAACATCATACCTATCATGCCTGCCCAAAGCTGAATTTACGACATTTCCACAACGTGTGACAGAATAAATGATGGACTTCCACACTGCTAATAGTGGCCAACCTGCTCTCCCAGCTTGCTCTGGAGCTTGCTCAAAGCCTGCACTTAACAGCTGGCTTGCATCCAAGAAGTTCACTTCTTAGATTACTTGACTCTAGGACCAGATGTGCTAAAATGCTTTCAGAAAGAGGAGCATTTTACCCTACAGTGGTCATGGTTCTTTGAGATGTGCAGTAACCTGCACAGAGTAAGTCTGCCGAATGTTATTATTCAATAATGTGTATTATCATAATGCCCACGATCCCAAATCATGCTTCAGAGTGCTACTGTGCTAAAAGTTACCAGCCTGAGTCTGTGGCATATTAAAGTATCAAGGTCTGAGGGGAAATAGTTTCCCTTTCTCCTTCAGATTAAAGAAACAGAACATATGGCTGTATTGCTTCAAAGGCATTCCTACAGGGCACTGCGTGGTACACTGGGGACATAGTTGTGTGCACGGTCACTGAAGGACCTGGGAGGAAAGTCACTTAGTCTCCTGCGGTGTTACCAAGACCTACAAAGAAGAAAATTCTCAGGCTGATGAAAAGAAGAATATATGTCCCTGTCATGAAGAAAAGGTCTCCCTGAGGCCTAGAAGTGATTTATATGGTGCATTTGCTTCCAGCAGCAGGGAGGCAGCCTAGTTTCACCTGTAAGGATTGAAGGCTAAGGCCGAAGAGGGACTAATGTTGGAGAAGTTTTGCTCTGTGATCAGGCTTCACGGTTGCTGTGCTGGGGTTTTGTTCCCTTTCTTAGGCCTGAGCTCTCACTATGATCTCCCTGGAGCACCTCTTCTTGGAGCAAACCCTTTAGTGCCCAGTGTTAACACAGAAGGTATCACCACCTGCTTTAGTGCCACAAGAGTCTGTATTGCAATGTGGGCCTTAGAGGTACTTTAATTTCTTTAGGGAACAGAAGGGCTCTGCATACTGCTGTGTGTCAGACATCCCAGTTGCACTTCAAGTAGTAAAAGCTGCCCTCCACGCAGCCTTGAGCTTACAAAGGAACACGAGGGAGAGGTAGCGTTGATAAATACCAGTAGTCTGATGACTGGGAGCTACGAACAAGGAGAGCAGGCACATCCACATAGTAAATTATGCAGGAAGCAATCCACAAAGGACAGTTTTCATAAAAAATACGTGGCAGTTGATTTTTCCCTATCAACTTCTAGATCTGAGTAAATCCAAGCTAGCAGTTACAGACTTGTAGGAGTCCTGGAACAATTTATTGCCATATGGGCAGAGGGAAGAGGTTTACAGGCCAAACATGGAGCGTGAGAGTGCAGGGATGTAAACGCTGTTTATTCTTTGCTTTAAACTGTGAAAAGATGCACCTATTTAAGTCAGTATCTCAATGCTTCATGAGAGCCGGGTATGTTCCCATATGTGGAAGGCGTAGGATTTTGCTGCTCCTCGGCGTGGGAGGACCCACCGACCCTGCCGGCGGCGGGCGGAGGGGGCAGAGGAGCAAAGGTGCTGCCCAGGAGCCGGGGGTGGGAAGCGAGCACTGCGGCCCCCGCCTGCCCCCGCTGCTGCTCCAGCCAGCCATGGTTACAGACAGAGCTGCATCTTACGGAAATCGCATGCAACTCTAGGGCAGGCAGCTTTCCAGAGGGGTCTGTGCATAGTAATATGCTAATGCCATGCCTTAAAGGTTCATTAATTTCAAGTAACACCATACACATTGCAATCATAAAGCACCTATGCAGCTCTTTTTGACACACAGAAGAGACTATGCTCTGAATTTCCATCAGGAACACATTAATACACATCCAGGTGGATTTTAAGTAAGAATCTGAGGAGAAATTAATCAAGGTCAGTATTCCTAACTGTTAGAACATAAGTAACTATTTTTCTTTTTTTTTTTCCCCCAAAGAACCAAAGTTACTGCTTTACAGTAATACCTGATAGCAGTTCCTCACCTTTTATCGGTGAGAGAAATACATCAACTAACGTAGCTGAAAAACTCATAACATACTGCCATTCATTATAAATTACTCCCATACACATATCGTCACTTTGCATATAGACTTCACAAACAGATGTGAATTGTGAAGCCATGAACGTGCATTATATATCCTTCACTGATGGCAGAAAAATGAATACTAATCATCATTACTGTGCCCTTATGCATTATTGTGTTTCTCAGAGGTGATAAAATTATTTTTTTCAATAGTTTCACAATATATAGAACCCTCCCATAAAAGCCCACACCAAAAACCTGAAATGACAAACAGAAATAAAAAGCCTAAAAGAAAAAAAAAAAAGAAATAAAACTACAAATTAATTTGATTTTAATTACTTCAATAGAATTCAACACAGACCAAAACCAAAAAAAAGTATCTTTTCATAAAAAACTGTTAGGTCAGATTAAAAAAAAAAAACAAACAGGCTTCCTAAGTGACATTTTCAGCTTCAGTAAATATCTCTAAAGGAACAGATCTAATGAGACAGTACCATTTTAGAATAGATTTTGCAAAGCACAGAACCAACTTTTTAAAATAAG
Organism: Harpia harpyja; assembly: GCF_026419915.1. Classification (NCBI taxonomy): domain Eukaryota; kingdom Metazoa; phylum Chordata; class Aves; order Accipitriformes; family Accipitridae; genus Harpia; species Harpia harpyja. Next base: position 43,239,158 of record NC_068944.1, read on the forward strand.
ATATTCATAATCATTCACTACTAGCAATTATTCCTTTAACATATCTAGTTCTAATGTGCACCTGATATGCCAAAGAAATGAATAAACTAATCTTTTAAGAGGGTCAGTATAAATATGTAAATATATACAGTCTTTAAAGATGCGGATAGGTTGATGTCACGTTTCAGTCCTATCATCAAGTTGCTAATTTCCCTAAAACACTGGAGCATACATCCTAAAATACCCAATATGTGTAATTGCTCCATACATACCATTAAAATATTACATCTTATTATCCCTATCACAACATAATCAGCATGTAAAATCACACAATCTTTTCTGATGAGATAACTCTGGTCCTCTTGAGAGCATTTCATCAATGTAGTTATTCCCCCCTGCACACAATTAAACTTCTACTATAGAGCAGAATACGAGACATTTAAATGAAAATTTTCAATACTGAAAACCTAACTTCTTATTTTGAAGTCCAAACACAGATTTTGGAATCTAAATTTTGAGAACACTGCACTATTTTCTACTTTTTGACTTCCATAATTTCATTATGAAATTAATATTAATGCAAGAAATCATTGCTTATGACAGTACTTAGATCAAATTATGCATTAGTAAACATTAATATTTTCCTTTCACTATGTTAAAAAACTTGTCATATCCCTTTAACATGCTGTTTAAGAAATGTTCCTTCGAGATCTGAAATTATTTACTATTACATCAACTGGGAATTAATGACTCCAAATAAATCTGTGCAAAGTGAAGGAAGTAAGCCATCTCTTTTACTTTTTCTCAGAGCAATAAACTAAGAACTAGAATGAATTGAGGGTGCAGTAAATAATTGTAAATCTAAGTGCAGCTCACCCATTCATAAAGAGAATACTGACTTCGGAGCTAGACAGTGAGATCTGACTGAATTTTTTCATTGAGTTTGAAAAATGCCAATTACAAATACCATTATTATTATTATTATCATTATCATTATTATTATTACATAAAAGGAAACATATAGGAAATTAGGTAATTCATTTAGCAGGCTGTATCCCCTACCAAATTAGGATGGGTGAACTAGTTTGCAACTGGTACACGTTGGTATTGATTCACTTTACACAGACTGAAAAATGACTGCTGAAGTTTAGAATTTAACCTAATAACGTTAAATAAATCACTGGAAAGCCAGTTAGGTCATACACAAATCAAGCAGTGCTTCAGAGATCGCTGCTGCAACTCTGCCCTTTGCATTCAAAATGTTAAATCAGTCTTCAGCAGCTTATAAGACAAAATACTTGCCCCCTAACTTGGATGACAAGAGAACTGTTCTGATTAGAGCTTTCTGGAACGTGTTGGATAAAAGAAGATTTTTATTAAAAAACATTAACTTGTGGTATCTGGAAAAATGTGCATCATAGGCCAAAGTTATGACAGATGATTGCCTGCCCGTAAACCCAGCCTCTCTATATGCCAGGAAGGGTTCCCTCTGAGCCCGGGTGAGCCGGAGAGCATCAGCTTTCAGGTTCCCGCTTTGAATTATGCCTAGACCCAAAGACATGTCTACACTGCGGGTTAGACACGTTCCAAATCCAGCTTTGCCTGTCTTCATACCATTTCTGGGCAAGGATGCCCAAGCTCTGTGGCTCGCTGGCAATGTTGCCTACAAACTTCTCAATTCCTAACAGCCAAGATGCTTGTGCGCATGAATTGGAAAGCTTAGGCCTGAGCAGGGTCACCACTACATCTTCCAGACTCGGTCCTTCATCAGCAAGAACAGATGCTTTAAGCCTGAGACGCAGCCAAGCCAAATTGCCCGCAGTTTTCATGGAAGCCTGTCAAGCTGTAGGGCAGCCTGAACTTCCAAACCACCAAGCAAGGACTTCCGGTTTGAGATGGATGTGAGGAATCTGCCCTGAGGTCGCAGGCCTTGGGAACCAGGCAGGCCCTGCTAATAACGATGACACTCACAAGAACAACACACTGCGGCTCCAGGAAGATGTGTTCCTTCAAAAACATCACACATCTGTGACGTTTCAAAAACCGTGACATTTCTGGTGAACTGAAAGCCTCATTCTGTGGCCAGGTCTAGTCCTTAGGTGCTGCTTCCCACAAAGAACAGGCTCTCTTATGCCGCCCTCCCTGTGTACTTCTCTGAAGACTTCTCTATGGCAGTCCACAAGCACAAACCTACTCCTCTGCAGGCTGAACATGCTCTTCACTCCCTTGGACAGGGCATGATCTTTCAGATCGGAGCTCATGTTCCTCAGAAATAAGGACTTAGAGCTCATGTACAAGGACATGAACGCAACTGCTCACTCCTAATTGCCTCTGTGTATGAAGAAGACAGACTAGGGTATAGACACAGACTATTACACTTGAGTTTGGAGATACAAGATAAACCTGCTTGTTATGGGGGAAGTGCAAAGACCCAAGCTCATCCAGTGAGCTCCTCTGCTTCCGTGAACCACCTGGATCATCAGTTTGTTCATACACAGCTTCGCAGTTCTTCAGTGAATGAACTGCCATGCTGTACTGTTACAGCTGTAACATGCCCATTAGCAGAAGAAAATCTACTATCCCTAAGATGCAGCTGATTAACTTCCATTCAAGTCAGTGACTCTGACAATCATGTATGAAGAAGCAGCTACAAGTCTACTAAGTATCTGGCTACGCACAGCAAATGAAAACACACTGAACTTCATTGAATATGCTTGTAAGATACAGTAGTACTTTCTCCTTCTGCTCTGGATAAAATGAAATTTAACCAGAAATCAGAAACAGATATGGAAAATAACTAGCATTGTTACACTTTTCTACAAATCTGAAAAATCAGTCCTGTACATGCAACTCACTAATGGTGTTTCTTATATGCAAAACAATCATCTCCCTACATACAGCTACCTTAATGAAAGAAAACATTGCTTTAAAATTTAAAGAAATCATCTATTTTATTGTAAGCATAAAAAATAAATACTCCACTACGGAATGGAAGAAAAATAAAGCACATTTAAATAATTTCATTACATTCTAAGATGCCAAATCATCTGTGAGTGGTTTCTTTTCAGATGAAAAGAAATCAAAATATAGGACAGATGTTGGACAAACCACATTTGAGGTCTATCACACACTGGCGTTTTTCAAATTATTTTGGCTCATCTATTAAATAAGGTGTATTTTGCTTGATTTTGAAAAGGGAAACATCAGGAAATATTTAAAGGCCAATTGCTGCCAATTAACTTTGATCAGAAAAAGTTGCATTTGAATCTTTTAGATTCTTTTGCCTGTCTGGAATAACACACTATTCTAAAATCTAGCAAAACAACAACTTGATGATTAATGTGTGTTGGCAGCCTCACCACAAGCTCGCTTAACAGTTGGATTTTAAATAAACAGCTGTCTTCATTATGATGGGAAAGAAATCTGATTGTTTTCATGTTTTCATGTTATTAAAATATGATCAGAAATTGCTTTTTTCCCTTTTAAGATGAAGCAGCCAGGCATTATGGTGACAGTCTCTTTCAGCAGTTCGGATAGTTTTAGAATGATCTCACAAGCGTCGCCAAACCATAGCCTATGTAGGCTGAAAAAGCCCTTGGCGTGCCGACACCAGCTCCTCGCTGCACACCGCAGGGGAGCGGCATGAGCGGCAGAGAAACCCTAGCATGTCACAAACCGTACCTGTCGCCGGGGAAGGCAGAGGACCCCTGGTAATAGGCCACTGAGACGCACAGCATATACAACATTAATGATTTCCCTCGGGGTTAAGGTAATACTTGCCCACAGTGGGATGTAAGTGAGAAATCTGTACCCAGCCATTAACTGTTTATAGAAGCTGAAGTTTAATATTTAATGCAGACTATTGAATTCTAATGTTTATAGATGCTTTTGGTGTATCCACTTCTAAAACTTGTCTACTCTGGTCATAAATACTAAGACCTGTGAGGACAAAACTCTAGCATTTAAACTATTGTAACCTTTGAATGCCAGTGCAGACATTTAGTGTAGATATTATTATATATCCGAATGACTAAATTATACAGATACTTTCTAAACATTTCCATATTAAAACTGTGAAACCAAAAATAATTGTCAAACCATCTAACAACACATTAAAAGAGACAAACATTAAATCACCTCTACGTCTTTTAAAGGAATGAACACTTACTTCTAAATCATTAAAGAATAGATGCGTGTCCGCCAAATTGAAAATCATCTCTTCCATTCGGAGTCCAAGAGACACAGAAGTGGGCGGATCCTTAAAGAAGAAATTAAGTGAGTACACTATCAATACCATGCCTAACACACATACCAGAATAGAAGCTGGAGGAAATGCTTTTCAAGAGAGATTATCTGATGTATTAAATGCAACATCCACTTCTTCAGTTTAACTTCAGTAACTCTGTAATCCTGTACTATAACACTCACCAGTAAAACTCAAAAATATGACTTTAACTCGACTGATACCGTGACTATGCAGCGGGACCTCTGTGGTCATCCTCATGCATTCCTGGCATGGGCTCTCTGCCCTCCGTACAGAAAGGGCAAATCCATTTCACCTAAAACTCCTCCAGATTTCACAACTGTTTACAAGTTTTATGATCAACCAGGGGCACGATAATGCTATTGTTACTCCAAATAAACTCTCACTGGTCACAAGTGAAAGGATTCGGTCCTGGGAATACCTAGTGACTTTAAAGCAAATCACCGTTGATGTTTTATTTGCAAATGGCAATTATATTTGAAACCACTCCTTGATTCTCCACAAAACCATGCTTTAATTATGCTTTCAGTTTGGCCCACCCATGCAGAGTGAACAAATCTATTGTTTGTTATTAATACATAACACACTTTAACTTTGCTACAGAAATTACCATAACAACTTATTCCTTACTGAGCTAATAAACTCAAAAAGCATGTTCAGCATTGTGGTTAACAAATGCATTACAGATGTTTGTCTTGTTTTGATTTTTTTTGGTGTTTTATATATTTTCAGTCTGAAAAATTGAAAAGAAAGCCTAATATATACATTTGATATAGAGTTTCTCAATTATAATGCCAAGTATATCCAAGCGCACAGAAGCATGAGTTAGAAAGAACATGTTATATTATCTCATGACACCCTCTATTAACAATGTTAGCTTGTTAGGAATTATATTTTAAATAGAACTGCAGAAGCGACAACCCATATTTTACTTAAAATAAGTTAATATTCTAAACCTGATGACAACTCAAAGTTAAAAACCAAGAGATGCAGTCCCTAGTTTCTTTTTCCACCTCTCAATCAAATTAATAGGTGTTTCAACATGATCTCTGAACTTTCAAATATTTTTCTATAACTACTGGTTAAAAGGCAAAATGTGTCAGTTGCAAAGAGTTGGAAAAGAATGGTGATTTGGCAGCCTGTTTGCCTTCTGGAAATGCCAAAACCCAAGTAAAATTAACCAGAAAAAGAATTTTGGAAAGAAGCATTTAGAAACAAAGCTACATAGAACAGACAAAACATCTATTGTTGAACTCACATACATTAAGAGTAAATAAGTTTTCTAGTATCAAAAAAATAGCCCTTATAAATGGGAAAGAAAAATTGCGTCATGCTATTTTGATGAACTTTTCCCTTAAAAATAAGCCTTCTATTTAAATTGGCACCGCCAAAAAAAGAATATTTGGCTTCTTAATTCAAATGGAAAGACTTTAAAATATGAACACAAGTATTCTGTCTCTCTGTTTTAATATTGCTCTATTTGTAGAGCTATGTCTTCCTTTATTTTACTTTTGTAGGCATGTGAGGTGGAAAGCAGGTGATATTTTCTCTCCAGCTAGGCCTAAGGCTACTTCTCCCTCTGACATTCCTGCTTATCTTTGTGCCTAGTTACCACCCCACCATCCTTCACTCCTCATCAGCCTTTTTTTTTTAAACCAGACAAGGATTTCTGTTGTGCCTGAGCACTAACAGAAGTCACCCAAAGAAGTCTCTGCTCTAGTCATTAAAAGGAGTTAGATGGACTAAGGGTCTAAGATGCAAATGAAGACCACTAGCTACACCTTGATTATCAACAGCTAACATAACAGTGTAGAACTAATCCCGTTCTGAGCTTCCATCCATAATAGGAACATCATTTTGAAAAGCAGAGTAAATGGGCAGACAGAGCATGATATTGGTTATGAACCCATAAGGCTAATTTTAAACAAATGGCTGTGAATATATATTTTAAGTTTCAATGTACGCATGACTTAAATTAAACATTTTTATTAAACTTTTTATCACACTTCTGAGTCTGAGAAAATGGCTTTTTGTAAAGCTTTCTGTGAACCATTTCACTCCAAGGTATTTATAAATGGCAGAAAAAACAGAATGGGGATTTCTCTAAAGTAATACTAAAATAATGCCATTTATTAGGTTAATTTAATTAGGAGAAAAACAAATAAGAAAATCATTGGCACCTACTGAAAATGTCAGATTAAATACCATAAAAGCTAAGAGAAGAAACAAAACAGGTTGCTTTTCAAAAAAACCTTAATTCCTTGATTAAACACAATCTTTTTCTATAGAAAGTTCCGCTTAGCGTAAGAACTGTGTTAAGCTGCAGCTCTGGATACCCACATATTTACCAGAAGCAAAAACCTTATCTGCATTAGGATTTTAAGTATCTGTGTAGTCATAGTCTTGCAACTGCTCTAGTAAAAAGCACAAGAGCCTTGGTTTAAGGCACTGCAGTAGATTAAACTCTGATGGCAGACATCACAGTGGGGGCTGAAAACTTGAAAAAAAGACAAGGCTGGAATAAGGCTTTAAAAAAAAAAAAATCCCATACCAAACCTTCTTTTGCAATTTTAAGCCACTAATTGCTAACTAATAATTGTGAGGTGTCACACAATGAGAAGCAAAGCTAACAACCTCTTCTTGTTGATTGGGATTTGCAGGTTCAGTCGGAGTGTCTTTTCAGGTATGGTCAAAATCAGGTACAAATCTCTGAGGGAGGTACAGTTTAGCTAAAGAAAAGAAATACCAATGTCAGACTGCTTAAGCAGGCCTCTTGTTTTGAATACTGGTATTGGAGCCAAAACATTGTCTGTATGTCATTTCTAAATTCTACCCACTTGATTTCTTTGTTTTGTGGAGAAACAAGAAGCTGAAAAACAGGAAAGTTCACTTTGGGTACAAGGCTTATTTTCCACTTAAGCCTACAGGTCACAAATGAAGGGTTAAGTGAAACCAGGCTTTGTTTTTCTCAATCTCTAAAATATATTAAACCACATCAAAATAGCTTATAATTTAAAGGAAAATTCCTTTAAAGCCTCTGAATATAAGTGCTTTCACGGAGAGTGGAAATGTACATAAAGACCACAGTATTCTAGTGCCAATACTGAGATGTATTTCCACCTGCTCCAAGATACTAAAGAAGGGCTCCGACTTTTTCCAAATCCCAAAACTTAATCAGTTGACATCTGGCTCAAAACATAAGTTTTGAGGTGTTAGAAGCCCTGAGGTCAATTAAAGTAACTGATAACTTTGTATTTGGTCAATAGATCTCTCTGTACATATTAAAAAAAAAATTCCAAAAGCATAAGGAAATGTTTTGTTTTGTTTCTTTTTCTTCTCTTCTGGAAGGACAAATCATACTCCTATACTAGTTTCATGCATTTCCATGAAATTCACAAAATTCAAATCACCCTTACATAAAAATGTAGCAGTTTATACCATGACTGCACAAACTGCAAAACAACGGTATTATTTTGTTCCAACAAAGCTGAAGGACAAAAGCAGGGAGAAAGTAGAGCGCAATAGCAGTAAAAGGAGAGGAGGTGATAAAAACAGATGAGAAAGTAAGAATATACAGGAAAGGGTGGCACAAGCAAGAAGTTATGATGAACGAGGGAGAGAATAAGGAAAAGAAAATCAATCCCTTCAGCAGCAGGGCTGCTCATCATTCATAGTCATTCACCATGAAACTCACTCAGGCATTATGAAAAGAGCTGAATGACAAGTTGCCAAATCCCCTATTATTTAATTAGGATATTTTTGTTTGTTTGAAGATCCGGCTTTTGTATTTTAATGATTATGTGAGCAGCTTAGATTTAATTTTTTAAAAGGGCATTTCTAGCCCTCACCACAGTGCAGAAACATATGAGAACATGATGTTAGATTGCTCAAAAAGCAGAATACAGGTGAAAAGAACAAAAATTCCCCTCAACAATTTAAAATTTTTTTCAGATTGACTTATGATCTGGATTTCTGATTTTAAAGGCCAGAAACCATTAGGAAACACTCTTTAAAAAAACGTGCACCTCCCATTGCTGCAAATAAACCCTACAATTCTCATATGACAGATATATGTTTTAGCATGTTTGCTTTGAATGTTTAACACTGTCTTCCTCTAATGTCTATGGAAATTGCTAACTGTTGTCTGAAGCTGTCAGTAAGCCAAGAGAAACTGTGATATGAATGAAACTTTAAGAAAACAAAGCAAGAATGGCACACTTTCATGACTGCATCTGAGAGTCAAGGACGTGCATGTTGCTACCCCTCACCAAAAAGATCTAATATTTATCCACAGCATAAACACTAATGCCATCATCCCTCTCAACATCAATGGTTGGTCGTCGTTTACCAATGCGGAAGTATTCTGCCACATGCCATGCAACCAGAGCCAGCCGGGAGAAAGCTACATCTCAAGTAAACAGTGCCAACAGTGATGAGGCTGCAATCAGGAGTCACCCACCTCCTCGCAGCATACGTATTTATATCTCTTCACAGTTGAACACTAGCCACTTTCCTCAACCTCAAGCATCCAGCAAGAAAGGTGTTTATGTTCAGGCTCCAGTTAATGAAACCACTATAGGAAACTAGTAACAAATGGAAAAAATATGCTCGCACAAGTACTTCTACAGTGATGACTAATTAGGCTTTTCCAGCACTACTCTGCTGCCCAAAGGCAAGTGGTGAGATTCTGCTGGCACTGAGGTTTTTTGTGAGCACTGGGATTTTTCTCCTCATTCTGAACTGAACTGTCACAGATTTGGTGATTTTGGGGTGCCATGCAAAAGCTGGTTTGGGCCTGAGAAATGGGAAATAACTTTTAGTAAATGTCTAATACTCTATAAAGCTGTTGTCTATATGTATCCATAAAATAATTGTTGAAACATTTAAAGTTCTAGTGTCTTTTTACTACCTAAATATAAACTAATAACACCTAGGAAACCAAGGCTGCTGAATTAACTTGCTTTTCTGACACATAATGAAAAAAACTAATTATATTCTTCAAACAGGTAAGCTGCTATTACAGCAAACACTTCTGAAAATACACTGCACTTGAACAAGCAAGAAAGTTTGCAAGGCAATACTGCTCTAGATTTTAATAATGCAAAAAGCTATGAGGAGGAATTCAGAACCTTACCCAGGCACAGACTGAATCAGTAGTAGCTTTGCCCTTCACTCAACTGGGTGTAGGGTAAAGCCATTTAGTGATAAATATAACCTTTACAAGAAGACAGAGTGATTACATGAAGCCAGACAAAATTATCTGGTTGTTCTTTATACGTAGAATTTTTTAAGGTTACCAAAAAATCACCTTCTAATTATACCTTACATGAGGTGAACATGAAAAGGCATAACAGATTTTAGCACAAGCTGAGACATTAGCTTTCAAATACAATCCTGGAAAAACAAAGTTTGATCTCAGAAAGGCATTCCATTCATAAACTGTTCTTATTCACCTAAGACCGCATTTCTCTTCGGAGAATTACCAAGGAAACCCACAGTCTGTAGACATATTCATCAGTTCAGTTATGATTTATAGACTGTGCATAATAGAAAGATTTGACTCATAGGCAGACTTTCAAAAACATCAGTCGATATGTAGATTAAAAAAAAGTTAAGGTAAAAAATGTTAGACTAATCTGTGTCCAAAAGTATTCTTCCTCTTGCCTTCTCAATACAGAGCACAGTCCACTGCTGATCGCTCAGAACTAAAATGTTATTTTAGCAATCACTCCTGGAAGTTCTTCACTCTCTGAGGGGAGCTAAACCTTTGCAGATTTTGATGTTATCAACAGGTTTCAGACACTCTGTACCTACAAACCAAACCTCCAGTGGTCAAAGTATTACTCCCAACACTATTTAATTATTTACTGAATATAAGAGCTGAGTAAGTGCAAAGAATGGAAATGCGAAACAGCTTTACTCCTTGATTTTTTATGTCTTGAAACACCACTACCGGTGTGCCTCTAGAAAATCAACTAATGTTCTGGGCTTCCTTGTGTATCAACCATAAACCAGCAAATATTACTGAAAATTTCCATCAGTTTCTTGACACTTACCCTTCCATATCTGTTAGCATAGGACCCTGTAAGCAAGGAATGGAAAATGATGATTGTCTCATCCAAATCCCAAATGAATACTCTCTGTAAAAAGAGAATCAAATCAATGTGTTCCTCTGTGAAGCTGATACTTGAAATGGAAAGTTAAAATTTGAATCAGTAAGCGCACAAATGAGAAAATTGTATTGAAATGGTTATATATTAAAACCATAGTTTCCTTGCCATTTATTTTCAGAACTAACAAGTTTTTTCCAGAATAGGGTAATACAATCTGTTAGCTTTTTACTACAATTGCTATTATATAAAATTATTCTATTAGAATAGAATTATAGTTATTGTCAAATACACACAGAAAATGAGATTGTACAATGTATTATTTTAAAGCCAGATGTGAGATAGAAACTGAAATAAATGAAGAGAAGCCTCTGAAAATTAAATCTTCAGGGTTTGAATTCTGTATTTCTGCAAGTCTTACAAAACAAAGTTCATATAACTGCTCTTGAAAATTACCTCTAAAACCAAAATAAAGCAAATTGCTGCTAAGCACTTAAATCCCCTTAAACTATGTTAATTTTTAATGGATTTTAGGCACCTGAAGAATGAAAATTATGAACTTAGATGCTGCATGTGTAAGAATTTATGGCATCAGTAAATAATTCTTTTGCTTACAGCCAATGGAAAATATGTGTTTTAAATTTGTCCTCTGACCACACAGAAAATTATGTTTTAATGAAAAATAAAGTGTTCAAATACAAGTATTTTAAATCCTGGTGAGATTGTATTTCCTATGATGACAAATGGGCTAAGCTTTTGGAAAGGAAAAGTAATGCAGTGTGGACACTCATAGCTGTGGTGTGTCATTGGAGATGTGTTCTCAACATAAAGCATGGGCCACTGGGAGGAATGTGAACATAGCATGAGAGAACAAAACCCACTATTGTGCTAGAAGTGTCTCCTGTCCAAACACAAACCTTTCTTTGACTTGGGAAAAGCTTGCTCTTTTTTTTTTTTTTTTTTTTTAATCAAAAGGAGAAAGAAACCCCCAGTATTTTTCAGAGAAAGTAGGTGCTCTTCATGAAGAAGGTTCTTTAAAAGAAAAATTCTATCTTCTATGAAAATACTGTTAGAAAAAAAAGAAAGGGAGCTCCAATGCCACTTTATTTTTGATGTGTAAATAATACTTCTCTGTGCAAAATAATGATAAAAATAGAGTCAAAGACATCTAATATAATGTACCTCTAGATCAGAGTCAGGTGGTGGTGAAGGATTATTGTTTCTTCTGCCACGTCCACGTGATTTCCCATCTGAACTACGACGCAATCTATCTGAATCTGAATCTTTGATGGGTGTTGATGGACTGTGTATTGTACTGTATTCTGCTGTAGTAAAGAAATGACATTTTTACCCTTCAGTTGAAACTTCAAAATGTTCAACTTACTTGCTTTTTACATGTGACACTAAAACCAGGATGTTCACTAAAGAGTCCTAACTAAAATAATTAAATCTACAATAAGTGGCAATACTGATACATAAATTAATTCAATCAATCAAGTTCATGTAAAGACAGACATAAATTATTTCAGTAAACAAATAAAAAAGGAGTAAGTAAAAAAAAATCTTCATTCCTTCAAATCATAGAGAAGATCATATCACTTCATAGACAAGATTAAACTCTAAATGAACAGTTTTAAGGGATACTAGCTTTTTTTTTAAAGAACATTGATTTAATTCTAAGTTTTCAAACATGCCTTAAGATAACCATTATAGTGACTGGCAAGAAAAAAACATCCAGGTGTGAAAAAAAATAACATATAGAAATTGAGAACTTTTCCAAATTGTCTGGTTGCAGACACTTTACTTTTAGGTCGCTACATTTGAGCCAGGTGAATAGAATTCTTTCTAAATATGGCATAAAACAGAGTGCTTATTTTCCCAGGGTAAGTTCAATTAATAAGTTTTAAATATGCATCAACTATGAAGATGAAATTTATAGTATTCTTCAAAGGCCTACTCAACACAACTTTTCCAATGAGTACCTTCAAGACAGGATACAATTCTTCATAAACTGCATTGTATGCTAATTATTATGCTTCAGCAAAATTTATTTTAAAAAATCGTTACTGTTGTTGAACAGGTAAAAAAGAATGATGATTTACGTAAGAACAACAAAGTTCTCCTGAAAACATGCTAGTTGGAAGATGTTTTGCTCTTCTTAACATCCATAGACTCAGTAACAGTGAAGTGCTTGAACATTAACAAAGCAGACACCCAGCATAAATTACCCTTCCTAACTCATTTAACTAGAAGTACCATACTCCTCAGAAATGCCACAACACATTTTTAATTCTCTTTTCGAGACTTCCTTTCACAGTCTTAAGTTCACGGAGAAAAGACTTTTATTTTGACTGTTATCATCAACTTTTTTTTCCTAAACCCCCCTATTTTTGTAAAGGCAGATAGAATTTTCAGCATACAATACATTTATCAATTTCTCTTCTCAGTTAACCTTAACTACTCTTTAGAGTTCAGTAGAAGTGGATATTTGTATCAATATTAGTTTTCTTTTTAATCAGCCTAGACCATGGCATTCCAGTTTGAACAGACAGGTATACTTCTCATACAAGTGATTCTTTCTCCTAAAAAAACATCCTGTTGAGGTCAAAGGTTAGATTAAGGAGGAGACCCTGGACATCTGTGTAACACTACATATTCACAATTACTCAAAATAGTAATGGTTGCTTGCGCTGAATGAAAGGAAAAGGTCTTGAAATTCTCATGTTCAGCCTTCAAATCTACACTTAATGGAAATTAGTATATATTATGTATTTCACATTATACTTTTACCTAAGTATTTTAGGCTACATTAAACAAAGCAGAATAACAAGGTAAGATGTAACTCAAGGTAAAACAAAGAATCTTCAAAAGAGACTCGACCTATACCTGGAAGAGTGATTCTGCGTATGTGCCGAACAACAAAAATCATCCAGCCACATCAGTTGACATAACTAAAACCAGAGGTTTAAATGTTGAAGATCATGTACATTCCAATAATATACATTTTTCCTATGACAATGTACACTTCTTCAGAATATTTATTTAAACTATTTAAACTTTGAATGCTGATTGCTCTTTCACCTACTGTACTTAAACATAAATAAGGAATCATAACTCAACTAGTACAAATTTTCCCAACCTTTTAAACTTAAATGAGTTTATCTGCTATATATTATTTTTATTATTAAAATCCTTAATAAAAAAGAAAAAGAAAAGAAAGAAAACAATGCACAAAAGCCTTGAAATAGATTATAACCCAGTAAAATAAACAGACCAGAATTTCTTCAACAGGTGTTTTGGCCAGTGATGTTCTAAATATATGCTCCAAAATTGAGATGTAATGAAAAATTGCATTTCCTATTGACTAATTTAAATTAGGGTTGCTGTTGGTCTCTGACAATATTTTTAGGAGTTTGGCTTTAGAAGCCAGTTTTTTAAATCCTTCTCACAGACGTGATATGCCTAAAAATTTTAAGTATTAAACTTGGGGAGCAATAATAATACTAAATAAAACAGGGAACAGATAGCATGGAAAAAGTATAAACAAAACTTCATGACAAGTAAAATCAAGTAAACCTAAAAGAGTGAGCACGCATAGCGTGGTGAGGGCAGGGAAGAAAGTCTGTTCGTAAGAGCCATCCAGCTTTCTATTTTTGCAAACACCTCCATTTAAGTATACTGCATTCAAAATTTCAAACACAGGGCTGCAAGTTTGGGTGGAGGCTCATTTCCATCTCCCCTTCACAAGTGCAAGTCATCTGTCTGGATAGGCCAGACCCTCACCTGACAGAAAGACTCCCAACCCTACCTCGGGACCCCAAGGTTGGCTGGGCACACCTTAGCCCACCCTTCTTGGGATCACTGTACCTGCATCATTCCCAAGAGAGATTTTGCTTGTCTTGCTTTTACAGATGTCTCCAGGAAATCTACTCTGCTACTTTAACAGCCATGCCATTAAAAACGGAACATACAACTTCAGCATTCATTACAGCAATATAAATTCAATCTGTGAAGGCGGGGAAAAAAATTATTCCCTTCATTGTATTTGCATGCATTTGAAGACTGTTCTCAGATCTCCTTTGTTGTTAAGTCAACCCTTCCCTGATGATCCTCTTTTCTAGGTTCTGATTATCGCTCTCTATAGTTTCTCCAAACTGGACACTGATCCAAAGCAAAGTCAAGCAAAGCTTTACTTCCCATGTCCCACAGGCTACCCTCCCCTTGGCACCACTTGGCAGGAGACACTTTGCATTTTCTGCATTATTTTCAATAAATGTTAGTTTCAGGATCCCTAGATCATCTTCCGAGGAGGAAGCGACACCCAACTGGTCATTTCTCAAAGACCTGGCCAAATATTGCACATGAAGCGAACACACAACATTGCTAATACCTGGAGCTTCTGAGCCTACTCAGGAGACCAGTCTGTTACGAACAGTGTGACAGATGGCAGTAACCAATGGGGGAAAATGTGACATCGTGTGCAAGAAACTTATTCCATGTATGTAAAGGGAAACCACAGCATGTACTCTTTGGATTAAGGCTGTTCGACAGGGCAGCCTCCATGTGCACGGCTGGGTTACCAGCTCGCTGTCCAATGGTCACTCTCGGGTCCTCATAAGGAAACCCAATTAAAGAATCCAGTATCCAGCTGAGCCCTGAGCCTCGACAAGCCCAAGCCCTGACAAATTCTGGAGCAAGAAAAACAACAGCGGCTGAGGGTACTTGGTGTGCCACTAATATCTGGGGTACTGAGAGCAGTCCGCAGGGAAAGGTAGAGCCTGGAAGGAGCTGCCAACATTCCCCATCCCACATTTGTGCAGTTCATCATTCCTGCCTAAATGTATACCTCACACCTGCTCCTATTCAGATCACATCTCCATTTTTTGAGTTCTCATCCTGTCTCCAAAGAACTCGCAGCCCCTCTCAGCATGGTGTCATCTACATATTTAATAGGCAAACACATTCTGTTCCGTCATCTAAATGATTAATGAAAATGCTGGGCCCAAGGCAGACACTGAGGAATGCTGCTGTAGCCATCCTTCTATTTTAACAGCGAGCTCTCACTGACTTCTCTCTGGACATGGTTTCCTACACAGCTTTATAGCATTCTGCTGTAGTTTCTGCTAGACTGCTTTAGCCTAGTTTGCTTATAAGATTGTTAAGTGAAAAGATTTAACTGTCAGGGCAGCAAAAGCCTTGCTGAAGTCAAGCTATATAGCCACAAAATACATTATTTTTATTCCCGTCATTCTACATTCATTGATACGAGGGTGTTAATTTGTTCAACCTCAGCTGACCTCATAGTAACAGACATACTTCAATATTAGCCAAGGGAAATAATTATGTTTCTAAAGCATCGAATTTAATTTTATCCCGTTCTTGATCATCACACACACTGGGAAGTGCAGAAGAAAACTCAGCCCTTCACAAAATCATGAGCAGAAAAGGGGATGAGGATCAGCTCTCCACTGCCTGTCCCAATACTAAAGCAAGGTCACAAGCTGGCAGCAGCCAGGTTAAACACAAGAAGGAGTTCAGATAAAAGCTAGGAGATTTGTGCCACCTTTTGTCAAAAAATTCCACGCTCCCAAAAGACTACAAGGGTTCAAGGGGAGCCTGAAGACACCCCTGAAAGAGAAGCATTCAGGGATGCTACAGCCGTGCTACATCATCAGGTTGGGTCTGTGGGACCAAACAAGTGGTGGCAACGACCCCAGGCTTCACTGCCTGTTTCTGGGAGGTCATTTCAGTGTACATCCAGCCTGATCTAATGTCATGAGCATCCTCAATAGGGGCTGGAGGAATTAGGTACTGTCTGGAGGACACGTTCCAGGTTAGTTTTGTCTGGAAGGACTCCAGCTGGGTGCTCTAGGACCGCTCTCCTGAGCCAAAGCTCTTCGCTTCAAAACCGACTCCTGCTCCAAATTAAAATCCTAATGCAGGCACACCCTAAACATACAAACAACAGCAGCTTTGGAAATCCCCTGAGATGAAAATATCTGGAAGCTGGAAAAGCGCTTAGGGCAAGTCTTATACAAGCTTAGCCTGTCCTCGCTGCTCCCAGGGTGTCTGCTGATGGCCACTGCAGCAGGCAGGGTACCGGCCCGGTCGATCTATTGGTCTGGACCACTACAGCCAATTCTGTGTGTTGCATATGCCTTCACAAAATTATATTAATAGTGAAGTAACAGTTATTCTTCTGCATCCATTAACAGACACATATAATTTTAGATCTCTCTGCTACAGCACATCTCTGCACTCTGCCCCAGACTGTCTGACACCAAATGTTATGGCTTGTTTCTGCTTCACACACCCAGAGCTCCCTCTTCCAAACCTTGACCAAGTGTAATAGACCCAATCTTGACTTCTCTAGTCAGTCAGAAAAAACATTTTAAACCCAGATTCTATAAATGTATACCTCCTTTTCCAGGTGTGACCAGTACCCCCTGCTCCTGACTCCCGGTAGTCACCCCTGTACTGTATGGTGACACCAAGCCAGACAAAAACTACACATAACTGTGAGGAATAAGATATTAGGAAAAATTTTTTTACTGAGCCCATTGGAATGGGCTGCCCAGGGAAGTGGTTGAGTCACCATCCCTGGAGGTATTCAAAAAGCGAGTGGACAGGGTACTCCAGGGCATGGTTTAGGGGGCATGGTTAATGGTTGGACTTGATGATCTTGAAGGTCTTTTCCAACCAAAATGATTCTATGATTCTATGATTCTATGTTTGCATTCTGGTTTACCTAAAATACATGAACCATATTGTAGCATACTTTCCCCTATGCTTCAAGGCACCATATTATTGCAACTTGACATAAAATGTCATAAGCATATACTTCCCTGTTATACATCATTGTGGGCGCTTTTGATGGTTTTGTCACACAGGACAATTTTCCATCATCTCATAAATAAGAATACTTTGATTACTTATGAATAGACAATATAGCCACAGAGACACCATTTGCAACACCATATTCTGTAATTCCTTTCTGTTTGTAACGGAAATCCCTCCAAAGTAATTGCTGTATTTTTTTACTGTTGATTTCAATGTACTATACAGCAATAGTATCAAATGACAAATTTGGGGAAAACTAGCTGTCCCTGAAATCCCCAAATCAAGTCTATCTCTAGGTAAATCTGACTGGCAAGTGTGTGGGTAGAGCTCTTGCTGCTGACAAAAGGATTGCAAATTTCATCAGACTTTTTCCCTACTACACTGAAAGGGTATGCAAAAAAGAGTAAACGCACATTATCAAAGTAATCATATCTTGTGTCATGATGTAAATCACATTGACAAGATGGGTCTAGGATACCTAGTATAGTCAAATGTCTCTGCAAATAGGTCTGTACCAATATTTTCCATTTAGATTGTGTCCAGATTAATGGTTTCCCCCCAAATCTTATACTTAATTTTGAATAAGCACCTTAAATCCTCAGGCCACTGTTATTTCAACACCTCTATACCACAATAAAAATATAAGATACAGGTAGTTTGAATACGTCAGTCTTATGCTATGATTTTCTTACTTTTGCATAAATAAAGCTGAACACGAAATTTCACGAGCACAATACAAACTTCTTCCTTTACTGCTTACATAAGACTGGACCAGGATTAAACAATACAGCAGAATCACATAGGTATTTCAGGATATTTTTTTTTTTGCTTCTCTGTAAAAAATATGGCTACTACATTAGTAGTAAGTAAGCAAAAGTACTAAATAAGTATTGCAAGAAATATAATAATGCCTGCTGACAGGATTATAGGACGACATCTTTAGTACTGTTTTGACAAAACATCAAAATGTTCTCCACTTGAAAAACAAATCTAATGTTTGTCTATTGAGGACTATGGTCATACTGTTATAAATTTGACATAAACCCTCAATAGTCTGTTAAAAAAGGCTGTTAGAAATATTGGCAAAACCACATATTTATTTCAAGGCTTGGGTGACTTTTTGATTTAGGATTGTATATTCAAAATAATGACAAAATATCATATTAACAGTATATCTTATATATATCGGTGTACATTGACAACAACTATATGAGCAAGCCCTGCAGTGGTTCAGAATTTTTTCTCTAACTTTCAATGTTGAAGGAAAAAAATAACGAAGCAATCACATAATGGGCAGGTACTACCTCTCTCCATTGTAGGCATTTCTTCCTTACTTATTATTTATGGTTTCAAACAATTTGAAATTATTGTTACTTTTACTCCTACTAAAATCAATGATAAACAAACATTCTATTTATCTATTAAAAACTTCTATTGAAAAGTGCATCAAGTTCTTAGCCTCAGCATATCTTGAGACAGTAAGTCAGGTTATATATTGTTGAATGCAATACAGAAGAGTTAAAAGCTGTACATTGTTAACATAAAAACAGGAGAACAACCATTACCAGAAATGCAAAACCAGTGCCATACTTTGCCATTTGTTAGGGCATCCAATCTTGTTTCTGTTTTCACAGAATTTTGATTGTGTTCCCTTCCTATATAAATATATACTCTAGATTTACTCTTCATTTATACTTATGAAAAAGAGCAAATGTTAGAACACCAGTAATGCACTGTGAATACAGCAGTACTTGTTTCCATATAGGTATTAGTGAAAAGTTGCCTATATAGTCTCTTTGCTCTGTTTCACTTTCCTGCCTCTAATTTATTGTTATGAAATATGATAAGGAGAAACTGTAAAAGTAGCTTTCCCTTTTGCAATACTAAATGTGATATAGTGTTCAAGGAAAAAGAAGTTTAGTCTTTAAGAGCAAAATGGTGACCCATGGCTGAGAACAATTTTTGTTGGCTAGAACAGCCCTTGTGGGGTTTTTAATCTGCATTGTGAAATACGTGAGTAATATGAAAAAAACCCTTCCAGTAATATTTTAAACATCATTATTGCAGAAACCAAGAAAACTGAGAGAGATCAAATCTCAAGAACAATGCAAGTCTCTCTTGCGAGAAACACTGTTTAATAAATTATAAAACCAGCATCATATGAAATAGAAGCATATATTCAGCTTTGTGAACTCAATCTCAAAACAAAAATTTGCACAAATCAAGAATTTTCTGTTACCAGCTGTGATGATGGAGTTGAAATATTGCAAGAGAAAATTATTAAAGCTTTAGAAAAAGTAGTAATTTTCTACATTAACTCTTAGAAATACACATTATGAACGTTCCTCTAATTATTTTAGAACATCAGGGCAGGCATAATGGGTTGGGGCAAAACTCCATCCATCCAGGATAAATTTCAACACTGGCCAACAGCAGGTGACTGGGTGAGAGACCATAAAAAAGGACAGACATACACACAGTGCTAACTCATCCACTGTCTCCAGTGATTTTTTGTGTCAAGAATTTCTTGAATTGGCATTGGTGTCTGTGTAAATCCAATCTTTGAGTTTGTCTAAGCAAAACTTTTTGCATCCACAACATCCTGCAGCAAGGAGCTGCACAGCTTACCTATATGCAACATAAAGAAATACTTCCTTTTGTTCACTTTGAACCTACTTCAATGAATTTGAGTACTGGAAAGGAGAGTGAATCTTTGCTCACTAGTTTACTTTTATTACTTTTAATAATTTTAATTATTATTACTTCTCTTACATACTACAGCTCACACAAAAAATCAGCAACTCACTGTTCATACCTGGGATAATTTACTCATGTATGGACTGAAAGCTCATCCCAGAAGGAACCTAAGATTTTATTGTTGTTCTGATGAAAAACATTTTCTTCTGCAAAGCAAAAGTTAGAATCCTACAAGTGGAAAAAAAACTTTGAAAATTCTTACTTTTGAACTGAAACAAAATTGCCAATGAAATCTGAAGCAAAGCACACATTAAAAATTTGAAATGTCATACTGAGATTGTTTGGTTTAATAATTTTCTGATTATATCACTAGCAAAAATACAGCCTTCTGATCACAAGAAAATAACATTAATTTGTATGTCTGATTTATGGAGACAGGGACTATCAACCTCTGTGCAATCAAAAGGTTTTGTCATGACTGAGGTACAAGAAATTTTTCAGATCCACAAAGGGAAGAGAAAGAAGAAACACTGAGCATGGAAAATCTCAGGTTCTTCCACAAGAATCCCTGGATGTCCTGGATTGTATGGCAAAAGCTTGCATATTTAACTAGGTACTGTGGGAAACCATAAGAGGATTATTTTATATTTGGACAAGGAATTAAACATATTTTAAGTGAAATTATCTGAGCTTTCTGAGTCTGCAAAACTCTACTAAAAATGTCACAAGAGCACATAACTACCTTCTCTCTTTTCACATGTTTCTTACCAGACTCTTCTGTTTCACTTACTGGCCCAAATTCATAGGAACCACCTATGTCTGTCAAATTATTCTGGTGCCTCTCTAAAGTCTGAAAGCTGTTCTGTGCTTGTCCTGGCATAGTTCAGAACCGCGCAGATTACATGTTTTTTTTAAATATAGAAGGTGTCTAGGGATATCAGCATCCACTAAGAACAGCTGCAATTCAGCAGCTGGAGCCTATCCTACTAAAGGGGTACAGTAGCCTAATGTGATGGCTCTGCACTGCTCCCCACCATCTCTCATATGCAGTGTTCCAGTTCTGGTAGAGAATCAGCAGCCTAACTTGACCAGATGGGGCAAAACATCCTACAGAAATTTAACTAATTGTAATTAAAATATGGTTAGTTTGCTCCTTTGTTCTGTGTTTTTGACCCAGCTATGAACTTCCTTCTCTCTAATATGCCTTTCACTTGTCCCCACTCCACCAGAATTCCCTTCCTCCGTGCTGATCCTTCTTTTCTTTGACCCCAACCTTGCTTTGTCTTCCGACCATACTGTGTATGCGCTCAACAGAGGCTTTGCAATAAGCCTCAGCAAGAAGAAAGTAAAAAAATTTACACTGCCCAAGGGGAAATGGCAGGCACAGCACTGGATTCGCTGACTGGTCCTTGCTTCCCTTCTACCAGGGTTGAAGGGTTTGTGAGGCAGCAAAAGGTTCTCACCTAATTTTAACCTAGGAACCCAACACGGGTATGTCAGCCACCTTAAACTGCCCTCATACCAGTGGAGAGGCCTTGGCACCTCAGGATTAAGATTGTAGTTCAACTGAACTCTAAATAGAGGTACTCATCTCTCTCCACTCAATACAGAAGGAGCCTTAATGGGCTTGATCCTAACTTAAATGCATAAAGACAAATGTGTAAAGATAAATGGTGAAATCTGGGTCTAGCCCTATAGCTTCTGCCGACTGCAACCGTGTTGGTGAAGGGGAACAGAAAGATGGGTTCCATTAGCTCCTCCTAATAGAGAGTGGCCCACAGAAGGTGCTTTCCTAAACGTGTCCTCAGCCTGTGGTACAGGCAGCCAGCCCAAGATAACCCCATAGCTACAGTAAGAGTTGTTTGCAAACCATCTGAAGGAACTTCTTCAGTAACATAAATAGCTCAGGGAAAGAGATGGCGGTCCCAGCAATGCCAGAGGAGGTCTGCACATGCCCGAGGAATAGCCAAGCAAGTAGTGGTAGGGCACCCATGGATGTACAGCTTTCAATACATGAAAGCATAAACTAGAAGAGGGCTTAGGTGCAGGACCCACCCATGAGAAAGCCCACCAAATTCTTTCAAATTTTTAGACACAATTTTCTTAACAAGAGTGTGGAAGATTCGAGGGAGAAAGACTTCTTAAAAAGGAACTGATAGCAAAGTTCTGTCCAGGCTTATAGAGCACCGAAAAGTATTTAAATAGGAAGACAGCCTTTAAGCCACTAAGTTTAAGCTTGGGAAAAGTATACCTCCTCTCTCCATATGTGTGTTCACTGTTGCTTTTAGGAAGTATCAACTACTTTAAAAAAATATATGCAAAGATTTTGTAAAAGATCCAGACCCAGATGATAGAATGATTCAATTTTAGTATCTTGAAAAAAAGCTAAAACTTGATCACATTTGTTTTTTGGGATAAGAGGAACTTACTGCTTCCAACGTAAAAAGAAAAGCAAGCAAACCCACAAGAAAACAAAACCAAAAAAGTAATAACAAAGTGAAAAGCAGACTAATTATGCAGACTCCAATACACATCCATATATTCTAAAAGCCGCAGACTCCAATATGCATTCATATATTTAGAAAGACTCCTTTCTCAAATACATTGCACACACATGGGATCTCATGTATATAAACACACACACACCAGCTGTATTTTCTCCCCTTTTTACTTTCAGCAAATGTATCAAAAGAGACAACACTGCATATATTTTCTTCAGGTAGAGACTCATGCAGAAAAGCAAGAGAGTCCTACCAAATTATATTAAAGCTCACATTGCACATGCAAGATCAGTCCTATCAAGTACTTCAAGAAAACTAAAAACAATCTCCCTCAACAAAACTCCAGAACAAAACCTTCTGATAACATCGTCAAATCATAACTGTTTCTTACTGCATTACTGAGAAACGCATCTGCAACCGTGGACTTTCTCTGTGACACATTGCAAACTTCTGCCATCTACTAACTACCGACATGCTTGAACTGTTAAAAAATGTATTTATTTTTTTTTAATAATGGGAAAAATATTTTTCACCCCTCATTTCCAAAAACAGTTGGAGCAGTTTGGCATGAATGTCCAAAAAATGTCTCAACTAATACAGGACTGCCAAATTCCAGCAAGAAAGGTAAAACGACTGGGAAGAAGGACAAGCCACTGAAAATCTTTTCTTAAAATGGAAACACTTGTGCAATTTTAACTCCCCATTACAAGCATTATTATGTCCTCTGAAAGTGAAAAACACAAAAGCTCTCTTTCAAGTGGACAGTTGGTCTATGGTCTGAAGGCCTCTCGATTTCAGTCTTACTTAGGAAAAAATCAAAGGAGTTTATCTTAATGAAGACAGAGCTTAAAAGCATCAGGTTCTGGTTTAGTGTAAAGACCTTCCCATATCCTGCAATTTTTAACACAAGCATTTTACAAATAAATACAAACAACTTGTATTTCACACAAGCTTTAAAACTTTTACTGATCCTGGTTTTTCTTTAGTCTATTTACCATTAGAATCTGTGCAAGATGTGCCACAGGCTCAGGATTAAGAAATAATAAAAAAAAAAAATCAACGACTACACCAAAAAAAAAAAATCCAATTCAACCTCCTTTCAACTTACAAAAACGTGCCTCATAGGGACCATAAAATCCATGTAATTACCTGCTGCAGGATCTGTAACCGCTTGACTGGTGATGCCAGATGGTGGTTCTTGAAGCTGGTATGTTGCATTTGTGGAGGGTGTCGTTGGGCTGGTGTTACTGTTTGTCATGTAATGTGAAGGATATGGTGAGCTATTATAATACTGTGCATATTGGCCCTGGCCAAAACTGGGATAAGAGGGATATTCCTGCAAGACAAAAAAGCAACTGAAAAGTCCATCAAAGTTTTGCTACTTTTTAGTATAAATTCCAAAATATAACTACAAACACATGTCAGACTTTCAGCACGTATGCTTCCTGGACTGGATGCCGTAGCACCTAAAACTGCGGGGCAGTAAAATGAAATCTAAATTACACATAATTTAGTATGTCTTCCCATACAAACAGTTTATTAGACACACTACTGAAGATGTGTGAATAAGAACATCAACCCCCCGACAATTAGTTCTACTATTGGAAGATGACAAATTGAAGAAAAACATTTATACACGTTAGTTTAGCTTGAAAGGATGCTAATTTCTTTCAAAAAGCTATTTAAGGGCTACATTTTTTCAGTGGATGAGAATTATAAGTTTGCCAAAGTTTCCTCAACTCATATTTACAAATTTACCTGCTGTGAACTATTAAATCCAGTAGAATTTGTGAGTGAATTATTTCCTGCATATATTCCTGATGATGTTGTAAAACTGCTGCCTGAAATGATATGAAAGATTATGTGAATTACTAAAACACAGTATTGGAAAATAACTTCCATCATGCAATTATATCATAAGGATATGGCATATTTGTAATATTTCCCATATGTTGACCGATTCGGTTGTCATCAGCTCTATAACATGTTAATATATGGAAAGTGATAATTCATCATTCCTACACCCTATATTTCATTACTGCAATAAAAAGAAAAACTTGAAATTTAGACAGGAATTTGGAGCCACCTCAGGTCTGATAGAATATTAGGCTATCCCACCCCTCCAAATAATACCCAGCTCTGTGGAAGTAATGAGGGTTTCTTTACTTTCAGTTTTTGTTGAACAACTGCGAGCCTTGTCCGGAGGGATGCCGTCTCCCCTCACTGAAGCCCACTGGCTCCATCTCTCCTACTGCCTTTGAGAACCGGGTCCTCTCCCCTCCCTGAGCCTCAGCCCCTCGCAGGAACAGCAAAAGCCGTAACTCCCTGCTCCGAACAGCTCAGCCCGACTGCGAAGCCATTAGGATTCGCTAATCGATCACAGACAGCCTTGGGCTGCAAACCTTCTTTTTTGATAGAGTCTACCGGGCATGACACAAGGGAAAAAAGTATCTATCTGAGAAGGGAGACCCAAGATTGAATTTAGCCCAGAGACTGAATTACCGCCTTCACCTCCCTCCTCCCCCTTTCACGAGCCACCAAAAATAGACAGATGGGGCTCTTGCTTAATACCTAACCTGAGAAGCTGTTCCACTAAAAGGGCAGCAACCCCCTTTCAGCTGTTTTGCCCTCACTGGTTATAACCTGGGAGTGACACAGCCACCAGCTGAGACATATGGATGCACAGGGTGAAGCTACTTAAGCCACCAGAAAGTCTGTAATGAGGCAACCTATTGAACTCGTCCAGCGGGAGAGCACCAGCCAGCGAGGAGCTCGCATTAAAGCTCACGGGTTGTTTACAGCCTCCCTCACCGCCGAAACCTGCCTTAGTGCAAAGATATACCAAGACCTTGGGAGCAAAAGCTTGCAGGTGAATGAAGGAGGCAAGGAGGGATGTAAATCAACAGGGAGCCAGGCATACAGATGCACCGATCCTCTGATGTACCTGACACAACTCAATTAACAACCAAATCCTATGCAGCAGTTACTCCTTGGGAAAAGCGACATTTCTTGCAAATCCAAACAGCGAGGAATGCAGGCAGGGCTGCATGCTTAGTACAAGCCCTAAAGGGCATTTGTGAGCTATTTACTTTTTTAAACAACAACAACAACAACAAAAAAGCAATAGGTATCCTAGCTGTAAGAAGTCAGAAAGAAAAATATTTAAATGTTTTGATTGCAAAAGTTACTAAAAACGCACACAAGTTAAACCTCAAAGTAGACATGAAGTATGTCCAACAGCAATGGGAGTAAAAGATGAAGCTTAAACTTAATGTGTGATAATGACTGTAAACATTTCTCTTGTATTTGCTATTAGTGCAAAAGCTCTGTGGTTGTTGATAGATGCTACTAATCCTGTGAACTAAAATCAGATTACTTCAGCAGAAGAGTTGACATCCAAGTTTAGCAGATAGTACAGATAAACAGTACTAATGAGAAAAACATGTTGTTTTAAATTTAATTTAAAATTGGAAAACAGATGTTATTTTTTATTATAACGAACCCCAGAGCCAAAATACAGCTGAAAAATATTTTAAATTGCAAAACTTTGAAATGCTATTTTATTTCTAAGAGTGCTTTGGCTGGAAGAATGTAAGTCACTGTGTCTCTTTTTATTTCTGTAGTTATTTCTGAGTGATGCCATAATACATTCAAACACAGGTTTTATAGGTGCATGGTTTGAGCCATTCTAAAAAGATATAAAAGGCCTCTCATAGTTATAAGAAGAAAAAAAACCGCAAAATAAACTTTTTTTGAGGAATACACTATCTTCCCACAGAAAGTTTGGCAAATAATTTGCAAGAGCAAATGAGAAAAGTAATTACATGCCAGCCAGCATCTCTCCCTCTCAGACAAAGACACACACATACTAACACGCAGATCTCTCTCTTTCATCTCATGGTCAGCACTGGCTCTTATGGAGGAGGGGTAGGGGTCTCTTAGACCGTAACAAACATGAAGCAGGTTTCTCAGAAACGGCTCTGTGGGCCACCCAGAGCTACTGGCCTAAAGTTGTTTTTCAAATACTCCAATTTTGCCATTTGTTTTTTAAATAATCGGCTGCAGCACGGCATAGAGCTGCTGCTCCTGCCTTTAGCTGAACAAACACAAAAATAAGAACCTCTACAAAACACACAAGATTTACTGCCCCAAGTTGGCCAGCTACGTAGGTTTAAAATGTGATAAAAGCTGTAAATTGCAGGTCAAAGGTCTATTTTGCAAAGAGCGCGGACCCACATTAAAGCTGGGAATCGCAGTCAGCGTCGGAAGATGGCCGGTCCCTGCTGGGACCAGGGCGCGGGCTCCAGGCGCGGGGCTCGCCCCCGCGCCGCCGTGATGCGCAGGATGCGGTCCTCCCCTGTGTATTTGCCACAGAAGTCCATTTGCTTTCCTAGCTCCGTCTCCTTGCCATGGGCTATGTCTATCATCAGGGCACAACGTATGTATGTGGCAGAAGTTTAGTGCAGCTCTCCTGGGAAAGCCTAAGACGGCCAGATGGGCTATTTAAACTCAAGGTTTCTTCCGTTTGTTTACAGTGTTTAAAAATCCTTGGCAAACTCCCCCCTGTTGTCCTAGTAACTGCTTAGCCATCCAGCACAATATTTTTATACTGTATAATAATAACCGAATACCTTAACGTTTACTTTTTTATGGATGAATTCCCAAACCAATTGGTTAGTATGTTCTCAAACATCACAGTCTTGGTAACGACAACAATGCTGGTGGTCATCACAGGTCTAGTGCCCTTCCAGCGGTAGGGCACTTGCGTGCAGGGTAAAAGCCCCGTTTTTATCACAGTCAAATGATACTCAGGAAGACAGTGGCAAATGGAGCTCTTTCCTTGGCGTTCCCCCCAGCCCTTCTCCACTCCATTTACCCTCACTGAGCAATGCTTATAACTCTGCCAATATAGGAACAACGGCCCATTCCCACAGCCATTAGTCATGTATGTGGTCTTTCAGCATCTATGAAGCAACTTATATGAAAAACAGCTTTAGGAACATACTCATTAAAGTAAGGGCGGGGGGAGTGGGGAGATGGGGCAGCAGAACTGCCTAGGTCCTCTTCTCAACCTCTCCCCTCTACACCCCCTGTTCCAGGGATGATAAATTTGTAACAAACAAAAATCCAATTACCAGAATAACCTTAGCAAGGAGTCACAGGCAGCAATTTTCCTCGTCATTTTCAAAAGTTGGCAGTCTCTCCCTCTGCTATTGTTCGGGGACTAATCACGCTGTAATTTTAGCAGGGTCAGGAAAAGCACTGGGTTTAATTGGCTGCACACGCACCGCGAGGGAGCGCCTTTACGTTGCAGGGAGACATTCGCCCCAGGGAGAGGAACCAGAATAACTCCAAAGCTTTCGAGCACGAGGTAGCCCCGATCAGGGAGCACAAGCACAGCAACTGCAAGGCCGCTAGGAAATCCCCTTTACTGCAGGCAAGAACGCCAGCAGGGCCCCGAGCACGCTGTCATGTAACGCTTGGTTGTGAAGTAGGTTGTGGGATCCATGATCTCCATTTAGCAGCTCAGCAGCCGCATGCAGAAGATGAAGAACGGCTATTGCAGACTATGACGAGGCTGAAGCTGCAGCCTGCCCATATACTGCTAGAGGGGAAAGGGAGAATAAACTCATTTCCGTCTCTGGAGGTTTCTGCACAAATAACTGAACAGCAGCAGCACTACCCCCATCTTCTGTCAAAAGAATAAATTTTGTCCTTAAATAATAATTGAAACTATGAATAGGTTCTCCTAAAATTAAATGAGGAAAGGGAAACAAATGTTCCTGTTTACTTTTAACATCTGTTCAATCAAAAGGAAGAATTAAGTCAATTTAAAGTTGTTTCAAATTCAAATGTCAGCCTAATAAAAATATTAAAAAGACATATTCTCATGTATAGTATAGATAAATACTGTCAACGTTTAACTGCAAGAAAGACCTGTTCAGCAATGTGATTCTTTTCTACTCAGCTTTTGACAACTCCACCAAGATTTCTGTTCAAAAAATTCTCCTTATTTCCATTCTCATGGTCTCTAAGTAGAATACCAGTCCTTCCCTCATCCACACACCGCGCTGTTTGTGAGCACAACAGAAATGACATACACACCACTTGGACCCCCAGACTCTGACCTGTGGCTCTTCCACCAGGCCAGACTGTCAGCAATCTGCTGCCTTCCACAGGTAGGCAGCTCTCACCCCAAGCATGGCACAGCTGGAGCAGAACCCAGGCTCAGACCTGGGTGAAAATCAATGCCTCTGACCCTCCTCTTATTAGAGCTTCACAACTGGGTCATCTTTAACACATTTCTTTTGCAGCATATTTTTAGATCCTTGCCTTTCAATGTGTACAGCTGAAATGCTTTCCAAGATCTTACTGTTCCATCTCTTGACAACCTCCACCCTTTCATGACCTTGAAAATTCTGATCTTATACACATTTTGCATATTGCAGGAAACAAAGCAATAGCCTTTATGACAGACCTCGATGTAGTCCATTGACCGAGTCCTAGCTCTGCTCTACTAATGCCGGAATTCACTGCTTACTCTTAAAATTTTCCAACAAGCACTCTCTCACATTATCCCATGCTGCTCCCCCTTTCTTCCCTCCATCGAATGAGTTTCCCATAGACATCTGCAAAACTACTTCATTGTCCTTCCTAAAATCCCTTTTTATTGACATCCCTCAGCTCTGTATCTTACAAAAACCCCCACCTTTAGAGCTGAGATAACCAATATGGGGTGACGACTGTTTATTATGCCTAAACAGTGCCAGCTTTATTGTTATATTAGGCCTTCCTAGCCTGTGTGTTTTATTTTAGCCTCCAATTTCTGTGGGGACTATATTTTCATTTGGCTGTATAAGTTAGCACAACAGGATCCTGATACATGACTGTGGCACAAAGGCACTACTGCAATAGAAATTACAGACAACACAGACAAGATTTTTCAATAACTATTTCCTAGCGACCATGAATTACCAGTTCCTTAAAAGCTGGAATGTTGATCCAGGAGTTCCTCGTAGCTGCTGCTGGCAAGCATTTTGACCTCTCTCCTACAGAGAGGTAGGGCGTTTTGGGGAGTTTGGGGGTATGCGTGTTTGATTTTTTTAGTGTGGCTATCTGCAGAAAGCAAACCCAATAACCTAGTTATGGTT
Organism: Harpia harpyja; assembly: GCF_026419915.1. Lineage (NCBI taxonomy): Eukaryota > Metazoa > Chordata > Aves > Accipitriformes > Accipitridae > Harpia > Harpia harpyja. Next base: position 43,268,700 of record NC_068944.1, read on the forward strand.
ATATTTATGCCAATGAGTAGAAGATCACCATAATTCAGCATGTAGATGAAAGCTTGCATACTAATACTACCTTCCTCTTACTTGTCAGAGCACACTACAAGTAAGCAATGCTTCAGATGTCAGATGGTTGCTTCTGCCCTACGGAGCTACTCAACACATAGTTCAAAAGGGGATTTAAAAAAAAAACCCAAAACATCTCTCATGTGTCTGAGCGAAGGACTGGATCAATATACCCTTAAAGTCATGGAACAAAAGCAAAATCTCATTCACTTGGTCTCTGAAAGCACTTCTACCTCAAGACATTTCACAGAGTATTTACATGATGGCGCACAGTTTAAATGGAGCATGGTAATAATAAAGAGAGGTGCTAAACTTCTAAAAAATGTGGTCCAATTCTGTGAGTGATCACAGATTTCAACAATTCTAAAATCTGCAACACACCTGATTTCAACTGTCAAATTAGGGGTGGAAAGTCCTGCAGCAGACATCTAAAAATAGATGTTTGTAGTAAACAAAGATTTTTTTAAATATCCCTTAAGATGGTGAAAATCCAGAACCAGGCACACCCAGCAAGTTCCCAATACAGAAGGGAAAAACGAATTGGGAGAACAAGGTGGAAAGATGTTAAGTAAACTAAACAGGCAAGTAAGGCTACAAAATATAATTGATAATAATAGCCCGCACATACAAAGACTTATAGCTTTTAAATAGACTTCAAAGAAACAGACTTCAATCATTACTTAGCTACCTCCACAGCTGCAGAAGGTATTTTTATCTTCTTCTCCCTCCCCAAACACACTCAGGTGTCAAATTATATTTGGCACTTCCTAAATTCATAATCCTGACATGTTTTCCAGGACTCGTTTTGTCATATTCACTATTTGTTAAACTATTGCTATTCTGAGACGCATTTTTACTGTAATAGCACTACAACACTTCACTATTTAAAAATTAATGAAGTCACTAAGCGAGGGATCTTCCAAACTGCTGAGAGCTGGCCCGTTGCAGCTCTCAGCAAAGGCAATCATCATTTCAGCTCCAACTGCAAGAACATCAGAAGTAAGTGCTCGAGCAAACATTCATTTTCATCCTAGGAATGTAAAGACATAAGGGGGAAAAAAAAACAAACCCCATAGCATTAACTATATCTAATTAATGGTAATATCTCTTTATACAGACCTTGCATCTGGTAGCTATAGGGAGCCTGTCCAGGTTGAGGTGTGCTAAAGCTGGCACCGTAGCTTAGAAATCCTGTCTGTCCAGGTGACTGTGACTGTGCCAATCCACCTTCTGTCTTGATGCCTGCCCACAATGCACCTAAATCAGTTAGTGACAGCAAATCTATTTGTTCATATTCAAACAGGGATGGAAAATAAAATCACTTAACTAACAGCATTTTTAACATATACCTACTATTGCATGCATGAAAGAACAAATACTGAGCGCGTGCACAAATGAACGGGGTAAGGGCAGTCTAAAAGCATACATAAAACTAAGGTTCACCAGGGAGAGGTTAAATTCAAAACTGTGTTTCCAATGACTGCAAAAGAAATTTATACATGAACAGGAAGTTGCATTATTCCTTTTTTCCTTTCCTGCCAGAGGCTAACTTTTCCATATATTCATGACATTTCACAGAGGTAGATTAGCAACTTCATATGATTTTAATGAAGCATAGCATAGCTGAGCTCTCCTGCCATCCACCCATTAATGACATAACTGAGATTTGCATTGTATAATATTCCTACATGAAAATTACATGGCTCTGAGTACAGTGGCTTTCTAAGGAATTAGAATTGGATAAAGAGAACTAGCAGCATTAAAGTGTAATGATGATTTTCAAAGCTAATTAAACACTATAGGAGGCAGTCTTTTAACAAATAAACACCTAATAGACAGGAACTATTGCTGAAGCAGTCTCCCAAACTGAGAAAAATATAGCAGAGAGTCATTAATCTACCCTGACAGGGAAATCCATTACACATCACATTACTCTCTCATTTCCAAATTTAGTAATAAAAGAATCCAAAGTCCAATTAAATGAATGACTTGCCTCCCAGCTTCAGTGATTCTTCCCCCAATTTGTAAGACAACAAGCAAGTAAATATCAGCACGTGAAACACTGAGGAAACACACACAATTCAGCCTCTGTCTCTTAGTTTTAATTATAAGGTTGTCCCAACATGAACTACCATTTAAAAATAATTATAGCCAAAGCAGTGGAAAAGTAATACAATACTCTTAAGTTTCACTGTGGCATTCAGTGATACCTCATTGTTCAAAAACCACCCTTATTTGAACTGAATTAACTAAGTGTGAATTAGTGACATTCCTTTGAAAATGACTGTTAATCTAAGTCCATTTCCTGGTTGGATTTTTTTTTTTTTAAACAATATTCAACAACATTTGAAGGCAGGACAGTGCTGAGAAGTTACTGTGTTTGCAAAACTTCAGTATCTCCCTATATACAAATGGCAGCATGTTTTCTTCTGCCATTTAAATCATTATTTTTCAACTGCTGTCATTAATTACCCTTAGTTCCTCCTGCCAGACCCGCTAACTGCCAGACTAACCCTGTTTGCTTGTTTTTCCCTGATGCTTACTTGCTTCTTCTGTTTCATGTTTCAATTAAACAATCCCAATGACGAATCTGACACCTCGTTTCCAAGGGGAAACTCCTGCTAGGGATGTTTCGGTATCAACGATCTCTATTTGTTGTCTGTTTAAGGACTTCTGAAATACTGATTAAATATGGCTCAGAGAAAGTTTAACTAAATCAAGCATTAAATTTCTAGTCCAGCTTTAACGGCCTGCTTCAATTCTCCATCTCAGACAAAGCGGGAGGAGACGATCAAAGGCAGTGGCAGGAGGATGCCACTTGAGTGAAGACAACTTGGCACTGAGGCGCCCTTTTGCAAACCTCCATGCTATGAAGAGCCTTTCATCTCCTGGGACTTAACTCTTCCCACCTGCTCTCGCCCAGAAAGCCTTCACTCATCAAACCTCGATGCTCCCTTCTCCTTCTCCCAAGTCTAATGTATGCAAGGAAGCGGGAAGGGACAGTGAGAAAACATGAGGGGACTGCCAGGATCTGGAAAGACAAGAAGTCGGTAAGCGAAGTTTTTGCTAGGTGCTGGTACCACAGCAGGCAGGAGGAGGGAGCTTCAGGAAATTCTCCAGCCTCCTCAGGGGCTTTGCAGATGAAGCAGAGCCAGGAGCCCCTGGGAGGCAGCTGTCAGTGGCATTCCCCTCCACCCCCCTTCCTGCCTGCACGGCTGCACCACGCTGGAGGTGGGGGAGTGGAAAAACGAAGAGGCTGGAGGTGCATTTGAGACAGCACCTCCCCAAACTCTGCCCTAGAGAGAAAACTTGAGGCAGGTTGACATGGGAATTCGCAAATGCTTTTTCTTCCAGTAAGTCCCAGAGTAAAGAAGCCCTCCACTCCAGCTCAGAGTTTTTCCTTTCACGTATGTCCTAAGTCTCCTCTCTTTAGAGCTTGCTGGAAACTCTCTGTCTGGAGAGAGAAAGGCAAGGCAGACGGTACGTGGGGTCTAAGCTGCAGGCCAAAGAGGAGAATTTTGGCTCTCAACAAGGCTTCGGTTCTTGCCTGTTGCAAATGAGCGTCCCAGTGTTCCCCAGGTAATTTATTCTGGGAGCACGGATTATATGATGTGCCTTAAACATGCAAAAATATATATGGTGTTAGGTCCCAAAACTTTTTAATAGGTATTTGCTTTTCAGTATTACTCCTACAAAATACATCAGTGAGGAGCACCTTAGCCCCAGTCACGAGGCACTGTCTGAAAAGAACAAAACGCATTAAAATCCACTTGGCTGGGGAGCTGGGGGCTTCAGCAGTCTAAAGCAGCTCTGCAATGTAAAACGCTAGGCAAAATTATCCGAAGTCCTAGGCGCAGGGGATGGAGTGGGCAAAAAACCAAAACAAAACAAAAGAGCAGGCAGGCATGTTAACCCCCGGCAAGCAGTTGCCAAGTAAAGCAACTCTCAATTATAGCTCCGACGACAGCGAGACAGCTAAACTCAAGTAGTGAAATCAAGGCCTTGCTGAAGGCAGTGGGAGTTTTATAGTTTATAGTGAGGTCAGGATTTCATCCAGAGGAACCAAGCAAAAAACAAAAAAGTCACTGTTTGGGCTGTCCAAGCCACAGCAGCCAGCCAAGTATGAACATGAGGTGTCCGCAGGAGAAATGGTTCAAGAAAAGTGTGGTGGGGAAAGGGGTCGTCTGTTATCACACCACCTGATCCAGCTGGAAATAGCAGATGAGCTCTCGTCAGCGACACGAGCTTGTGGGGGTGGTGGGAAAAATCCCCATCTCTGTAGTCTTGAAAATGTAGTTTAAATATCCTTAAAGTATTTTGTTTGTGTAAGTTCAAAATATGTGGAATGGAACTGAAACTGAAACATCCAATTTATGTTTATAACCATATTTTTGGCAGTAAGTAATCAAGGCTATAGCCACAGGAAGAATGCCTCCTTGGATCATAATTATTGATGATATACTAATGAAACACATTTTTTAAAGTAAGGGGAAATAATAATCTATTTCTTGTACCTACTGTTCACAACAATCTGTTGTAGGATATACTTGAGAGCCAGTGGATTTCAACTTGCAGATTTCAGAATGAAAGATTCACCAGTTTTGCACTTAAAAGTTGTAATGATTTTAAGGGGCACAGCTTGTACTGTGAGTTCTGTCCTTTTGGTATGAAATTTACATTACCTGAATGTATCTTTACAAAATATACTGCTAAAAGCATGTGGATTGTATATTTTTAATATATTTCCCCAGAGGAATATAAGACCTATTTTCTAATAATGCATCCTCGCTGCCGAACTGCTATGTGGTCTGCCAGCAGACAGTCTGGCAGCAAAATGGTCTCACCCACAGCAGCTTGTTTTTCAATTAAATTTTTTTGGAAATACTTGCTACTTAGTACTATCTCCTTCATCAGGCAGACAGAGCTTTAGTGGCAATTTACCTCAATTTTCACCTCCAGGGAGTTTTAAAACATTGAAAGTGAGACTTTTTTGGTGGGGGTCTTTTTGAATCAGTTTTTCACCTGCTGAAAATCAGCACAGATTCATTTGGGTTCCAGTAATCTGGATGAGCTGAAATTCAGACTGTTACGTACCGACGTAGCCTACTGCGTCGCTGGAGAACAGAGCTCCTCGGCGAGTCACCAGGAGCTGTGCCTGTGTAATGGAAGTCCCTAGATCTCTTTTCCCATTTCAGTGCTGTTTTTTTAATATCACCAATAAAAACCTAATGAATCTCTCTACTTGATCCCAAAACAGAGTCATCCTCTTGAGTAGCTTCTTAGCTCTTTAATACAGAAATTAAGCATCACTCACTCCAATGGGGAAATTACCAGTCTCCCACAAGAAATGCTCGAGAGCACAGCTGTCCCACTAAGTACTAACGCAAGGGTCACATAATCTTGATCTAAAAACCATTTGCCCCGGGAATAAAACAACACAGACGTGCTTTCTTACCATATGAAGGGATTCCATAGGGTTGGCCGGGCTGGGGGTAAGTGGCATAAGCTGTAGCTTGTTGCATCCCCGTTGTAAACTGTGTCTGCCCATACGCAGCCATCGTTTGTGAAGAGGGGGTAGGAAGAATATGTGGGTATGGTCTGCTATTGATTACAAATGACAGAAAATAGGACAGATACTGCATTAGACAGACATGCGTGTACTTATTTTTAGCCTTATTATAATCCTGCTACTTCATTAACACATGATCATAGGCTGTGCTAGACAACAGAAACTGTAAGACAAAGACAAAACAACAATAAGAAATCAATAATAAAAGAATAAGTAAAATAAGAACTTTCCAAATATTTTCAAATACATTCTTAGCATTTAAAAAAAATATTTTTTTTTTCCCTAGAAGCTGCTGCGGTTTAAATTATGACCTCACAGATGGACCCAATTATTATTTTAAATGAGGTTAAAATCTGTCTATTTCAGTTATTACTACTACTACTGTTATTATTTTTAAAAGATATCATACTTGGAAGGGTAAATCTGTGGCGGGGAGAACTGGTGTGTTTGTCTTGGGCTGAAACCACTGCTTCCAATTGCTGCACCAAGGAGAAAAGAAAGCACACAGAAGTGTAAATACACACACCAAAGACAAATATTATTTTTCCTAATAGAATTTCAGGGTATTAACAAGATTTTAATTAAATTCAAATATCATTGATACCTTAGATAGAAAATAATATTTTATCAGGAACTATACAAGAATGCTTAACATTAAAATCTTGATTACAAATCTCAAATACTAAATTGCCCCTTTGTACAACTCCTGAGCCATAGTTTATTCTTTGCTCGCACACAGACAACATTTGCAATGCAAACAACCTATTTCCTAATGGAAACATTTCCCTTCATATTTTCAAAGGATTATTGATATCTCAAGTGCAACATTTTTATTAACTTTTAGAATTTTTAAGACCTACATTTTATGAAGGAGCTTTATGCGTGCCTCAATTGAAAACATATGGCCAACTTCAGAGCACGTGCCTCTTTTTTTTTAAAAAAATAATTCCATAATACAGAAGATGTATTACCATATTACACTTCCTCCTCTTTTCCCCCACCTTATCTGCTTTCAGACCTTCAAAACAGTCAGTATTGCATAAAGATGTCCCTCGTGCAAATGTTCTTAGTGAAATGCTTAAGCCCAGGAGGCTAAACAGTGAGCTTCGCTGCCGGCAGCCCAGCCGCTGCTGACACAGAGCTTTACGCCAGCCCGTCCCGATTTCTTTCGGTATTTTTTGGGTGCTGCCGAGAGCGTGGCAGATGTGCCGGCGTGCTCCGCTCTGGGCGTTATTTTCGGGAGCCCTTCCCTCTCTGGTTACCGTTTGGGTGCCATTTCTTCTCTAGGTCCCAAGGTGGGGTTTGAAGCCTTTGCCAGGAAGGGGTCAGCAGCAGGTTATGAGACTACTGTAAAATCAGACAGCCAGAGAAACAACAGGCCCTATTGCTAAGTACTTGGAAATAAACAAGGCACGGATAATTACCCTTCGCCAGCTACCCCTTTCCTGGCCAACTACAGGGAAAATCCATCATCTTTACACTCCGGGAGCGCTCGAGAAGTGTGGAGGGAAGCAGGGAATCTCTTTCCGTGCCTTCCACACCTGATAGTTTTTCTTTTCTGTGGCCCGTGAGGCTGCAGATACGTCAAATGTTACGGTCTGACCTTTAGTCAGATCACCACAGATGTACGTAGCTACTATTAAACACACTACCTTTTCTTCTTTCAGAGATTTAAAATACTCTAGAAACCTTTTTTTGCCTTTCAAGTTTGATACTTTCATACTCAACAGCATGCGCAGAAAATGGAGGCTGTGACAAGACCAGAAAAGGGTTGGCTACTTGGACCCTGACTGGTTGCGAGATGTCAAATTTTGCTACTCTGGAAATATAATCCCACGACATAGTACTAGATCCTTTTTTATTTGATTTGCACCATAAAAACAATGTGCTAGAAATACCACAGTTAATCCATAGGTATGCAAAACTGTGCAAACATCTTAGGATTTTCTCACAGTGTTTGTCTCCTGTCTGTTAGAAGCTAAGATGTGTTTGGCTTCCAGGAAGAAAAAAAGCCTGACCAAAGAATGAATACCTTCATAATAATAAATTACAATAAATGAGGAAGACCTACCCCTCAATTACAACACTAATCACAGAGGCAGGTATGTTTACTTACAGAAGACAAAAGAGTAATTACTCTGGGCCAGAATACTCCCTAGTGAGACTCCCACTGAAGACACCAATAGAGATTAATAAGCCTGATGCTGTAATGCTCCTTACTCAGGGAAAACTCCTATTGACTTGCACTGTCTGAGTAAGACAAACAGAAACAGGCATAAGCTGCAAAGTGCACAAGGCTTTTTAACAGCTGTGCACAGGTTTAGACCACATGGGATAAGAAAATAGTAAATGAAAAAATGCTGAGCTTAAAACCTTTGTTTATTCCTTACCTGATCCTGAGAAATTGTCTAAAGACCCGTCTGTGGTAGTAGTAGTAGCAATCTCACTGCTGCTCATTGGTTCTGTTTTAACTATAGAAATATAAATAAAATATATTCTATATGCACCTAATATTCTTGCACACGCATGCACACACACTCACTACAGCCACAAATTCAATAAAACAAAAATGTGCCAAAAATGTTTTAAACCATGGCTATCAATATTTTGCATTTTATGTATTTGTGTATACAAATAATGCAAAGTACTGGCAGCTATGATTTACACATACATTTAAAATGATCAGGAGGGTTATTTCTGTCCCCAAGGAATAAGAGCCACTGTTAACAAACCAGAAGTCCCCATGCAACTCTCTGCACCTGTCCTGATTCCTCTTAATCCTGCAGACCCAACAATAAGGGTCCACATTTAGATCAGGTCACACAGACATTTACAGGCTTGAAAGACAGGAATTTGAATAAGACAAAAAAGGAAATATTTTTTAAATGGGTTTCTCTGAGGGCTGTTCAAATTTTTTTTTCCATCCAAATAACATTTCAGAGGAAAAATAAGAATTTGTGATGAAGTAGAATACTTCCCTTCTGGTGGATTTCTCCTCTCAAAATGAAAACCAACTTTATACTCGGCAACCCTGAATAAGCGAAGGGGACACAGTCCTCACCAAATACTTCAAAGAATGCTTTTACATTTTATCACCTCTGCACCTGCAACCCAACATGGCTGTCAGAAAGTAAAAAAGAATGACAGTAAGAGAGATTTTCTCCTGGCTCATGCTGCTTCATAATTAATTATTAATTAATGACTTTTAATAAAGCCTCAAGTAAATAAGCAAATTTCCCTTTCTGTTACTCCAGTACACTCTCAGTAACAACAGTATTCTGATCCATGGAGCAAGGATGGGGCTGACCTGGCATGGATGCAGACAGGCACAATACCTACTCCCAAGGAGTCATCAGATCAGCACGGCAATCTCTCAAATCCATTTTTACATACCTAGCTTTTGGAGTTAACAGCAACTTGTTGCACCAAAAGCAACTGAGGATGACGTTTCAGAAAACAACGGAGCTGATCTTACTATCAACATCCCACCGCTTTCGCTCTTGTTGACACACACAGTCACCACTTCCCACGCACCAGAGCTGGTGCATACCTGACCTTTCAGCGAGGCAGTTCAGTAATGCTGCAAAAAGTGAATCTGAGAAAACCAAGGTAAACTGCACCCCATTTGACATGTAAAGCCTTGGTGTCATCTTGACATAGGTGTGCGTGTATGCATGTATGTTTGTCAATACATATGTGTTCAGGAATTGCAACCATCACTGGCAGAAACCCTTTTGGTGCCAGGTTTGGAAAGGGAGAGGGAGAGGCACTTTCCCCTTTTGACAAAGGATCTTTCCTTTCCTTGCCAATCCAAATTCTTATTTCCGCATGCCTCACTATTTCCTTCACCTGACCTCATCCGCAGGATTTATATGCAATCGCTCAAGATTTTACTAATCACCCACTATTTTCTTTTGTTTCTCATGCAGGATGTTTTTGTCTGCACACGCTAACTCGGGAGATCAATACTAGGTCCACACAAAACTCCGCTATGTCTGCATTAGCAAGCAGTGCAGCCCAGTAAGAAAAGTTTCATGGAGTGAAATGGTTGGTGCAGAGGGTCCAGTATCCACAGGTTAGGCATTTTTGGGGGGGTTATTCATGCTAGGTTTAGTCTTGTCCCAAGGAGTGAGCACCCATCAGCAGCTGGAGAACATTAGCTGCGCTCCTGCAGAGCACCTTTTTTGAAAGAGGTGAAGTCCAAGAGACTCCACAAGGTGATTTAACATGTGGTAAGAAAGGGTGGCCAAGAGGTTCACTTCAAGAGTGCACTCATGATCTGAACTACAACTCTAATACAAATGTATTTCTTAAAAACATGGCATGTAAGATATCCAACATCCATTTCATAACTAAATACTGAAAGTCTAACACACAGATGCAACAAAATATTTGTTGCAAAGTGTCTATCCCAAGTAATTTTCCAGAAACTACCAGATCTTTACAGCAAGTTCTACACCATTTGTTAATCTAGATACCAAGAATTAGAGCATCTACATTATCTTCTGCTTTTTCTTAGAAGTTTATCACAGCTACATTTTATGGTCAGAATAATACTTCCCTCATAGATTACTCCAGCTTTCCCCAAAATTTGCAAGTCTTCTGAACCCAATTTCCATAACGCAATTATACTTCTGGAAATAACAATGAAAGATGCTTTTCTCTATAGATGGCAGCTGCAGGGGAGGAAAAGAGAGGAAGATGAGACAGATCAACCTAATTTGGGGTCAAGGGTGGAAGATTTCAGTATATGCTTTCTCCAAACTCTTCCCCTCTTCTCTACTGGAGAAACAATTCTTCTATATTCCTTATAAAATAAAATATCATTGTTTGGATCACCGCAAACTAGCAGTCCAAGGACTATGCTGAGCCAGCTCATACAATATAGAGACCTACAGCATCGTTTGTTTTTGATAAAGGTTTTTAGGATAATTTCTTTCCAAGTGGATGTAAATGTCTTTTTTGCCATTGGTTTAAAAGCCTACTTCACATGCCTTTGCACCTATCTGGATCTCAGATACCATTTGGGGGAAAACTTCATCAAAATGGAATTTCTGTCTCTACGACTCATGAGCAATACTTCCGTGCAACAATATTTGTAACTGAATGCTGTTTATTAGACATACTACTTTTGAAGATACAGGATAACATACATGAAATACAATGCAGTGCCTTCTTCATGGAAATGAATTCTAGCTGCTGACAGAGGTGCTCACAAATTTTTCATAACAACTGTTCCTTATGTCTCCTCTCTCAGCTGTTTTATTTCCTGAATAAATGAAAAACAGGATAAGAAAGGCTGTTCACATTATTCCTGATCTGGATACCCATTAGTAGGCTGATAAGAAATAAGCCCTATCATGCCATCTTTAGGAACAACTATGACCTTAATGGACCTTTGCACCATAGCTAGTTGGGAATTTAATAAAGATGGATAGGAACACAAAAGCCCTCCGTTCCCCAAGCATTTTAATCAAACTGCCAGAAAATGACTGCCTATTTCCTTCTATCTGAGCCTAAACATCTTTCAAGATAGTCAAAGGTTGCTATACAAAGAAATAAACTGAGAACAGCCATGGTTTTACCCGTTGGAAATATTTACCACGTGTATTCTCACTGCAAAGGAAGGTCTCTCATTTGCCCAAGGCAAAAACTGACCTCCAATGGAGCATATTTTGCCCCAGAATCACGGGGAAAGAGAGCTGCAAAGGCATAAGGTTACAAGTCTGCCAGTCTATCACAGTAGCACATCAGTAATCCATGTCTATCATGAGAGACGTATGGAGCCGTCCAAGGAAGCAAGGCTTTGGACCGGCACGGAACTGGCCCTGACACATGCTCCTTAAGCATGCTCTGGATTTCAGCTCTCCGCATTTTCCACGACAATTAACGTTTCTGCAACGTGTCCTAACCTTTCACAGGATGACACTGGGCAATGAGTGGGAATGTTGCCACATCTACACAGAACACATTGCAAGCTTGCCAGTAACTGTTAACAGCATGCTCGTGGCAGAGACCGCATAAAGTGAAACAGGAGAGTTCCCATTTCTGTTGCTTCTTCATCAAAACAGACCTTTACAGAGGTGCAGAATTATCAGACTTGCATTATAGAGACAGGCTCTGATTTAGCAATATGCTACTAAGTTTTAGTGCCAGCAAAATCACTCCTGTAATAAAACAGATTATCAATAAGAAGTTCAAGAAGAAATCTAACATATTCCTACTCTGCAAAAATTCTACAGTTATTTAGAATTACTGATATAGATTTGGTTTATATACCAAGGAGCTTAAGAAGCTATGTCAACAGAGAGATAGTTTTCCTCCTTATTTTTCTTTTCTAGTCATTTATGAGATTCTAAAAACAAGATTTAAAAAGAAACTGCATAAGAAAATGCAACAGAATACTAGAAAAAAATAGGAGTAGCAGATAATAACCCACATACTAGCTCTAAATAAAAAGCACAAAAATTCTGAGATAGCCTAACTGCTGGTCTGACATTATATTGATTGTCAAGATACTTCTTAAGATACTCAGAGCTTGCAAGTGCAATGTGCCCTGTTTTGTCAGCCATATTACAAAAGGTGGTTAAAAATTACTTACATGGCAGTTTCTGAACTCCACTGAGAGAGAGAACTTCAGACCAGAACCCACAAGTTCATGTGGTTGATTGGCCAAGTAACAACTTTCTGAGTTCACAGCTTGTCATGCAGTCACTGGTATATGTAGCAGTAAAGAGTGCTATGAGGAATGAGATGCTAGCTGTTGTAAATATGGATTTAAAGACCTAAAATTTGGCCATTCCTAACACAGAAGTCATATGAATACATCATAAAGATTGCAACTTCAAGCATGCAAAAAGTAAGGTTTTTAAATATCTTTTTAAAATTACTTTATCTAAAATACATAAGGCTTGCTCTACTGAACTAGTCTTTGTTAACAGCTATGCCATATCCATTAAACCAGAATAGAAATATTGTAAACATGGCTGTCTTATTAAATCAGTTTTAATTTTGCAGTTTTAAGGCTGAAGTAATACTGTAATGTTATATTCTTTGTATTATACGAGTAAGTGGGCAAAATGAAATCATTCCTGGCTGACAGCTCTCAGTGTTCATGGGGCACAAAGAGTCTCAAAAAAGTATGCGAGGCTGTTTGTTTGTTTATAGACATACATATAAATAGAATTTCTAGCCCTATTTTGGTTTGTCTCAAGGTGACATCTTCAAATAATGTTAGCAGCTAAACACCAGGTAGATATCTTGATTAAGTATTTATGTATCCATTACTATTCATACACTGTTTTGCTTGATACCATCCTCTTTCTGTACCCACTAGAAGCCCAAAGCTCACCTGAAAGCTCAAAGATAATTGTCACTAACAACGGGACAAAAATTCTACCTTGAATCTCTAAGCTGATGTTATTTTCCATTACTTTATTCAAACTCTCCTCTGTTTGTACTGAAGAATCTTGCAATTATAAACAGGTTACTAAAGCTTACAGGTTACTTATAAACAGGTTACTCAATTATACTAATTCCTATCCAGGACATTATTTTCTCTTTTTATCACAGACTATCAAATCATCAGCTCCTGACCGTGAAGCCAGATAAACTTACTTGCTCCTGCTTCTCAAAGCAGAGGACTCTTCCTGAATCTCATTGTCTGGAAATTACCAGAAGGTAATTACTACAAGGTAATTTCCAGCCTAAATTTATGTTTCGTTTTCAAAGAAAGTCCCTGCTCAAAGCAGCACATTCTAGTTCAAGCCCAGACTGTTTCCTGCTCTCCCCTCTGATGTGAGGAGGCTTCAAAACTTCTGCAGTATTTGGGCTGCAGCTAACACCTAGCTTTCACTTGCATGCACAGCTCCCCCACAACCTTCATCTTCCTCTTACGTTGTGCATTACAACTGAAAGAGCTTTAACATCATTGCACCTGCTCATCTAGCAGTAAAAACCTTAAATTTACAAAGGAATGGCATCACCACTACAAAGCAAAATCAGAAAGAAAATTCAAAGCCATCTGGGTGGAGACAAGTTTTGATAGTATTTGCAGCTGCTAATCAAGATTTAACCTGGATATTCATCTGACAAGTACAGTCATGGCTTAAAATAGTCTCATTCACTGCAGTTAGGAGATGAGAATATCTGAGTCAAACTAAGGTTCTTACCCCTTCACACTCACTTGGCAATTTATACTGAATGATTGTATCTCTCCTGTCCAAATGGAGGCAGCATATATCCAGAAACAATCCTTTTTAGAGGTGTTATGGCCTATTTCCCTTTTTTTTTTTTGCCTTCTTAAATCCTCGATTGGGAATCTGACCGTGGCAACTCCCCTGCACATGTGTAACAGTACGCACATCCTCCGTGTAAAATATCCGTACTCTTTAACCAAAGCCAGACAGAATGACCACATAATGTCACAGTCCCAGCCATTAATGGCAAAGGTTGTCTTCAGCTACCTTCTGGGAACACGGAGGGCTTCAAGTGAACAGAGAGCATCATGGAGAAGTCAAGCCCGCTCTGCCATTTAGATGCCAGACTGAGACACGAAGACAGAAGCAGAATGACAAAGCGGGTGGGACCTTTCATAAGTGAGAAATAATATCCCCTACTTTTAGCCAGGGCCTGAACTCCAGGACTGCCAGACTTAAAGCGAAATTCACCTGGACAAAGAGGGATAGCACCAGCTTGCATTCCCCTCCACCCAGCAGCAGCAGCAAACTCCCCAGCTTGTCTCATCAGACCAGGTGGCACAGGTACTTCTCTCACTGACCAGGGGTCAGATAACACGGCTAACCCTGAAGTGTAACCAAGTTTCATGCTTTTTTACCTACCTGCAATAAGCAAAACCCCTCAGAAGATTACAAGATGCAAATGCAAGTGCTAAATCATCAAGTCACAAGTCTCTGAAGTTGCTATGCTAAGGCTCTTCGTACATCACCCTATTGTCTATTAAGGTGCGATCTTAGACTAAGATGTTCTACTCCTGTTCCCTGGAGCTTCTGCTGGTGCACAGCAACAGCAGGGTCTGGATTTTCTTCTCATCTGTATTACTGGCCAGGCATGTGATATTTCTATCTTATGCTGCGCAATCATGCAGTTGCACACATGCAGATCATGCATAACAGGCTGGTCCCACTGGAGAGACACCGCACCTAGCACAATGTGTTGCAGTTACAGTTTTCAGTGAAGTAGTGAACATCTTCACAGGTTCTTGATGTCCCGCAGCCTGTGCAAAGCCACTGTGCCAGTGGGGCTCTGGCACCCTCAGACACACGCAGAGGGTGCTCTCACACCACCACACTCCACCCACAGTCTGGAACAGCATGTGTTGCGAACACATTTATGAGAAGCTTGCAACAATAAATAATATTAAAATAATGGTGCTTCCAAGATGTTATGTTCTTTTTCCTTTTTTTTTTACATTTGTCATTTGGAGTATTTTCTTTCCCTCAAATGTCCGTGGGAACCAGTGTTGCTATTAACTTTTCACTTAAACGAGGTCCGTCCTTTCAAGAAAATGTCATGGGGGAAAACAAAATGGTGAAGCTTTCACAAACAGATGCATGTACATACAGAAAAGACAATAAATACATAAATATTTATTATCCAGTCTCCTCCTCAAGACCTTGCAACAGGAGTTGCTGGACTGAGCCAACAGAGGAGTAGACAAGTTATTTCACTGGCCAAAAAACTATGAAAGAGGAATAATAGAGCATTATGCTACATGTGCTCAGAACAGACGGAAGGACTCTTGGGGAAGCAGGAGAATAAAAGCACAGCTAAGACAAAGCATCTGGAAGGAAGCCAATTAATACAGCAAGAAGAAAGAGGTAAAAAGCAGGGAAGAAAAGACAGTCCAAGTCAGCCCCTTGCCTTCACATAAATGGGCAGTGATGTGTATCTGATTTTTATCCTCCAGAAGTGGCAGCAGGTTGAAGATATTACTAGCCCCTATGGACCCCTAGGTTGCTTTTGCCAGTCTGGGGCCTGGAACCACTGCAGTCTTTGCCTCTGGCCACACAACTGTCCTCTTGCGCTCTTCTGGGGCTGAGTAAAGAAGTTAGGATCTATAGTTCTTGATACTAACACCCTACTGAAATGCAAAGATTAGATTTACCTTTACTGCGCTATTATTTCAGGATGTCTAAATATGGAGTTATCCCTGCATCAGTTCCAAGTTTCATATCATTAAGCTCTGCATCACAAACACAAGTCTAGAAACTTCAGCATACATAATTGGCAGAAACTCCAGAAATGAGCAATTAAAAGGTACCAGAACCCAAGCATCTCCCAAAGGAAGACCATTTTGTCTGATTGCCATCACCTACCACAACTTTGCATCCCAAAGTACACAAAATTCTGAATAACTATTAAAAATTATAAATAACTTACACAAAATTATTTACTGTCAATAAAATCATTCACTGCCAATGTGCAGGCTTGATTGCAATACTGAAAGACTATTTTGAGTGCTACGAAGTACTGTTAGAATTACAACAAATACTCAACGTATAATTCACTTACAGAAATCTACACCATGTGCCATAACAACAACCAGCTCATACCCTCTCTATGGATTTCAACATCTTATTCCACAATTACTTCAGAAAATACTGAACGTTTTTTTCTCCATTCTATAATATTGCAAATCAACAGCAAACATACTACACAGCGCTGCCTTTTGAAACTGTGAAGATAGATTTACGTTCACCAGACTTAAAACAACCTTTTTAATGGCTACCCATCAGATAGTCACGTAGTGGGGAGCTTTGACTGCCTTTGTGTGGGATCTCATTCTCATGTTGCAGCAGGTACTTAAAGAGCGAGAACCGTTTTTTTCCAAAGGAATTTTGATGTCCAACTCCCTTTGAAGCCTCCCTTCCTATGTGTCTTTGAAAATCTGATCTTCAATTTGTTATCCATCTTCCCTTCCCTCTTGATATGAAAATGCCTTCTCTTTTTCCTTCTGAACACTGAAAAATGAGGGCAGAAGCAGCACCATGCTCTGAACGTGAATGAAGTGTAGTTGCTTGGAAAACCACAGCTCCTTCTCCCAATCTTCATCTACACTTTTCCATTCCAGTTGCATTTAACATCATCATGATCGGCCGCAGGCTTCTGTTTCTCACTCTATGTCATTCATCAGAACTGATATACATTCTTTAGATAAAAGTACAGATCCCTGTAGGCAGAAACTGGATGCAATTGTCTGCTATGGAAAACAGCTCTGCTACTCCTTTCAAATTTATTGATTACTTGCAGCCTTTCCCCTCTAAAGTATATCTACCAATGTGGGCACTGTCGTTGGAATAGCCACTAGCTGTCTGATAAAACTTAATGAATGGCAATTTTATTAGCTTCTGTTGTTATTGTTTCTTTAACTCCTTCAGTATCAACCCACCACAGCAATTCGCTGACAAAAGAAGATTAGAGATAAAGCACGACTATGAACATTTTGATCCCTACTGCAATTATGGTTGGTTTTTTTAACAGATTTTCTTAGGCACCTCATACAGGGCCAAATTTTAATGGTGTCCAGTGTCTGCTGTTCCCTACAACAGAGGGTATTTTGTGGAAAAACACTTAAAGAGAACACGGAAAACTCAAATGCTGCAGTATTTATATCATCAGCACCACCTTGGCGTGCCAGGACTGATTTTTCTGAGTGCCTTTAGCCAGACATTTTAGTGTTACTCCTCTGCATTTGATCCTGGGAAATTTCTGGCTGGTCAAAGTCTATAATTTCCTTGTTACTTCCCCATCACTGGTTTGAAGACCATACTGCCTGGCCCGGAGAAGAGGAAGAAAAAACCCAAACACCAGCAAAGTAATTAATTCTTATTAGCTATGATTTTTTTTTTTTAATCAAGGTGTTAAGGAAATGCTACTTTTCCTCTCACCACATATACGTCCAGAGCTATGAAGACTGTCTTATGATCTGCTACAAACTTAAAAGGATAGTGTTTGTTCTACAGAAATCACAATGCTCTAAAAGAATCCCATAGAGGAATTGCTATCTGAGACACAAAGTAGTAAATCTGACTCGTTTAAAAATGTTTAGATAGAAGGAAGTAAATAGCAGTCACCCAAAACTCCCTGTATTTCTTCAGCTGCAGTCCTCACCAGCACTACCTGGTCAGTTCTGCGCTACAGTAATTTTGCTCCACCAAAGTGAAATTAAGCGCACAAAGAGTTATTATATCAAAGCTGCATGCAGAGATTAAACTCAGACTCAATCACACAACTAAATCCCCATTCAGTGCTTTGAAAATTTACCACTAAGTGTGAAGCTAAAAATATTAGCTAGTAACAGTGAGCTATCTTTCAACCACATCCTCTTGTAGAACAACATCAGTAAGAAACATGTCTGAAAATGCGCCTTAGAGGAATTAACAAACATTTGTTTGAAACAGAGCCATTTCACTTTGGGACTTTTTTTTTTTTATTCTTCTTTTTTTTTTTCCTCCCCCTCATCTAGTGAACATATCCTGCACTTCAGGGTATGGAAACCTGCCGAAATCACAGCCATAGTCAAATCAAATTTAACATATCTTTACAAGATACTTATAACATGCAAATACCTAGAGGCCCTTTTTCTCGTTCCCATGAAGGCCCCTTATGCCAGAAAAGGAGGGCTCTTTCATGTTAGTGAGAATGGGTGTGTAGTAGATTAGAAGCTGGTTTCAAGTATTATATTTAACATGTTAAGGTTCAGCAACCCACACCTTCACTCCACGTGCAACAAGCAAACCACACTGCAGCATTTTAAGAAAGGTGTTTGGCAAGCCCTTACGACTGCATCCTTACAATCTGCCACTTGTGTCTCAGCAGGATTCTGCTTCAAGAATCTCAGAAAAAATAATTTTACTTCACCCTTCATTAAAAAAAAATAAGAAACCCTTGCTTCATTCACTCAATTTTTTCTTAAGCCTGTTTAGCAGCTCAAGGAACCCAAACCAAACATTTTCTCAAGATAAAACAGATTAACAGTAAAAATTCCACCTTCAGATTCTTAGGCATCTGCTTCACTCACAAATTTGGTCTCTTGGCACACATCTGATTCAGAAATAAATTATTCAATTATGTTTCTTTCACAAGCTTTTCCTTATTTGTCACTTAAGAGCAATCAGAGACAGGAATTTTCAATTTAGAAAATTTAGACCAGAATTGCCAAGCACAAGCTATTTCTCGGGACGCTTTCTGGACAACATCTAAAAACGCATGCTGAGTGCCCACGCCTGCTGCGCCCACCGCAGCCACCCAAACCTGCGGGGGTCTGTGTGCTAGGGCTTAGCAACCAGTCTGCAGTGCTGAGGAGGGTCATGTCACCTGAGGGAAAATTGCAAACAAAAGAAAACCGTTTGGCTTCGTCTCAGAAGGTAAACATGTATTGCAAGTTATAGCTTTCTGGGTAGAATTCACCCAAAATTAATAAGCCTGAACTTTAGAATTCTAGTGTCGGATAAATAAGTTACCGTGGTTTAATTTACTTTCTTCAATAAACTCTGATGCCTACCTAGAAGTTGGGATATTATTGCCAAAATTATTTGCTACCTGAGGTCAGTGCATGAATAGATACAATATATAGCTCATTTCCCAACAAAGTAATATTAAGCACCCCGTTTTTCAGAGTGTATGCCTGCACACAGCAACTACTTAGAACAAAAAGTCGAGCCAGATGGTAAGTGTCTTTCAGTGTTTCAAGGAACACTCCCTATTTTTGTGCTACTAAAGAACCTTCCAAGTTACACAGAAGGTACAAGAGCTGATGAAGTTTACAGCAAAGGCTTTCATGAGCTATTTGAAAGGGTCGAGCAGTTTTATCCTGTACCAAAACTGGTATATACCTGGTAATAGGATATAAAAATGCAGTAATATACTGGGGCATTTAAAATGAAGAGGATTCATCTGTGGACATGAAATATTTTTCTGCTTAAACTACATTAACACATTAAGCACTTTATTTTTTCTTTAAAAAGCTACTTTTTTTTTTTCCAAATGGCTTAAAATTTGATTGCAGCCATACTTTTACAGCAATAGCAAAAGTAAATTATACACAACTCTGGCACAAATGCCTGTTAATCTGATAACCCATAAACCCTCCCCACTACAGAGGACTCCAATTAGAATGAATAACAGAGATGTTTGGGGAATCGAGGGGACGACAACATCTGTTTGATTGACATGTGCCTTTCCTGGAAGAATGCAATGCATGTCCATAATCCTAAACAGTCTGATAGCACTAATATGACCCAGTTCTTTGGAAAAAAAGGCATATCTTTGCTACAAAAGTTGTTTAACTATACGTTTATACTGAACAGTAATATTGAAGCTGCGTGACTCTCTTTTCTGGTAATGCATGAAAATCTCTGTTCACATAGCAAGCCAAACATTGTGTATGATCTTTCCTACTATTGCCATAGAAATGTTACAGGAAAGAGTATTTTTTGCTGCTTATTCTATAAACCCTTCTGTGTTTCATTATATCTATTATTATATGTATTATATATGTATTCTATTACTGGCAAAGCTGTTAGGTTGTTCTGCTGTTAGTATTCTACTGAGAACAAACATAACTCATCAACTGCCTGACTGCTTCTTGAAAAATAGGTATCAGTTTACCCCATTGAATTACTACACCTGTTTGAATTTTGGCCACTCCATCAGAGCAGCAAGCTAGCCTGAGGAAATTTCAACACTCTGTTTTATTAGCCTACTTGACAAAACTTTCATAGCCTTAGGAGCTTGCAAAAAGTGAGAACATAAAGAAATATCGAAATAGTGAAAAAGACTGAAAGATTGCATTTTGTAGTACAACAACTGTAAACACCTCATTCTTTTTTCTCATCACTAAACTACCATTTCAGGTTTTGGGGATTTTTTTTTTTAAGCTCTGCAGATACTACCTGCTCAGTCCATTCAAACTTCATGGAAGGAACATAAACCTGGAATGAAAGCTATTGCTGAAACTTGATAATAGTAACTACCGATAAACATTGAACATCGGCTCTCCACACCATATTACATAAACACGGAACACCTAAAATAGTAAACCATTTTCTCTATATAGCTTGCTGACTGCAAGAACAGCAATGCAACAAGGAGAAAAAACAAACTATGAAACACTAAAAAAATGGTGGCTCACCTTCTGTGCCATTGGGTGTCATGGAATTATTATTTATATGGGAGTTATCGAGTTTTGGACCACTGGGGGATTCACTACTACCACTTAGTCGGCTATGTGGGCTGGCTAGATCCTGCATTTCCATAGACCTGAAAACAAGATGCAACTACTTTTAGTGACATATTCAACATGGATTACAGAGGAATTACCTACATGAGATGCAGCCCGCTATTAATCAACATCCCAAAAACACTCAGTAAAAAATGAACAGCTTCTCCCAACTTGATCTTGTCTAGCACCAATCTCATTTTGCAGCCCCACACACATGACTGAGCAGCTACCATAATTATTTTTGCAGCTTCTAACAGAATAAAATTTAGATACAAAGTACTGTACTTTAAACATTCACGTCACCTTGTATTTTTAAGATACATACAAAGACAGATTCACCAATATATGAAGACATATATGCTCTTAACAACAAATTAGCACTCTGCTTTTTCAAGATTTACCACTCAGTGGCAATATAATGGGCCTCCAAACCAAATAAAACACTTGAAGCAATTGTGGAAACCTATCATCTACTGACAGGGAATGAGATATTCCTGATGTATGTGTTTACTCTGGCAAACTACTTAATTGTTCCTCTGTTTCTGTTGAAACAAATGCAGCATTAAAACATTATTATGTCTGCTCACTTGTTTGCTTTGTGGATTACATAAAGCGTGCCCAATTGAAAAGGGATATGACCAACATACAGTGAATCCATATAGGCGTTAGTGTGCCTTAGCACTCTGCTGTATCTCAGCAGCTGTTGCTTAGTCAAAATAAGAACAGAGCAATTCTGATTCAAAGCAAAAATTAGACGTTTATACAGCACACAAGCAGCTGAGTATTTCCGATTTGTGTTTTTAATGGCCTTATATAAAAGGGCCATCACCACCATGACATATCCCTTGGCTGACATTGGGGAAGCTTATGATTGAAGTGCCCCATCCTTCCATTTCTTTACACCTAAAACTGTTGATAATGTTATTTGATGTACTCAGTCTAATTGCTCCCAGTAGAAATCTCACAGGTTACTGTGCCTCCAAGGCATCTGAACCAGTAATTTTTCGGTTTAACAGAAATGCTTAGGCTCTTTTAAAGACTATTAAAATTACATAAAAAATTCTTCCCATGGTAATGGTATAAATATCCTTAAGCCTAAGCGTCACTTCAGCTATGAAGTTTTCACATTTTAGCTGAGATTTTATCACAAGTTCTAAACATAAATCCTTCATTTTATACTTCATTACCTAAACCAATCTACACATAAAGAGGGATGATATTGCAATGAGTTTGAAAAGCCAGTATCTAATAAAGTCAAACAATTTAGCGAAAAAGGGTACGTGCTCATGGTTTACAGGCTTGGTTGCACGCACGTAAAAGCGATGCTCCAGCACTTACTCAACTGCTTAATACGGAAAACAAGAATAAATATTTACCTATCACCTGAACTTAAAAAAAAGAATAAAAGGCTTGCAGAAAAATAGCAACTTTCAACCAAATTCTTACCTGCAGCTTGAGGAAACAGCAACATCTGAACTGGTTTGGGACTTCTGCACCTGTAAACCAGGGAAACAAACAGAAGCCTCTATTACTCCACTTTACTGCAAGGCCTTAATTGAAAGGAAGGCTATCACCGCAGATGACAATTCTGTCCTTTAAACCCAAAAGGAGAGGAGGAGGGCGCGGTGCCCGTGAAAGGCATATTGTCTTTAAATTGAAGGCTCAACTGTTGTTTCCCCAGCAGGTCTCTCTGCCTCCTCCCCGCGCCGGGGGACGGCGGCCAAGTGACGGGATAGTGATTCATCAGGGGCCCGTGACAGCTGCAGAGGGGCTCACTCCTCCCACGGCACGGCACGGCACGGCACGGCACGGCTCCGCCAAGGTAACCCCGCCGTGCCACCCCGCCAAGGGCAGTGGGAGCCGCTCCAGCCCCGAGACCCCCAGCACCCTCCACCCCTCTCGCCTCTTGTTATCGCCGGCCGAGTTATCTATCTCTCCCTCCCATCCCCTTAGCTCTTGACAGCTTCTTGCCCTCATCACGTTGGCTTTCCTCTTCCTCCGCTCTTCGCCATCCTTGCTCGGCGCCTGGGCGACAGGGAACCCACAAGTCAGCTCACCCCGAAAGGCGAGGGGCGAAGCAAGCTGGAGAGGCTGACACTATTTTTTGGGGAGGGACAGCAAGGGGCAGGTCTACCTAAGGTAAAGATCTTCAGTATATGACCAACAGTATTACACCGCCACCTCCAAAACGAGCCCACCTCCAACCGGGGTGAATGAAAATAAAAACCCCCACACGTTATTGCACAAAGTCTTACTCGTAAAAATTCCCGTCGCTAATGAGACTTCTGATAAAGTGACTTAAAAGAACACGTCTGGCTAAATAAATAGGAGGAAGCTGTAGCATTACCTCTGAGGTCACTCATCAAGAAAAGGAATCTGGTTCCACTGGGAAGCCCAGCAATAATTTTCCAGTTTAATAAAATGACTCCTTTTATAACTCAGGTGAGTAATAGATTTTCATATCCTATTAGAAAAACACCGTTGCTTTGCTAACAGCCTCTTCTCCGTAGCCAGTAATGATTGTCAGCAGGTGATAAAATTCAGGTGAAGATACACTGCTAGACACTGTTAGCTTAAAAGCACACAAAAGCTTCTCCAGGCAAGGTATATATCCTCTTAATGTCTGCATTGAGAATCCTTCATGTGCGTTTCCATTCAACCTGAACTGACATCTCTTAAATGATCACAGAGCAAAGACAAGAGAGATGAGGCATTTTAAGTGCCATAAAAATCATCCAAGCAAATCCTACTTATGTGTCTGTAGGGTTGGGGTTTTTTTTGTTATTTTTAATCACAGAGAGAATTACTACTAGCAAGAGTAAACAACTGCTAGGGGCAGCCAGGCAATGCAGAACATTACAAATGATGTCAAGAAGCATGCAATAATGCATGCTGAAAAACATCAATCTTTTTATAACTGGGTACTTAAAAGTACTGTATAACGTGCTTTTCAATACATCGTCGCATGGCAAATCAAACTAGATGAGAAGATACATTCAGAACTGTGCATTTTGTTTCAGAGATTTTTTTTTCAGTTCTTTACCCCAGAAACTGCAGCAGAGTGCCTTAGGATATGTTTCTGCTGTTACTTCTAAACACCTGGAAAAAATTATAGGTGAGAACTAAGTTTGCTTACAGAGCTATCTTCACTCCCTCTTGCACAGGATCCTTTAAAACATATCTTTTATAATAGAAAAAAACTTCCTTTTACAAAGAAATGCTTTAATTAACTGATATTCTCCAAAGTGCCCTACAGTATTATTCATACTTCACTAAACTCTAAAATACATTTAATCCTCACTATTTCATTTACCCAAATTAAAAAAAATAGTAACTTCTATACACTTACAAATATAGAGATATAGATATATACACACACGTGCACGTGTGTGTATAGTGAGAGAGATTTCATTTACGGATTCATGGGAGAGGGCAAAAAAAAAAAAACACAGCTCATTCAAAGTGAATTAAATATATACCTTATATGTCCTCTAACACTATATGATTTGTGAAAGTTCATATCCACAATCTTCATTTTCATTAGACATACTTTAGATATATTCCTTTGTGTCTCAAGGATTATTTAAACCATGTGTTGCACGTTACCAGATTTAAAAATGACTCTTTAATCAAAATAACTTTAAAACAACTAATCCTCACTTAGGCTGGTCAGCTGAATCCACAGAGTGGTCCAGGAAAAATAAATCTACTCTCAAGAATGCGAATGCAGACAACAATTAGACACAGATGTGAGTGAAATTAGTTACAGTTTACAAAATGCTACACTTCACATGCTTTCAGTTTTTTATGTGTAGTACAAAATTACAACGTAGTAAGGAACCACACTTATGACTACCAGTTCATAGAATAAAAACATTTCTGGGTGGCGTGTGCTTGCTCTCATACATTCTCCCATTTTGCCAACAGATTTCTGGATAATTGAAGTTCTGCAACATAACTCACATATCAAATAAAAAGTGAAAAAAAAAAAAAGCAGCAGCCTTACCCAGCCAGCCAAAGGGGCACGTTAAAAAAAAAAAATCAAAAAGAGAAAAAAGGAGCTGTCACTCACCCTTCATACACTGCACTCCACTTTAAACTAAAAATGCCTTATATGCTAAATGACATACACATTCTCCTTAATTCCTCAAAAATATTACTGTGTATAATTTGATTGTTGTAAGTAATGTTCACATCCTTCTTCTTAATACAGATTGCAGATCTGGGTGCTACATAGTACATGGCGAGAAAAAAAGGACAATGATAGCAAAGCTACTTAAAATTCATCCATTTAAGAATCTTAAATCAGTAACATCAAATTCTGATTAGTTAATGAGGTCTTTTAAGTTTGCCTTTTTTCTAATTAAATTTATAATTCTTCACAGATGTAAGTTTTGTTGATGTTCAATTTGTCTCTCTCATTTTGTTAAACCTCACATAGTACTCCACCAATCCATTGAATAGCCACATTAAATCTGTTAATACCATGCTCTTCAACCCCAGAAATTATTTCCAGAAGGCAAACTTGCTTTGAGAGATCATCAAACAAGACTTAAGGTACACATTTTATCACATTTTCCCTACCACAGAGCTCAGGATGCGGAGGAAAATTCATGACTTTTGCACTGTTTATTATACTTTGCTAAATTACAAATCAAAAGCATCTGACAGAAGATCATGTATGAAGCCAAAAAGTTAATAATGTTCTGTGAAAAGTAAACTGTAAATGGGAAGGGATTCTAAATTTCAGCAGCACAGAGCAAATAAAATGTAGGTACTTGTCTAAATTACAGCTTTTCCACAGTATTTTTGCTTGCTAGGAGCAATTTTTTTTTTTTTAAATGGCTATAATTTAAAACATTTTTCCAGCTGAAATTTTCTAAGTGAAAATAAGAAGTTAACCCAGAAAACTATAGCCAGCACATGGGCTTCTTCCTAAAACACAGTTCTACTTTAAAGAAGGAAATTTCAAAGACAATGGCAGTTTTCAAATCAGAGTGTTCCTCCTCAGGGGAAAAAAAAAAAAAAAAAAAATCTGTCATTTTTAGCAAGGGGTGGAGGGAGGGAGAGCAGAGGACTTTTCCCCCAACAGCACTCTTTGCCTCCTTAAAAGCCCTATGCAATCAGTATCTACAGACATAATGGCTTCAACAGCCAAAATGTTACAAAACTAAAATGAAAATTGGCTACAAAAAGGCACCTTGCTGGCAACACATGAAACTTGGTAATACTTTCCCTCTTCCAATAATCCTATCGCTGGGCTCTAAGTGAAGAGGTAGGGCTTTTTCACTAGATTGTCACATCAAAGACAAATTGCACTTATCAAACCAGAAGCAGGTAATTACAGTTATTTCATTTTTAATAACTAGTTTAAATTCTTCTAAAAGTGCTATCCTGTGTGCTCATTTCATATGCTTATGAATGAAACGTTTTGAAACCCCAACACTTTCTTCCCTTTAAGAAAGAAGTACTACAATGTGACAATGCTCCTATTATGACCAGCCATTTAAGAATGTCTTTCTGCTTTTCCAAGATTTTTTTGGCTCCCGAGAAATATTTCATACTTATTGCAACTCAAACAAAATGATTACTCATTCTTTTTTTTCTTCGCTCTGCAAAGGCGAAGCGTGACTCAAGCCGTCTGTCACTGTGCAGAACTGCTGAGAGGGGATGGCTGCTCCTTTCCAGACCCTACCAGGCCTTGGGAAAACTCCGACAGCAGTGAGGTGCCGGGCTAAATACTGTGTGTCATGGGTTCGTGAGCAACATGTAGAACGCTGCGTGCATATGTGTTTCTGCACATAGAAGTATACAGTGTGTATACACACACATATATATATTTACAGATACATATACACATTATTAATCTATTCTACGCACCAAACCGGCAGTCTGTGTTCTGGCAGATGCTTTGCAAACCGTCTCAGTATGGGATGCAAAAGAAAAGATCCTTTATACGTGGTAGCTAACGTTAAAAACTTCCAGTGATACACTACACAACGTTTCCGCTTCTTATCTCAAACTTCTCTCTGTGATAATTTCTAAATTTCAACAAACTACGTGAAATATACTATCCCCTACGGTTTTTCCCTGAAAACTTTTCTCTCTTCTGCTTGCCTCGTTTTTAAATGTTTGCTCACCAAAAAAACCCAACCACCTTCTAAGAGACACTTTTAAATGCACTAACACCTTTACTTTTCCAGAATAAACCTTTCACTGCAAAGGGCAGCCCTTCCTCTTGTTGGTGTTTGTCAGAAACACGGGTGAGAGAACTACATACTTGGGAACGTTTTGTGGGTCTCAGTTGCTCAAAAGCAAGATGTAAATTTAATGAGACTTCAAAAGGTCTTTGACTTCCTCGTTCTAAGATCATCGTTCTAAATAAGCCACCTAAAATGTCAATAAACGTCAAATATTTCAGTTGTGTAGATGTTTATTCTGTCATCTTGAAAAGTTCTCCTGTGGGGATCTGTGTGTTTTCCTTGGTGTTTGGAAAATTTAAACATATTAAGCAAAAGGATTTCCTGCTTCAGAAAGCGCTGTCAAAACCTCTGTCAGGCATTCTTCCTTCCAATTCTTTTATCATTTTTCTCACGCTCTCATGTCTCTTTCAGAAAGGTCTACGGGTTGCCTGTGTTACGTGCCTATTCCCCCCCCCCCCCCCCCCCATTTAACATGTCCACCATCACGTTATTCCTACCTGCCGAACCGCGAGCACTCTAGGAAATCAAAGGGGAGAATCCCCAAACCGGGCTGACGCCAACAAACAGAACCGCCTAACATCTGCTTTGCAGGAAGCCTGCAAACCCCAGCCTGAACCACGGCCAAAATTAACTGCTGCACCCAGTGACCGATAATCGAGCGTTGCCCTTCTGCGGGCCGGCGGCAAGGACCCCCGCAACTCCGCGCACGCTTCATCCCCGCCGCTGCAGCAGCAGAACTCCGGGCTGCTCCGCGATTCGCCCCTTGCCACCGCCCGCTTTTTCCGGGCTTTTCCTTCCTTCCCCCTCCCGCCGCCCGCCCGCCGCTGTCAGCGCCCGCGCCGCCCGCCCGCTACTCACGCTGCCGGGGCGCCCCGTCTCCGCGGCGCGCAGCACTCCGCGCGCGGGGCTCACAGCGCGGCGGCGGCGGCGGCGGCGGCGCCTCCCATGGCGCGGCGGGGCAGGCGCGCCCCGGGGCGGAGGGGCGCGGGCCGGGGCCGGGGCCGGGGCCGGGGCCGGGGCCGGGGCCCGGGCGGCGGCGGCGGGCAAGACAAAGCGGCGGCGGAGAGAGGCTGCCGCCAGCCCCGCCGCCTGTTTGCTCAGCCTTGTGGGTCTGCCCAGGCAGTGCCTGGGGGCACGCTGCCGCTCCCGCGCCCTCTCTCCTCCTCACTCCCCTTCTTCTGCTGCCTTTTTTTTTTCCTTTCCTCCCCTTTGGGTTTTGTTTTTGTTTTTGTAATGCAAACCGCAGCTATTCTCCTGTCCCGAGCTTATTGGTTTAACAGCGACAACTGCAGCGAGGCTTGCGCGGTCTGAAGTCAACCTTCCTGCTCGGGCGAAAGGCAGCCGGGGCGGCCGCGCTCCGCCGGCGGCGCGGAACCGGCGCGGAACCGGCCGCCCCCCCTCCGCGCCCAGCCCGCACGCCGGAGCCCCTTTTCGCCCCTTCTTCAGCTTCAGCCTCAGCCTCAGCCTCAGCCTCACCCCCGAACAACTAATGCATCCCCCGGGTCCCTCCGCCTTTAAAAAGTTAGCCGTGCGTAGAGGCGTCCCCTCGAGTAAGCCGGGTTTAAACAAAAGCCGTCCTAATAGAATAACTGGAATTAAACCAATATTATATCAATGAGAGAAGCTAAATAAGGATACTCACAGAGGCTCTTAGGCATACAACCAGCATGCACGCCCGGACATGCCGTTTTGATTGGATATGTAACAGATTTGTTCTCAAATATCTGAGATTCTTGCAACCTTGTAAAGAACGGGTCTGCTAAAACTATTTAAGCCAGACTTCTCCAATTTAAAGGTATTTATTAAATAAAGTATCTGGAACTTTTAAAATGGTCTAAACCGTGCAGGTATGCGAAATATCTGTACCTACCCCTAAAACCAACTGTAGATATAGGCAACTTTGTATTTTGAATCTTTGCTACTCACCCACTCAAGTTTTAAAATTTAAAACTCCGTAAAGGCCCCTTCCATAGACCTTACAAATATTTCCAAAGAAGAGATGGTTGCATAGAGCTAAATTTGTGCATTAAGTAACAGTAATTCCTTAAAGCTTAGCTTTTACCAATCAATAAGTAATTAAGTAATTTAATTAGTAAGCCATTAAACTGAAATGGGTTTATGATACATTTCTATTACAGCACTTTTAGTTGCTCGTAATTCAAAAAAACTCTTTTAAAAATATATACATTATGTTAAAAAACATTATAACGTATGCAACAACTAAATTTGACCAGGGTTGTCCAGAGCATTTCCACTTTGTAGAACGTATCTTTCAATTCATGTAACACTTATTTTTCTACACTTTTTCAGTACACGTAATGCAAATATGATGAGGAAAACAGCATAATGATTTGCAGTACCAAAAAAAGAAGTCTTAATACTATGCCAGCTCTACAGTACTAAATTAAAAAAAAAAAAAAAATCCAACTTTATGCTGCATAAATAGATTGAAACAGAACCTTTTTTTCTTTACAAAAATCTGTGGTTATTCACCGCTAATATATCCTTACCTTCAATTAACTAATCTGTGAATCAAAGCAATACTTCTAGAGGAGAAATGTCTTCTGGCTACTACATCCCAGTAAGCGAGACATTATTTTGTAGCACGTACATTGGGAATACTTCAGGAAAGCAGATCGGTTTGCAAAGCTACAAGTCAACCTCGAGCTGAAAAGGCACCTAGGATTTCATTTTGTTTAGCGGAGAAAAGGGATCTCGGGACAGTCACACACCATATATGGGAACCCAGGTCAAAATAAGCAGCTTTCGATTGGGCCCGTCTGCGTAGCCAGCGCTAGCACAATCCCTTTACTTCTTTATAGTCACAAACCATCTCATGCCAAGACAACTGCTTATGATGTTCTATATTAAACGGTGAAAAGAAATACAAATTACTTATTATGGAGACATGCAGTTTTGTCAGGTAAAATTGACTGAAATCCTGAAATACAAGGCGATGCAATCATTCTGACCTATACGCTTTTTGGAACAGCCACGATCCTCCGGAAAACGCTTACCACTGAAGCCTTTAGCAGTGTTAACAAGATCACTTTTAAAAAACGCTACCCAATCCTATATAAAGACACATGTCTTGCTTCACTGTCTCTAGGAGCTCCATCTATTACATGAAAAAGATCAGGCACATATTTTCAGGAAGCAGAAGCTCATTTTTTTTCTGAGAAAAAAACCTCAAAAAATATCATATTGTTGCTGTGAGGTACCATCTGACACTGGAAAATGTAACTCAAAACACTTTCTCAAAAATAGCGATACTTAAATGATGCTATGGAAATAAAAAAAAAATATTTAAAAGCAATATGACTGTGACTTCCCGTGATGCATGTGAATTTTTGCATAAATCTATTTCATTTCATTCCATATTTGAAAAAAAACAAATAGCACAAGTATATGAAAAAAATCTTACTGTTCTAAATGTAAAGCTTACTGAAACAGGTTTACTGTTGGTCAGAGTTTGTAGTCCCTAATGGGAGTTTTGTCTAAGTAATAACTTTAGGAGTGTGCCCAGCCTCTGTATTTAATTAAACTAAGACAGATCCCCCCTCCCCTCACATACAGAGCTTGATGATGTGATGATAAACATGGGATAAATTACACAGAGGCTAAGATGATCAGAAAAAGGGTGTTGGTGATGCACTGCAAGAAAAGAAATGGCTTTGAATTTTTAATCTCTGCTGTAGTATGGCATGTAGGCAGTATGGGAACTGAAGCCATATAAATGATCTAGATGGGTGATATAAGATAAAGTAGGGTCCTCTGTGTTTATGCAGCCATTAAACAGTGCCTTAAAGTTCCTTATCTGATGTCTGAAGATTGGACTTCAGATTAGCGTATATCATTACCCCATGGTATGGTCTAACCTATGAACTTATCCTACAGCTGATACCACGGACCAGATCCTCATTTGGTTTAAGTGAGTGAAATTTTTTTATTTCAATAGCTAAACTAATCATGCCAGCTGAGCACAGCACCTATTTGAAACCTATTTGAAAGAGGTTTGTTTACTTGGCTTTTTGGGTTTGTTCTTCCAACTAACTGCATACCAAATCAGTGCAGGCTGGGTTGTTGATCACTGGCACACAACATCAATTTTAAACCACAACTGCACTAACACTGGGTTTGGAACAGACATTTCAGTGGGATTTGTATATGTTTACATCATGCCTGAATTTGCCCTGATTCTGCATTCCTGCTGATACAGCTGGCATCTCAAGAGTCATAAGAAGTGAAGGACCAGGCCTATTACATAGTATCAAATGCACAACAAGCTATTGTGTATATTTTTACAACTATTACTCACACCAATATGGTTTTAATTCCATATGCAGTGTCACACACCTGTTTTAGCACAAGCAAAGCCGGTCCATCCTGAACACAGTATTTACTGAGTGCTTAGGTGCCACAATTACAGATGTGCTGATAATTAAGAAAAATTAGACATAAGATGGATATGGAACAGTGGGATGTTTGCATGTTTGTTTCTAAGTAGGAAACGCTACTGGAATATTTAACATCAGAAATAGGCCCAGGAAGCCCACACTTCACTAAAGCAAAAGATGCATCCCACTGCTCCCGAAAGCCGCCGCCTGGCTCTTCCCATAACAACTGCAATGCAACGTCAGAACCCTCTGAAGCAGGCAATATCCCTCCTATGTCTCCATACAAGTTTTATCTTACACATAGCAGCTGTTGCCTAGAGACGTCCCTGGCTGGAGCAGAAGTTTGCAGTGTTTGACAGGAGCCTTTATTGTCTCAAGCTACTCACGTGAGCAAAAGTAGAAAGACCTTGGTAAATACAAACAAAAAAAGTGACAGAAATCAACCATTTTAACTGTTCTGTCCAAAAGCTATCAGTGTGACTGAGAAGGAAAATTTCATTATATTCTTTCAAGATACACTGGATAAAATGAATATTGAATTAAGGTCTATCTGTAACATGTTATAAGAAAAGGTGCGTGCTGCTCACCATCATCCTTAGTCGAAAGGTGTGTGACCTGCTGGCCCCAATGACATCTTTGCTAGTTTGCATGCAATTGTACTTGTTTTTAATCAGCAACTTCAGTATGAAGTACAGGATCATTTTCTATAATTTTAAATAGGAAATAGTACTCTTTATTAATCTTAAGTAGACACTGCTTTAGCTGTTTAAATCAATGCATGACTTTATATGATTCTGAAATAGTTCTTGACAACTATGATATAAACGAATGCAGAGATTTTCCACAGAAGAAGCAGTTGAAGTCTAGTTTGATAGCAAATACCTCAGTGTTTCTCAATTTTTCACTTTCCAAAGTCAAGGTATGCATGTTTTTTCAATAGATCCATTGCATCTTAAAAGCATTATGTAGCAGGGGAAAAAAAATATATAGCATATATATTTATAGACACAAACAGTGTAAACTATAAATATGCTCAGTACTCTAACTGCAAAATAAATAAGTAGTTTGGCAGGGTGAAGGGAAGGTTTCCTACACAAAGGTAAGTTTTAAATATAGCTAATACTGTCATCTCTCTTTTGGTACTTTGTAACACCCAGACGAAAACTTCCTACATGTCTCTTCTAGAAATCTCATGAAGGTAATTATACTTATGATCGCCACACAAAAATACTGATAAGTTTAGGTCTCCAGATCATTTGAAGTAGATGCTCTATCCAAAAGTGATGGCATCGCCTTTCCCTAAAGACTGAGACACCAGCTCTGTGACACTGAGGGCAGAGCTCTGAGAGCTACTCCTGATTTAAGAGTAATGTTGTAGCTTTTCTAGCTACAACAGCCTTCATTTAAGCAATATCTTAGCTATTAAATTGAACTACTGAAAATTACCTTCCATTTTCCAATGAAGTTCAATAGTTTTACATGGGGATTTTTAATACTGTCTATGGTACCTAAGAATCGGTGAGACTGTCACTTTTTTTTGCACAAAAACCTCAGCTCGAAAGATATATAAACATGTTAGCAACTGTTTACAAAAGTGGTCCCACTGAAGGCAACGTAATTGTCTTTGAACAAAGTTATTTATTTGGAGAATTAGCTGTTTGCAAGATAGGGGGTGGAATGAAAGGAGTAAATTGCAACCTGTCAGCATCCTTGAGAAAGAGCTAATTCTTCTAATTTACATTCAAGCTTTTACTCCAGCTCAGCATGGAAACGTAACTGCCTAAAAACTGAAAATAATCATCCTTCACTGTGATGTGTGAATAATAATTTGCTTACAAAAATGAACAAGTCAAATCAAATGCACCAGTGATGACGAGGAGCAGCTTCCTAGCACTCTAACAGGTGAAAAAAGCTATACTCAGTAGTTCCTCAGAAGACCAAGTTGCATGAAGAACGCAGTACAAATGAGAGATTACCAGTGAGCTGACAAAATAATCAAGTCCTGTTGTTCTGTAAAGGCTATAAAACACATCATTTCACACACATGCCATTGTTCCGTAGTTCGTCCTCCCACAACTATTTAAGCCTTCCCCATCTTTCATTTAGTGCTACTAGAAACAAGTTAGAATTTACAAACCATTGCAAATTTTTTTCACAGCAATAACTTACATTTTTGCCAGTGATATAAATACAGCGCACTGTATAACATGAGTCAGCTCAGTAATACTAGACTGTCTTTTCTCCAACTATTTTCCATTAACATGAACAAAACCAGTTTTGTCAGCACTCCTATAAGGTGAAAAGGGAGATGGAAAGTTCCGCTTTGTTTTTCAGCTCTGAATTAAGGTCATACTCAGAATTCTTAATTCTGCAAGAAAAATACATTTGTTCACTAACCACAGAAACAATAGGTTTATTTGTTGCAAATTCCATTTTGTTATTATTTCCTAAATGCGTTCCGCATTTTTTTCCTGAAGCATTATTCATGTCACTGTTCAACAGTAGATGGAGCAGTGGATCATTACTGTATTTTAGTTATTTGCGTCAATTATTGCATAATTTTTCAGCTGCTGACATACAAGACTGAACAAGCAAATGAAAAAAAAGGATATAGGGAAAATAATTGTTACTTAAAGCATTTGGAATTATGAAGAAAACTGAAAGAACAGCAAACCAAGCTCACTTTGACAAATTATTAAGGCAAGCCTGCATTTATGACTAGTATGAGTGATTCATAAACACACATTCAAATCACAAACCTTGCGTTAGTTGAATACAGTAAATATGTACGTCCTTAACCTTGAAACATTCAGTCACACATATTTTTCTTACGACGATCAGGAAGGGTGAAGTATCTTCTAAAAGTGAAGTTCATATATATTCCACATTTTGGGCCTTGTAATGAAAAGGAAAAAGTGGAAGTCTAAGTTAAAATAATCATTACAAGGGCAATTTATTTTACACTCGCATCAATAGCTTTTCCTGCAAACTGTTTTTAAGAAATTTACCACAATAAACTCTTTTGAACCTCACAGTAATTATACCACGACCCTCATTTGTTCAGCAGGGGATAGATTCTCACCTAACTGTAACCATCTAAAATTAAGCATTTACTTTAAGATGATCATCCCAACCCTCACCTTCAGTGAAGAGAGACAGACGCTTCCAGCCGATGTGTCTAGTGGGGACTCAGTTTTGAGGTTTCCACTCCCCATAGACACAGACGATGGGCTGGCTTAAGCTAGCTCCCAGGTTTTGATGGCTACAGCTCCCCCAAGTATCCAGACTTTGTTGAGCCCAACACTATTTCCTTTAAAATCAGTTGGGTCTCAATAGTAATTGTATTCACAGAAATGTAAATTGCCGCATGCTCTGTTTTGAAACTTCATATAATTACTCAGACTGCCAATATTTGTTGTTACAAATCAAGGCCAGAGGAAAACTTCTCAGATGGCTTCAAAGTCCCAGTTCTCATCTCCAAGCCCAGCTCCCTCCCCCGCTTCCTTCCAGCAGCATTAACTTCTTCTCTGCAATCTCACAAATCGGAAAAAGAGTAACCTCTAAAGCTGTTTTAGACTGAAGGTCAGAATTCAAAGGATTGGTAACTTTATCCACAGAGCCTTGCAATCACATTGCTATTGGAAACACACCCAGAAGCACCAGCACTCGAGATGTTTTTATTAAGCAATGTCAATAGGTACGAAATTTGAAGGTTGTTTTTTTTTTCTCCATACTGTAAGGTTTATCAAGACTCATATTTGCAAGAGATCGAATTGCTTTCTGCCACCGAATTTTAGTTTAATGTTCTCCAAGGTAAGGAAACTGGGCTCTGTGTTACATGCTAATGAAAACAGCAGCTTTGGTTTGTTTATCTAAATACTTAAAGAGAGGCACCTCTTGCAGCCAAAATGTAAACAAAGCTTAAACTCTTTTTACTGCTTGGATACTTCCAGGCTACTAATACGGATTTTTTTTTAATTAAGTGCATTATACGGATTTTCTACATGTATTTCCTGCTTGACAATCTACCTTTCCAAAGAAATATTTAATTCCTAAACCAATTATTCATAATTACACCTATATTTTCAGCCCACGAACATAAGATGACAGATCCCTTTCAAACCTAGGCTCAAGGGAAAAAAAAAATCACAGAGGGCAATCAGTACTTTTGTCCCTGCAAACCTGTCATTAATTTAGAGGGAAATAGGTTAAAATAAGGATTTCAAGAGGGTTTCACAACAATTAAGGACAAGCAAAAGTTTGATTTCAATATCTAAAAAAAATAAGTCATACACCTTGCCCCTCTGTCTCGTACCACATCTGCATGCACAAAAGACTGAAGCATTCATACCCACCTGAATGACTGACCTGATGAAGTTCTGAAAATGTGTCTTTAAGGATGCCTTGCCTTTTATTATACAGGAATCTCTATACACAGAAACCTCCATTAAATAATGTTGCTAAACTAGACACAGACAAATGAGAACACGCCTTGCACTGGATGCCAATTTATATGCCGAAAGACACAGCATGGGTACTGCACACCGACCACAGGCAGAACGCTTTTCATGCAGTGATACCAGAAGAATGCAAAAACATAAGGAGAAGAGGACACAAAGATACGCACAACAGAATACAACTGTATGAAGAACTCAAAACAAAGGTGGATGAGCAGAGGTAAAAAGTTTTTATCTCTTGTAATTTAATTTTTAAAAAATCAGAATTTGGCAGCTCTCTGTATAAGGAATATATTGAATGCAACTCAAAAATGCTTATTTATCTTCGGTGCATCTGGTGCTTATATTCACCAGCAGGATACCTTTTTGTATCTAGGCTGATTTTTAATAGCTCTTCTGGAAAGCAGCAAATCCTAAATTAGAGACACCTAGGAAAATTTAGCAGATTTAGTAGCCTAAAAATGCACTAGCTTGAAACATACTCCACCAGTGTACTCCACTCCAGATGACTGCTTATTAAAGTCAAAATTATACTGCTGAGACTGAATGCTTCAAGTGATGCCTCATGGTGCCTGGGACACACGCAAGGGCTCCATTGCCCTGGCTGAGGATGCCGGCGGTGCTGCCACCTGCTCCACCAAGCCCCAGTGGGCTGTGGCCGTACGGGAAAGCATCCTTGGCCCCTGCAGCCACTGGTGAATTGCTTCTCCACCCCTCACTGCAAAGGAAAACAAGCATCCAGAATGAAGGGTGCCCCTCCTGAACCTTAATCCATATCTAGAAAGGGGGTTGAATTCAGAAGGAGTCTCAGGAACTGTGTGGTGCCTGCAATAGGGAAGGGGGAAATCCAAGGGATGGAGAGTGGTTGCCCCTCAGCTGGGTACAGCTTGGGCACCGTAAGGCTCTCATTCCTCTGTGAGACCCAAAAAAGCTGCCACAAACCAGCAATGATACCCCCACGATGCATTTCTCTTCCCTCCTGTCTCCCCTCTCATAAAATCCTCATTGGTTTTAGTTCTAATCTTTTTTTTTTTAAGAAGAAAACACTATTAGTATTTTCACCTCCAGAATACTATAAAATATTGTCGATGAATCTCTAAAGCTTAAATTAAAATAGGATCAACTTCACGTTAAGTTTCTTTTTATGGAATTGGCCTCAGACATATGTGGTATACCAAGTACAGCAGGAGCGTTATACAAATCCTTCTCTATTAGTTGATGAATTCCAAGATTTGGCTCTTGTTTTTCTGGTCAGTAGGTAAATAAAAGTAAATAGTTATGCAGTACGCATCATAAAGTAACAACTGGCAGGTCACCTATCTTTTACGGCAATCCAATATGGGGTTGCCTAACATTGTTTTTACCATCCGATGAAAGCGCAGGATGAAACGTGTTTCAGCAGGTCCTACATTACGAGGTTCCTGTCAGCCAGTGTTGAGGTCTGCTTCAGCCTAGGCCACCGACCTGCAGCCCGATCCAAAGGCGGACTGCGGTACCTGTTAGTAGTCCTTCTGACCTCAAAAGGGCTGTGTAGCAGTGTTGGAGTCTACCCTCACAGCCCAGGGGGCAGGGTCCAGGTCTAGTTATCTCTTCATGTTTGGATGCACTGAAGTCTGCCAAGACACCAGTTTCTCAAAATTTGAATGGGTACCATAAAATGACTTGAAATGAATTGGAAAGAAAAAATAGCTGAAAGTTAATACGCAGTAAAAATGCTTCCTATTAATCTAGTATGAGAAGTGGACTTTTGAGACCCTGAATAAGAGGTTTGAAGACTGCTGTTTACATTTGGTTTAGAAATTCATGACTATGAATAAAAGAAGAATAAATCACAGTGATTTAAGAGATTGGTTTAAGACACTGATTTGCTAAATCTTTACACTCACCTAAGCTTGCTTGTAACTTTGCAAGACATAAGTTTCTTTGTTTTAATAAAACTGCACAGCACAGCTTAAACATACTTGCCAAATTTCCAACTTCGGCTCTGTTTAAGCACATACATGGCCCTTCTCTTGCTAGAAAGATCCATGTATACTACCAACAAATCTTCCCTCAAATAGCTGAGAACTAACAGTAATGCAAACTATTAACAATCAGAAGGCAGTGATGTCATTTAACAGTCAACAAACATGAAAGTACATGCACAGACATCAGTGGAAATATGATAACCTCATAAATAATAAAAATAGTGATATTCAGACTTTTTAAGATTTCCACATATCAACATGCCATAAGCACATAGGTGTCATTTGCTCAAGGGAATGACTAATTCATTGAATATCTTCTTTAGCCTATGAAAATGTGTTTCTTTCCTCCCATCCTAGAAGAACTAATAAGCCACAGCATCCCTCCCTGCCTAACATCAAATGCAATGATGTCCAAATTAACATCTCCATAGGGTGGATTCTACTGAAAGAAGAAGTAAATCCAGTAAATTTTGTTCACCTGAACAGATCTTGGATTAGCTCCATGACTTGAAAATCCCTAAGAATTTACTCCTTACTCTGCTTGCTTGCTGAAACGTGCAAATGGTTTCACAAAATAGAATTAAAAAAAAAAAAGAATTTTGAAACATCCTTTTACAAAAGCTTGACAGAAACAGGTATGAAACAAGCTGAAACAAGTTCAAACTGATGTTCAACCTTTAAAACTGATTTATAATACCTGAACTCTGGTATTCCAGTGACAGATGGAACACCAAGTAAAGGTTAGCGTCTTATTAATGACTGTTAAGAGTTACAATGAAAAATAAAATTTATGACACCGTATTAATATTATGAGTAATTACACTGGATAATCATGAATTGGATCAACAAAGTGAAAGGAATATTTTTCCTTGTTTACCAGAAAAAACCCAAATACCCCCAAACTGCTCCCACCTCCATGAATTGGCCTTAGCTTTCAACCTAACTTACAACGCAACTCAAATAACTGTACTGGACATCATCTAAGGAAAATGAAGCAATTAACGATGTCAGATAGGAACTGGTGCTTAAACTGTGCTACTGAGCATACTGAGTGCCATTTCTCCCCTTGCAGAGCTGAGCACTGCGCTTAGGCTACCGTTCTCTGCTGCCTGAGGCCTGCCAGGATTCAGAAAACATCCCAACACCCACATCCTCACGGAAATGCCATCTGTTAGGGCCAGACACTGCATCTCTTGCAGCACAGCAGAGTAGCTTGGCCTGACGGTGAAAATAAAACTATTTTTTTCAGGGAACCCTCTCTCCCCCAAAAGAGCTATTCCTAAAAAGAGTGTTTTCAAAATTTCCCGTGAATTTTTTTTCAAACATTCGGGCTGAAACAAATGGAACCCTGACTTCCTGCAAGTCTAGAAAACAAAAATACTGATTTAGCATTTAAAATTTGTTCGGTTTCCTCACCTGCCTGCAATCACAACTCTGACTTCATTAGCTGAAATCTGCTAAATGCATCCCAATCGTCTTTTCATAACTGCACCCTGAAAGAGTGTTTCATTTCTTCAGTCTCGATCACCTTATCTGATTATTTCTCCATTTACATAATTCCTTGTTAGCTCCGGAAATTACTTTTCAGAAAATGTTTATCAGAGAAGTCAATGCGTTGTCCAACACACCGGTGTCTCGCCCCTAACCACGTTATAAATACTTTCCGAGGAGTGCGTTCTCCCACGCAGGGGTGACTGCCTTATTGTGTGTCAGAAGCTTCTTTCTCTTCTCTTGACTTTGAAGATGAGAGAAGGGAGTGGATGTATCTGTTAGATCTCTTTTGTGTTCACTCTATCAGGTCTCTTGATCTGAACCACTGAAATACGAATCACAGATATTCTGAATTATATTGGCAGCGGGGACAGTCTTGTGGCAATATGAGCTGGCTGGTGTTTTTTCATAGCAGGTTCTGCTATCCAGCTGTTCACAAGCTGCCCTCAACAGCTGGAGATGCCCACACTCACCTAGCATGATTTTCCAGCCCTCTCAATTTACCCTTTGGTTAACCGATTTACACAATTTGTCTGTCTTTACGCAAGCTAGTTAAACTCTCCTTCCTTGGGGAAGAACCACATGTATTTCCCAGGGGAATCTTAGATTTTCCATAGGCTAGGGACGGTGCTTATGTTTTGCTTGTGACACATAAGGGATCACTCTCTCTGATACTGATCGATTTGTTATATATTCCTCCTCACCCCTTTAACCATTCCTACACTGGGTCTCGCTAGGAAGGGTGTGAATGGCTTGGTCCTACTGGAGGTGTGACTGTTTCCTTTTTCAGTTTGGGGTCCTGGGGAGGAATTTTGCTACTTCACAACTTCAGGGGAGGAGGATGTTTGGGTTAAGGCAGTGTTATACAGAGGGAAAGCATAACATTTCTTTTCTCTTGATCTTTGTTTGGTATCCAGTATTCAGTCCATAGGGCAGAGAAGTTAAGATAAACTGACAAAGCCTATGACAGACTAATTGGTGACGGAATTATTTGGCGGAAGATTGCTGCCCAGCTTGACAAGACTTCAAAATGTAGGAACCACTTGGCAGACAGGGAAGCACAGAGAAAGCTGCAGAAGTATCTACTTTTCCTGGCAGGTTTTTTAAAGGTTATATTGATTCAGAATTATTCTCATTTTGCAGGCATTGCCATTCTTTGACCTGCTGCCTCTGCCTTGGGAGAGCAAAGGTGGTACAATAATACTAACAGCTGAAATTAGTTCTGGGGATCTTGAGTTTTGGATGGGGTGCAGACACCATACGATCATTTTTTTTCAGACATAGCTGCTTCATCTTTCATTCTTTCCCTGAACTGAACTGACAACCAGGAACCACGAGCCTTGCTAGTTACTTTGGATTTATGCTCTTGAATGAAAGATCAGTGGATAATAAAATTAACACCATTCATGACTTTAATTAAAGATAAGCACCCTGTGTCTTTTAGTAAGCCAGTAGTAACTGGTCAGAGGACACTGTAGATAGGTGGG
The DNA here is from genome assembly GCF_026419915.1 of Harpia harpyja. Taxonomy (NCBI): domain Eukaryota; kingdom Metazoa; phylum Chordata; class Aves; order Accipitriformes; family Accipitridae; genus Harpia; species Harpia harpyja. The sequence continues at coordinate 43,309,575 of NC_068944.1, forward strand.
TTCTTAAGCAAATGCATACCCCTTTTCTTTTACCTCCTGAACCTTTCTCAAATCATCCTTCAGTGCAGGTACAGTCTTCAGAATACAAAGAACTAGTTTAACCCAATGCTGAGATCAAATTAAGACTCTTGGTACACTACCAGAAGACTGATATCTGGTGATCCGACTGACATAAACCTCTCGAGTGATGCAATTATGTAGACTATATATAATCTATATGGACTATAGATTTTAAATATCTTTGCATAGATTATATATATATAATCTATATGGACTACATATATATAATCTATATGGATTATATAGACTATAGATTTTAAATATATTTGTATAGATTATATATATAATCTATATGGACTATAGATTTTAAATATCTTTGTTAAAAGTGTAAGCAGGTTTAGTGACTTCTTTAGAAACTAAATCAGAAAAGTATTTCCTTTTGAAATAATTGCTGAAACCATTTTCTTTTGTGTTTACTTTCTTCATTCATATGCATTTTTTATTACTGGACAAAAGTGCAGTTTATGTCAATAATTAAAAACATGTAAATTATGTGATCACTTTGTATTTACACTGGCTTTTGCTTCATTATCTGCATTTTATTTCTGATTGCATAAATATTCATAGAGAAACACCCAGGGAAATTTTCAAAGTGGTGCAGAGAGACTACACTATGCAGTTCCTATTAATTTTAATGAGTCACATGGTTATGTTCCCACACTCTAACTTGGAAATTTCCCTCCTGCTTTCCACCATCTAAAATAACTGTCTAATTCCAAGTATGCACTGTCTGCATCTCCCACTCTACAATCTATAAGTACACAAGGGACATGCAGTCTTTTCATATAGATACTTCAGGATGCTCCAGTGGCATTTTATACCCAAAGGAAAAAAAGTCCCCAGCCTGATCAGAGTTACTAAACTCCTCATGCTGCTTCTAATCCTCACCTCTAAAGACATTTCCATTAATTCCTTTGCTGAAATGCCTATTTAGATACATAGAAAATTAATATCCTGGGAACCTCTGACATAATTAAAAGTACACTTACCAAAAAAGTAGGATCAAAAGAACCACTAAAACCAGAATAAGACATAATCAACCTGGTAACCCATCATACAGTCCCAGAAACTGTGCTTTGACATTCCTCCCCCAGAAGCTAATGACAGCAAGTTATAAATGAAAGATTTTTGTCATTTGACTATATTTGAACTTTCCCCACAATGTGCCAGGAAGGTCAGCCAGGGTATTTTAGAGCAAGGCCGTGAGTCGAGAGAATTACAGGCTTAGAGTTACTTACAGTGCCTTGCCAGAGATTCCCTCTGTTTTATAGCTCACAGGCTTCACTTTTCACAGTTGCTGCTTCTAACCAGCTTTTTTACATCTCCTGGAAACCTGGAGTGGGGGAAGGGAGGACTTTTTTTTTCCTCACACAGATAACCTCAAGAGATTCAGCGGCCACGGAGGCAGAGGCGGTGAGCACGGGCAGCCGGTGGGAGCACAGCCAGCTCAGAGCAGCACCTTAAACCAGGCTGAAATCTAGTGGTGAAGCAGCTGCAATGGGTTTGAAGGCTCCATGTTGGGAAACTTGAAGAGAAGATCATGGGGTGGCTTAAGTGAAGGGAATCAAGTGACAGGGAAGAAGGGGAGGTTTGCTGTTGAGATTGGTGTAGCTCCTAAGAGGAAAGGGTCTGGCTTCTGGGATGCAAGTTGCTTAAAAATGCAATCTCTGGGCTTGGGAGCGCTGAGGGTGTATGGCTTAGGGTTGACACGGACCAACCATGCACCTCTTACCAAAACCCCAGTCTGGGGAGAGGGACACACAATGAGCTGCACCCACCAGCAGCACCCCCAGGGCCAAAGGCAGGTAGCCTGTACTGAAGACCTGCACACCTCCAACCTTTCCATCATCAGTACACAGCAGACCTGTCCTATAGATTCACAGACGTCTACTGAAAGATACATTTGTCTTTAGCCTTTCATCAGCCAAGGACATCTATACACGTTCTCCACAACCCATCTGCCTGTTCTCATAAAACTTAGAGTGTGATATTTTTGAGGCTGCTAGCTCTCTGTCAGACTGGATGGAGATTTCCCAACAAATTGAAAAGTTATTATTAGGAGACATACAGCTAGACAGACACATACAAAGAATGTGGTTGCAAAAACCTTTTTTTCCTTAGAAAACCAGGTTATAACAAGAAACTGCCTGATCTCCATTTACAGTTCTGTTCGTTATTTCAATGAACTTTTTCATTTTGCTGACAGAGCAACTTCATTTTATGTAGAAAGACAGTTCCCCAGAGGGTAAGATCTGTCAGTTGTCACAGGAAATCCCTTCAGTCCCTACCTATACAAGCAAAACCGTACCTCAAGAAATCAGGTTCATCCTATAGAGCTGCTGAAGGAAGGAAAACAATACTACAGACACAAAATCCTTCCCCAATTTGGTTGTGCATTGCCTGCTCTCGGGGTCCAGCTATGGCTGCGATCAAGAAGTCACTTCTTCCATATTATGGATCACCTGAACTTTTTTTTTCATCTCAGACGTGATGCTGTACACAGCTGGACTGTCCCGTCTCATACGTGGGCCAGATTGACTTTGTCTTCCTCACCATGTAGCAGCAGATCATGAGTAAGAGTGGTATCAGGGAAAAGGATCCTCCTTTTTCACACATTCATTCAGTCTACTTTGATGACTACCAGAAAATAAAATCAAAGGCAGCATAGGAATGTAGTGAGGGATGAGACCACTAGAAACAAAGTAAAACCACAAGAACGGACACCATGTATGAGCTCATGATGAACCTGATTTTACACCAAGTAGGTCTTGAAAGGGCTTCATTACACAGCCTGCTGGAAAGCCTTAGGCTGGCAGTTTATTTCAAGGAAAATGGGAAGAACATTGGCAATCCGAGGGGCTAAAATGACAGGAAAAAGAGCTCTGCATCAGGGATAGAGGAAGCAAGAGTCTCTCCCTGGCTTAACAACCTGATGCGTTGATGATTCCCAGCTATGGTTATCTGTATTGGAAAATTATCAATATTCTGTTGAAAAGGAATCTTTTCCTGAAACAAGCGAATCTCAAATCAGAGGTCTTTTTACCCAAACTAAACAAAGCCTCCATTGTCCACAAATATTTTAAAAGCTGTAAGAATAAAAAAAAGCTGAAAGGTCTTTGCATTTAAAGTATCCTAAAAATTTTACTGCATCCTGCAATTTTCTGAAAACCCATGTTTCCCTCCATTTCTAACAAGTTTTTCCTTTTTAACATAATTTCCCTGATAGAACATTATTTTCACTGCTATCTTAAGTCCTCTGCAGAAACCTGTTTCTAGTTAAACAGTTATGGAAGGGGAAAGCAATAAACAAGCAACACAGGTGGAAACTCCATGCCTCTAAGTAATATTGTTAGTAAACTTGATATCTTTCTTTTAAAACATTTTAAAATTATATTAATTCAGAACCATGCTAAGTTCATGTTGTTCCTTATTAATAAAGACATGAGTCCAAAGATTATAACAAGCTAGATTGGGCCACATCATGTGTTTTCACCATCAGTGTAAAAATAAAGCTTGCAAAGCTACACAGCTGAAATTAGTAGCTTTTTAACACATTGATACTTATGCAGTATCCTATTAATTGTTGTCTTTATTAAATAAAAAAGCAAAAGGATGTTAATGAAAGTTAACAAGCTGTTAGCAAGCTGTAAATGAAAAGCCTACCTACAAGTTTTTGATACCAATGAGGAAATCATCACTGCCATTCTGTTCTGCCTCATAGATCATGTCTTTGCCCAGGTGAAACTGTCAAAACTTGTAGCCAAAGTATTGAAAAGCTGTATCCAAAAAACCTGCTCCACAATGTAAGCTGGATATACAGTTGCTTTAATGTTTCAGCATCTAAAGCCCTTAGAAGGCTCACCTTTCTTGTACCACTTGAAAAAAGATATTATCACATGTAAAAGGAAGAGATGAGTATATGGAGACTTGCAACCACAGCCAATTTGCAAACACTGAAACCTTCGTGTAATATAGGTATAAAAATTGAGTACACTTACTGATGCATCCAGCCTGACTGGGTAGCTATAATTTAAGCAGGTGGCTGACAGATGTCATGTCTCAAGCATGCTTTTTATGTTCATTTTCATTTTAATCTCATTTTTGTGTCTCAAGCATGCATTTAAAATTATTTGCTAACATATTGTAGTGTGTAGCCTACATGATCCTTAAAGGAGATTTCAAAGTAGAGTTCAAAGCTGCCAACTGATTATACAATGGGAAAAATTAGAATAACCATTGCCAATTTACCAGCCCCCAACACAGACTAAGACGGGCCGTTCCACAGCTCACTGCAGCGCCGAGGTTTCAGAATGCAAAATACAGCAATCAACACATCTTTGCCAAAGTTAAAATGAAGTTTTTGCTGTAACTTACTGAAAAATATATTAAAATGCTGCTTTTAGGCTGAGAAGATGTCAAATGTAACTCACCCTTTCACCATTCAAGAGTTTGCAGATGGTAATCTCATTGCAGTGTAATGTTGCAAAGGTTTTGGTCTAGATACTGCTTTTTAGCTTCACTCAGAGGTTTTATTCTGCAGAGGAAGTGTCAGAGACCAAAATCACTAGTTATGGTACCATCACTCGCTTCATATATCATCTTGGTACTTCAACAGAAGAAACATACTTGTGTGTGACTATGTACCGATCTTACATATGGGGCTTACATATGAGCATACCTATCCAGGTGGAAGATGGGTGGTTGTTCTGGAAAATGAAAGCTAGATCCACGGCTGACAAAAGCAGCATACTGAAAAGTAAACTTCAGGTCTATCATCTGGAGAGCTGTCCTAATGAATGTAATCTCCGTCACAGGAATAAAACCATCCTATCAGGCCCACTAGGGTACACTGAGATTTAATTAACAGTCCTGACTTTCAGGAAGAAAGTACCAAATAATAACAGCCAGTGATACCAATAAAATTGTAAGTATGACTGTTTTGCCACATACAAGCAGTAATCCTTTGTTTTTATTAACAGATGCATCATGCCTCATTCCTTCAAGATGAGGATTGAAATGCTCTATAGTAATTTGTGTGAACTTTGGGGCACATTTACTTAAATCCTCTAAAATATGCACTCTAGTTGGCCAGTGAATTTCAAAGTTAATGAAGCAAACATCCTCTTACATGCATAAGTGAGGAAAAAAAGGACATAAATCTTTCTGTTTGACTCCCGTTCACATCTGAACATGAAACACGAGCACTTTTAAAGCAAGGCAGAATTTTGTAATGTATTAAAAGCATCTGCTAAAGCCTACAGCTACTAAAAAGCCTACTGCTCCTTATTTTACCACTGCACTGCATATGCCACCTTGCAGGTGTCTATGAGCTTTTATACACATGCTATTTCTAAATGTGAAAAAAAAGAAAAGGAAAAAAGTAAAAGCAGTCTTATGATGACTTTGCAATTTATAAAAGAAAGCTCTTTGAAATGCTGCCCTCAGCCACACAGAACCCCAGTTGAATAATTAATTACATATTGACAAGGTCTTATAAAAGAAAAGCTCAGAGCTGTATTGATATTTATATCTGCTTCTTAACATTCACCAGAAAATGTCATTCTGCTTGAAACAGTTATTGGTAGCTTATATGTTTTTACCTTCAGATCCAAATTCTTATCAAGAAGATACGTGACTGGTGATGTTTTATGGTTATACACATCACAATTTGCCTAAAATTTAATCTTTATGATCAACTAATTTATATTAAGAGAATATTAGTATCTTCTATAACTTAACAAAAAATTACTGTATGTATATAGCTACAAGCTACAGTGTGCTACAAGTATTTCTTGGAACTATTCTAATTAGGCATTACATTTGAATTTTTGTGCAATTAGGAACCATTAGCACACAAAATACAACCAAAACCCATGAATTAAAATGACTATCCATGAACTCTACTAGGCAGGATGTAAAAAGGAGATGCACCAAGTAATTGCAAAATGTGCAATTCTGTCAGAGTGCTGTATTTCAAAAGGAGAGAGAATAAATTTTCATATTTCTGTTTTCCTATTACATTTGCAATTAATCGAACTAGGATGGCATACACATTTCTGCTACAGCTCTTCTGTTACAGTACTTCAGTTGCACTTAATAAATTGCACCTTCCATGAAAAGAAAAGGTGATGGATTGAAAAATGTTTAGCACAACCATGCATAATTGATAGGTTCCCTAGTGCAAATAAGTGTCTAATAAATAATTAAATTTAATCTCATTATAAGAGTTTTCATAATGGGATAATTTAATTAAATGAAAGCCAAAGGGTTTCTAGGGGTTGAAAGATGCTGCTGTTGCTATATTTGGCTAATAGTCTGGGGATAGTATAGTGAAGAAGGGTAATTCACATGGGTGCATGCATTATTTAATGAATCCCTCTGAGATGGAGGAAAGGACAGATCAATGATAACTTGTCATTTTATCATTGCTTACAATGCACATTTAAACAACCTGGGAAATGTTAAAAACAGAGAGAGAATCTTGCAACCCCTTGCAATGCATCAGGCCTCTCTCTGCCAGACACATCGTGAGCATTGTCTTTTGCAAAACACAGTTTCACCCTCATCTAACATTGTTAATTTTTTTCCTTCTTTCAGACCAAAAATAAGAGTAAAGCCTTACAAGCTCCTGTACAGTTAGGGCAAGCCTGCCCCTAAGTGAAAGTTATAATGGATACAGCATGTATATCTGATACTAAAAAATTGATAGCTGTGTCATGTGGGACCCATTAACAAGCTTTTTGAGTGGGCTGAGTTTTGAGCTTTAAGTCTCCAGAAGCACTTAGCTAGGCTAGGATACTAAAACCATACAAGTCTAAGTAGTTAGCTCATTTGCAGGTGATCAGTTATGAATTAATATGAATAGTGAAGGTTATATCTTTCCAGATAAGACGAAAGTGTCATCTTGCACACAGTAAATGTGCAAGACCCAAAAGCTAAATGGAGTGGGTTTGCAATTTGAACTTCTGCTTTCTAGTGACCTGTACACACACAAGCATTTTCTAGTTTAGAAACTTGTATCTTTACTGGTGAACTCTGGCCACAGTGACAGCTGTGCCACCACAGCCTTGTGGTTTGTCCCTTCCAGAAGGTATCACCGTCTGATGGTACATGACATTTTTATCAGAGAGATGTCGATTGCTCTTCTAGAACAACAACAGAGGGACGTAGTTGCCCATGGTTTTGCCTTCTGAAGCATAAGGATTACGTCACATTAAAAAAAATAAATATTTTTATTATTGCTCTTGTTATCTGTATTATCCTTGTTAATATCGTTTTAAATCTTTCCAAACTCTAAAAGTAATTTTTCTTCTATGGGTAACACAGGCTTATTACTTGTACAAAGAAAACGTATTCTAGTATAAATGAAACCATTCTAAGTTTTGATTGGTGCCATGCTCTGGGCAGAAGTACACAAAAGGATGCTCGACTCTAGGAGCTCTGGCTACAGCAGCTCACACAGTCCTTCCAAATAGTTTGCATCATAATTGCCAGTTACATCAGGTCCCGTAAGAGTTCTTCAGCCTTTCTTAATCTTCTTCACCTAAATTATCTTGTCTTAAATTTGCCATCTCTCCACTCCTCCTATTTTTAGTTGACTAATAAGTGTATTTATCAAAGTGCTTGTAGTACAGATGCTGAAGGTTTTGCATGATGAATATCAATCTCCTATTTGCTCTTTATTCTCCTGGCCACTTTTCAATCCACACAGAAGTTTAGCAGTAATGTGTTTCTTGAATTACTTCTTGTGAGAATCTAAAGCTTTTTTGAAAATCCAAATACACCATAGCTGTCTGGTTTTTGTTCACCTTCTCAGTGACCCACATGAAGAACGCAGAAGCCTCATTGTGTCTCACATATGTTCTCCAAGGGATTTACACCTCCACACTCACTGGTTACCTCATACAAAAATATGTCTCAGTGCTTTCCAGTATTGTTACTCATTTTTTTAACCAAGTCCTCCTTAAGCTGAACAAATAGAATGCCATTTGGCTTTCTTGCTGCTGTTCTGTTATTTGGTTTAACACCTCCTTCAGCATTGTAAACACGAACAGTTCCTCAACTTCGTATAAAAAGTAGGTGTTTAATTTTACACTAACAAACATATATGAATCATTCATGACTCATTATAGAGAGGTAGTGCCTCTTCCCCTCTCAACTATTATATTTAGTTTCTTACAGTTTAATAGCCCAACTGATTAATGCTTTGGCTTTTACAAAATGAATAATTGGATGTTTTTTATTCTAGTGGCGATTAGCAAAAGGATCCTAAGAAAAATTCTCACAAAATACTTTTTGTTATTTATAAGATAACCTCTTCCATCTATTTCTCTACAAACAAGCAAACAAAAATATACATGTCTTGAGAAAATACAGGGGGCTATATTTTCTGACTTGGGTGCACAGAGTTCAGTAGCCTGATTTCTATGAGAGTTAAATATTCTCAGTGCCTATGAAATGAGTGTCAGAGACAGTGGACTGAAATTAAGATGTTCTTTTCTATAATTCAACTTCCTCGGGCACAGTCATCTACTTAAATCTCTGGGAGGATTTGTGTACATTTTATTACAGCTTATTTAATTCAAACAGCTGGGAAGTAAGATCTCTGCTGATTATTCAATAATCTGTTCTGTCCTTCAAGAACTAATGAAGTTCTCCATCCACTTCTCTGCTTCTCTAAGGAGACCTTCAGTAAACCAAGCTAAAATATACATGAAGCATTATAAAATGAAGACTTCCCCTGCTTTATATAAAACACAGGACAAATATAAAAGACACTTATTTCTTCCTTTTTCAGGTTGCATTTCCACAATGGCTTGTTGGAGTATAACTTTAATTCTGAATTACTTTGAATGGTGTCCAAACTTTAAGGGGTTAGGGACAGAGGGATTTTGTTTGCTTAAGAGCGGGACCTTCTCTTTATTTTTCCTGTTAAGTTACAAACTCCATTTCCCTCCCCAGAAACTAGTATTCTCATACCAAAACCTCAGCAGACAGCTATATCCAACATTGCAATAGCGATCATACCATAGATTTAAATCATAATCTGTGATTTCTACTCCCCGTTACAATGCTTTCCCAGACTGTAAGACAAAATTCCACTAAGTCATAAAAGGGAAAAAAGACTCAAATGAGACAATAACGTGGAGATATTTTGGTGGGAATCAAAAGTATATCTAAGTAGTACAATTCCCTTTTTCATGGTTTCTTTTCTTTATGAAAATTCCCGTCAGCCACCTTAAACTCCAATCTTTGGCAGTCAGAGTTTTCATGCAATACTCCAGTATATGCAAAATTTAACACTGCTGTGTGGCTGAATAGTGGCTCCATGTATTCTAAACCAGTAAAATCACCACAGTACAGTATGGAAATACTGTAACTTGAGCTTGAGAATCCAGGGGGGTTTTCTAACTAGTGATTCTACACGTCAGCATCTTCTAGTAAAGAGTCAGTATCTAGCACTAATGAGTACACCAGTTAATGCTTTCATAAAGCTCTGCTTTTTCCACGCATGTGTTACTGAATCTCAATGCACAGGAACTAGGAGGAAACTGCAGAAATACATGTAATATTTGCCCTGTTAAATGTATCCCAAAACTAATCTTTAAAACTGCATTTGTACCTAAGTTATTGTGCATTTGGGGCTTATATGGTTTATCTAATATTTCTTTTGAATTCTACTTCTGTAAATGTAGCTGTTGTACTACTATCACTTAAAGCAGGAGTGAATCTATTTTATGATGACATTGGGATAAACTTTGCAAGACCTATTCAAAATATATAAATGTAACCTGAGAATGACTTCCCAAATAAGTATATATTTTACTATTTCCACAAATCACCTGAATCAGTATCCCAGCCTGGCTTTTATATAAAACAATAAGCAATAGCACATGAATTTACACTTTTAATTGCTAAAGCTTGAAATACAGGAATGACCCCAGTTTTTTATTTTTTTTTCTCAGTGTACCAATTCATATCTCATAAGTTCACTCACTTAAACATAAATTTAATAGGTCTCAATAACCAAATGAAAAAAACCACAGCTTTACTGCCATTTCTGGACTCCTTCCTGCTGCTGTGAAGTCCTTCCCCAGCCGATTTCCATGACCTCAGTTCTCCATGAGACATACTAGTTGGCATAATGAACAACAAAACTTCAGTTACACTGGAGAAAAAGTCTACTTAAAATAGAAAGAAACCAAAACACTAATATTTTTCCTTCTTGCAGCATGGGAGGGATGCTCTGATAGAACCGGTCAAAATCTGTAGAACTTGGACTGGGTACATGTTGCTAACTAAAGACTTCCCAAGTCACTGCAGGGATGCTATTAAACAAAAGTCAGCAAATCTGCTCAAAGAGCAAACTGTCCATCTATCCATATGTAGATACTGTTCATTAGTAGCTATCACCAAATCTAAATGATCACAACTTCTGATATTCAGAAGGACCTGGTGATCTGCTCCCCTCCCTTCTCATGCTTTTCTATCCTTCCATCTAGTACATCTCTCCACAGTCTCACATGGCACTAAATCTCCTACAAGTCTTCTGAGGATGAGAACAAAACGCTAAACTGCCACTCATTTCCATAAATGCAGAAATCAAAAAGAAAAGCTTTTCACCTCTACCTCTAGCCAAAGTAAATCGAGTCTTTGCAGTAGGAATACTACATATTGTGGAAAAAAAATCTCCAAATACCAAGTATAAAACTATCAGAGAATCTCAAGGAATTCCTCATGTTTCCTGTCAACAGTTTGTGCTCAAAATGATCTGTTGAACACACTTCGCTAAGGCTTTATGAAAGCTTCAGCTTCACGCAACCCAGCTACAAGTCTGCAGCTCCCCTATAAGGACAGAAACACTGGAGCCAAACATAAAGTTATGACAGATGAGCAGGGCTCTGAAAATATCTGTGAATCTGGTCTTTCCAACATCTTACACGTAGTAATTTCTGGTGTGCTGTAACTGCTGTATGTAAACTCAATAACACAGCTGTACAAGTCAGTTCTGTATTCTTAAAACTACTGGCCAGTAAGTAACAGATTTTCACTTTTATCTGTAGGCATACACAGGACCTCTTCTTTCAAGTGGAAAATGTAAAAAATAGGATTGATACAGACAATGCTTATTTTTGGTCAATTTTGGCATTTTACTTTGAAACAGATGTAACATACACCCTTGAATTCTCTTTTAGGATGTATGGGAATGTCCCCACCTACTCCTTCCAGTCCAGTCTCAATCCAGCCACAGGAATAAAACAATTTTGCATGCAAAGTAATGAAGACAACTTTGAAATACATTCTCAGGAAGCTGAGATTCATTCATTTGTAAAAAAGAAAACTGTTCATAAAAACAGATGAACCACTTTTCATAGTATGAACATTTTCAGACAATTCATGTTGAAAATTAAATGTGCTAAAGAAATGCAGAGCAAACCAGATAACAATCGAAGAAAAGGAGCAGATGTCCTAAGAGTCTTATGAAATACCAAGTAGTAGGATAAATGGTATAATCTGGTGAAGATGAACTAAACAGAAGTTCTCTGAAAATGAACTAGCGTTCCCAGTAGCTTTGTGGATCCGACTTTCATTTTAGAGTTTAAAATCACCGCAAAAGGAGAGAAAGCAAGACGGATGCAAAGATGGGTTTTTAATACGTCCTCCTGAATAGATTAAGTGGAAACAACAGAAGAGAGGAGACATCCACTGATCTTTGGAGGAACCTTACGTGACTAATGTAGATAGCAGATTACTCCTATTATATGAAGAGGCACTCAAAACCAAAACCCTTCTGCAGCTGACAGAGAACACTGAGTATCCACAACCTAAACATCCCCCCTAACATTTTAGCTCTCCCCACGCTGAACCTCTGGGCACAACACTCACAACCACTCACTGATGTCAGACCAACACTCGTACAGCACAGAGAGGCACGGTACTAACAAAGAAGAGGGCAAAAAGTCTGAAGGACCTAAACATGTGGCAACAGTGAGCTGTTGGGAGTTGTTTAAAGGTTAAAACCTGGCCTTTACTCCTCAAAATAATATGGGGCTTGGCCAGTGGATTAAATCAGACAAACTCTACCAAGTTTAGCAGGCTTAAGGGGAACCTAAGAGCAGCCTTCCAGTACCTGCAAGGTGGTCATCAAGAAAACAAGAGCCAGGCTCTTTACAGTAATGCATGGTGGGGGGATGAGGGACAACAGGCATAAGCTGAAACACAAGAGTTTCAGAGTGGATAACAGGAAAACCTTTTTCACCCTGAGGTGAAAAACTTGGAGATTTTTCAAGACTGGAGCAGATAAAGCTCTGAGCAACCTGGTCTGATGTTATAGATGATCCTGCTTTGAGCAGGAGGTTGGACTAGGGATCTCCTGGGTTGCCTTCCAAACTGAATTTTCCTATAAACCTAACATCCTAAGTTATTAACTATCTAAACAGATAAATGGCTAAATAATTAAATATTAATTACAGAAGAATTAATGCACAAAGAAGAACTTGTAGCTGTAGTGTATTGCTTAACATTAGCCACTGCATGCTAGTCTTTCAGATCTCCTACATCACTTATTATAGAACAAGTGCCTTGATAAACCCTTATGCAGCATATATTAAAAGCTCAGAAGAAAATAGTCACAAATTTTAGTCAATAAGCCATATATTAAATTGTCTCCAAGTAGATCTTGGCATGATACATTACATTTCCATTCAGTTGGCCTTGACGTGTCAGATTGTAATGATTCATATTACATTAGCAATTCATGAAATGATACAATATACGTAATCCTAAAACTATGTTCAGACATAGCGGACAGGGACAGCTACAAGAAGCTGGCTATTCCTCCCCATTTATCACCTCCAGCTAAAACAACCAGGAGCCCACCTGTACTTCTACTAACACAGTCCAACAAGTGATGAAGCACATAGCAGTTAGCTCCACTATGACCTGTCTCTGCCTCCAGTTCCACTTCTCCTAATGGGAAAGGGGACAGATGGTACAGCAAAATTATCTGTATCCTTTCCAGGGCAGAGACAGAATTTTCACTACCTACCCAGGATTCAGCTGGCCACGCACCATGTGCTGCAGAACAACCTGATGACCTGGAGAAATCAGTGCTAAACCTATAAAATGTTATGGGTTTCCAGAATTAGTTCTGAACATCTCTGATTAAACGCTGTCCTTAAAGTCTGAAGAGACAATTTACCGTTGTTACGCTCCAACAGTGGCCACAAAGTTGTACTTGCAGTAGGACTGCAGGTCTACAGGGGTAACTGGAGCACCTAATACCTGACTTAGCTGCTGTAGGTATTCTACAAACCAATATGTTTTTAAGGTCTAGAGTTTATATGCAGTGCTACATATCTCTGAATGTCTAGGTATGTATTGATACAGATACACACATGCACATAAATACTGCAACTAATTCTCCCAGGAATTTTTAGTTTCCTGTCAGCAGTTGATTTGCCAGACCTAGGCAGTCCCACTAGAACTTGGAGAACGGATAGCTAAAAAATGGTATTTACGATCTATTAAATCAAAACTATGCTGAAAATCAAACTCTATTTACAGCATCACTTTATTTGCAGTATTCCTTCTGGTGCAGTGAAATGGTAAGGAAATAGTTCTTTTTTGTAGTTTTTTGGTAGTTATTTTGCAGAAATATTTTCCATTTGCTAAGCAAATTGTGTTACAGGGCTTTCTTAAATAAAGAACTGTACTGTTCAAATCATAAAATTATGGCGCCATGGGTTGTTATTCATATCAGTGATGTTAAATATGCCATAAAGGTTCAGAAAGGTACAGAAACATACTTCTGCAGTTATTATCTATTAAACATACAAAAAATACGCGTTGTTGTTGGAAAGAGCTCTCCTTGTTCTCTGTCCTTGATGAAGGTACAGTTTCCTCAATTGGAACAGAAGGCTTACTGCTGAAGTTAACAAAGAACATCTGGTTTTCATTTGAGGTGCATTCAAGTGTTCATTAAAGTGTCCTTGCTGGTCATTTTCAGCGTTTTTTTCCCTGCTTCACAATGGTTTGTATCCTAACACTGTGGCAATTACAGCGTGTTACTGAAAACGGTCATTGTCATTGTATGATTTCCTTTGAAAAATCACTAGAGAAACATGAAAGAGAACCAAATGTGGATCTCATCTGATTTTGGTGTAAGAACAGCTTCTATAGCTCACCTTGTTCATACTTCCTAGGGGTGTTTATTTTCTGCAATTATTCATCTAGGCTTCACTGAACTTGAATACTAATAAATTTTAAGAAGTGAAACAAGAAGCCTTCATACTGTCTGTGGGGAGGCCTCTGAAAACTCTGTGTTACATTGTGAGTTATTAGTATTAGCACCAAAGGTGCTAATACTTTGTTACTTGCCACAGAAAGCCAGATCAGGTAAAAAACATCTGAAAAAGAAACAAAACCTTTGTACGTTTTCTCTGAATACATGATCATCGTTACATGACCAATTTAAAATGGAGGGGTTCATTATAACTTGTAAATATTTTCTTCAGATTTGTCTTGTGGTGTTCTGTAAGTTATTAGATGCATTTTATAGAAATCTGAACTTTAAAAAAAATTTTAAATATTAACTTTAGTAGTTTATAACTAAATTTGGGGGAAACTATTAATTATTTCATTACACAAAAGTATGTGCATTATTTATAGTCACAGTTTAAATTTAAGGAAACTACTTCTGTGCCTTAAATTAAGTTTCTGTCTCGGTGCTTGAGGTCAAGAAAATTCAGCAGTGTGCTGTAACTGCATCCTAAGTAAATTAACATTGGTACGGATAACAAAACTATAAGCATTCAAGACACTTGACAGGCAAGTATGAAGACAAGACTGCCTTTAAGCACTCATACATCTGGAGTTAGACTGAAACCTCTCTGAAATGTGCAGCAAAAATTCAGAGGGTATAAATGTGGGCTTTAAACACACATAGGATGCACATTCTTACTGCTTTCTCTGAAGCTAAATGTATTTTAATAATTGCATAGGTTATACAGAGGTGGTTCTGATAGTCTGTAGGTGTAATATAAGCATTCCCTGAATGACCGAGACTATAAAAACACTTACCAGCCTTGCAGCCTGACAGCGAAAGGGTAGCAAGGCAGTTGCAGAAGAAATGGCTTTTCAGCTTACTTTCCAGCTTGGCTGGCAGAGGCCTAGAAAACTTAAATGTACATGTGCTTTAACTACTAGGGCAACACATTCCGCAGTAAATTTACAGCTTTGCCAATATCAAGCTGATTGATATGAAATGTCGATCAAAATTGTTCAGCTGTTTCTGAGAATGGTAAACAAGAAAACAATTCTGCCCACATTCA
Source organism: Harpia harpyja (assembly GCF_026419915.1). Classification (NCBI taxonomy): domain Eukaryota; kingdom Metazoa; phylum Chordata; class Aves; order Accipitriformes; family Accipitridae; genus Harpia; species Harpia harpyja. The sequence goes on from NC_068944.1 coordinate 43,324,967, forward strand.
AAATAATGAATTAATTTTTTTTAAGACGGACTATACATCTGGAACATGAAATTTATTTCAGGGCAGCAACTATTAACTTCCCTACGAATTTGGTAAAAAATAATTAACCTTGGAAAACTGCAGCTCACGGTAGAGACTTGACAACATACTACATTTTAGCAGGTCACTCCTATGGACAAATCTGTCCACACTTGGCATGCTTTGGGGAATTCTGAGTGGGCTGTCTCATAAAATTAGGGCAGAAATGGGTTTTTATCTTTTTTTTAAATGATCTTTTCCTTCCTTTCATTCTCTGCATTGTGTCCAGGAAGGACAGAGAAAGAAGTTAATTCAAATGCAGGGAAAGAAGAGCAGACAAGAGAGAAAATGAGCTCTGGGGCTGAGAAAAGCATGAAGGATTGGCAGAGAGGTGAGCAGAGGGAGCAAGAAGAAAGCTAGGACGGGTGAGACAAGAGCTGGGGATGCAGGGACATAACAGGCAGCGCAGAACCTGGGGTTGGAGGATGGAAAGAACAAGAGGTGGGAACGCCCCAGGAACGAACGCTAGAACAGACCATGAGAAAGAAAAGTGACCAGGAGGACCTACCAAGCAAGAAACACCAGTATCAGTGGAAGGACAGTGCTGAGAGTGCTTGCTGGAGAACCCTGGGCGATTCCCAGGGGCAGAGCCTGGGGGTCAACCACAGCCTTCCCAATCAGAAGATGCCAGCAGATGGCCTGTATGCAGTCACATTCAAGTGTTTCCTGGGCAGCCCAACGATACAGTTATATACACTAAGGACGAGCAGGGAGCAACTCTTTGATAAGCCTCTACTAAAACAGATAAACATAGCCCAACAGTCAAGGAAGAAAAGCAAACAAACAAATGCATAAGGAAGGGACAGAAAATGATATGGGCATGTTTCTAAAGGAAGACTAATGAGCAGAAGCCCTATTTACAGATTCTCCATGTGATTGCTAAACTTGGGATAACAGGTATTTATTTAAGGTGGAACCACTTCCTAGAAAAAAATGGCTTCTGCATGAGCACAAGCAAATTTTATCAATCATTTTGCTAAGAGCAGAAGGTGGTTCATTCTAAGCAAAATTTTTCCTAATAGTTCACATTCATGCAACCTCCACTCTTCCCTTCACCCTCTTTTTACTTCAATTGACATCACCCTTAATATAAAAAAAAATAACAGGGACATCCAGGAATCTCCATTCTTCTCAAGTCTTTGACAGCCCTTACCTACAACAATATCCCTATGTTTGCTGAACGTACCATTTACTTAGGGTCTCTTTATGCAGCAAAGATTAGCGTATAATAATTCAGTATTGTTCACTGCAATTACATTAACCAAGTCAAATATCCAAGCAAATGTCATTGTTAAAGGAGGTCCTGAACAAGCTGAGTTTTCTATTTCCCTACTAATGAAAGCCATGGTAGCTGTGGACACTGAGCACATCACATGACCAAGCTTGTGATTAAACAAACATCTCTAAATACCATCATTGACATTTCTATGTGATATTTTTTTCATATACCAAACTTAAATATATTTTAAAATTAGCTTTTAGTTCATACAAATTCTACATAACCCAAATATTTAATTCCTATTTTACATGTAATCCATGTAATATGCCACAGTACTGTCTGCCTAAATGCTCCCATTTACTACAAACAGAAGAATAATTTGTTTAGCTATATAATCAGCAGAGAGGCAGCACACAATAAAAGAAAGCATTCTAGCTTTAAAATGAATAAAAATTGATTGTGTCCCTATAAAAACTAAATTGGCAGAGTGTTAATTGCATTTCACATAAACATCTGTAGCAGCCGGTGACTCGTTACTGTGCTGTAATGCAATACAGGACACTTAGGAATAAATGCATCCTCTAGATGAGTTCATAGAGATTTTCTAAAAGCGCCTGATGAGATTGTAAAAATCTGATTAGTCAGAACTGCTAATGACACTTAAAACAAAGGCAAATCTTTAAATAAAATTATTTTGCTTTTCTTTCCTCTTGATAAATTATATGCAAATTACTGTTGATTGAAAAATGCCTGCCTTGAAGGGAAACTCATACTAATGAAGGAAAGGTCATCAGACAACAAAAGTACTTGCTAAACAACTCTGCAGGCACTTGACAATTTGGAAGAACCTGTTTTTGTCTGGGTATAGTAGTATACTGGAATAAGAAAATATACCTATTCTTCACATTATTTGTTGTTATTATAATGCATGAGACACTCTCTAGGGAGGAAAGCAGACTGAGTTGCTTCCCTGAAGACCTCAAAGTAAAGACTCAGTACTCAAAAGATGTAAACAAATGTTTAAATGTATGCCCTGTAAGCAGTCCCCTCAACTTCAGCCACATTAGCTACATGCAAATGTACATCTGCAAGACCATGGTCTAGGAAAGCAGTGCTACGGGACATAATCAAAACCAACAGTTTATGTCTGAGCATCTGACAACAAAAAATACTAATTAATTTACAGAAGTTACCAGTAAAAATAAATGTCCTTCCAAGACTTCCACTAGAAATTCAAGAAAAAGGGACTGATAGTATTATAGTTACAGAATACTGACAATAAAAAAATACATAAGAGTTTTAAGCATTTAAAATGCAGACTGAGTGATTTCACTGTAGTTGTGGTATAGCTTTAATTTAATGTGTACTGAACATTTATTTCAAGAACAGTGAGGTTAATATATAAAAATCAGTGAAATAAAAGCAAAAGTTGGAATTAAAGATGCTCACTGGAAGTTTCCAGAATTTTGTTCACTGTTAGGTCAGAAAATTGAGCCTGTATTTTTAGTTTCTTTTAATTATCATAAATTAAAATGATACTTAATATGTAAAACAACTGCAACATCTAAACAGGCACAGCTGCACAGGTATGAGAAAGCAACTACTGGCTAAGTAGCAGCTCTGGAGAAATGGCTTTGGAGCAGATCACAAATCAAGTCTAAGCAATCTGTGTGAAAAAAAGTGTTCATCCTTTTGTGACAGATAAACTGCAATATGTCAAATGCAAGACTTGCAAAGTAATCCTCCCACCCACCTCTACTCCAGCACAGCCTCAGCTTCTTTTAGGTAACACATCCCAATAAAAATGTGAACCAGCAGGTGACCTTGCAAGGACCCACAGAGACAATCAAGTTGAGGAAACATGAGTTATCAGGAATGACTTAAAGAACTGAGCTTGGTGGATCTAGAGTTGGTGGATCTAGAAAGGAGAAAATTGAGAAGAGGGATAATAAATCCCTACCAATTCCTAAAAGTCTCTCACAAAGAGGGCAGCGAACTACCCTCTGTGAACTGGGAATGGAGCAAACCTCAGCATCACAGGTTTCAAAGAGCATGGTAGACTAGCATCCACTGATACAACGGTAATTAAGGTGTTTGATCCTGCTTCACAGATGGTGATACATGAAATAATTTGTTGAAGTAAGTCATCTCTCATTTATGTTTCTATTAATATTGTTCAATTTACAGTCAGCATATTTAAAATATGATGGTGATATGTAATGTAGTAAAAATGCCATTAGGAAAGAAAAAGTCAACTGAAAGTTTAAAAAGGCTGATTTTATTCTTACTTATAGATCAATGAAAATTAGTCTCAAAAGGGCCTCAAATACACATAAGAAATGTCCTTTGTAGATAAATGGTAAAGCAACTACTGATAACAAGAATAGGAGTTGTCTTGTCTTGTCATTTTTAGTATTACCACTTAGACTACTGTATCAGCCAAGAATGGACTTTATCCTCCTTGGATTTCTACAAAATGGAGCAGTCCCACTCCTGACAAGTGTGTCTGAAAAACCCTCTTCTCTACCCCTGAAAATAGTAAATCCCATCTCCAAGTACTGGTTTTAATAGAATAAACTCCCAGAAATTTTAGCAAAAGATATAAGCTGCGATCCTTGAATGGAGCATACAGAATTTTCAGATGAAATAACCATGTTTTCACTTCACTGTTACAGGGACTGTATCTCTTCAAATGAACAAGGCTTGTGTCTAACCTCAGTACATACTATATATTCCTACCTCCAACAGATTATAATAATATGTTGTAAAGCAGCTTGGTGTGAACTGTGGCTGGTGCAGTACCTTTCAATAAATGAAAATGAGTGGACATATGGAACCACTAGAATCCACTCTATTCATCTATTAATGGAGGGTGCTAATCATGAACCATAAGTTTAGCCTGTTGGTAGCTGCACTGATTATAATGAGACCATTTACTCCTGAGGTTAATGCTTAAGCCAGTTGAGATTCTTAAAGCAGTCAGATAAGGCTGGCCAAAATGTGATGCTAGACAGACGTGGATGTTCAAAGGGATTTCCCTACAGTAAAGCTGGCCAGCAGCAAGTTTTCAGTCAGTCTGCCAGGTAGTCCATATTGCCAGCAAGGTTCAGCTTGCTGAAGATGACATCCCTCAGCTGCTTTGGAACTAAGAAGCAAGACGGGTCAGCCCTGTGGAGCACAGGGACTCTTCTGTTACTTCTTATTGGGAAATCCCACTCCTGCTATCCTTGATTCTCCTAAGTATGCAATGTACCCCATGCAGCTTTTTATCCACAAAGATTTTAGGATGGAGCTCCTACAGTGAAGAGGTTTGTCCACCTCTGGTTTAAAATTTGCAGCCCTGTTGAATGAAATGAACTTAGGCATTCACGGTTCACCTGCTTCCAAGTCCTCACCAGCCTAACTACAAGGGATTCAACTCGGCTGCTTCCTCAAAGACATCAGGAAGCACAGGACACACTGAATTTGTGCTGTCTTCCCTCACTGAAATTGCCCCAGCTGCTGTGGTATACAGCCCAGAAAAGACAAGAGTAACCACTAAAGCACTCTCGCACAGTGAAGTTCTTCCCTGAGATTTCAGCACAGTATCTCTGATTTTATTTAAATCACTGTTTAGAAAGCATGGCAGGAAATACAATGGAGTCCTTCCAATTAAGATTACTGTTTTCTGTGCATTTCTCCTAAATAAGTAAATTTAGTTAAAATAATTTTTGTAGCAAAAGTTTTATAGGTTATACAATTATCAATTGTGTGCATCTTGATGAGGGAATTCACTCTTTTTCCAGGATGCATGAGCAGACAATCCCTTGAACTGGCAAGTTCCAGGTGCAACAACAAAATAGTAATGCTTTTAGCATATGAATATAGGGGATTGGCTATATGTTTATGCTTCTTTCTATGACAAAGTAAAAGCTAATGTTTTCATAGCAGCTACAAAAGAAAGATCACTAGAAGGCAGCTCTGGCAAGTAACCTTTTTGAAAAAGGAACAGAAGAAAGGAAAAGAGCTGGTTCTCCAAGCACTAGCTGCAGTATTTTGGTCTTACACGTGGCAAAGTATTTTTCCAGCTCAGTTCTTTAAAAACCAATAAAGGTACCCTTCTGACAGACCAGAAATGTTTCTGTATTTACTGATAACAGATAATTTCTGTTCTTTAAAATCTATTATACAGACAACCTGTAAAATTGAGACTGTGTGTTGCAGCAGTTGGGTATGACTACTTACTGAAATTTTTTCAGTGCATCATAAAATTAAATTATGTGTTCCAGCTCATTGGCTCCTAATTTAGATAAAACAGTAAGATCTGAATTCATAAGGGTGGCTGGTCTGTAAGGGCCCCCCTGTAAGGGACTATATTATTACTGTATATTAGGCTATTAAGACTTTAATTTTATCCAGGCAGTAGTTATGTCATACACTTGAAGTGAAAATATGATTGAACATTTTGAGAAAAAAATGGTCAATGCGGTGCTTATATGAGCATTTATGGGGAAAGCATTTAGACCTGGTGTTTATGCAGACTGTAAATAATTTCTAATTACATCCACAATGTCTTCTCTATGAATAGATCATGCTTTCTTCCTTTTATAGATGAGCATTTAGATAAGAGGGACAGAATTGGTTTGGGGTTATACATAATTTCAAATAAGCATCAGATTTAAACTGAAAGATACAGTTAATTGCTTCTCCCTTGTATGTAACTGAATCATCATCTTCTCCTCTGGAAGGAATAAATCTGAACATATCTCTTCCATGGCAGCAATTTTCCATTTTGCACAACCATTCACTCCTCTCTGTTACATTTTAAATAAGTTCAGTGAGTGAAGTGTCTACCACAGAGAGTTCATTTTTACAGAGTGTTAGTTCAGCTGCAACTTCTCCTGAATGATTTAATACATATAGCTATTATGTAACTCAGATTGTCTTCCCATGTTTTAATTTATTCAGTCATTTCCTTTTTAAAACATGTGCTATAGGGTACAGCGTACCTCCTGGTTGTGATTTTGAAAGCTTTCAATTTATTAGTTACATTTCTGACACTAAAATATTTAGTTATAAAAATGTGAAGATTTAGAACAGTTGGAAACCGTTGTTTTCGTATTTTACCCCTGTCTTGCATTAAGGGTTTTTGTCCCAAGGTGAACATGGTAACAAAATAGATGTGATCTGGAAAAGCCCTAGATAAGGTATTTTTTTCCAGAAACACACAGTAAGTTTGTCAGGAGAAAAAGTTATGAGAATAAGAGCGACCCACCAAGGATTAAAGGAAGGAAAATTGGAGTTACCTCTCTTCTGGTGTTCAAATATGAAGTTGTCCAACTCATTAGTTATCTTATTCAACCTTGACATTCATTTATATGGAGGACAAGGCTACAAATGACTTTAGCAGGCACGCAGAGTCTCTTCCTGAAAGGAATATAGTTAGGAAGAAAACACAGTAGTCATTTACAGTAACTTGCAAGAGGAATGTGGTCTCTGTTACGAGCTTATCTCAAGACATGAATTATTTGTTTCCCCTAATAAACATCCTATTACACTGGCTAGTATGTTTAGGCTCAAGATTGACAAGGAGGTCTTGCATAGCAAAGATTTAGCTACTGTCTCATGGTGCTGCAGACCAGATGCTGAAAAAACTTGTCTCACACAGAGTTGTTTTAGTATTTGTGTAGCAGCCAGGCAGGCGAGTTTCCTGTATAAAAAGAACATTTGAACTTCAGGCGTCAACACTAGAAGAATTCATGTTCTTTAATTAGGTCACTGATCCCTCTAAATTTCTATGTCTTGACTAGACATAGAAACTTTTTCTGGTCCTCAAGACAGTCAGCCTGTCCCCTCTGGTTCATTTGAAATAGGATGGTTAAAACTATCTTCCAGGCACATTCATCTAAGTCCCCTGGACTTTGCATTGTCATTTACATACATACAGAGTGTTTATAAAGGAATATCAAATCCTATCAAATAAAATCAATCATGTTGTATACTCCTTTTCAGGGATGTATGTGATAAAACATGGCACCTGGCAAGTGAGAATATGGCCCACATATATCTGGATAAGGTGTGATCAGTTTCAATTATCTGAGAATTATAGATAGTTGCAGATAACTTAAAAGTCTGTTAGTCTATTAGCACTGTTTAGTGTAACAAAAATGGAAACAGACAATAAAAGACATATCAAAAGTTTTATGGTTCTGTATCAGGAATTGTTTGGGTTTTTTAAAATTATGAATAATGCTGCTTTTAGTCACTTTTCAGCCAGTAAACGTCAAGAAATTTCAACTCCTATTAAAGCTATTAAAGGGACCAGTGCTGTTTAATATCTTCCTCAGCAACACGGACAGTGGGATCGAGTGCACCCTCAGCAAGTTTGTGGACGACACCAAGCTGTGTGGTGTGGTGTGGTCAACACACCTGACGGACAGGATACCATCCAGAGGGACCTGGACAAGCTTGAGAAGTGGGTCCATGTGAACCTCAGGAGGTTCAACAAGGCCAAGTGCAAGGTCCTGCACATGGGTCAGGGCAACCCCCAGTATCAATACAGGCTGGGGGATGAAGGGATTGAGAGCAGCCCTGCAGAGAAGGACTTGGGGGTACTGGTGGATGAAAAGCTGAACATGAGCCAGCAATGTGTGCTCGCAGCCCAGAAAGCCAGCCGTATCCCAAGCTGCATCAAAAGTAGTGCAACCAGCAGGTCGAGGGAGGTGATTCTGCCCCTCTACTCCACTCTCATGAGACCCCACCTGGAGTACTGCATCCAGCTCTGGAGCCCCCAACAGAAGAAGGACATGGACCTGTTGGAGCAAGTCCAGAGGAGGGCCACGAAGATATCAGAGGGGTGGAGCACCTCTCCTGTGAAGACAGGCTGAGAGAGTTGGGGTTGTTCAGCCTGGAGAAGAGAAGGCTCCAGGGAGACTTTACTGAGGCCTTCCAGTACTTAAAGGGGGCCTACAAGAAAGATGGGGACAAACTTTTTAGTAGGGCCTGTTGCAACGGGACAAGGGGTAATGGTTTTAAACTAAAGGAGGGTAGATTCAGACTAGATATAAGGAAGAAATCTTTATGATGCGGTGGTGAAACATTGGAACAGGTTGCCCAGAGAGGCTGTAGATGCCCTATCATTGGAAGTGTTCAAGGCCAAGTTGGATGGGGCTCTGAGCAACCTGATCTAGCTGAAGATGTCCCTGCTCATTGCAGTGGTGGGTTGTACCAGATGATCTTTAAAGGTCCCTTCCAATGCAAACTATTCTATGATTCTATGATTACATAGGCAATTCACTTCTGGGGAATGGTGGTACCCTTATGGTACTAATAAGAGAACTACATGAGTTCCTACTAAAACATGTCGGACACAGAAGCCAAACAGTAGAGGTTACACTTTCCTGTTAAGCTTCCCCACATTCCCCATCTCACTTCTTCCAGGATCTTAAATAACTACCAATTGCTTCCCTGAGATGTGTTATACAGGTTATCAATTTTATAATCAAACTGTGTAAAAGATCTGAAGTCTTATTTTAACATGTAATCTTATTTTCAAAAAGATCCTGTGGAATGCTACTTAGCATCTAATTTCATTTACTAGAAAGCATATTTTCAACACAGCATGAAGCTTAGGGATTTACCTTGCACAATGACATACCTGTTACCTATATTTAATATTTACATGAGAGAAAGGTGAAGATATGTTTAAAACTTTTTAAATTTTGCTTTTTTTTTAATTACACAGCAAACAAAAATTCAATTTCACATCAAAAGAAAAAACACCCAAGTATTTCACTGTCGTGCAGGCCATGTGTCTCTCATTCTTTGCTTGGTAACATTTGAACTTGGCAGACAGAGGGCAGCTTCTACAGTGCTAAGGGACAGAGAAGCCTAACTAGAAGAGAGATCCTGATTAGCTCTTCCCCATTAAGGGAAAGGCTGCCTCATAACCTCAGTCAGATTTCAGATAATAGAAAATCCACACAGGAGACAGCTACTGAAAACTGAGCTTCATAAATTTCACCAAAGGTCTACTTTTAATCTGATGTAATTCAAAATAACAGTCTTTGAAATGCATGATAGACTAACAGACTAATCCACTATAGACTAATTACCAACTGGTAGAAACTGGCATTATAAAAAGTCAGGAATTTGGCCCATGGAATTACCTCAAGTAAGAAAGAATGAGACCTGCAAAAAAACTGGGAGGCTAGTCCCTCTGAAATCACTGATAATCCTCTTGCTGACTTCAACAAAGTCATAGCTTCTCTCATGCTCTTTGCATGAGGTTTAATCATTAAAAATAATTATGTATTTCATCATTCACTTAGGAATACATAGTCTGTGATTAGGCCCCTAGACACTACAGTGATCTATTTATATGTTGTTTGTACTATGACAAACTAATAATAAATATAGACACAGAAGGTCTGCAAAAGCACTGTTTGTTGGTAGGACTAATTATACTAACACTGAAATGTTCCAGTTACACTTGGTTCATACTCAAGATCCTCCCAGTAAATTTGAAAGCTCACAATCAAAAATCATCCAACAATGGAAAATCAAACAGCGTGACAAATGATCTGCCTAACCATCATCTTGGCTGCAGTTCAGAAATGTCAGTCACCTTAAAAATGAGTCTTGGCACTAGCAGAGTTTTCTCAATAATTTTCTTTCAATCAGATACCTAGAAGTTAAGTATAAAATTTGCTCTTACAAGTCCCCTTCTGGGAGATGTGATCTACTAAATCAAGACTTCGAGATTTTTAGTAATTGTAATACTTTGCTTCTGCAAAGATTAAAAGATAAATACAGAAGGAATGAAAGCAAGGGATTCAGTATAAACATTTTGAAAATTCAATTAGCATTCAAAACAAAATTTACTTTAATAGATCATCTTTCATTTACGTAAACTTGAGATCCATTCACAACAGTTATACTTGCAGCACTGCTGAGAAGCTTTCTACACATCTTCCCAGTTCACTTAACACATATATAACATACATATATATGTATTTATATAACAAAATTATATGTATGTTTACAAGATATGTATGTTTTACAGAAAAAGACGTCGCTGGCATGATTAGTTTAAAATTAACTGCATCATCACAGATACTATTGAACTACTGTGTTCATCATAGCTGAAAACAACTGCACTAATATTCAGCTATATGTGCCTTATTTTCCCCTTTGTGAATACCTATATAAATCTCATTAATTAGAAACTCACAGCTGCAAGGGATGCAAAAATGGTTTTGGCATAAAAAATATTTAATTAAAAAAAGCTCAGTAACACCCTTTTGTATCTTAGGTAGTCTTTTAAGACCTGCCCATTTATTAAAGTCTTTGAGTTGCTTGATGGAGTTTCAACTACCATGACTATTCCAGAAACCACTGGGGAAGTCTAACTCTTACCACTAAAGGATCAAGAAAAGATGAAATTTCAGGCTTTTTTTAATTATTACTATTATTTTGGGTGCATTTTAGAAAGTAAGAAAAAGTTATTTTGATACTTAACATCTAGTTTCAACAAATATGGAACCTTAAGGGAAGTATCTGTGATAGTCCCAGTTTAGTCCCTAGATAACGCAAACTACATTATAAAACTATGATTTCATAATTTAGTACAAATAGCATTTTGTGTTAAGGATATCCCCAGGCTTAAGGTCAGCAGGGCAGCAGTTTACTTGCCGGAAACCTGACTGCACGTCGGAAGGGACTACAGAATTTAAACTAGTTTTTGGTAATTGTTCTTGAAGTCTCCTTAGCAGTTTCAAAATGAACTATGTTGCCTTTAACATTCAGTAACATAAACTGGCTGAGGTGGAAAAGGAAGAAGAACTGCTAATACTTTAACATCTATATCTATATAACTCAATCTCTTCAACATTCAGCCTCTTCATGTCTCAATCACAAACTCAATATTGTTTGTATTCCTCATCATACCTTATCTCACGGTATGTGCTTACAAAAGTCCACCGACAGTAACTGAAGAGTTACTCCTTTTTGTCAACTTATCAGTAAATTTACTCATTTAGTGATTATTGCCCTTCTCTGCAGACAGGGCCAACAAATGGAGTACTTATAAAAATCTTCAAAATAAAAGTCAGAGAACTGTAAGCATCCCAGAAGTAGGGAAAAGCACTGTTTTAATGTTGCAGGTATTGAATTTGTTTTGTACATTACATAATGGGAAAATATTTGGGCCCTGGCGTTTAGCTGCATTAAATAGTTTTTGTGGTTATCAAATTTTGTAGCCCAGCTTCAGCTTTTAAAAGTTGCCACAAAAGCGGTTTTCTGTTTTGTACACCGTACGGGCATAAACATTATCAATTAGATAAACTGAGATAAAATTGTTGGTCATTCAAAAGTGAGAACTTCCCCCAGAAATTGATAAAATTCTATCAGGCTCTTAGAAGTCAAGGGCTGTGTTTATGTCATAAGCATTACACAGAAACAATAGTAATTCAGAATATCATAGTTACTTTCCATTCTTCTGCAAGGGAAAAAAAAAGGACACTTAAATCAATTTCCTCTTTCAACCTAACCAGCCACGGTTTACATCCACAATCTGCACACATGTTTTACTATTTATTTGATTTCTTTTTTATTTAAATGGGCATCCAGCCAGCTTTAAATATTGCCAATTGATAGGCAAATGCCCACCTATATAAAGCTATTTCCTTTGAAGCTTATGGATAAAGATGGCCTTAAAAAATAGTTCATATCTTCAGAGAAAAGAGTATGTCTCAAATCCACTAGCTGGGCACGGATAAGGCTGCCGTATGGAGCGTCCTTCTAGTTCAAATGCAGTGCAGCCTTGGCAGAGTTAGCAATGGGTACCGCACGGTTATGGACGAGATCAAAAATACAGCAAAGCCACATCACTGCTACTATGGCTGTTCAGATGATCTACATCTCACTGATCTGATTCCAACTTCTCAGGGACTCCCGACCCCTCCAAATTGTAGTGCCATCCATCTGCTCCCTCCCAGTCGTACCTCTCTGGCCGATCAGTGCAGGCTGCTCTCTGGAGTGGATCCCATTTGTTTTGTCACCTCAAACAGCATCCCAATTACTTTACTTTCTAATAAAATCTTTTGTATTCCAATAAATCTGCATTTATCCTAACACTGAGAAGGTCTGACTGCCTTCTTCTTCCTTCGCTGGTGATGCAAGGACTTCAGGCTACTGAATGAAGAGCTGCTTAGATAGCTGTATGTTCAGAAGTGCTGCCAGAGTCAAGCCTTATGCATGTGGTAAACCAGCAAATTCGGGAGTGTGTAAAAACTGAATGTGGAGATTCTTCACAATGCACAATATTACAGTCAAAACATAAATAGTGCTTGTAAATACTTTTTTATTTTTTTCTGATTTAATAATTCAGCAGCAGAAAGTAAAACACAAACTCCACTGCTTCTTCTTTTTTTGTCATCAAGTCTCTTGTGCGATATTTTCCTAGCCAGTTTGCACTCAAATACACAAACTGATTTTCATGAAAAACTGAGAGAAACAAATCAATTACTTTCTAAGGCTTAGAATGTCTCCTGACTCAAGCAGTAAATTAAAACTAATGTGAGGTCCTGTTTCTCTGGAAAACCCAGAGCTTTCCATCCTGCTTTGGCTGTATGGAAAAAAGGCACATGCGTTTGAATTCAGCATCACATTTAAAGTGAGGAAAAATCATATATGTATTGTTCCAGAAACACTGAGAGAAGCAGCACAATAGTATCTACACACTCTTCTGTTGGGTTTTTTTTTTTTAGTTGTTTTTTTTTTAAGGGGCTTAGTAATGTCAATGAAGTATTGATACATTAGAAATATTAATTGATGCTGGGATCTAGTATGACATCATTGTGTAAGGAAATTACAGTGATAACACAGGCTACTGTTATATAATACACAATTACCTCTTAGTTACACAGAGTTTAATAACAACCCTATACATTTGTGCATTTGCAGTGTACTACAAAATAAGTTATCCTGAAAAAAGAAAAAAGCCAAGGTGGGGAAACATTTTGGCCAATCTTTCATTATTACCTTTTTTAGATTTGATCTATAAGCCTATGGATTCCAGTGCTAAAGGACTTTTCCAAAACATTACAAATCCTCTATGTTCTTTGTAGCAACCATCTTCTCCATATTTGGATTGTCTAAATCACAGCTCTAAAATTTATCTTGCTAACACTGTTAGCTAGTGGTAGCAGCAGCTCTGTTACCACCAACGGTAGCCCTCAGTGGAAGTCATGTACCTCCATTTCTTCCTCTCTACATTCCCTCACAACGCTGCCAGCTTGGAGACCAGACCTACATCCTCTCCCTTCTCTTCTGACCTATCCCACAGAGAGAAGCCAACCCCACATTACCATGAACACTCTCACCTACAGACTCCGACTGAGCCCCACTCTCATCTATCCAAATCTGATCATTCAGAAGAGCAGATGGGACCTGCTTGGCAGGATCCCATGGGAGTAGAGGGGCCCAGGAAAGCTGCTTGACCCTCAACAACAACCTCCCCAGAGCACTGTCCTTTCCAATATGTAGGAGTCTGAGCAGGAAGGGCAGAAGGCCAGCATAGATGAACAAGACACTCCTGACTGAGCTTAACCACAAAAATGAATTACATAGAGGGTGGAGGCAGGGACAGGTTACTCACGAGGATTATAGAGACGTGGCCTGTGTATAGGGATAGAGTCAGAAAAGCAGCACCACTGACCATCTTTGAGATGTTTTAATGATCAGAGGAGATTCCTGAAAACTCGAAAAGGGCAAATGTCACACCATCTTCAAGAGGAACAAGGAGATTGTGGGAAAATACAGGCCAGTCAGCCTAACCTCAGTCTCCAGGAAGATTATGGAACAAATCCTCTCAGAAGCCATTTCCAGGCTCATGATGGACAAGAAGATAATTGGGAACAGCCAGCATGGATTTAGCAAGGGCAACTTGCTTAACTGACCTGATTGTCTTCATGATGAAATGACTGGCTCTGTGGACAAGAGTCCACAAGTCTCCCACAGTATCCTTTCAGACAAGTAAGTAGAAGATAAGGCAGGTGGAAAATTGGCTGAACCTTTGGGCTCAAAGCTTTGCAATCAGCCATATAAAGGCCTGCTGGCAGCTAGCTGCCAGTGTCATCTCTCAGGGATTGATAATACGGCCAATACTGTTTGGTATCTTTACTAACAAGCAGGGAGATGGATGGTGTGTACTCTCAACAAGTTTATAGATTGCAAAGTTTGCAAGTTTGCAACCCTCCCAAACTGGTAGAGAAGGGCTGCTATTCATGAGGGACCCTGATAGGCTGGAGATATGGGCCTACAGGAACCTCATGGAGTTCAACAAAGGGAAATGCCAGGTCTCATACCTGGACAGAATAACCCCATGCAACAGTGCAGGCTGGGGGGCCGACTGGGTAGAAAGCAGATTTACAGAAAAGGATGGGAGTACCTGGCAGAGCATTTGAATATGAGCTAGCAGAAGTGAAGGCGGCCAAAGCATACGGGGCTGTATTAGCAAAAGTGCAAGCAGCAGATCAGAGAAAGTCATTTTTCCCCTGTATGTGGCACTTAGGAGACTGCATCTGGAGTACTGTGTCTAGTTTTGGACTTCTCAGTATAACAGAACCATTGCTGTACAGAAATGAGCCCAACAGAAGGCTATCAAGAAGATTAGGGGGCACATGCATATGAGAAGAGGCTGAGGGAACTGGGTTTGATCAGCCTGAAGAAGAGAAGGCTAACAGGAAATCTTATTGTTCTTTACATCTTCCTAGTGGGAAGACAAGGAGAAGATGAAGCCCGATTCTTCTTGGAGGTGTGCAGTGACAGGGTAAGAGACGACAAAGACCAGGTTCAACATGGGAAATTACACACAAGGGGAAAAAATTTTCAACGTTGAGAGTAGTGCAGCATCAGTTTTCAGTATGCTAATCATAACATAGAATGAAGAAACCAACCCCATAAAACCTGAGGTTTAAGCTGCTAATGCAAGTAATAATCTATGGTTAGATGAAAGCACTGGAAAGCTGGAAAAGCCTATTAGGACAAGGTAGAGCTTACTGAAACTCAGAGCATCAGTGTAAGATACCTCTTTTGACAAACTGAACACAATTTATCAGGGATACAAATTAATTTGTCGATACCAATTTAATTCTTCATTGTTCCACACTGGAATTTGCTGTGACTGAATGGCAACTGCTCTTCAGGAGCACCTGACGTTATATACAGCAAGACTGGCATAGCAAATGTTGGTCTCATCCTATAAATGTTTTTTATGTGCATGAAGATCACTGTTCCAACAAAATGTCTCTTTCCTCGTAGCTTAATTACTGGACATAAATTATCCAGTAAAAGAAATAACTTTCAATAGGAACATCAAAATATGACAACTGGCTACACAACTAGACATGTTTCTATTTAACACATCTGATGTAAGGAAGCTATTAATTTTCTAAATGCGTGGCCAAACTTCTTCGTAACACCTGACACAGCATTTTGCTAGGGTAATAAAAGAAAGCCTGACAGCTGCAATTTTCTAGAAATATGGATTAAGCCTTTCACTATGCTCTTGGGAAAGTTTTCTCTTCTATAAGCTTCTATAATTTGTTTTAAAATGGCTTGCTTCTGATCATTCAGACCCAGAGTTCTCCTGCATCTGCTCTAGCTACAGCTTACTTTTTGGCATACACATATCAAAGGATTGAAAAACAAACATATATTCTTCTACATATTCTCTCTGACACTGCTTTTAAAATTACTTTGTTTAAAACATTTCTTTCAGTACTCGTAACACTGAAGATTACAGTAAAACTCACGCTGGTAGACATGACTAACACTTCTTCTAAAAAAACCCCAAATTATATTAACTGAAGGGGAACACTGCAGTGAAAGTAGCTGGCTTCCCCCTCTGAGAACGAGACGCACTGGTGCCTTGTGCTGTCTGGTGACAGGAACTAAATATATTATCTGCATTCTCCATGACATTCCACTTTGAACTTAGCATGCCAGTAGTCATGGTACGAGTGAATGGACAGCTGCCATGAGGAAGGCATTTAATGTTTGAAACGAAGATTAATAGAGGAACCACAGCTAAATATAAAATAAATATAAGAAATACATGTGGCAACTACCTTTATGCTTACCATTTAAAAATACTTGTTCTAAAATATGCATTGTTTAAAAATCCATCAAGATAATAGATTCTTGCTACTATTAAAATTGCATCACGTAGCCCTCTGTTCATGTAGTATCATTTGTGCACAGTAGCAACAGCAGATGTCTGAAAGTAAGTCTACTAACTTCGTCCTATTTTAGAAAGAGCTAAAGAACAAGTTTAAAATTTGCTTTATTTATCCTGGCATTTCCTTCATTTGCCTCTCAGTACCACTTCACATTAATTAATTAAGCTACTCAATAGACTAAAAAACTACTAAACATATTCTACAATTTGGGTTATCACAAAATATTCCCACACTATATTCTGACCAGATGAGAACAAAGAAATGTGAAAGCATTGAACAGTGTCATTTAAATACGTGCTCAGTATTTTAAAATGTCGGTCTGCTATAGAAAATAATTGCTCTAGAATTTAAATAGTTCAAAAGCACACAATTTTTCATAGGCTGTATAACAGTCCTATGATAAAATGTGTGTGCACTCATGAAGAGGAAGAAACCATACACAAGAATATGCTTTATGAGAAATTACTGCATTTACAAAGCATAGGAGAAAACTCTGGATCAAATTCATGGCTTTAGCTGTGCACACATAACTCCCCACTCCCCCCACAGGGACAGATTATACAGTGTTCAAATCTAGACTTCAGATCTTTACCACTGCAAAAGCGTAGGGATCAGTCCCTGTGTGTTTTGGATTTGTCCACTGGAATAGAGTTGCTATGAGCATTTACACAGAGATGTTCATGGGAATATTTTGAGCTTCATCATTTTCGTTACTGAAAGCAAAAGCTTAGAGTAGTTCGCCTTTCATGTCTGGCACTCTCTCACTTGACTTCCAAAAGGAAACACAAATTCAGTACTCAGGACTTAGTGCAACACATAATACAAGTTTACTACCAGTAGCTCAAATTAATTAGACTAATATGATGAGAGGGAAAGCATTACTATCCCATTTTGCAGACAAAGAATAGGCAGAGACAGACGACATGGCATCCCTACAGTCATGTAAGCAGTCTGCAGGACAGCCATGGAGACGATTCATCTATCCCAATGTCAGGTCAGTGTCTTAATGATGAAACCCTTCTTGCCATCTAAACATTACATCCAATTAGACAAGGACATCTCAAAGCAGAGAAATTTAATTTCTTCCTCACTGAAGTCTTAGATCTTTAAAAAGTGTCGGCAGAGCAAACATGAAACCTCGAGTGACAGTTTGGGCACACTGGGCTAACACAAAGAGTTTGGATTAAACATGTCGGATGTTACAACCAGTTAACCAAGACCTTCAGTTTTGACAGATTCAGGGCTGTTAAAAATAATAGAGTTTTAAAACTCCTCTATGAACATTAAAATGAAAGGCTGCGCTGCATGAAGACAATCTCTGGTTCAGAAGTCCAGCACCTGCACTCTCCAAGGTCAGCTTGTTTGTGATCCTAATGGTACTTGTTTAGTGTCCCTCCAATGGCCTCTAGAGCTCTGCTAACACCACCATCACACACTTCATCACAGCCATGTTTATTTTTATTGGCAGACCTACACAAGTCCTGTGTAACACTTCCTAGCACTTAATTCACTCAAATGTTACTTTTATACCTACAAATGACTCGCAGAAAACAAATGTTGTTAAGTACAAAATATATCAGGTTGTGTCAGCACCACTTGTTTCTGACAATTCTCTTTGACTTATAAATGTAACTCTCACAATTACTCAGCGGGGCGCAAGACTTACAGGCAGAATAGTAACACCCTCTAAACTAGTATCTCACAAGGATTTGGCATTAAAGATACTTAAGCATGAAACATTTGCCAAGTAACCCCATAAAAAGGCAAAATACTAAGATAAGGACTCCGTGACAGTAAATGCCATCTGTAATAAAAAGCATGGCAAAAGTCTGTAATCCTCTCTAGGTAACAGCAGTAACAACTACATAAAGTCTCCTACCGAGTTCGTTTGACACGAACCACCCACAACTGCTCAGCAAAACCAAGGACACGTCTTCTATTTCTAGCAGCTGTCTAATGCTGAACACCCTGTGCACACTTTGGAGGGAATGACGTTCTCCTACTTAGCTGTTGACAATGAGAAACTAGAGTGGCACGAAACATCAGTGGTTGAACAAGATGAGTACACAAAAAAACCATAATCCCCAAAAGAGCACCGGCCTATTGATAAAAACAGCTGAGATCCACAAATTATTATTAGCACAAGCTGACAGTGAATGGGAAGAAAGCCAAAGGTGTACCAGTGCTTAAGGAAAGGACTCAGGATGACCTAAAAAGCATCAGTGTAAATCTGGTATTAGTGTGAAGTAAGCAAATAGTCACAACACTCATCAGCGGAAGATAAGTATACAATTGATACCTCTCAAAGTCATTCTGGGAAAATGTTTAACATGCATTTTTAATTTTATGGCAGGTCATATAAGACTTGAGAGGTCAGAGGCACAAATAACTTTTCAGGCATGAGCTGATATGATCCTTGGTCATGTGGTAACCTCAACTGAAAAAATGACTGTTCTGTGCTGGTGAATGTGAAAACAAACATGAGAAGTCAAAGGCTAGGACAGGCAGGTGAGTGGAGGAGTGTTTTCACCTGGAGGTAAAAGGAGGGAGCAAATGACTTGTCCTTCTTTTTTCCAAACTTACTTGCCTCTCTGACAGTTCAGAGTCATCTTCCACAGCATTTTACTACCCACTCATGCATTACACCACACAGTGCAGTTCCCACCTTCCTCCTCACCTTTAACTTGCTCACCACAGCCTCCTCCTGCACAACACATCGAATGCCATAACATGCAGGTAACAGCTGTAAAACATAGGAGAATGGACATGCCCTAAAAGGCCCAGGGAGTCAAAGGCCTTAGCGTGACCCTTCTCACTACACAGTGACAAGCAGTCAATACATCTTGGCATTGCAAGTAGAGAGAAGCCATCACACACCCCCCCCCCAACAACGATCCCCACACAGACTGTCTAAACCTTTAATAAAGAAGAGCAGTTAATGCTTTCAAAATATTAAGGTGTTACATACTGCTTTCCTTTTGCTAACACTTCTTACTCTCTTCCCACTTACATGCCAAAACATTTCATGGGGGAGGTCAAGAGAGGGATAAAATCTTTTTGTGGTGTCATTATAATCCAACTGTCATTGGATTAACCCTTCTGTGGAAGAAGTCTAGGAAGAGACAGAAAAAGGATTTGGAGCTGCTGTATTGTTGGTGTCCAGTCTTCCATTCTTGAAGATAAAACAAAGAGAATACTCACAAAAAGAGAGGAAAGTACAATTAAAATAAAAACAGTTTCTATGTCTCCTGCACACTTTTAATTGTAATTTGTTGACCAAGTTGAGCTCATGATCTTATCAGCCATTCTCAGATCTACCAAACTATGCTAGCACCAGACAGCGTAAGGCTTACTTTTTAGCAGCTTTACCAGCTGAGGATTCACAACTGACTTGCTAAAGGAATCATGCTGGTTACTTAGGACAAGTTTTTCTTGAACAGAAGGCAACAGAGATGGGAAAGATGAGGAATAAAGTGGAGAAAGGAAAGTAGTGCACAAGGTAAGAGCAGAACCCTACATTTTGCACTCCAAGTGACTTGCTTTGGATTTAACCACAGTGGATAGGAGTGGCGATGCAGACTCTTTTATGTCCCAAGCTCCAGGATTTATCCAGCAACACTGCAGCAGGCACTGGCTCCAAGTGCACACCAAAGCCAGGGTGGCTGAACTACCTAAGGCCTGAGGGTCAATAGATCTCACCAGCTACTGATTTTTGACAGGAATAAAGACCTGTATTAGAGCCAATCTTCAATTAGTGCATCTGTTCAACTAAAAGAAAAGAAAAAATAGTCACTGGTTTACTTATTTTTCATAAAAAACATGAATAGAATCTTTTTTAAAAAAATTAAATTAAGTAATTCAGCCCTCAGAAGCTGCTTTTAGAACAGATGGTCTTACAACTCTAACATTTACTCTTCCATCATATCTTGCTATAAACTAAACTTGCAAGTTCTTTAAGCGACAGCTTGCTTTTCTCTTTCCTCTCTGTGCCACGTACCAGAATGGATCTTTGATCTTCCCCTAGGTATAAAGGATAATAATATATATTTTTTAAAAATCACAGAGCTACTAATTGACCTTAAAATAATATTATATTAATAAAGGAATGTTTCCAAACATTGTCTTTTCTTGGTCAGTGAGCTACAGATTCCAAAAAGAATGTGAAATATACAGCTGTGAATATGGAGTTTTGCTGGAAGGCTATGTCCCCACTCTACCAAAACCTATCTGTCTAACCCTTGTGAGTCAGACCAAAAATCAGAACTTCCCAGAATTTTTCACTAGCAAGGGGAGAAGAAAGTTTTGGAGAAAGAGCTTTTAACAAAAAGATTAGATGACAAAAGAAGGGGGGCAGGGGGCAGGGGGTTAGAGTGGGTGCTTCTTACTACCCTGACTATCCTACAACCCAAAGAATGCAAAATAGAGCTTCAACCCCACTTCTGCCTGATTAGAACTGGAATTCAAACTGCTCCTCCAGGAAAGCATCTTCCCTCTTGCTTTTCTGGAACAAGTTGCTCTCAAATCTCTCCCTTGAAATACTTGCAGTCAAGTGGGTAGGACACTCACTTGCAATTCATTCACCTCTCTGCTCCGACCCAAGCTGTCAGTCACAACCAGAAGCCCCAAAGCACCGTCACCAGAGAACAGAGTGAAGAGGGAGTGGAATCACATCTTCCCAACTTGCAACTGATGCCAGAGCCCACAGTTTCGGAATTTTGGTCAAAACTATTAACCCCAGTTCAACACAAATTCACAAAGAGTTTCAGTTTAAAAGCAATTCTTTTTTTAAACTGAATACATTCAGTGAAAAAGGTTCTGAATGTTTTTGCACCTAAAATTGATTTTGTTTTTCCAACCTCTTATTCCACCATTTTGATCTTGTAAAAAGACACAATTCTTCTATGCAAATCTTACCTCATTTACCTCTTTAGTTCATCACAGCTATATCAGCACTTTTGCCACTCACCATAATGAGCTCTGCCATTCAGCTTATGCACCAAATACGTTGCATACCATGTGAAGAGCAAAATTTTGTCACCTCAGTTCTCAGCTGGAGAAGGGAGCTCTTTTTGGTGACAGTCTGTTCGGCTTAACTGTTCAAACAACTCTTTCTAACAACAACAAAAAGCTTTACTCAGATCTCACCCTAGCACTGTACTGTCACATCTGCATGGATTATAAAACCTCCCACTGTAAAAGTTACCACAGGATAGTAAGTTCTGTTCTCAGTCATTGGCACATCATACAAAAGCTTTATACTTCATCACAGGGCGCTGCTGTCTCATGTGGAACGCTTCTGAGAAACAGAAAAAAAAAAAAACCAAACTGGAAAATCTCACACAGATAAAGGAGATTCATAAAGAGAACCTGTTGCTTCAAACAATAATGAAAATCTCCTTGTTTTGCAGCTTCGTTTCTGTAGTTAGTTATGCTGTAAGGAAATGGCCTCAAAAATGCTGTCTACATACCAGAGTTTTGTGACCTAATTCTCCCTGATGTAGTCTGGAGAGTTCACCTTCAGCAAAACAGGCAGGAGAATAAAATTCAAAAATTATTCATCCTGGGTATTTAAAAATGCTTCAGGGATGTCAAAACACCCTGTTGTTGTTGTTGTTTAGCTTTGACAGACAGAGAAGTCCCATTGCCTGTGTGGCTCAGTTTTCCGTTTCGAAGAGAGGGCCGTATTCAGCGGCATCAGCAGCACGAAGGCAGTAGCAGGGCATCTGCCTGGGCAGGAGACACCACTACCCTCTCTGCCTTAGACATGAGCAAGACTACATCTGCCCACCCACCGGAATCAAATCTTCAAAGTCTTTCAAGAGCATGTGAGACAAATTAAAGAGGTTTCTAGGCTTCTATTTAAATTTTTTGTAAGACTGTGTGGGAGATGACTTTCTGAATCATACAATTAAACAACAAAAAAGAATTAGACCAATACTCACATTAAGAGGGCTTTGAATACCAGGACTCCTGTAGCATATAAACCAGGAAAAGTTACTAACCAACTATTATATTCTAAGACCAGGAATATTTTTTTTCATTTCCTAAGAAATAAGAAGAGGTTCCAAAGGTGCAAGCATGCACTCAGACATGTTCACAGTACTGACAGCTGGCATGGTAGGTATGCTCCAAATAGATAATTTCTTGGAAGTTATGAAGCTTGCGCTTTATAACCGTATCACCTGGAAGTCAACATGCAATTCATCCCCCACATTGTCTGGTTTTGTATATTTATACATAATACATGTGATCCACAGATCTCACTAAACCAAGGATTTATATATACAAAATAGCAAACACCTGTAAGAGGTGAATGATCTCCAACAGGACATTCACTCTATACTCTGCAAAGATAACAAGAGTACAAAAAGACAAAATTACTAAACAGGAGTATACAAGACTAATAAAATAAAAAGACACTGCAAGCAATTCTGATGCTTGGACAACACCCCTAGTGCTATTTTAGATGTCCTAGACACCTGCACAGGACTAGCTGACCTGTGCAGAGCTGCAGAAGACTCAGGCTTCGCTGGAGCAGATGCTGAGGGTCCAAAGACATTACACAGGCTGAGCACCATACGTTACAGCTAAATACCTAAAACTGGAAAAGGGCTTATGTTCTGCAGATTCAAATGCAAACCCAGGAGAAAGCAGGACAAAAAAAAACCCCTGAAGAACCATTTGCTTTTAGCTCATGGAAAACATGTGAAAAGCCTGTGGTAATAAAGGAATACTCAGTCAAGACAGGATCATTGCAGAAAAGCTAAATGAATTGTTTGCATGATACTCACTATGCAAGAAGATAAGACCTTGACAGCTCTAAACCAAAGTATTAGCAGAGGAAGCTTTGGGGCAGATTAACAAAATGAAGAGGCACAAAACACCCAGACCCAAGAGTTCACCCAAGAGCTCTAAAACAGTGGAAGCATGATCAAATCAGCTGCTATAATAAACAAAAGAATTGGTAGGCACATGGGAATACGATGTAATGGGGAAGAGAAAGCATGGCTTTGTAAAGAGAAGTCATAACTTCACGATTACCAGCGTTTCTGTAAGGAGTTAATGATTATTTGGATAAGGATGATTTGGTTAATGCAGTATATTTAGATTTCTGAAAAGCTCTCACAAGCCAAAAGCTCTTAAACAATTTGTCACAAGGTAAATAAAAGGTCTGTCATGAATTACTATTTAAAGGATGGAACAAAGTAAGTGGGCAGTTTTCACAATGTTACTAGCGGAATTCCAAAACGACCTGCTCTATTAAACATAAATGCCCTGGAAAAGTCGGCGAACAGCAACTTTATAAATTTGCTAAACTATGCAGGCCAGCTCAAAGTAAAGCTTCCTACAGAGAGCTGCCATCATGGTGACTACACACAACAAGAACTGGTGAAATTCTGTGTTGATAAATGCAAAGTAAAAGACAACTCAAACTGAGGATGGGCAAGGATAAGCGCTAAATTAACTACTGTTCCCAAGGAAAAGATCTTGGAGTTGTTGCAAATAATTTTCGGAAAACAACAGCTCAGTGTCCGATGGCAGTCAAAAGGGTGGATATAGTGTTAAAAATTATTAGGAAGGAAAGAGAGTAAAACAGAAAACATCATAAAGCCAGCGTGCTCACATCTTGAATCTCTCACACAAAGCTCTTCAGCAGCCTCCGGAAAAATGGAGGCTCTTCAGCTTGGAAGAGACACCTCGGCATCATGAGAACAACAGAAGTCTACAGAATCAGGAATGAGACTGCAGGAAGTGAACAGAGATTGACAATTCATTATTTCCCATGTCAGGAAAACTTAACACCCCCATGTTTTTGCTGCAGTTATTAGGCAGCAAGCATAAAATAACAAAAAGACTTTCTTAGAAAACACGTAATTAACTTGCGGAACTCATCACTACAAAGGCTCAAAGCATAAACATGTCCAAATAAAAGCCAGTTCATGAAGGACAGCATTAAACACAATGGTTTGGATGTATCTTCCATCCTATCAAAAGCAGGATTTGCTCTATTTTTCCTACTCTCTTTAAACATCTGCTGCTGGTCCCTGTTAGACGCAGAACAGCAAGCTAAGTTATGTTGTCTAACCCAACGTAGTGGCACTTACATACCTCTTGCTCTTCTCTACCAGTCCAAATCTGAGTGTTCTTCAAGGTGTCACACAAGGCTCCTGTTTTCCTGTCCAGCCACAAAAGTGTTTGCTCCTGAGTAGCTGTTGTCTTTAACTCTCCTTAGTCAGACCAAAACACTGTCAGATTAATTACATTCATCAGAGGCAGTTATTCTATTTAAACTTGCAGATGAAGAAGAAATTGAGAAGATGGAGAGTCCAGCTACGAAGAAGTGCAAGATACTCTTCGCTCCTGACAATCAAAAGCGGATGCAATACTGGCAAATAAGACAGTCTTTGAGCAACAATAAACAAGACAAGCTAAGAACAGAAAGAGCTGGCGTCCAGTGCTGCAAGGATTTGGCAGTGTGCTTGTCTTCTGTTTATAGAAAGCATAATGGCAGCATACAGCCCTTCCAGGGACTGAGCAGAGGATTTATGCAGTGTCTGCACTATATAAACCTCCTTGATGTGCCACTTAGCTTTTACAATGCCTTACTAAACCAGAGAAAAATAAAACATAGATCTTACACCTTCTCCCTTTCCAAAGTATTGTTACAAATGACACAAATCTGACGTACCTATCAGCCTACCACTAAATATACCTTGTTCCCAAAAAACCTAATGGTTCAAACTAGCGTAGAAAAATAGAAGTGAAACAGGCCATCCCTAAATTTAGATTCTTTTTTCATGTACAAATAACTGAAGGTGAAAGCAAGGCATATAAGCATTTAACTAGTTGATTCTGAATACAGAGATACTTTTAGATCTTTTAAATTATTTACAGGCCTAAAAGGGTGGTCAAACATGAAAAATATGTCCAATTATTAAGAATAAAAATAAAATAAAAAATAGATCATGCTTACTTTCCTAAAAATATCTACGGTACTAAACACACATTCAGCAAGAGCAAATGCCTGAATCTACAAGCACCCAAGCAGTGCCTACTCTAAAAGCTATCTCTCTTTTAATCCCCATTCATTTTGCCTAAATGTAACACTTTTAGATTATATTTTAAAATTACTCTGCTGCATAAGGACAGTGTGAAAGTGTGCCTGAAATGACTTACTCTCCTACTTGCTCCTTTTAAAACAGATTGAGAAAAAAATAAGCGATTTTTTTTCTTCAAGCAATTTCTTTCATTGACTCATGACCATTAACAACATTTATAGCTCTGTAAATTATAATCAGGATAATCAAATCCTGTGCTTCGGGGTATGAGCTGATCACCATAGGAGCTGGGAAGAAATTTTCTCCCATCTGCTGCGCTGCACAGTTGTATAGGTGCATTGTTGGTACGATGGAAAGTTCACCCTATGTGAATGCTGGTGGCAGAATATAAGGCTTTGAATGCCAAAAATGTCAGAATGACAAATTCGCTGTGATTGATGAGAAATCCCTATGAAGCCTCCGCACTCACTGCCAGACTGATGCTGTGCTATGCACATGGACCACGAGACCAGTGAGGCTACAACTTCCAGGACAGTCTAGACAACACTGCTAAAGCAAGGCAGACAGAAATAGAGAAGCATCTCTTTTCTACAAACTCTGAATTTTAATTTCTCCTGTTGTAAACAGGTCCTTGACTGGCTAATCTTACCCCCAGCAAATATAATTTGATTTTACTGTAGCCATATATGTAAACATAATATGAGAAAATCATGGCATTAACATTATTAACTACTAACAAAATTATATTCCTCAAGTAAAAGCTGGAACATAACTTAATTTAATCTAATACATTCCATGCACACAGACACACATATATACACTCACACCAAAATAACATTAATTTAAACATTATGTTTCTGAAATCCACTAATCTGAGGTCAGTATATATAAGATTGAAAACTGTACTTAAACAGGGTTTCTCTGTCATTCTATCATATTTGTCTATTACCATAGGACAATACTAAGCACAAATATTTGAGAGAAATGTGAAATCAGGAGGAACTTATATTTCAATATCCCATGCAAAGTAACAAACTAAAACTAGAAGTTTGCTGTGTACGTAGGAGCAGTACCAGCAATAGCTACAGTCCAACCAAGTACCGTAGAGCCTTAAGTGCCAACTTTAAACTGCCAGCTTAAAATTGCTATCCATAAAGTTACCAGGACAGACATGTGAGCCCCACAGCAATGCTCTGCAGACCCCTAAGCCTGTAACTTCACTGTGAGTGCGCAGGAGATGGCATTTACCCTCTCCTGTAACAGTGAGTGTTATATCTGTAGAGCTCCCGAGAACCACCGAAAATGTCAGAAGGAAAAGGATGAGTTGGTGACCAAAATCATTGCCAAAATACTGTTTTAAGGAAACATGCTTCCATTAAGCATCGGTAGAGAAGCTTCACTACTGGCTTAGTGATTCCTCCATACCAACACCACTTTCTGCTAGGAAGCTCCAGCTTATCTGTGAGTCAATATCATGGGGACGAAGCTGAGAGCTGGAGATGGACTGTGTCATTAGTGTTGCTAAATACAGGGTTGGACCTATCACATAAATCTGCACGGTAAATCTGAGACAAAATTTACAAAAGCATGTCTCTAGAGAAGTTGCTGAAATCCGTGAGATTGCTCCATACAGTCTTTAAGATACACACTCAAGCAGCTGAACATGAAGTACCTGATCTGTAACGTTTCAATTTTGTTCCTAAATATTCACATTCTCTCTCTCTCCACAGAAGTGTTCACAGAAAATTGTGAGTTTATGTATGCATCAAAATACTTCCCCTTTGTGTCTGCAAGACTACTTTAGACTAGAAAACTCACTTAAAAATTATATCAATTTCCACATTTACTCGAATGGCACCAGGACAGGGGGTGTAAGAAAACAGGTATGGAAGTTTTGGCATCTGAGTGAGTATCCCAGCTTTTGAAACAGCAACGGAAACATATCCTTCTAATCAAAAATGATTGTTTCAAGAAAAACAGTACGTACTTAAGAAGAGTGTTTCAGGTAGTTCATGTAATATCACATAGATATACTCTGTACTAAAGTTTTGTTATAGAAGTGAAATTCAAAAAACAGTTTAGGTATGTGCATGTATAAGTAAAGCAGTGTGTGTATGTGTGGGTGTAAATACTATATACCCAGATGCAAACCCTCAATTCACTGAGTAAACTTCAGCTCTATACCTTAGTACTCAATTCTGAGTCTGGTTACCTTCCGGATTGCTAAGTCTTTCTAAATTAGAACAAGCAATTTCTCTTTGTTTTACCTAATATTTGAAAATGGCAAAAAAGTCCCATGGGTCACTGAAAATTATCCCTTCATTCCTGCCGCCTGTTTCAAGTCAGTCAAAACATTCCAGACTTCAAAAGGGGGCTTTGCCTGCTTAGGCCATTTTGGTGTCCTTCTATGGTTGGCCTATGAGGGATTGGTTATTTGGATAAATTAGTTTGTGGAGCCTGCTGGCCTTCTAGAAGACCTCAGTGTCTGACTGCAAATTAGTTATACCGAACATGTAGAAATCCCTGGGCAGACGAGAAGAAATAAGTGGTGATAAAATCTAATACTACAATGTTTGTAATGCGATTTTATTCTGCTCTGTAGCTTGTAAGCAAAGCTAATGTTGAATTAAAAATTTTAAAATATAAAAATGTCCATGAAAGCACAAAATCAGATCAGTACCCGAGTCACAGCAGAGAAGGCTGGATGCCAACTTTAAAGTTAAGCTTCCAGCAGGAATCTTTTACAAGAACAAACAAAAAACCCCTGGTTTTCCACAAAATCAAGTAGGTATTTACATTACGGATGCACCCCCGCTTAAGCCAGGAAGTCACACAGTTGAATTCTGCTGGAGCTTGGGCTGTGAATAAACTGCTATGCAGTCTTTTAGTGCATAGTTGTACAACTGCCTAAGGAGAGTTTATCCTTAAGGAAGAAAAGTCAGAGAGCCAAAACTAACAAACATGGCTCCTCGAGCGGAACAATGGTCCAGAAAACCTAGTAAAAAAGAAAATAAACTTCACTGGCAGTTTGCTTTTTACTGTTAAGGGCTAAGCTACAACTTCATCAAGACTTTCAAGGAGAGACTTCACACAGAACAGTATGCATACAGTGCACGTACAGAGCGGCTGGAAAGAGTCAGATGGATTGTGTATTTTTTATATACGCATTATATACCTATTTTTATAAGGTGATCTAAAACCGCCTCACGCCATAACAAAAAGATCCACCTCTCTGAGGAAGGGTGTTTGTAGCTAAGATCAGTGGTGGTATCTGTTGATGGACTGCAAAGAAATCCCTGCAAGGTCTCTGTCCTGCTCCTAAAGCTGGGACCATAAGGTCAGCGCTGATTTGTGTGTGCGGTAAACACACTAAGAGTGAGGCTGGTGGTGGGATTAGTTTCTGGTATCATTGCCAAAAAATTACAAATGCTCATTAAAAATAAGAGCTACGATGAATGCTGTGTTTAGGCTCTGGTTCTGCAAAGATGAATATGCCCAACACTACAAGCTGTGGGTAGAAGTACTTCTGCCAGTGCTGCAAGCATGGTTGCCTATGGCACTGCAGGGTTTCTGCCAGCGATTAGGAAAAGTACATTTTAAGTAACAAGAATTCCTCCATGGTGTTACTGGAAACCCAGCTAAATGAATAGTTTGTAGTGAATAAGGTATGCTCTTCAAACTGCCCACAAACAGCTTACAATTTTCAGGAGTATTTCCACTAAAAAGTTTTTAAAGAAAAAATTCTACTAATAGTTACCGATTGGGCAGTTACCATAGACAGCCTAGCAGCAGCTCATTTCAATTTGGGGAATTTAAATACATCAGCTAGTTCCGGCTGTTCATTATTTTTGACACTTACCGAGTGTTGTAAGTGGGTTTTGTGGCTTATGTTTCCAATATCCTCCCAACTGCAGATAGAGAGGGGAAGGGGAGTGGAAAGGGTGCAGGCGATTACATTTCATAGGCTCAGTTACAGATTGCAATTGCATGGTGCTTGTTGGTTGTTGCCTTGCAGAGCTTTCCAAAAAGGAAGCGCGTTACACATTTCTTCAGAATAGCAAGGGAACGCAGAAGGGAGTACAGTGCTGTGCCAGCCTTTGAGAGAAACCGAGGTAGTACCAATATACATGATTTTCACAGGTGACGATGCTATGAGTTTTCAACTGAAGGTAAAATACTTGTATTTTCACCCATTTTCCTCATAGACCTTGTTCCCTAATGTGACAAACAGGTAATGTGACAGCATGACAAACATGCCGTCGATGATGTTGTTCAAACCTGGAGGTCGTGTCCAGCCGTCACCAGCCATGCCCGCAGGCACAGCCATGCCACCACCGTGGCAGTGGCCTCTGAAGCCGCTTCTGGGCTGAAGAGCCGCACCGCCGAATCCCAGCTCGCCTCAAAACAAAATGAACTTTCTAGCCCTTCTGGTAGCGAAGATAACCTTGAAAATGTGAAAAGAGTGTAATCTGATGCCTCAGTAAGACTGCAAGGAGCTTGAAACAAAGACGGAGAGATGTGAACTGCCCCAGCCATCTCTCTCTGGGCCCCATGGACTCAGCATTTCTGTGGTCGTGGAGTCTGGCTTTTTTCCAAGATTCCACAGAATCTCGCATGTTTGCTGCAAAATTCATTATTTTGCTGCAGCCAGGTGCTGGATGTTTTTTGGTTTGGTTTTGGTTTTTTTTTTTCCCTCCCCCTTTTCTTGCTGAAACCAGCTACTCACTCTGCATCTTTCCATTAGCGGAGGTATGAGGTGAATTTTCGGTGCAAGTGCCGCTCTACAGTACATGGCATGAGGTAAGCAGGAGAGCGGTGTCCGGCAAGCAGCAGGGAGGAGCAAGAAGTTGGAAGTATGCAGCCAGGCTGCCCAGAGCGCCGACCGAAAGCTGAGGTTTGGGGGCTGCGGGGGGAATCGGAGAAGATTAACTGCTGAAGCAGACTAGGAGCACCTCCTTTCTTGGCTCATTGGGTACACGCTGTTTGGATCTAACTTGACTGCTGAGGGCCTCAGAGTCTTCGCTCTGTTTTCCAGATGGGCAAAGTCCATCATCAAAAATACTCAATGCTGAAAATACTTCTTGGTGTACAATTTTGCAATGAGAATTTTCAACTATGAGCCTGGGCGGGGTAGGAATGAAAAATATTTTATGCTATATAATAACCTAACATCGCTACCAAAGAGAGACTGATGGGGAAGAAATACCCTCCAAAATATTCCCAGGAGGTACAGTAATTGCTGAAAACATGCTAATATTTACTTGCGAAAACTTCCTTGTGCTGAATCTTGCAAATAAGTAAAAAAAGATGCATTTTTTTTAAACAGTTGGCAAATGGAATGAAATAAAATACCTGCTTACCTCTACAATGACCTTTTGGAGGTTATTAAAAAGTTGTCATCGGGGTACCTCTAACCCAGGTGTATATCAACATCAAGCATATCATGCCAGAATCATCTGATTATCAGTGTTTGTCATGTTTCTAGGGCTTCTAGAGGTTTTCTAGGGCTTCTAGAGGTTTTCTAGGGCAATGCATTCATGCCAATGCCAAGTTTGGGACAGGTAGAGATTTAGCCTACCACAAATGTAAGCCACAATAATTTTACATCAATTTTTTGAAATCAATTTGGGGTAAGATGTACTGTTACCCAATCTCAGTTTCCTTACATACAGAATTTCTCTAACATCCAAACTGACATTTTCGTCTCAAAAATACTTAAAACAAGATGTGGGTTTTTTTCTTCTCAGGTATGTGTGAGCAGTGGGACTCATTGCAAATGACTGGCAGGCAGAAAAGCCCCCTCAGGATGGTGAAGAACAGGGTTTACAAACTCAAGCGGAGATTGGAGCACTAGTATATGCATGAGATGCAATCCTATGCATGGCACTTCAAAGTGTAAACATGCTGGCTATGTATCAGACTTGCAGATTTCAGTAGCAAGCCAAATAATATTACTTTGCTGGTCCTTGCTCCAAAGTCAATCAAGTGAAGAAGTACATCCACACAAAGATCAGTGAGGTGAGCAGCATGGCGTTTTGACAGTCTTTGAGAAGAAACAGCCCAGGCATTGAGGCAGCCCAGTTGTAGGAATTTATAACATCTTAGTTTTCATTGAGATCTCTGCTTCACTGACGAATTGGGTTGAAATCAACAACCAATTTATTAATAGAGAAATACAAATTAAAAATAACTCACCACTTGTTTTAGCTTGATAAAACACAAGTGGACCGTCTTTAATGGGGCATGTATCATTACCAAACAAGCTTCAAAGCCTTTTTTGGACTTGGAAAGAAAGAAACTGAACATCAGTGACTTTTTCAGGCAGGATAATACACTGATACCCTCCGTCTAGCCAGCCTCAGGTTTGTGTTACACTTCTTTCTCAGGCACCTAGTAAAAGAAAGGTGAGGGCAGATGTAGTGTTCAAGTTTGCAAGCACAAATTTGCAAGTCAGCTCCTACAGAACGTGAACCAAACACATGACAGCACCATTAGGACCACTTCTCCAGGTGATGGAAGTGTTGCCTAGATGCTAAAATCCCCTCTCAGCTGTACAAATGTAACAGAGAGCAGAAGTTAGCCTACTGGGCTTATTATGGTATCCTCTTGTACACGTTAACACTGACAGGCTGCATTCCCATGTGAAACATCATCCTCTCTCAACAGAGAAATCTTGGCCAAAGACAGTGGCAAAGTACTTACTCATCTATTCTCTCATAGTGTTGTCTGATAAACTTTTTTCATTTTCCTTTCCTTTCTCCTTCTCCTGCTACTTGCTCTGTTGTCCATCTAGCCCTATCTTCCTAAAACATTATACACCTTCAATTCTCAGCTATTGAATACAGCTCCTCCCTTACCCACATGTACCCGAAATTGCTTCCACAGCATAGTTTGCATTGGCCACTTCCAAAATTAAAGTACCTTTCAACTGGCACTTGTAGAAAAGTTTTCCTCTTTTCCTCTGGACTACCACCAGATTTTAGGAGTTGCTACATGTGTTTGGGATCTTAAATCCCAAACAGCTTTTGGCTTCTGTGTTGTAATTGCAGAGTAGTAACCCATCCCTCACGCTCCCTTTTTCTTGTATGCACACACAGAGAGCAGAATAAACAAAAAGAGTGCTGATGCCATCTTTTTTATTTTCACTGAGACTATTTTGCCTTCTGACTACTGCTTTTAAGAAATCTCCATGTTGGCCAACCGACTGTTGCAAACAGAGCAGCCTGTCCAGTTATGAATGAATTAAAGTGAGGTCTAATTGCAGGATTTGATTCACTAGTTTAATACCCCATTTTTAAACCTATCCAATGACACGGCAATCAGAAGAGTCACACCCCACAGTGGTACTTCTGCCCTGTGTCATATACCTTTGGGCTGTCCAGTCCTCGCCGTTACAGAAGCCTGAGTGCTTGTCAATGCAGCAAGTCTATTCAGCAGTTACTGGTTCAGATTTTGACAATCCCGATGATAGCATCCATGCCTACCACCCACTTGGGTAAGGTGAAGGGAAATTCTGAGCAGATGAAGTGTTTTACAGACTCTGCATTAAGTGGTGAAAAGAAGCAATGGAATGAATAACCCCAACAGGAGCACTGGTGGTGCCAAACCATGAACAAATATTTCCCTTAATACTCCTCTTATGTTAAGTGACAGTTACATTTGTCATTACATACAGCTCCAGCGTACGATTATCATTTGACCCAAACCCACTGCAGCACACAAAGGCCAGAGAGAGAGCTGGTCACAGAGAGAGGCAGGCAGTATTGCAGTGGAAGCCGCAGAAAATCCTGACGGCGTCAGGGACAGGCTTTTCGTGCATGGAGAAAGCCTGATCCTGAATAGAACAAGGACTGAGAGCCTGGGTGGTGCTGAAAGCTCTGGGACTGCAACTGCAAAGAGGACCATCCCTGTTTAGCACCAGTTGGTAACCATGGCCACCCCTTTCTCTAGGAGTGAATTGGTCCTTTTCACACATTGCTGTAGCAGCGATGGATAAATACCCAAATGTACACATAGAGACAGGCTGTGGAACAAATGAACCTTGGAAAATAATCAAAGCCATATTGCTTCAGACAGTAAAAATGACACTAGATGAGAAGTGTAACAAAACCATGCAACACAACAGGCTTATTATTAGGTGGTTTAGTTCTTTCTGCTCTGTTGCTATGTGAAAAACTGACACAAGCATCAGGGAAACTGGATATACAAGGGGAAGAGGGAGAGATGATGCAGAGTACTGTCAAATACAGAAAATAAACAAACCAGAAAAAAATGCAGGAAAGAAATCTAATCAAATTTACTAAATAGTAGTTTTTGGAGTTATTTTACAACTGGTAAAAACAAGGCAATTTCAATGCGCACCGTTTCTGTCAAAACAATCTAGGAAAAAAAAGTAGCATTTTGATGTTCACTGAGTGCCAAGAATGATATCACAAACTAAACTAACAAATCAGTAATACACACTAATCATTTGACCGTGCATGAAATATTATTTTAAAACATTACTAACCGTGTCTGAAAGTTTGCAAGATTTCTTACTATTGTGACTTTATAAACAGGCATTTAAAAGAAACAGCAATGCTGCTAAAGATTTTTTTTTCAAGAAACACATATTTTGCCACTGTTCATAAGATTTTGCAGCTAGGAGTTGCACCCGCTTCTCCCAGAAACAACATTCACACAAGCAAAGAGAAATAACCTCAAATAATGGGATGAAAACTCTCTAACAGATCAAAATGTTAACAATATAAATGTAGCAAGCCACAAACTTCGTAGAGAAAGCAACAAGCATCATTTCGTAGTATGAATCATTGAAGACAAATATTTTTAAATCTATACTTATTTTCTGTAGCTTTAGCATAAACCTCCACCTCTCAATGAATTTCATCATTTACAGCTTCCAATCATTAAAAATGCATGTAGCTTTCTAAAACTTTCCAGTGACTTGGTCGCAACAAAAATAATTACCACTTTAAAAGCTGTAACTTTTTTTCTCAGGATTGACAAGTTGTTTACTTACAGACTTCCCATTTATTCCCTGGGGGTCTTCCATTGAAGATTTCTTCTTCCAAATTATATACAGGCTATTAGTTACAGTGAGGTTCAGACAGTCCTAGTACACACACACACCCCTGTGGAAAAGACAGCACCACATTGCCATATTAATTTGTTGGCATGAAATTAAGAGCTGATCTTTACATCCGCAACTTTCCATTAACTAACAAGTATTCACAAGTTGGGAGCAGTTATCTCCGGTGAACTGAATTAATCTTGAAAATAAATATATAGTTGAGCTGTTTATTGCAAATCCACACGAGCCAAAAGCAGGCAGCGAGAGCCCCGTTGCGCTCACTGTCGGCAGACGAATAAAAGGCAGCCAGGAACTCTTCTACCGTTGCTATTTCTGTGCCAACAACACAACTTTTCTTCTTTTTTTTCTTTTTTTTTTGTGAAGTTCAGCCTCACCCTGATATCTATCAAAGTCAATTGTACTTTAATGCTAAGAGGAAATAATAACAAAGAAATATGATTGTAGATTGAGCTAGGATAAAAAAGAAAATCCACAAAGTTTTCAAAATGTTGCCCTCAAGCTAAGGATATTTTTATACTAAATCTCTTCAAGTTTACATTAGGGCACAGTCCTAGCCCCTATAAATTATAAATATGGGATGCTTTGTGTTCTCTCACCTTTGGAAACGGTGTTCTTTGATGTTAAAAATAACAGTGAAGCGCTGAGATGAATTAACAAAGGATTACCCCCCAAACAGACATCAATTCAAAATATGGCTTCCTTACAGAGCCGATTTTCTTTAGAATAAAATGCTGTGACCTTCTTAAAATTTAGAATTAATCATTAGAATAATTCAAACAAACCCAACTGAAATCCTCATTAGAAAAATTGGCTTGTTTTTTTTAAAGACATGGGCAAATGCAGTCTGCTAAAGAATAATAAAAATGTAAATCTGACTTTTTTAAGTGTTTATATATATACATACACCCTTTATATATACAGAAATGTTAATTGCACTTTGCTTATCTATGACAAGCGAAGATCCAATGGTCTGAAGATATTTGTCCTAAAACCACTCTGTACACAAAACATGTATATTTTAGGATCAGGATCCAAAAATCTTATTGTGCATCTTTCTACCTGAATGGGATTCTTGCAAGAAAAAAAAATATCCCTTCAAGCCCAGTTGTTCTGTGCACAATTAATCCACACTGGATACTACTCATTGCACATATTCGGCTACTTCTATAAAATCTAAACATTAAGAAAGTGTTAACAGGTCCACTCCACACCCTAAGGAAGATGCTAATATGAACCATGTTTCTGTAATGCATCCACTCCCTTCTTTCTGCTTCACAATTGAGAGATCGAATCCAGTCCCACTCCTGCTGAGAACAATGGCTAATCTGAAATATTTCTATGAAATCAGGGTTTGGTGCTCATATTTGTTCTGACACCAGATTATAGGTTAGAAAATGATTCAAGGCTTTAAAAAGTGACAATTAAAGTTAGGGAGGGGAAGGACAAGAATTTCATCTAGCTTTAAAAAAAATAATAATAGCAAAGACCAGAAGAAAACAGTTCTCTAACAATGCCCCACTCCTAAGCAATGACTGACATCTGTTTCAAAAACTCTTTTATTGCAAAATTCAATAAATGGAAAAACCGCACAAGCTGAAAGTCTGCCACTTCAGCGAGGGAATAAAATGGAGCCTTTTCTAATGGAAAAATATTCAAAAGTCAATTGATGTAATGCTGGTATGTGGATGACCTGACAGCTTTTCAGATCAGCAGTGCTCTCTTTACTAATGGAAAGAAAACTTTACGAAGACTGGTAATCGTCTACATTTAAAAAGCATTTTCTATTAAAGCCCATAAGGAAAAAGCATATATGTTTTAGTGTATATCGTAGTTCAGCTGTAATTAGGTGACCCAGCTTGCAGAAACTGCTGCGGCGAACATTTTCTCTCTCTGGGAGAGGTTCCTATAACACACCAGCATCAAAAGAGCACACTATTGCATATTCTGCCCTCCAAGTCACTGCAAAAGAGATTTAAGAAAAGGTCCTATATATACCCCCACACACACTGTTAGGGGCAAAGACTTGTCTTTTTCAGCAGACACGAGAGACCTCTGGCAGCAGAATCAAGTTAACAGTAACATGAGGGCTTAAACATTAATACAGAACAGCTGATTTACAATGTAATTAAGTAATTTTAATTTTAAAAATTCAACTTTTAAACAAGAGCAACTTAGTTATCCTTATTATAATTGTCATCTTAGGTTATTTTTAACTTTCAGTAAAGCTTTAGGGAAACTAATTAAATTCCCTTGAGTTGTTAACGTACCAAAAATTAAATCTAAATTACATAGAGTATCTATTACAGAGAAGTTGTTTTATGCAAAATATGCCATCGAATATGAGGGAAAATACCTCAAATTATTGAAAGAGACAAGATCTAAATTGAAGGGAAGTCATGAAAGTACATATCCCCTTTTATTTTTCTCTACTACTTTGGAAGTCATTTGCTTGGTTTATTATTATTATTATTATCATTATTATTAAATACAAGATGGTAGCAGTTAAGAATCCCACCAGCTAAAGAAGTACTATTGCACCAGGCGCGATAACCGGCCACCCCCTTTTCCAAACAGCTATTATTACCATTTTAAAAGGAATAAAAAAAAAAACATGAAGAGCAAAGTACAGAAAGTGGTTTACGGGGGATTTTATTCCCTCCTTTCTGAAACGTTATCCAACACCGTGCAATTTTCCCTGCACACATGGACCTGAACGTGCGCCTTTGCAGCCAGGCGCCGGGCAGTTGCCAACCGCTCCCCGGCCAGGCTGCGGAGGTGGCCAGGAGCTTCAATAAAGCCCCGTGTCGTGCAAGGGTTGTCCCCGTCTGAGCGCCCACCTGAAAACTTGACGAAAGCGAGTGGCCGATTACGCGAGAAGCGGATGTTAAACACAGTCAGGGACACTGTGAAATAATCTCTGAGGGGCTGGAAGGTACTGGAGGAGGGTGATCTCCTGCACAGATGGCACCGAGCGCAAGGGTGACCAAAAAGTAGCTGGCCACGGCTGACTCCCAGCACTTACAGACACCAACATTTAAGGACGAGGAACCTGATTTCTTACGCTTGCCAAGCTGCTCTCCCTAAAAGCTTTGCATTTCCCATGCACGCCCTACTCTGCCACTAACACCCTCATCTCAGAGCCGTCCCAGGGCTGCCGTAACGTACGCGCAGCTGCAGCGAGCCCCTGCAGAAGCTCACTGCGATCAGAAACAGCACAAACACACCACCACCTTGGGCTACCTTACCCTTTCCATCACCAAGGAGAAGGGATTAAACTTTTTTCCTGTTCCTGTGCCACGAGCAAAACCGCTCCCATCTTAGAACCTCCTGGCTGATTACGCCATTGTAAAGTCTCCAAGATGAGGTCACTTTTAGTGTTATCAGTGGATACCGCTTTGCTCTCATTTTCTTTTTTTTTTTTTTTTTTAAAAATAAGGTTTGCCAGACTGATCACACTTTCCCAGGAACTGGTAGGATTTTCTAATAACACCTAGACAAAATTGTATCTCCCCAAACCATACTCATTCATTAGAAGAAAAAAAAATAACAGAAAAGCCACACGTGCTTTATCATTTGGTAGAGAAAGAAAGAAAGAGGTTATGAGGCTGGGCGAAATGGTCTTTTTTTACCGTGTAGATGATAGCATGTGGTATTTTACAGTTAATGGTAGGGAACTCAATGGTTTTGATTTTAGGTGCTACATTTGGGAAGTTTCCTTTTTAGCACTTGCTAAAGGTTCACTACATACACTCCATTCCCAGGTAGGTCTCTCGTCCCCCACCCCCACTTCCTTTTAAGGTGTTAAATTTGGCAGATAACCTGGGTAGCATTTAGAAAACAATTATTTCCAAATGCTAGGAAAGAAACTTGCCAAGTGTAACAGCTAAAAACCAAAAAGAAAAAAAAAAAAGGAAGGAAATAAAACGGAAGAGGGAAAGATATTTTTTAAAAATGAAATTTAGTAGGGACCTTTCAGCAGCTTTATAAACAATTAACTCCAGCAGTGCGCCTGAAGACCACCTCTGATTCAGCCTGGAACGCCTGCAAATGCAATACAGCATCCTGCCTTCCAGCGAGCTTCAGGGACTCCAATAAAATAGATAGGTGCCCAGATGTGCAGGACCAAACATGCACATCTGCTGGAAGACGTCCCACACCAACTGCAGTGCTGACACTGACCTAAACACAGACTCTGGGCCAGCTCCAGACCTCTCTGTGGGTATGCAGCCTGCAGGTAACACACTGCACAACAGCATGGGAGGTAGGTTGCCACTTTTGCATCCCCACAAACATCCATGTCCATCTCAACAGACCTTTTTTTCCAATACCACTGAGCAGAAATGCATGGGGTGTCAGGACTTGTGGCTGGAGTAAACTTGCGGGAGAGAGGGCTGAAAAACTTCAGTTTTAATGGTTTATTGGTAAGCTTTCCTTTACATAAATACAGAACAAGCTCTCCAGTGTCCTGGACAGGCATGTGTAAAACCCATGGCGCTTACACTCTCTGTGATGTCTAGGTCAGCACCAAAGTAATCTCATTCTTTTTAAGCCAGTAACATAAATTAGTATCTAGATTTTTCTGCTATCTAGGTCATCACTTTTAACTTCAAAATAAGATTTAAAAAAATCAATTAAAACTGAAAATTATGGTGTTTCCTTAATGTTTTTTATTTCACTGAAAACTAACATTTCTGGTAAGGAAACATGAGGTCTCATCTACTTACACAGAAGTCTCAGTGGATGCTGGACCAGATTAACAGAGGAGTCTCAAGAGCACAAGGAAGAAAGAAAGAAGGAAGGAAGCACTATAAACACAAAGAATACACCACAGGCAAATGATATTAGTGAAAGCCTGGAAAATATATCTGTACTACTTTTTGAATCCTGATTATATTTATAAAATTGCTACAACACTGTAAGCCTGTCTTGAAGAAACGATTTGACAACAAGGTTTGTGCCACATTTCTCCCATGTACGATTAAATCTAACACAAAAAAGGGGGTGTTGAGAACACAAGGACCACTATACCGATTCAGACCAACAATCCTCATGGTGCTATCTCCAACAACAGCCATAACTGGACACAGAAGAGCAAGAACAGAACAAGCATATGCCATTTCCCCAGTATTTTCCCAGCTTCCTGCCATTTCTATTCAAAGGATTTCCTGAGCCTGGTGGAGCTCATCTGCCTAGCAACCCTCAGTACAGCTCTCTCAAGTACTTGTCCATCTTCCTCTTGAACCCATGTAAACTTTTTGGATTCCTAACAATGCTGAACATTCATTTTTTGCGAGCATTACTGAGCACTGAACAAATTTTCTTGGCATTATCTTTGATACCAACATCTCATTTCTGAATGATGGGAGTCAGCTCAGTGCCCGTCACTTTCCACATACAGCTACAACTATTTTGCCCAGGGTCTGGCAGTTTATATTTATCTCTGAAGAATTTCATTTGTCATTTTATTGTCTAGTGACTTGTCTCATAAGGTCCTTGCGCAGGTCTTCACAGTCCGCTCTCATTTCTATTCACCTCACTCTCCAAGTCATTTATGAATAATTTGCTAATTTAAACTGCTAACCTGGAATATCTTCCATTCAAGTGGACGCAACCTAGAAAAATGATTGTGCCTGATTAGCACAATCTTCAGACTAAGCTACGTGAGGAAAGCGGAATGAGAAAAACAGAAAATTCCCACCTGAAGAAATAAACAAAGGCAAAAGATGTTGCCACGTTTATCAAGGAATGGGGATCTGCTGGCTCCTAATTTCAGCAAGCTCAGAAGAGCTCTCTGGTCCCCCAGTGTTGGAAGAGACTCAGTCACATACAAAGAAACCTCTCCTGAGGTGGAGAAAGAAACCTGACAACGTAGTAACCAAAACTCCCAGAGCACCTGGCACAGGCAAACGTTTACGACTGGAGAACTGCAAAAAATAGGTTAATAATTCATCAGTTTTAGAACTTGTAAAAATGAACTGTAACTGGTTCAGAAACCATCTTGATAAAGTCTTTGTGTTGCTCCCTTCATCTGCCATGGTCAGGAATAGTTTAAACTGCAAACAAAAATGAGGCCCTGGTGCATATGTGCATCAGGTATGAAATCTGGTGCCAGCGACGGCCGGATTGCTGAGCGCATCTCCCCGGCAGAGCCGCCCAACAGGACGCCTCTGTTAGGAAGCTCCACAAAGGGCCAAAGTGGGAGACACACATACATATATAATTTTAAAGCAATAATGTTATTCTAAAAGCAGAGCTCTCCAAACATAGCAAAAGATCGTATTTTTCATTGAATACTAAATACACATGAAAGTCAAACTGTAAAACAACGTTAAAATTATACTGGCAACTTGCTTGCCAGAATTTTTTTTTTAATGACTTACAAAATCAATGTGATGTTTAAACTACCCAGTGGGATCAACTTTATTTGTATCTGAAATGTAAGTTGAAACTGTTCAGCAAAGAAACACGCTAACAGTTTAGGACCGGAAATAAAGAATATTTTTAAGGTGAAAACATAAGGGAAACTTATTTTTTTAAAAATTGATAAAACTACCATTTACAGTGTGAATGCTGTGCCTCAAACAGGATTAAACAGCTTTGCTCTTAGCATTCCATTTGATCTTTATTATCAAAGAGTGACAGGAATCCCTACTTTCCCTGGGTTTATTTATGTATCAAACAAAGAGAATAGAAAAAGAATGCAGCAGCCAATTCCTTCGTTGTGAGTTGTTGGAGTAATACATCCGTTTTCTGCTCTGTATGTGTCAAACACACCACAGAAGGCAAGGGGGTCCAGAGATTAACACTGCCTATTAGACTAAGTGTCATGGTTAATAAAGAGTATGAAATACATACAGGAAAAATGTTGAGCTACGAATCATAATATGCAACTGGAATGCTTACCTAGCTCAGGAAAGAAGTGTAAGATGCTTTACAAACAAAGCTTACTTTCAACCCGTGTGGTTCTGTACAACGTTTCTAATGAGTAATAATTATATACGTTCTCTAGGAAGCCTTTCTACGCCTCTTATAAATTTAGATTAAAGGTAAGGCATTACTTATTATTTCACATGGGCTTTTAAAGTAGTTTGTAAAATATATGCAGTCTATAAAAGTTTGTGGTCTAACAACAAACAACTGTACTGCCTCTGTACAATTCAGTGCAAACAAGTAAAGGTTTGCTCATCATAATTAATGCAAGGCTTCAAGGCTTAGACAGAGCAATTAAAAGTAATTTTCCTCTAGGTGAAATCATGCTTTATTTTAATCAGTTTTTTTAACTTTTATTCTTTTTTTAAAAGTAAATCAGATACATTTGATTCTGAAATTGTAACAACCTTCATTAAAGCCTAGGCTTCCCCCAAGCTAGTGAAAGAATTCAAGTAAGAAACGCTACCAGCAGTATTTTCAGCAGTGGAAGCCACAGTATCCCAGAGCACAGAAAAATACAGCCAAGCAGGATGCGTTACAGAAAGCATGGTTGCAAGTGAGTCATCCTGGCTATGGAAAGCTAACGCTCAACTGGGAAACTCAAAGGCCAAAGTCTTGGCATCTCCCAGCGCAGGGGTACCCGAGCACTAAGTTACAGTCTGCTGAGGTCCCACATTCTGCGAGAACCACCAAATTGCCTCTGGACTCCCTGTGCCCACGGGAGCAGCGTAGCTGCACTCCCGTGGCACAGAGCCACCACTCCGGTGTCTCTGCATGAGTGGCATGTCCAGTATTCACAATGGATCAACCACCAACTGAATGTGCGTACCAGTGACCTTCCTCACATTGTCATCAGTAAGGCTAAGGATGCTGCTTTCTTATTTACCTACCATATAATGAGAAAACTTCCCTGTCTCTCGAGGTCAACTACAATTTTCTTTGGTAAGTCACAACATTCACATACCACAAGAAGCATCTTATTTTCAGTCTTTACAACAGATCAAATGCCAGAATTCGCATTTTCTATCTACAGATACTTCCGCTTCTCATCACGCAGTAAAGGTACCTACTTGCAGTGGGTAGGAGTTTCACCAGTAGGTGCAAGTAGTCTATTTTCTTCATTTGGACTCATCTATGAGAACGGAAGAAGGAAGACAGTTTTTTCTTTTTTTCTCTTTTAATCTCTGTTAAAGTCCAAGTGAAAGAGAATGAATGGCCCTAAGCGTGAGAAAACCAGAAGGCTGTATCACTGAACTGTCAAAATTGTCAACATGAGGTCCAGTGGGATATTTAAAGGCACCTCATGAGGTTAAGCCATTTACATTTATTTGTTTGTTTGCTTATACTGCAAGCACCCTCATGAATGACAGTAAGCACCCAGCTGCACCTTTAGTCACCTAAATACCTTTGGAAGTCTAATCCATGGTGACCAGAAATACCAACAATTCACTAACTAGAAGTTAATTTTAGAACAGGAGTGATACTGTATTTACCTAACAACGATGTCAGCTTTCCTTCACGTTTCTGTGCTACATCCTCCAGCTCTTGCCTCTCAGGGGGTAATCCCAGGGACGGTGCTGCCCGGCTCCCCACGGGGCTGTCCCCGCTCCAACTGGGTCAAGGGAGGAGACACTGGCTAAGACCTCTCTTCTCTAGCCAGCAGTCACTTCTTATGAAACTAAAACCCCACCAACAAATCCTTGCCAAATTTGGACAATTCATGTGAATATTACAGGGGAGGAGAAGGAAATGATTGTAAGAACATTTGTAGGGCTCCCAGTTGCTTGGAAAACAATGCTAAAAACCATTTTTAAATGCTGATTGGTTCAACTTTGTCGTATCTCTTGCCTGACAAATGACATTCTTTTCCTCTGATTTCTGCCAGACTGTGTTTTTATGAAAATGAATTCAACAACTCATCATTTTTAACATAATAAACCCAGAAACCTTAAGGATTGGGAACCTTGATAAATAGGTTCTACTTACACAACTACACAAAGATGCATTATGTGTTCTTTGTCAGAAAAAAAAATGCACCAAGTTTAGTCAAACAGCAGTATTTAGTTTCAGTTCTCCATGTCTCCAAACTGTATCCACCAATGAGAATGAATTTCATATACATTTATGAAAAAACAAACACACAACGGCAAAACACTGCTGAAGTTAAGTCGTTAAATCAACCTGTCCTCTAGCAACAGCCATGCTTCTTACAAGTTCGCTTACCCTACTACTCTTGCAGTCTTTTTCACCATCACAGCTCAAGATAAAACTGTAATGGCTACAGTAATATATTAAGTGTGAAAGAAGTAAGAGACAATAGTTGTTATCCATATTACATTATTTTTACAATTTGTTATGAAAGATGAATTATTGTGTCATTTATCAAATAAAGTTATAACTAAGTTATAGTAAATAATATTTCACAATAAAGGAGAAAATAAAGAAGGTACTACACATATTCTGAACATAACGTTTCACCTTCCTTTGAGAACAGTGTAGCCTAAAAGCTAAAAAAGAAAATTTTAGTCACACAAAACCATGCGATCCCCTTCAATATTCAGATGATCAAGAGCTGAAGCTATTGAG
This sequence comes from Harpia harpyja, assembly GCF_026419915.1. Lineage (NCBI taxonomy): Eukaryota > Metazoa > Chordata > Aves > Accipitriformes > Accipitridae > Harpia > Harpia harpyja. The sequence continues at coordinate 43,369,151 of NC_068944.1, forward strand.
CTGAGAAATTAAAATTCAGAAGTTTCAGGAATCAGGCCAATTGCCTAAAGAGGCAGTAGGTGTGACTCGCTATGGAAACAGCATAGCAAGGACAGAGAAACAACTTTTGAGTTGGAAAAGCTTTTAAAAGCATATGAAGTACCCAGCTGTGGCCTCCTTGATTTTAAGGACTTTACACACAATTTCCGTTCTTATAAATAAAAAGAGCTTTCTCCTAGCTCACTTCATTACAAGGGGAGCTGCAAAAATGCAGACCCACCTCACAGGGTGGGAGTTCACCTCCGTGATTTTTCCGGGCAGCCCGGCACGGCGGGGGCCCTGGGTGGGCTGGGGCGGGGGTGTTCGCTGCCTGCGTTGCCCACGCACCCACCCGCTGCCCGGGGCTTGCCCTGGGTATGGGCAGCAGCTGCCCCCCTGGCTCCCTCCCCCAAGAACTGCCCCTGCGGGTGCCTCTCCCAAGCAGCCACAGCTCGCTCTCACACCATCAAATCCGGGCAAGTCTTTCTTGGTCCAACCACTAAAGCCTTTTCGTGGTAGCTTGACCTGTATCATAGAACTCAATGGTAAATTCACATTTTACTTTTTATGGCCATGCCGTAGGATTAGTGCTCTGAGACAGAGTGAGAAGAGATGCTGTGTCACAAAGAAGTTAAAAAAAAAAAAAAGGTAAAAGAGCATTAAAAGTGTCCAGATGCTTGAGAAATCATTATCTTATGATGTTTGATATATCAGATTAAACAGTCAAAGATAACAAGAGTAAAAATGAAAGGAAGGAAAAAACTCAAGCCTCCTAATTCAATTTAATCTCTTAATGTTGTATCACTCTCCCCCTCTTTCTCCAAATCTAGAAGGAAAGGTTATTTTGAGCAATAATATCTACGGATTCTATAATTAAGTAATTGAATGAAAGAAACAAAGCAAATAACCTAAAATTCTCTAAATGCACAGGATGCAAGAGGCCCCCAGTTTCCAGCTGACTTGGAGAAACTGTTCAAATGACCTCTGAAGATTTTAAAATTCTCCTGCCAGAGTCCATCCCTCACCTTGCCCACAGTGACAGGATTTGCAGCGCAAGGAGGACAGAGCCACAAACAAGAAAAAAAGTGACTTGCTTCCTCCTTTTTCTTCCTACCCCTTTTGTGATTCAGTTTACACGGGAAGATACAGCTAACGAAGAAAATTAGGAATGAAACATCAGGCCTGGAATAAATACCACAGCTGTTGGGAACCAGTGACTTAGTTTCTACTTAGATGGGTTGTAAACATTATCAATGCTATTACAAATTCTACAATTCTGAAGACTGCCAAACCATTCATAAAGACTAATCCGTAAGTTTTAAAAGTTTGTTCAAGGATGCAGATACTTGCAGTTTACCTTACACTGAAATCTATGGTAGAATAAGATGTTTGCAAACTAGGACAAAGGTCTGGGGGGGAGCGTATCCAGACTAGCCTTCAGAAGATATGCCAGCTACCTCCACGAGCTGCAGTCCTCAATTAGGGACATTTCCATACATATTGCCCTTCTGTCTCTTATTTTCTGGTGCAGGCAGACTACCTGCTCCATGACTACTCTGTGATCCTACAACTCCCCTTATTATGGTTCATGCTTACACAGCTTTTGGCAGAGAACAAACAGCTCTAATCTGGAAATTGTTTCATAGGGACTTTCCACACACCACATTCTCTTTTTAAAGAACTTCTCACAGCACTGAATGACTGATTTCTCTTCTTATAACCATTTTTTTATTTTAAAAGACTATGGAAAGTGTGAGTCTTCAAACGTAGCAACTGTCCAGTGCTGCTGCTCGTACCGCATTTTGCTACAGCATATGTAACCATGAAAGTGTTTTGCCACTAAAAGTCAATGTGAACTACTGTTTGCAATTTAAATGTAACACTATGTTCCTCAGAGCCTAAAAGAAAAAAAGCCTAATGTTGTATTTTAATAATTGAAGAAAACTCTGATCTTTGACACTGTGATAGAAAAACTGCCTATTTAATTACCGTTTTAAAGAACAGAGTATTTCCAGCAAAAAATAAGCTTTGCCTCCAAGACCGACACCACCGACAAAAACCACCTCGCGACTAGCCATACCCAACAAGCCTTTCGAAGGGCTTGGGTGACGGCGGGCGCAACGGAAACCCCAGGAGGCGAGCTGAGGAGAGGGGCACCTGTGGGTGCACCCCTCCCTGCCGCCGACGCTCGGCACCCTCCTCGCCCCCGACAAGGTGCTGGGATGCGCGGAGAGGGGAGGGGAGAGGCGAGCAGCCCTCCTTCCCTCCTGCCTCTCCCCGAGCCCCCGCAGGCAGGCAGCCGGCGGGCTCCCGGCGGGGCAGCGGCCGCCCCGGCGGGGCAGCGGCCGCCCCGGCGGGGCAGCGCCCGGGGCAGCGGGCAGCGCGGGGTGCGGTGCGGTGCGGTGCGGCGCGGCGGGATCGCCCTCGGTGCCCCGGCACCGGCCGCCTCTCCCCGTCCGTCGGAGGAGCCGCCCGCTCCTTGCTGGGGGCCTGGCCACCTCCCCTAACGCTTGCCGTGCTCACAGCCGGCAGGCCCGCGGGACGGGGGCGAAGGCAGACGCGCTGATGGCAGCCAAGCGCCCAGCCCGCAGATTTCTACCCTCGGCCACAAAAAACACGCGCTCAGCGGAGCCGACCCACCGAGGCCCCCGCCGAAGCAACGCAGCGCCCGGCGCCCCCCGGCCGGCACCGGGGGCTCCCGCGGCGCCGGGCTCAGCCGAGCTCTGCCGCCCCTTCCCCTCCTACCCCCCCCCCCGACGGGCTCCCGCAGCCTCACCCCTCCCTCCCCGCCGCCGCCGCAAGCCCCGCGGCGCTGCGCGCCCGCGTAACCGCCCTCGGCGGCGCAGCGCCCGGGGCTGAGCCGGCGCGTCCCGCCCGGCCCCCGCCGCACCCACGTGTCCGGCACCCCGCGCCGCGCCGGCTCCGCACGGCGCGCACTTACTCCGCGGGGGCCTCCGGCGCGGGCCCGGCGGCTCCCCAGGAGCGGCGCCCGGCGGTAAGTTGCGAGGAGCGCGGAGCCGCGCTGGGCGGGGAGGGGTTTCGGGGAGGCGGCGGCGAGGAAACTTCCCCGGAGCGGCTCGACCGACCGCCTCCTCCTCCTCCCGCCGCCGCCGCCTCTCCCGGTGGCCGCACCGCGCCTGCCCGGCCGCGCCGCCCGCTGACCCCCGCTGCCGCCGCTTTCAGCTCGCCGGGGCACACCGAGAGAGCCGCTGCCCCCCCCCAAACCTTTTTTTTTTTTTTTCTTTAATTTTAAGAAGGAGGGTATTATTAGAGAGGGGAAGGATGGGCTCTGAGGAATCCCGGCTTCCTGCGGTGCTGCGGGGTCCTAGGGGCCGGCTGCAGGTTGAACACCCCCAAAGCCAGCTGGCAGCTCCGCCGCTGTCTCGGCAGCGCGGGGGCTGCAGGGCCGGCAGGCGGGAGGGTGCCTGCGGCATCCCCGGGCCGCCCGGGGTTATCTGACACCACTCTTCACCGCCCTGGGAAATCCATCGCTGCCCTTGATGGGGAAGGCAAAGAATCGGTCGAGGCATCAAGGACAGCATGGCAACGCTGCTCTGGGAGAAGCCGTGCTGCGCGTATGGCACTTGACCCTGTGGACCTCGGATTATCCCCCAAATCGGAGCTTTTGCACATCATCCCCTCCTCATTACCTATGAAGAGAGAAAGCACGGCTTTGATTCCTTGTGTCTTATACTTCAGGTACGAAGTCCGTGCAAAACAGTGGTAGAACATGCTCCCTGCTTGTTCATCCCAGAGGTATGAGCTTAGACCCTGCGTGAAGCACTGGCATCGGAGTCTAACGTAAATTAATGCCCCGCTCAATTTGGCAGGCTGCTCCACATGGAAGCAGCACAGCCACTGATTTTTTTTTTTTTTTTCACCTTTACTATGAAGATGAACATTGCAGTCCAGGCCTCCTCCTCCCTTTCTTCTTTCTTAAACCAGAACGTGTGCTCCCCTAGACAGGCAAAACAAAAAAAGTTGCCGTTGCTTCAAGCTCTTCTATTTACTTCAGACACTTCGTCTTCAGTACGTACTCTTCCGCTGTTTTCCTTTTCCAGCTCTTCGCAGTCTGCCTGTATGCCAATTTCAGAAAGTACAAAACATATCTCTACCTTTAGAGAAATTGAAATTATGTTCCCACAAGCATTTATGATCTTCCTTAACTGTAGATACACAGACAATGCCATTTAAATCACTAGAATATCTACATGTTTCTCCTGAAGGACCCTAGTCACTTGGAATCCATTCTTACTTTTTAACCATTTTAAGGTTTTTTTCCCCCACTTGTTTCTTCTCCAGTGTAACAGTCCTGTAAATTAAAGGGTGAGAGTTAATTAAAATGTCAAGCGTGGGGCCATGTACAAACATACTGACAAACTGAGATGGACTCCACATTCTTCTGAAGTTAAATTAATCCATTAGGCTCTATTTTGACTTACCAAATATGGGATATTTATATGTATATATATATTTTAAATTTTCATTAAACCATTTCTAGTTCAACACTATTTTAAGATATTAAACAGAGCTTACTCTAATTCCCATTAAATTCAGTAGCCAAACTCACCTTGACCCACAATGATGGGAAATAATGGATGATACTACCTCAGCTGAGCATTTTTATACTGCAGGGAAGCAGATTAAATTGCCCTAACATACTGGAGGGGAGAATGAGATCTATGGGTTGTAAAAATTGTGGTCCACAGATTGTAGGAGAGACTCAAGAGAGGTAAAGTCACAGGTCCACTTGCTCTCTTCTAGTGGAATATGAAATGGAGAAGAGCACACATGGATCCAGAAAAATCTCTGGAAGCAAAGAGGAAAACACGATCTTTGCAACATACTTTCTCCTGGACTCATGGAACAGACGTGACTTTTAGAGCAGTTTCTTCAGGAAGTCACGATCTTTGACTGAACAGGTGGTTGACTGTCCACTCTGTGATGAAGCCTTTCTTCAAAGTCAGGTGTAGGGCTAAGCACATTCTGTCGAAATTCTGTCCTTTTTCACCTAGAAATCCTGCCTGGTAAAAATGCAAAGATTCATATTTCCTAGGTATTTACTAATTTTAAGCCAGCAGTAGAGTATTCAAAAAACATACACATCCAAAATCTTTAAAAAGGTCTCTGCCAGAGTACTTCTAGGACCCCAGGGATGCCTTTATTTTTCTGTGGGATGCCTCAGAATAAAATGTGAACATCGGCTCCAGCATGAGGGTAAATGTTGCATAGACGTGTGGGAATGCTGGCAACACAGCGTGCTCTCATGAGACCCCTGAGCCTACTTATGGGGGTAGAAGAGTGGACCTCCTTCCTGTAGCCCTGAATGCTATGGTGATGAGTAATTTGGATGTTCTTAGATTTGACTTTGTAGTGTTTCTGTTGGCATTCCCCTTCTGTAGGTTTTTAAGATGTTGATGTTGTGAGACGAATCAAGTGAAGCCTATATAGTATTTAGACACAGAGCAAAAAATCAACATTATTACTGTTCACAATAGGCGATTGATAAACATGGCTTATAGATCAAAACGTTTAAAATAGCACTTAGATTCCCATCCTACTTCCTAGAGTCCAAGCTCACGAGTTGTCAAGCATCTGCTGTTGCCACTGGAGTAAAAGCAAGTTGTGAAAGCTCCCTCTCACCCCAAGAGATGTCAGGTCACCTGCTGCCATTATCCCCTTATCTGCAGTAGAAACCTCTGAAATGTTAAGTGGCTTATACGACCTAGAGTGTTACCTAAAACCAGTTTGGGTCTTCCTTATATAGCTAATGAATTTCAGTAGGAATAATACGAAAACGTATTGGGACTGACAACTTGGAGCCCTGAAATTTGGAAGACCAGTGCCTTTGAGAACTGACAGTAGCTCCAAGGTAAACAGTTTCTTTTCTGTTATTCTTTCACTCCTCAAAACAAGCACCTTGCCAGATCTGAGAGCTCCTGGCAGGTATGATGAATGGCAGATCCTCATGAAGGCTATGGTTTGGCCAGAAGTGTTAGGACTTAGCACACTGTACAAATCCTCATCTGAAATAAGAGTATCAGGAGCCAATTCCTTGGACATAATTTATTCCAGACACTAGCTGGAATAAACAGCATTCTGTAACCTCCTCAGATATTTTGCCAGTAGGGAGCTGTCTTTACACTTCTTTCAACTAAGTTAGTGATCCAAATACAAAAATTCATCACTCAGGAATACAATGTGGTTTTACAGACTCGAGGATTTGAGTTCATTACTGGAGACGCTGTTGTGCCCTATCTGTATGTTTTTTTCCTTCTGTGTCAGGTCTACTGTAGCATGCTGCTTGCCTTGCCCTGACAACTAAAAAGAACCTGCAGCACTCAGTCTATACTGCGGTCTAACTTTCTAGAAGCAACTGGAGCATACATTTAGTTTCTAAAATGTTCATTGTTTTACTTAAGTGAAGTTTCATACTCGAAAAGGAGTATAAAACGGGACCTCCTTAGTGAGTAAACGTCCTCTTATCTGCCTCAGAGTCTTTTTGGTCTCCTTCAGTAACAGACACACATCTTTAATGCTGTTGCCCCTAGTCCCCTGCACGATGTACGCAGCTGTGACAGACGAGCTAGATATTGCTCTGGCACAGGCATTATGAACAAAAGCACTGCCATGAGTATAAACCTGACTTACCCATGCAATGAAGGACTAGTAAAACTGTGCTTTTCAGTTCCAGAGTTAGATGCAGTCCTCAGCTACACCTAGATGCAATTAAAAGCAAAATTTGTATTACTAGGAATAAATACAAGATTCAAAGGGAGCGTTTCCAGTAGTGGTTTCTAATGGAACATGGAAACATTTCTGAGGCAGATGCTACTGGGATCCAGTACGAACTAGTACCTATAATGCCATGTTGGTGAGCCACATGTGACAACAGAGCTTTACTTACTGCTTTAGTAGATCCCACAAGAAGTCAGATAACACACAGTCCACTCAAAAGTCAATCCTTTTAATCCTCTAACTCTTGCTTATGTTTTCTTTGACTCCCCAGAAGAAACCATTTTCATCTGTAGTGCTTATGTTTTCAATACCTCCAATGTTTGTTGTTATCCTCCACATGACATGCTGATTTAGAAAATAAAAATTTAAATATTCCTCCCTCTGCTGTGCTGCTCATTTCCCCCCTTGATACTCTGTTAGTTTGTTGATATCGTTTTGATAGAGACTTGTCTAAAACTGATGAAGGTGGAAGGAGATGGGAAAAGCAGCAACCTAACATTTTGTGGAGCAGATAAAAAAATAATCTTCCAGCTTTGTAATCTGGTAATTGTGTCACTGCAGGTAGAAACTTCCCACAGCTCCCCAGGTCAGTGGTAGAAGTCCCTCTGACTTCCAATAAGTTTTGAGCACTTTTTTCAGTATCTGTAAATTCATCTCTAATGCTTTCTAAGATCTAACACTGTAAACACTTGTCTTTGTAATTTTAATTGAACTACTCACAGAGCTATTTATGAATACATGGATTTACAGAACTTTCTTCCATGAAATAACTGGCTAAAACCAGATTATAAAGTAGATTATCAATGAAATCCTATTTTATATTCTAAACTATTAATTTTTATTGTGCCTTTGCTCATTAAGATCTTCAAACTGAATATTCCACGTGAAATGGAATAATAGCCTTAGCTTTGGTGTCTCCACAATTGTAGATGAGGTTCTTCAGCAGTAAAGGCCTGAAATCACAAGCCTGTGTACGTAATGCAGGTATTCATGGGAGGCTGAACCATTCAGAGTGACAGTCCACTTGTGTAAGGTCATATTGTGCAAACATGGACCTGTGCATCAGTTTTGCATGAGACCACTTGTGGAAGTAGTTAAGTGCAGAGTCACTATTGCAAACTTGGAACTGCAGTTTATCAGATATAGGAGTTTAATCAAAGGTGTCTTATTTTGGCATCTTGGAAAACTTGTATGTATTTAACATTCCTCATTTTCCTTAGAACACTGTGGCTCGATTTAACTCCTAGCAGTCCGAGAGGCTGGTCTGTGTAATTTAATCATTTTGCTGACAATGTATGTCTTGCTTATCTGTTGTTACTATACCCTCATGAAGATCAATAAAGAAAATTACTTGGTATATTCGAGAACATTGTGTTCGCAACAGGATGTCCAAATGCCTTCGAAGAAAATATTAACTCACAAGGCAAATATTTATTGTAATGATGAGAAAATAAAAGAACAGTATTCCTTTAATGAACAAAAGGATATGAAGGCATTGCAACACATTTCTGACAGGTTAATAGGAACCCCCCCATCCTTAGATATGTGGGGGAAAACGCTTGAATTTAAGATTACCTTCTCCGAGTTTGGTCAGGCCTCTTCTGAGCACACGTCTGGAAATATTCCAGAAAGCGAATTTATTGTCAAGAAAGTTAACGAAACGGCGAATTTTAAGTAAACGCTACCCCACGATCCAATCTGACGGTGCAAACGTGCTGGGAACGAACCTGGGAAGAGGGAAAAGCGGTGCCCGCCGGCCGGGACGAGTCGACCCGCGCTCGCCGCCCGCCCCGCCCCGCTCCGCTCCTCTCCGCTCCGCAGTCGCGCAGCCGCTTTCGCGGGCCCGGGGCTGCTCGGAGCCGGGCTGGAGATGCTGCACACAGAGCGCTCTCCTCTGGTTTCAACACTCCCCTCCCTGGCTGCTTTGACGGGACTTCCCAGGCTTGAGGTCCCGCGGGGGACACGGGGCCGGGGTGATGCGCCGAGGGACGTGGTGGGGATCTACCCCGGGGCTCCGCCGGCTCGTCCCCCCCGCAGCGAGGTTTTGGGGAAGCGGGCTGGTGGGCAGAGACCGGGGTGCGAAGCCAGGTATATGCGTGAAATCACCCCCTTCCACCCACCCTGGGCCGCCCCCGTTGTCTCGCAGAGGGGACCTCCCGTAGCACCTTGGGGGTGCCCCTTCAACACTACATTCAGTCACTCCAGTGGTCTCCCACGGCCAAGACAGGAAACTAGGAGATCAAATGGGGGGGGGAACAACCCCAAACCTACTCGGCTGAAGATTGAGTCACTGCTCCTGCTTAATGATGTCCTAAACACGAGTCGCTACCGTGTCTCTGCTCCCTTTGGCTGTTTGCAGCGCTCGAGAGCAGCCATGGCCAACAGTCGCGTAAAGGCTTTGAAGTTGTGGAAATTGTCTTCGCAGGCATTAGTCAGTATTTTAATAGGTCTCAATCTGGCTCGCTTGCTGAAAGATGTAAGCAAGCCAAAAATTCAACACTCTTCTGGGGCATCTAAAACGTTAGGTCCCTCCTCCGAGAGGGATTTCGATGTGAGGCCAAGCGCGAAGATACGAATGAGTGCATACATTCAAAATTACATTTGCGACATAAATTCGTATCTACCGGGCCGTGTTTAAATGAGAAGTGGGACAGAAGTGGGACAGAAGTGGCGGGAGGGAGGGGGCTCGGTGCGCAGGAAACATGACTGGGAAACCTGGAATGTAACCGCAAGGATCAAAAGTTAATGGCCTATTTGATGTGAAAAGTGAGCTGGAGATGCCGGAGAGAGGGAGCGAAAAGAGCCGGCGAGACGCCCGCAGGGCGCCCGCACCGCGCCGCGCAGCCGGACCGCCCCAGCCCCGCGCAAATAGCTAAACCAAAAATGCAGCGCAGGTAGGAGCGCTCCTCTGCCGGTTTAGCCGTTAATCCCGTGGATTTAACCTCTCGAGCGGGGCGGCAGGGTGGCTGAGCCGGCCCCGGCTCCGCGGGAGATGCTCTCCGCGGCTCGCCGCGCCTGGCATCGGCTGCCCCCCGCAAACCCGCGTACAGGCCCGCCACCGCCTGCCGCGGAGGGCCGCCGCGGGCCCTCGCCCCCCCCTTTGCCCGCAGCACCGGGACGACGGGGGCGGGACGACGGCAGCTGCAAGCGGGGCGCTGCGCGGGGAGGCGCGGAGCGCTGCGCGGGACGCCCCGAGGGGCGCAGGGGCTGGCGCGGTTGGCGCTGCCCGCAGCCCCCCCGTGCTGGCACCGCCTGCGCCAGCCGGTGCCGGTGCCGGTGCTGGGGGAAACGGGGGGTTACAGCGGCGCCTGACTGGGGCTTACACGGAAGCGCTCAGGAGGGGACCGTGTGCTCCCCCGCGTTGGCAGGCCACGGGCGTAACTCGCTAGAATTACAGACCGTCCTCACACACCGTACCGAGCCGTCTCGTTGCCGGTATAGCTAAGAAAAAAAAAAAAATCTTAGCCTCTAGCACAATCGAAATATTTCAGCCATGCCATGCCAACTGGTTTAACAATATTTTTCTAAAAATAACGCTCTCCCTTGTACCGCTTAATTTCCCCGGCTTTAGCATACGCTTTGAATTAAAACTGTTGACAAGATTGTAACGAAAATACTGATTGATGTAAACATGGCCTGAAACATATCCACACCTGATTCTGGTTCTCTGACAATGCTGATTAAAGCCAACCCCCGCCTTCCCCCGAGCCCGGCCGGGGTCTCCAGCTTCCAGAGAAGCTGTCTGTCGGGGGCGTAACGGTGACAGAGAGCGAACGCCCGGGGAGATGGACAGAAACACGGGGTTTGAAGCGCTCGGGGCTCCCCAAGTGGGTTTGAAGAGGCACCGAGACAAGTACATTGAATGCAGCCTTTTCCTCCCTCCTTGATCTTATCCCAACCCCCAGATACATTCAACTGTTGAGAGAAGTCTGAAGTCAGCCCATTGCCAGCGCTAGAATGAAAAGGCTAAGGGAAGCCAAAAATGCCTGTGGTCTCCGTAAACTACATTAAATCACGGGGTGGTTATATTTAGGTGGATAATGAAGCGCGTAAAACGGTAGATAAAAATCAGTTGCTATAGACTGTCTAGGATTTCGTGTGTTTTTATTAATTTTCATAGGAGATTTGAAGATTTACGTGATCTCCCCGTTAGAAGCCGAGCCCACCCTCCGGACGGAGCGCCCGCGCCCGCCGGCGGCCGGGCGCGGCGGGAAGCGCCGGCGGAGGCGTTCGCAGCCCCCCGCCCGCCGCAGCCCCCCCGCCCGCCGCAGCCTCCCGGCTGCAGCCGCAGCCTCCCCGCTCCGCTCCCGACCTGGGGCCGCACCGACGCTGCCCCGGCCCTGCCGCTTTGCATAAGCGGCTTGCGCTGTGAATGGAGCCCAGGGGAGCGTGAGCTGCCGGGCTGGGGGACTGGTGGCGGGGGCGGACCGGGGGGTCGCGGCAGAGACCTTGCTCCGGCCCTCGTGTCGTGGCTGCAGGTCAGCTCTGCAGGGGCAGCGCGGAGGTTTGGCCTCCGGGGGTTTCGGGCTGGAGAGGCGCAAGGCGGGGGGAGGATGCCGCTGCCTCCGCGCAGCAGCGCTGTCGCCCGGTGCCTGGCTGAGCAGGACAAGTACAGCCCAGGTCCTAACTATAAAGCAGCTGCTCTTACAGCCTTTCCGTCTCCTAGTTCACCGCCGCCGCCATCTCCGCCTGCCCCCGCCTTCCCCTCCAAGGGCGCCGGCACCAGCGGTAGCACCAGCGGGGGCCACCCGGGGCCGGGTAAACAGCGAATTCCTGCTGGATCCCCAGGCAGGTCTCCCGGACCCGAGGCGGGGAGCGGCCGAGGCGGGAGCACAGCGCGGAGCGGGAGGTGACCGCTCTCCTCCCGCTCACCGCCCTGCGCGGGGCGCGGAGGCGGCGCGGACCTCCGCGGCCGGGGCCCTTCCGCACTTCCCAGGGGAGAGGGGGATGCCGCAGCGTGCGGGCTTCCCCCTGGGATTTGCGTTCTGTCTTTCTAGTAGCGACAGTTTGCGGGGGTTTAAGTTTTATTTTCTTTCCAGTGAAACCACTATCACTGGAAATACGTGACCGCAGAGCAGGGGAAGGCGCTGAAAAGCCGCGTCCGCACAGGCGGCGTTTGCAGAGCGGCACATTCCCGCAGCGGCGTCAGCCTAAATCACGAAGCAAAACTTAAAATCCCCCAGCGACCGCACCGCTGACACCTGGCAGCCCCCCTGTCCCCTCCGCCGCGGGAGCGCAGGGCTGCCCCTCGGCTCGCCGGCGCCGTCGGGGCACAAACTGTGTGTGTGCACCCACGGGCTCCGCTGCAACCAGCGCCCAGCGGGGCTGCGCGGAGCTGCGCGGAGCCGGCTGCGCGGGGCGGGGGGTCCGGCGGGGCGAGCAGGTGCTGCCGGCTCGCAGGAGCTGCCGTGCCGGCGTGCCTCTGCGGGCTTCACCGGCCGTGTTTATTATCTTTTTCTTTGGTTTGGGGTGGGTTTTTTTGGTGGTGGGTTTTTTTTGTTGTTGGGGGTTTTGGGTTTTTTTCCCCCTTCCCGTTTTTGGCTAGTTTAACAGATTTCCAGGCAGGCGCTTTGCCCCACGCTCGGATTTCAGCTACGTGCCGGTCGCAGCCTGAGCTCCTCTGCGCTACTTTCTGTGCCGATTATTCCTTCTATTTTTTTTTTTTTTTTCATGGGATTATATACACATAGATGGACAGGGTTATTTCCAGGTAGCCAATGAGTAGGACTTCAAAGCCGTTAGCCTCCGTTGTTTGGCGAAGCGGCATCATTAGCTGCCCATTAGCTGGGTTAGCGTCACGGCGCACGTCATCAGCCCAAATCACAGCATCCTCACGGTCGTAGTTGCCCGGCGCTTCTCCCCGCCGTGGTCTCGGCCGTCAGCAGCCAGGGAGGTATCCCGCCAACGAGAGAAGTGACAGCACACCCAAGTGTTTCATATCATGCAGATACTCAGTGTCACGCCGCTGGCTGGTGGTGGAGATACCCGCCAGATTAACAAACCGAGGTTTGGATCCAAACCCGCCCTCCTAAAATAACACGGCACAAGCAGCCCAGGTGGCTCCTGGGCTGTCAGTCACCTTCACCGCTTTCTAGCAACTAATGGTGGTACGAATTTTAATAGCGGCCCCGCACTCCTCCGTGCGTGCATTGATTTCTATTGCCCGCTGCGCCGTACAAAGGCGGAATAGCAAAGACGCTTTCTGCGTCAGAGTGTAAGAACGGTATCGAGTTATCATGTGGGGCAGGGACAAGGTCTAAGTTCAAGGATGAGAGTTTTGCCTGCCAGGCGCTCGGAAGTGTGCAAAAAAAAAAAAAGACCTCAAACAACAGCAACAGTAAACCCCAGATGCCAATAAACCTTAAAAAAAAAAGCAACACTGTTTAAGATCTATCTCGAACACCGAAGCACAGCTGCTGCACGCAGAAAGCAGGACTACCCTTGCCTCCGAGCCACCGACAAACGTTTCTCTTTGCACAAGAGCGGGGAGAGAGAATCCTGCCGAAAATGGGCTCGTCTGAAGCGCTTATTCACTTCTCTGGCTAACTCCTCAGGTCGGGGTAACAAATACCCACCTCCAAGTGGCCAAAGGACACTCTTTCACATCCCAGCCCTGCAGGTAAAAGCGTAGAGCATTTAATCGCTGTAGTTTATTCCTGGGTTAGTAGCACGAAAGGGGGGGGGGGGGGGGGATTCTCCCACAGCCGGAAGCCGCAAAGCGGCAGGTTTCTCCCTTCCCGACTCCGGTCTGACACCCACGAGTGACTTGAGTATGTGAGTGCGTGTGCACCCGAGAATATGGCAGCGTGGAAAATGCATTATCTCCTGAAATAATAAACAATCGGCTTGTTCAAATAATCGGGCTTTTGCCGTGTTTTGTGTGTGGAGGAGTGCTTACCTCAAGTCTACTCAGGTTTCCCAAGCATAAAAAGTCTGTAAACATTGCAAATCATCTAGGAGAAGTGTTGGGTTGAATTCTACGAATCTAGAAACAGACACGTACTGCGTTTTTAAAGGAAAAAGAAATAGGTTGGCAGGATCCGCTGTTAAAGAAAAAAAATAGTTAAGGGGAAAATAAAGGAAGAGAAATGAAATGGTATTGGAAAAGTCTTGGCTCTGGTAAGCAAGGAAACACTCTATCTTTTTCCAGCGTCACTTGACGAGACCATAAAGAGACACATATCGTGCATTTTCTCAGTTTTTTCAATATCCCACACACATATAGCACCAGCAAGTTTCGACAGCTATTGCCAGGGCTCGAGTTGGTTTCCCTCAAGTGAAGAAATGCATCTTTAAGTGGGAAATCTGCCATTGGCTAACCACAGTCAGAGATGTCTGCTGGGACAAACAACACTGTTAATTCCTTCAAGCTCCATCTGTGGAAATGATAAAGTGCAGCCATTATGGAAGACTGCAAGGTTAAATTAATTAGGTTCCTCCATTATGCTGCAGTCTTCTGAAGATGATTGCGATTTCCCTCTTAAATGCCATTATTCCTAGATCTATCCAGCAGCTGATGCAATTAAAGTGAACATAATGTAAGTTTAACAACACAAATAACACTTTCCTCCACGTATGTTTGAACGGGGCATGCGAGCGGTATATCTCAAGCTTCCACTTTTCCCCGTAAACATCTGATGCAACCTGAAAAAAAAATTCAAACAAACCAGTGTGTATGTGGATACTTTTCTTCTGCGAATTCTTGGATCAATACTTTTGTTTCATGTTTTCATGTTCTCAGTAATGTTAAGGGATCCAGTTACAAACTCTTGCCAGTAAGAAAGAAAATATGCCCCGCTGTGCACCCTCCTAAACACTTCTAAGAAATAGTGTTTTCTTTTCATTTGGAATGACAATTTTGTTTGTCTGCTCTGCTCCGGCGAGCGAGACTATAGATTACTAGTAGACACATTTAATTCCGGACCGTAACGCAGGCGGCTGCGCCCAGGGCCGACACACGCCCTCCCGGCGCGGCAGTGCCGGGCGGGAGGCGAGGGCACCGGGGAGGGCACCCGGGGCCGAGGCGTTGCCTCCCTCCCTCCCTGCCTGCCTCCTCCGGGAGCCCCGGCCGCGCCGCCCGCCCCGCCACCGTGCTGCCCTCCCACTTTGGCTTTACTTTATTTTTTATTTTATTATTTTACTTTATAATTTCATTTTATTTAAGGAAGAAGCGTGTTTTTCTCTAAGTCTTTACAGTCCTTCATGGGTCATTATGGCTTAATGCAATTAACGTAACCTTTTGTAACCCAATAGCAAGTACTTCCAGGACAAATCTTTAAACAGATCACTAATCGTAAAACAAGTTATGGTGTCTGGGAGTAAAAACTAAGCTATTTGCTATTTGCGCTGATACTTTCAAGCTTCTCCCCCTCCCCTCCCCCTTTCCCTTCTCGCTAGCTCTCGCGTCTCGGGTTTATGGGGTTTGTTGAAACGCTGCTTCATGTCCCCCCCCCCCCCCCCCTTTTTTTTGTGGTGCTCTGTATGTAGCCACTAGAAATGCAGCATTGGGGTTTTACAGTGTTCGTGACGAAGGCCGACGGGAAGACGTTGAAGGAGGAAAAAAACCGCCGGCGAGGAGGAGGGAGGTGGCCTGTAAAGGTGAGTATCCCCGGGCGGGGCGGGGCGGGGAGACGAGACCGGCCGGGCCCCCCCCGGCCGCCCGCTCCCCGCCAAGCCGCCGCTCCGGGGACCCGAGGGGCGGCGGGGGCCGGGGCCGGGGCCGGGGCCGGGGCCGGGGAGGCCTCCGGGCGCGGCGGGACATCCATCAGCAGCGGCCCGTCGAGCGGGGTGCCCGCCCGCCGCGCTAATTGCTTTTGCTCTTCATTCAGCTCGGGCCGGCGCGCTTCTCATCCTCATCCTCATCCCCATCCCCATCCCCATCCCCATCCCCATCCCCATCCCCCCCCCCCCCCGCCCCGCTCCCTCTTACCCCGGGTGGAAATTTGGCAGGGGAGCCCCGGGCTGGGGGGGATAAAAGGGAAACCGTAAAACGTGTCACTACATTCACAAACATCTATTTCCCCCCCACACTTGTAAAGCTTTCTGCAGCATGCACGATGAAACAGGGTTGGCTGAGAAGTTTATGTTTTATTTAATGACGAAAGGCACTTTCTGGCCTGCTCCTCGGTTCCCGCTGTGCAGCTTGGGAGTAAATCCAGGTGGGATATTTAAATTTGGTTCAAATGTCACAGGGATCATTTACAGGTGGTTCGAGGTAGAACCACCATTTACCCCGAATTTAGGTGTATTGTTGCGTGCCTATGCATATATTTCTATAGGTGACCGTTAGGTAGATCATGCCCATGCAACCTACACTGACGGAGGCCCAGCTCAGTGATGTGGTACCCAATGCAAAAAATGGAATGAAAAAAGCTGGAAGCAAATCATACAGGAATTCTGGTTCAGGGGAATTACATCCTAGTACTTAAACTATTAGATTCTGTTTGGATAGATTATTTAATCTACCACACACCATCCCTATACTTTAATTTTCCCGATTATGTGTGCAAAATTGGTCTTGTTCTGATTTCAGTTTTACAGCCGAGTTTTCATTTGTGTTCCTAGTTACTCCTGAGGAAAGAGAATCCCTCCAGGAACCTGACAATGCAGGAAAATAATTTGCAGTGTCACAGGGTACTTGTGCATTATGCTACATTTTATGAAGAAGTCCTTAAAATGGGCCACCTTTTACTGTTTTGCATTGGACTTTCGCATGTCAGGAACAGGAATTAGCTCTACATATTTGTTATAATGATGTATTTTCCAAAAAGGAGGTAACAAAGATAATATTTAAAAGGTCCCAACTGGATGTTTTTTGAGGGGGAAAAAAAAATCACTGTAGTCTGTCTGTCTTTGGAGAGACTGACAGGTTTTCAAAGAAATCCTGCAGAATGCACAATGCATTCACCTTGTCTAGTTTAATAGAGGCAGAAAATGATTAGAGTGTGTTTTAATACTTGCTGTACATGTGACGTAGGAAGCCAAGCCTCAGAACAGTTTAAATGTTGATATACCCAGCTTGAAAAAAGCTTGTCAAATAAATCAAACCATTCTGGGGGCAAACCTATGTTGTTTTTAAACCACAGAGTGGGGCAGTGGGCGTGGTTACTCCCACGGTTGAATGGTGAATGTATAGATTTAAAATACATTTTGCCACACTGGTTTCCAGAGGATTGTTTTGGCCTCGTATTCCAATATCATGAGCCAAAACTCTGGTCAGTGTTTTGACAACAGAGCCAGGAAAAACAAAAAAGGCTTAGCCTGTGAAAAAGAAATGAAGATGTAGTGAAGGAAAACAGTAGTCTCTCTGCCACTGCCTTACTCAATCCATATGTGGACTTAAACACAGGAAATACCCACCACTCACCGCAATCAAGCCAGGGGCTTGTGCATCAGAAAGTGCCTTGTGGAACTAATTGGACTCTATTAAGATTGTCACTGACATAGGAAAGCATTTTGAAATTTGAAATTAGAACATTTAAAGAATACAGAAAAAAAGATAATCTGCTGCAGGAGTATTAATTTTTTTTTTCAAATATATCCACCACAACACTACAGTCTCACAATGTGCTTTTATTAAGGCTTTTTGCATAAATTTATTATAATGTTGTGATGTTTGTGTTATTAAACTCTTTATGCTTACTTTTCATCTGAAGTCCTTCTGACGCAGAGTATGCTCCAGGATCACTTCGGAGTGGAAGAAAATCTAAACTTCACCAATTTAAAATGGTAATAAACGATGTGCATAGTACCTTTCATATAGGCAAAGTTTACGGAGAAAACACAGCTACAAATAATAGGTCCTGGAATGATTTTTTTTCTTCATTTTATAGACTTGAATGAAAACAACAACATTTGTCCTTGCCAGCAAGTATTTGGCAAAGTGTTTATTTTAGCAATTCCATGCCAGATATCTCCTTGTGAGGTTTTGGTGATGCTTTTCCTGACCGCATTTTTTTTTTACTTTACTGTTGCATTTAGACTTTTATCATGGTGAGTCACAATTAGACCTGACAAAACAATGTCGTGATTGCCAATTAAATTCAACTTCTGGGTAATTTTCACTGAATTCACACTCCTGTGAACTCTTGTGATCTTCCCCTGTTTGATTTGTCTTGCTAGTGCTTTACATCAAATCAGGGGGACCATTTGTGCTTCAAATGGTACAGGCTTTTTAGTACACCGCTGTACTGGGGGTCAAGTCACTTGGCCTTCCAGATAGACCTGGAAGGGTTTGAAGGGGTGATGTGTTTTCCACAGTTTTCAAGTCATCAAACAGGGCTGCTGTAGAGCTGTCTAATAAAAATATCAATTCCTCCACATCAGCCACACAAGTACTGTGACAGGACTAGGGACAGGCAATTTAAGTGCTTTGGATGCTGTCTGTACCTAAAGTAATTTTGTTTTCATTGTTTGCCTCTTTGATCCCTTTTTTCATCCGAATGGTATTTCATCCAAATTTCATAAAAAATTCCTGTTCAAAAATTCCTATCTTCGAAAGACTTGCAAAAGCAAACCCATTCACGCAGAGCAAGAGTTGCAGTTGTAATTTCGCTGTGTTGAAATCCAGCTCATTGACATTTGGAATACAGTTAGCAGAGCTTCAGCTCCTGAAGCTGCACATTCAAGCCTTACATTTGCCTGCAGTGATTTTAAACCACTATGAAAAACATAATGGCAGTGGAAGCTTGCTCTCTTTTGCCATTGTTAAAAGCCTATTTTTCCTTGCCTGGTCCACAGCCTGGGATGAGATTTGAGATGCCTGAGGGTCTCCATTCAATTTTCGCTCCTGTTTCTAGTGCTAAAATGCCCTGAGAGAATACCCCAGCTCTTCTTCCAGAGCTGGTCCACAGATGACCACCTCCTAATCCCAACTACCAGTCATTCTTCTAGCTTAAGCAGCAGCCTTATCCCAATGTTTTGTGACTTTTGCAGATTTGACTTCAGAATTTATGAATCATTTCTTGCATTTTATGTGGTCTGTTGGGGGAAAGAGTGGGGAGAAAGTCTGGGTGTAAATACGTAAAATGGGGTGACTTTACAGGCATGAGTCAAGTCTGATTGTAATGTAAACACAACTGATTATTGTGTTGGTAGATGTCTGCAAAGTGTGTTTGGAGTACAATAGCCCATCTGATATATTCAGACAGCAACTGAATGTGTAATAAATTAAGAACAGACAAAACAGTTATTTCCCTATAAAGTTGTTCATTCTCCATACATACGATTCTTATTTTTTTTTCAATATGAAACAGTGTATATGTAAAAAGCTGATCTGAATGAAACTCTCAGCCCCATCCATGCATCCACCAACATTCCTGTGGGAACAAAAAAGAAAAAAGAAAAGAAAAGTTTGGCATCTTGAGATCTGAACTATGGACAGATGCACTGTCAATTCTTAAAAATGAGAACAATGGACTATGGGCACTAAGGTTGTATTCTGGGAGTTTGTATTGCTGGCTTTGGAGTAACAGCAAGTAAAAATCACCCCTGAAGGTCATGTAATTAGATTTCTAATTTATCCATGTTTTTCCTGATGGAATGAACATTAGGCTGATGTGCATTGGAGGCAGTAAAATTTAAAAGTTTTGGCTTCTTCGCTGGCTTTGCAGCAGAATTTCCTTGGCCATTTGCCCATTACAGTTCTCTGCAAAGTCAATGTTTACACTGATCCATTTCTTTTGCTTTTTTCACTGTAGACATCTAAACATATAAAATGGTGCCATTCTCTAAGGAAACAAGAACAACAGAAGAGTAGAGATATACTGAGACAGAAAAAGAAAGGAAAGAAATAAAGGGGGGGGGGTTAAGAGGAGAAGCAGAGATAATGTGTATGTGTATAAACCTATTTCCTTTGAGTGACACTTGATGAAAACTATGAATTACAACATACATAACAGCAAAGCCTTTGCTAGATGCATCTGCATCTCATCCGCCACAAGCTGATCTGGTGTCTTGCACCTCTGTAGCATTTAATTGGATGCCATGCAAATAGGCATGGAAAAGAGAGGACAGATTTGTAATGAAGATGCAGTAAGCCAAACTGAAACTAGTGTGAAAATATGAACTTGAGGGAGGATAATATTCTCAAAAATAATAATTGATACTTAGCCATGGCATCAGAATGCCAAAAGCAGTGGGGGCTGTCCTGAACCTACTGTATCTTGGTCTTGGCATTAGCATGTAGGACTTGAATTTTCATTCCAACTTCTGGTACTGTCAGTTATGCCTGTGGACCAGCCTTTGAGCCCAGTTACTTTAAAGAAGGGTTTTTAACTTCCCCAAATTATAAATAACTTTACTGATGAGTCGTGTGAACACAATGGCACAGACTATTAAAAACAGTCCCTTCAGTTTGTTAATACATAGTATCAGTAATAGTTGTGGGACCTAGAGTATAAATTAGACAAGACTACTGAAGACAGTAAGATTTCTCTTATGGGCCATTGTAGAGTTCTTAAAATAACCATGTAATCAAGTATTAAGTCCAAATCAGTTAAGCTGTCTTGGGAAACATAGTACTACAGATAAGCGATAGATCCTCAGCTGACGTAAACAGATGTGGTTCTATCAATGTGCTCCTCACACAGCTGTGGGCTTATCTCCATAATTATCCACACACTGGAAAGTGCTCTTCCCTCGCACTGGCCAAATGACTCCCTAGTGTGCTGTCCATCCTTTTGGGAGATGAAAAATACAGAGCGCAAAGTGTATGCGCTCTGAATTGAAGAAAATGCAGCTGTCAATGTGTATGAAAGTGTATTACTGGGTCAAAACAAAAATAATCAATTTATGTCTGCTACTCTGTGTCTGTAGTGGAAAAAAAAAGTATTATTTTACACATTGCATTTTTTGATAGTCCAGGATAAGTGGCCTGGAAAAATCCAAACGTTGTTATTTTTAGCCCTGTTTTCTCTCTCTCTCTTTCTTCCCCCCTACCCCCTCCTGTCCCCACAAAAATCCAGGCCAATTTCAACCACATCTGAGAGAGGAGGAGAACTCCCAAACATCATTAAGTTCCAATAACTGCCATGAAAATTTGTGGTTGGATGGAAGAGAAAAAACATATTTGTTCTTCCAGGTAACTTGGCCCCTGTTTGGCAAAGCCAGCTTCGCGTCTGCCTGGCAACGGCCAGATGCACGACAAACACTCATGGCCACGTATCGGCCAGCTCACCAGTAAACCCATAGCTCTGGGCTGGCTTCAGGCTCTGTTCTCTCTTGCCAAAAGGGATTATCAAGCAGGGATGTGAGACATGAATAGGGTTAATACAGTAGTAACGCATAGAGGATATGACACAAACATACAGGGGATCAGGCTCTCTTAGCTACTCACAGAACAGCTTGTTTTTTAAATATACCTAAGGTAGTTATTACATTTTTTCCTAGACATTGAGTCTCATGTTTATGAACTATAATCCTTGGATAATTTATCACTTTCAATAAATAGTAGCATTCTATCTTCATGCTATGGCTCTTTCAATGAAGTCATTTAATTGAAACAGGATCTATGGTATTGCCACACCAACACATACGACATAAGCTTCTTTTAAAGGACAACACGTTAAACTTCTGTTCATGTTCTTCACTGCTGAGTGCATGCATTAGCTTTACGATTCTTCCTATTATTTTGCACATGTATTTTAAGCATTTTCAAATTTACAAGCGACTGATGTACACACCATTTTTAATTTGAATGAAAGGTGTTTAGGAAATGACCCATTCAAAAAAAGTTAAAAGGGAAAAAAAAAATCCTGGTAGATGTACAAGGTTAAGCTTTTAAATTCTCTTTACCTATAGCTTTTGCTCTCAGTATAAGAAACCTGGAGCTGACTTGGTGGCGGAGCACTGCCCCGCTGGGGGCTGGACTCCTTAGGTCCCCTGTATAGGCCAGAGAGAGAAAAAGTGGCTTCCTGAGGGAAGTCAAGAAAAGAGGCTTGTGATGGGGGCCCTGAATTGCTGCCTGGAGCAACCTCTCTTGTCCTGCTGGCTGCATGGGAGCCGGAGAGACCCGACCCCCGGCTTAGACACTACCTTCAAATGCCTTCAGATGGATGGTGTAAACAGCTGAAGGCGAGGAGGAGCTTGTTCAGACCCTGTTCTCAGCACGAGATCAACAGCCACAACAATACTAGAAAAAGTTTCTTCACCCCTCTGGATGGGCCTAAAGAAATGTAATTTCTCTGTGAAAGAACACGATTAGGACCCTCAGCTACATTAACAGCCATGCAGTCTGCCATTGCTTCTCTGTCCAGCCTGTGCCAGAGGGGCAGAGGTGAGGATGACCAGGGGCAGAGGTGGGGATGACCATGTGCAGAGTGGACAGAGAGGTTCCCTCATGGGCTCGGTCATTTTCCACCTCCTCTTTGCTCCCTGACGCAGGGGCTGCCCTTTCACACCACTTCCCCTGCTTTCACCGAGGTGATTGCCACCTTCTCCAGGTGGGTTTCTCTTGCTGCTTCTCCATCAACTGCTCTTCTATGGTTACTCGCTCCTTTGGACAACTGAATTGCTTTCACCTCTGATTTCCTAAGGCTTCTGGAGCTGCTCGGTACTTCCCTTCCTCTGCTCCTTTCACTGCCTCTCCTCTTCCTCTGCCTCTCAGTGTCTTCTGAAGGCTTTCTTCCTTCATTGCTCCCTTTCTCCTTTTCCAACTCATCCCTTGGCAACCTAATTCATTTTCATGGCTTTTTTTACCATCTCTAGGAGGGTGGCTACCAAGTCTGAGTTTCTGTTCCTGACAACATCTTTCTTTTTTGTCTCTGGGATTCTCAGATTTCACCCCTTAAGTCTATCCAACATGCAATTGCCAACATTTTCTGGCTAGCTTGCATTGCAATTTTCTCACTATTTAAATGAAAGAAAAAAAAAAAAGAAAGGCAAATCTTGGGTCTCCTTTCTCAAGAATGCAAAGGGGATGTTTCTATTCCTGGTGGCATACCAGGTAGTAAAGATAAACCTTGCTTTATTCTGAAGTCAGACTAGACTGCATATATTTTTATGTAGCTGCTATGGTGACATTTACAACAAATCATTATCATTCATGTGGAATAATCTGTCAAATATGCAGGGATTTAAATATTTTACCACTAAAAATTGCCTGTGCTTTTCTTAGTTTTATGTTGAAAATTCCACATAGTTCTTAAAACAACACTTTCTTCTCCAATATATATTTTCCAAAGCTGTATTATTGTAAATTGCTATAAATGATCATCATTTGTGTGGGAGAGAAGGATGGCAATGGGAGTGCTCATTCCTCCTGAGCAGCCTTTGTTTGAACTGGCAGAAGACGACTGAGATCCTTCTGCTGTGTGCATTGTGCAGAAGGATAGAGAAGAGATGGAGGGATCTCTTTGTCCAGTGGTGATTTGGCTTTAAGTGAAGAGTCTCAAAAGGCTGAAACTAGTAAGGTGACTCCTCTCTGGAGAATAACTGAAAAAAGTTCCATCCAGTTTCATGGGTAGTGATGAGCCATGGGCGGGATGGATACGTCAGGGATAGGAAAGAAGAGAGACATAGAGGGGACAAGCACATAGCATGAATCAAACAGTTGTCAGTTTGCTACTGATGATGGGAACTGTCTACTGGCTCCAAAATGAAACAGCTGCATTTACTTCTATGGTATGCTGGACACTGAACTAGATAATGGAAGCTGTCCCTCTAATGTGAAAGAGTATGAGTTTCTACACAATGATCATACTAATTTATAGGTCTGACGGCCTCTTGCTACAGTGTCAATTCCTGGATGTGTACAGCCAAATGAAAGAGTGAAGGGATGTCACACACCATGTCCTCTTGTGGTGCAGGGAAGATGACCAAAGAAGCAAAACATGACAAATCTATCCATGCATAAAGATGAGGAGGACAAAATTAGAGCACACACTTCATTAGCATTAAGGTACAGACAGAAGTATATTACTCTTTATGTTGTATTTAATCCTTTGGACGAATACCAGAAGCAACAATTCTTTTGTCTGAATTGAAAGCTCTTATCTTCAGCTGCCAAAAATCCAAGATTTTCTTTTAAAAAATCTCAGAGACCTGAAAACAATAAATGTTCTGTTGCCTCAGATTCAGTGGTGGAGAGCTGACATGCCAAAATCATCCTTCTGTTCAGTGAA
The DNA here is from genome assembly GCF_026419915.1 of Harpia harpyja. Taxonomy (NCBI): domain Eukaryota; kingdom Metazoa; phylum Chordata; class Aves; order Accipitriformes; family Accipitridae; genus Harpia; species Harpia harpyja. The sequence continues at coordinate 43,393,027 of NC_068944.1, forward strand.
GATTTCTGCAACGTTTGTCTTCCCATTAGGGAGGTCAGTAGAACTGATTATAACATATACTTCATACATTTGTTTCAAAGATGAATTTAAGACATATTTAACATCTTCTGGAAAACCTTGACAATATGATGGGCTAAATTCTGGCCATGCATACAAAGTCTGTACCTAATCGAACAACGTAGAAATCAATTTTGTAGCTGTTTCGTGCAACCAAAAGGCTACCTTTCCTGCATATCCTCCATAAAGCAGGACCAAGGACAAGTGGAACAGAGGATGGACAGAGGACTGTGGTTTTGCAATATATATACATTGCCACTACATTTAGCCAGGGTCGCTGAACACAATGACTTCATCCATCCTGGCATGCCTGAAGCGTGACCTCAGCTCACTTTGGCTTCAGTTTGTGTTGAAGGTTCTTAGCAGGTGCTGGCAGCTCTGTGGATGTGACACAACATATATAGCTCTCTCTTCATCCAAGAGCCAGGATCAGTTTCCTGCTGACCCTGCAGATTACATTTGCACTATGCGGAGTTTGTCCTGTTGTTGTTGTGGCTTGGATGATCTAAGTTTACAACTGAGTCAAGACTTGTAAGGAGAGCTGGTATCTCTTACTAGACCTAGCTGGAGCAACAAAGCAAAAAAGCAACCCTTGAGCTTCCAGAAACAAAGGTCTGTCTCCTCCTTCTCTAACGGCGAACGAGAAATGCTGAAGGGTCTGTGTCACTATCCAGAGATGTGCCACCGCCTGCTACTTAATCGTTATACATGTCATTTCTTCCCAGTAGTCTTTCCATGCGTTTTAAAGAGATATTTTCCCATGATGGACATTCACAACAACACTGGGCACTGATTTGAAATAGAGTCTTTTCTTTTGTTCAGTCACACTCACAAATGTCTGTTGTTATGGTAAGTGACAGATTTGATGGGAAGTAGCAGCGTGCAGCAAACAATCCTGTGTGGAAGCGTCAGGGCTTGCTCTGTACATCTACCAAGATGCTTCGCTTCGGCTGAAGCCCTGCCTCTCAGCAAACCACCTATTCAGCATGCAAACTGGGAGATCTTAATCTGTTCTGAAATCCACCACTGTGTTTTTATTCACATCAACTTCCTTCCATATGGCAAAATTAGTGCTGGTCACAGAAGCTATGCGTACAGTAGCAGGTAGTACAGGGTGGTATGAGAAGATCAGTGGAGCAAATCTGTTGGTGCCAAGGGATGTGTCAGAGGGGGTTTGCTTTGGGCTAGTTTGTGCCCGGGTCTGGGACCTGTTAGCTACCTGTTAGCTGTTGGAGTGCATTAGGTGCAGTCCTGGAGCACATCTGGCTTAGTTGCATCCAAAAATGTTTATCGAATGTGCTCTTAGACCACTCTGTGCTGTGAACCAAAGCATAGTGAATGGGAACAACCAGGAGATTTGCTCAGAAATGCACTTCTGGTCTGATCTCAAACACTGCTTTAGATTCCTCTGGAGTGCACTGTGCTATAGCATGGCTCATCAGAAAGGCCACGTCCTTCCTGGTGCATCAGCACTTCTTCAGTTTGGCATTGTATTTCCTTTTCTCAAGGAGGCACATATTCCTCCAGGAGACCTGGGATGTGGATAGACACTTTTGCTTCTGACATTAAAGTAACAATAATAAAAACAAAAGTTATTTGTAGAAGTCAGCTTCTAATGAAAATATTCCAACATCACCAGGCAAATTTTATCCCTGAGGCTGGGTTACGAAGCCATGGGTCATCTATGAGTGTGCATGCAGAAACTTGACTACGCCAGAAGGTATTTTTTAGGGAGAAGTCCTAGTTAGACATAATATTTTAGTATCCATACAAAAGGAAACATCCTATTTTTAGTGTCTGGTGATGTAACCATAAACTTTTAATAACAAACGAATGGGCATGATGCATTTACTAAAAAAAAAACCCCAACCCAACAAACAAACCAATTCCAAAAAACCCAATAGCCTCCACCCCCCAAAAAAAATCAAGGAGCCTTTTAGAAGCCTATATTAATACTTTCAAGATAAGGGAGTGAAAAACAGTGGTATGAAACATAAGGCTGACCATACTTACCCAAATGAGAGATGTTTTCATTTTTGTAGTGGAAGCAACGTATCTTAAAAGGCTAAAATATTTAATCATCTCATCTTTGCTAGACTGTTTTAATCACCCGCCTAAATTAAAAATATAGAAAGTACTGGAAGTGCAATTGTTTCAATGAATGTGAAGAAAGAACTAAGTGCCAAGAAATACATTAACAAATTATTTTTTGTCTCTACTGCTACAGTTAAGAGAGTATAGCTGTCACTCTTGCTTTGCTGAGGGCTTTCCTCTGAAAGTAGTCCCATTGATTGTGGCCAGAAGATGCTGTTATTTTCCAGCATGTGACTTTATTCAGGCACTTTTGTGAAACTGATGTAAAACTTAACAAGAGGAAATGACATTAGAAAGCCTTTTTTTGGGGGGGGTTGTCATATTTGATTCTGCTTGCTGATTTTACCTTGGGGGTTTTATGGATACTGTATGGGCAGTGTGAGCTCGAAGAAGAAATTTTGCAAAGATTGCAATGATTTTGCACTAATTCCAAGCAAATTGTGAGGGCCTTCCCCACACTCCTTGGTTTCAGCTGTGCACTGACTATGCTGAATTGCAGGACTTGGCTTTAAGTGCAGTTTGAACTATAGAAAGGTTTGGATCAGACAGAAAAACGTACAATGTGTGCCTGAACACATTGTAAAAACAGTAATGTAAACTATGAATATGGAAGAAGAAAACAGAAAGTAGATTTCCAATGTCTTCATAAACCATAAAATATGTCCTACAAGTAAAATAAAATCCTTTGGCTATGCCAAGCATTACTCCATGGTAATTTTTCATTACACTGTATCCATTTGCATGAGCCGCTAACTCCCGTTTGTAGCCGTCCCCTGGTCTAGACAGACAAATCTTTGGAGATCTATTCTTTTTGATGGATTTATCAGATTTCCAGCCCCCATTTCCCCCCTATTTCTAATTTCTGTTCCTTCCTCGCTGTTGTGCTGGCTGCAGTGGATTGCTGAGGTAGGTCCACATAACTAATCCTGTGGCATCAGGGCGAGCAGCTCGCTTACTTGCCTTCCCTTTCTTTTAATCTTGTTTGAAGTGACCCCCCACCTCGTACTTATTATGATATGGAAACTGGCTGCCTCTGCAGTAAATTTAAAAGCTGTATGGTACACACAGTATGCTACTGCTGAGGAGCACAGAAAAATCACTCCGTCAAACTCCTGTGCTCCAGCTCCTTTAATACAATATGCGTGTTCTTGCTGCGCATGCTTTTGTACAGCATGTACGTTGTGTATCCAGCAAGCTTAATATTGCACTCTATGAAAAACTTTGTTGATATAAGATTGCTAAAAAGGGCTTTAATAAAGCTGTTTTCTAACATGGTAGATTTTGTTTATTTTCAGAGTTCAAGAACACAGCGCTTTGGTAGTTCGGCAGTCCCGGATGTGTAAGGTATTTAAAAATCAATTCCAGAAACCAAAGCTGTTCTATCCAAGGTACATCAAGGGCTAGTTTCCAGCCACACATTCAGTATAAATAATGTAAAGCCATCAGTCACATTTTATAGTAAGCAAAGTAAAATTGAAGAAGTAAAGACAAGCTAATAAAATAATTAATATTAGTGGAAAATAACTGGTATACAGTAACAAATACGTTTCTGTAGACATACCACTTAACTCTAAAAAAATATATACATACATATATGATGGCTACAAATGAGCTGGTGATTTTCTTCCAAAAGTATTTGAGCAGGAAGTAAAACATTTTCCCAGTGGATGAAATAACATTCATTTTTGCCAATCTAAGCAAGGCAGATTTAAATTTTATGTGTGTCCAACTGCTTGTTCCCCCTCAGCTAATAACCTGCCTGCTGGAAACATTTCAAATGAAAAGGAGTTCACAGTTCCTAAGCCCAGCTCTGAATATATCTGCCATGCATGTAAACAAGTAAACCATTATGTTTCTCGTTGAGATAAAGAATACCATGATAAGTGGGGACTTTTACAAAACAAAGGGCTTCCTATTGCGAGTGTGGATAATCTTCCAGAAAACCCTGTGTTTTGGCAAATCACACCAGATTAATCTATTAGGCATCTCCTTTCATCATCAAATTTCCGCTGCCTATCACAGTGGCTGCCTTATCAAGCACCCTTTTCTCAATAGCAGGCCCATTCCTAGGATTTCAGGTGCTGGCCTTCCACGCTCGGAAAACAGGTGTCCCCACTGTTTTCAGGCAGGAAAGGTCCCTGCACAGAAGCCTGGGAAAGGGCAGGGGTATCAGCCGCTGTTCTACCTGAAGGAACAGGTAACAGGAAACTGTTGATTCAATGGGCTCAACTTAATTGGCAAGCATTAGTCAGCACTGAGTGGTTTTTGTGAATTAAAAATCCTCATAAGAATTCTTCCCAACAAAAGTTTCGGAAGGGGGGAAGATACGTGCCCAGAGATGCCCTCCCAGGAGCAGCCAGTTCTCGTAACTCTATTTTAAGTGCCACATTCTCTCGGTGTATTCCAGAAAATACGAGCTAGGAGTCGAGGGCAGAGTGTCAAGCTTTACGTGGTTATGTATAGTGCCTGAGCTGTTAGGCAAATTGCCTATATTCAGGAGGAAATGGATTTCAAATCTCAACTAAAGGCTAATATTCCAAACCAATTAGTATGATGGATCAGGTTTTCGAGCTCTCAGTGCCTCCCCTGGCCAGGCTTTTTTTGTCTTCAAGTTAATGAAACTGGCCATATGGTTTCAGACCAGACTATTCATCTGTGAAACAGGGCCATCCACTTGGTCACCCAGAAAAGCCGCAATATGGAGCACAGACAGAGCCGGAGGAATGAGAATGACGTTTTAAAGCTGACCGAGAAATTCGTTTTACAGGAGCCAGTAAATCCTCGCTCCTTTTATTCAACCTTCAGTGCTTATCTCTTCTTGTCAAGACGGCATCAGGCAGCTCTTGTCCTGGCAGGTTGTCTCAGTGGCCGCCTGCCTTCTCCGGCAGAAAGACCTTCATTCTCTGCTCCGAACCCCGCTCCTGAAAAATTGGCTTGCGCAGACTTTACTGTAATAAAATCAAGGCAGGCAGGAAGGCCGGTGTAGTGACAGCAGGAAGAGCCCATCTGCTCTCAGCTCCTTGCTTTGACAGCGGGGCTGCTCAGAGGCACCGGGATGAGCTCCCAGCTCTGCTCGGTGGGTAGGAAGCATTTGATAAGCGCATACCTGCCCTTCCGGGACTCCACAGCACAGGCTTTGTTTCATCTACAGATGATTAAATGGTCTACGGGGCAATTATGAACCAAAGGAAGGAATAGCCGGCTCTCTCCAGGTTTCCTCAATCAGCACGATTGAATTTCTCAAAGGAAGGCAGCAGTAGCAACAGCAGGCTCAATGACTTTTCCTGAAAAATGTTCTCCAGTTTAGGATTGAGCTTTCATTTAACTACTTGCTGTTTCATTTTATTAAGTGCAAATTGTGGCTTAATAGATTTACAGTTGCCATAAACTTCGGCATCATGAAAGCTGTCAGAGTGGCCGGTTGCACAGCGTATTACTGGTATGATGCTAGAAAGGGTGAACTGGACAAGCCAGGCACCAAGAAAGTCTGCAGAGCCTTTTAACGGGTCTGTGCATGGTCTTTTGAGAGGCAGACAGAACCGAAACACAAACAGTCACTCAGTCGTTTCCTTTTGTTCCTCTCTTTTTGAGGAATTAGAATGGAGGTGGAAGATTGCAGAAGTTTCTCTGCAAAAGCAAAAATAGTGTATTTTGCTTTTTCAAACACAGACTTTGTAAATTAACTTTGCTAGGCAGGGGTTACCCAAGTCCAAAGACACAGGTTTTTTTCTGTGTGTCCATTACACTGTAGCTCTGTTCTGCACTCATTATGTTGTGTTTAGTTCCAGATACACACCAGCAAAAAATGTAGACGTACTGGAGGGAGTTCAGAGAGAAACATCAAGGCTGATTAAAGGGCAGGAGGGACAGACTCCTGTGAGAAGATTAAAAAAATTAAATACAAATGATTTGGTTAAGCAATGGTGGGGCAGTGGGCATGAGAGCCATCTACGGACATTTTCCCTAGGACAAGGACCACAGGCTGTGCAATTTTTGCCTATGCCATTCCAGGTAACCTCCCTCCTGGAAAGGCGACTGATTTACCATGGGTGAAAGGGAAAGCTGCTTACTTTCCCCAAACAAACTAAGTGAGAAGGGATAAAGACAGGAAGAGAAGATGTATTTTCATTTTGTGTGGGGGAGATTTTTTTCCCTTCTTAATAAACTCTCCTTTGGGAGGCTATTAATTTCCAAAGTTGGCAGCTTTTCCCACCAACCATGGTTTTTTTGGCAAATACCCGGAGCCCCTCTGTGTGTTGCTAAAGAGTTGGCTCGTTTACTCCAGACGGCATACGTAGGGATCTGGGTTACCCCCCACCCAGATACGTACAAAAAGATCTCGGAGGTCTTCAGGGAAGTTTGATGCTAGAATAAAGCAAGACTGCTATAGCTCTTCTCTGTTGCATCCCCTGAGCAAAGAACTCTCCCATGTAAGAGTATTGATGTGAGGAAAAAAAAGAGCTGGCGTCCTATGCAGGACAAACATTTTCCCTTTGTGTACACACAGGGATGTTTCACATCCTTGGCTTACATCAGCAAATGTCTCCGTATGGAAAGATGCACCCCAGAGGTGAAGCGGTAGAAAGTAAAGCTATAAGTCAAGGGGGGAACCTATTTGTCCTGTTACTGCATTCTGAAAAGCGTTTGCTTTCATGGCCAAGTAGTCTGAGAAGCACTGAAATGTATGTATGAATTTTGCTGAGTGGCAACAACTGTACCAGAGGACAATATGTCAGAGGACCTAATAATTACGTAAATAGCTTCTTGGTGTAATGATGCTGTGTGAAACGACAATTTATTTCAAAACAAATTTAACAGACAAATAATTGTACAGTGACTATACTGGGAGAGTTAAATCGCCCACAGAGTGTGTATTTATACCATTTTATGATGACTTGTAAACAGGCATGGACCTGCCAACAGGGATTGAGGAGACTTTTGCCCTTCCGTTCCGCCAGCACAGCTAATAGCTAACAAGCCCGCAGCTTACAAGGCCACTGTACCCTTACAGCCTATTCCCACTCCTTTCCTGTCAACAGCCCTGCCCCATCCCATAACGTGGTGTGTAGATCACGTCAGAGGGACTGGAACAGAATTATAGTGTGTTGGGGTATGTTCAGAGGTGCGCAAATCATTACCAATAAAACCCGAACCACCTCCTAAAAACAAATAAAGGAAGTTTATTTTCTAGACTTTCTTGTGGTCTAGCTGTTAAATTGTACTTTAAGGGAACCAAATAATGTTTCTAAGGCGATTTGTAAAGTTTGTCGTACTGTCAGTCTGTGAAATGCAACTTATTCCTTCTACACATAGCTAAACTGTGTGCTTTCCTTGTCTTTGAACTAGAAAACACAGCTTAATAGACACAACCAACAAGACTTTTTTCCCCCCACAGTTACTTTATGTGTAAATTCAATTCATTTAGTTCTGCAAACTGGATCTTACTGTATGAATAGAAAGTAATGGGTTTAAGGCTCTCATCAACTTAGCTAATTGCAGCATAAAACACTCTGCATGTTTGTTGCAAAAGACCACTTTGAAATGGCTCAAATATCTCAGGAAACTGCCTAAATCTTCTTCACTTCATTAGCAAATGTCATATGTACAGATTGTCAGAGGACTTAATGGTGACCATGCTAATAGACAGCTGCCAGCATGCTGCAGTGAGTGAGGCCATTCGTAATTCTCATTAACAGTTCTACCATTTTTGGTTGTATGAAAAGTGATAACACACTGATCTAACAGTCATTAAGAACTTTTTCTTACTCCTTTAGGATTAATTTGCACTGACCCAGAATTCTCTATTTGCTTAACACAAGCAGTGGGCCACTTTGATGTTATCTGCTTCTATAAACAATAGCGTACAGTTCTCTCCTGGGCTAAAACAGCTCTTATTCTACTGAGAATTAGCTGTATTAATCATTCTGAAGTCCAAGAGTGCATGATCATAAATTGTGTGCAGGCACCTCACTTAGCAACTCCCAAGACTCTCATTTATCAACATTTTTTTCCCTTCCTGGATATTTAGTACATAGGGAGTAATTTATTTCTGAGCCGGTGCTTTGTGATGTCTTTCATGTTGAAGTAAAGTTGGAAAACTTTCTGCAACAAATATAATTTTTCTTACTTCCTTAGTGTAAAAACAAAAATTATGGACCACAGCTACAGACTGATTCCCTCAAGTGGCCAGAACAGAAAACACAGGCCAAGCTTCTAGTCACTGAGCTCTGAATTGGATGAACCAGACAACGGTAACTAAAAATGAGGCGAGCTGCACACTTTTTTGCCTTTCCTTAGTTATTCAATTAGAGTTTTAAAAATGTGGGGCATTTTTAAAGCTGATACCTGACTAACTTTTCTTACCTTTCTCAAAGTTGCTAAAACATAATTAAGGTATAATTAAAGCAAGATGAAATCTTCAGAGAACACTAGCTTAGTTTATATTTTTCCAGACAAGATCTGGCTAGCAATGAATGATGTTTTTGTTTTTACCATTCTTTGGTCATTTTCCCACCACCAAAATACAATACAAATCTGCCAAAAATGTAAGGAGGCAAAACGCTGTTCCACATCAGCTCAGAACTGATATGATACCATCTATTTCATATTTTTAATGCAGTCAGTAAGAGACTGTTATTTAACAGTCATTTAACTCATTTACAAAACCCCTTGCAAAAGTATACAAAGTCAGACCATACAGAAATCAAGGATAGAGGCGACAAAAATGTTTTGAGCAAATGGATGAAAACCTTCAGTCTTAGATGGCTGTCTTTTATCCACGTGGCTCAATTTGTTCAGCTTTTGGGATTTTCCATTACCTAAACTGAAAGAGGCCCTGATTCTGGTTTTCTTGAGAGGAGCATACATGAAGTATCTTCACTGACTTACTGGGGAAAGTCCAGATTTAAGTAATTTTTGATGAGAAAAGACTTTTGGCCCAACTCAGGCAGAATCAAACTCATGAGCACAGAAACCTTTCTAACTTTTTTCCTAGTTTCATCCTGAGCTTAACTTCTATTTCAAAGCTCTCACTGTTTTATTGTAAACATGTGGTTTTTAAAGTACTGCACTGCTCCAAAGTTATCTGCATGTGAGTTTATTTTACATTAAGTACTTCAAAAAAGTCTGAACATAAAATGCCAACAGAAACAACAAAAATATAAATAAATCACCACATTCAGCAGAAATGCTTTAATTCAGAATGTAATAAAGACAGGCAAGGTTTAAAAAGTTTATGCCAGAATGTAAACTGAAAGAATTATTAATTTATTTTTTTCCTGCAGACAGCCAAAAGATTTTTTTGCTGCTGCAGCCAAAAGATTCTCAAAGGTTGTTAAAAAATATAAAGAAAAAAAAAAACAGTGGAAAAAATGTTTATTTCCCCTCAAGAAATTCTGGCTTCTGCAATTTGGCATCCTTCTCAGCCATTGCGAACATTTGTTTTAGTGGAGGCCAAGCGCTGCTGTTATATTCACAAATTCTCCCTCTCTTCCCATAAATAAGTATCCAGGAGCTGTGATCTATCCTCACCTAGAGCTGTGCAGTCTCGTGGATGTCCATAAAAGCGTGAGGGCAGCTGCTGTGAAAGCTTCTCATACTGGAGAGGCTGCCCTCATTCTTCCTGGATTTCTAATTACAGAAGAGTTTGCTTCTAGTTTCAGGTGGCAAAATTCTGCCAGCAGTGATGTGTGGCACCCTGGCTGATTTTAACCTAGTAAAACTATTGGTAACTACCTGTGGAAGAATTTTTCTTTAGGACCATGGACACATGTTGCACGTGTACAGCAGCTAAACCTTATACAGTGTCACATAGATGTGCCTGAGCCAGACCTACCTCAGTGTTACAAAATTCTGGGGATCCTGGTTCACTAGATTAGGTGATGTATAATTTTGTGGGAGTAATGACTTTTTTCTCCCCTGCCTCAGGAAACACTGCACCTCACTCCACGAAGCACTGCAGACACGCTTACGCTGCAGTTAATCTCTAGCACATCAGCTCATCTTTATTTAAAATCCTGTGGATGGATGCTTGACACAATCCTCAAGAGTTATTTTGGAGAAGTGCACCCTGGCTGAAACAAGGGTAAATAGGGGCTTTCAAGTGCCTCCTCTTCAATGCATGGTCAGCATGCTTTTGACTGCTTATTCTCTGCTCCTTTGTATACTGCTGCTGCAGTGAGATTTGATCTGGGCTTATGCCTTGAGCATTATCTACTGGATCCTGTGTCTGTAGCCTGAGAGAATGAAACTATCTGCTTAATTTAAGATCCATTTTAAGAAGTTACAGCACTTCCAGTGCCCTTGTCACTCATGCTTGCATTGGCATACCTCTGAAGAATTGCACAATGTGAGTGCAGCTATTAATTTATTGAAGTCTTGCTATTGTTATTATTAACTCTCCTGAGACTTAATTCCTGGTATTAATTTTGCACTTTCCATTAGCTGTCACAGTATATTCATTTGTATTTATAGGAAATCTATCTTTTGTTCTAAAAGCGTGTTCCCAAAATTTGGAATGATGAAATGTGTATTCACTTATGAAACCCCAAGGTCTGCATTGCAGTCTTATCTAAATGTAAAGGTATAAGCATAAAATTGTGTGTACTGGTGACATTACAAATAACAGACAATAAGTTTTAAAGTTCGTTTTAGTCCTTTCCTTTTAGGGTGTTTTCGGTGGCGCAGCTGCATTAATAATTTCATGATAGTGTGGGAGAGTCCATCTAGACCCAAGGGTATAATTGAGAACTTCCCTACTTCTACTCCCTGGACATGTCTACGAGGGCAGCCATGCTGAACAGGTAATTGATGAGGTGTCTATAGAAGTCTTTTTCGTATGCATTATCTCACTGGCAAAAGAATTTGACATCTCCATCCAAGAGACCAGAAGGCTATCTCGCTTGTGGAAGACCTTCTTTTAAAGAAATGCCAGCTACCTGTTTAGACTCTAAAATATAGGTAGTTGAAACTATACTTTCCAGTGACATCACACCCACATTCTCTGCAGTGATTTAAGAACAGGGTCATGCAGTACCTGTCCTTTGCAAAGGTAGGTAGTCTTTCCTGTTTGCGTTCCCTCCTGTTCTGGATCCCTGTTGAAGGCACCAGCATCTCTCTAGGATTTCCTTCAAAAGCTTAAGAAGGGCAGAAAGGAGGACAGCTACATTCAATTACCAAGAGCATGTATCTGCTAGTCTGGAGGAAAGGATGGCTGCTCCTGCTCGGACAGAACAGCTCCCTGTTCTTTAGCAGTAAACTCTGGCAGATCAAAAATACACGGTATTTTATTTTGGTGAGAACACTGGTTTGAATAAGCAAGGAAGAAACTTGCCTTGAAGAAGAGTGGCCTCTGAAGAACTTATATATTGTGGTGGTCCCTCTAAAATAAACAAGCAGAATCTTCCAAAAATCAGTTTCTCCTTATAAATTGCTTCTCCTGTAGTTTGGGGGTTGGGAGTAGGAAGGAAGCACTCTTTGATCAAGGTTTGTCTTGAACCTATAAAAAGGAATAGACAAACCTCGATGGTCTGTGTGGATAATTTGCTCCCCAAACATCCTCTCCTAATGGTTCCCTTCTGGTACTTTGCTCCCTGGAAGTTTGGTTTCTTTCAAAGTGGAATATGAAAGTGATAAATGAGGACTTGAGGAAGAGATCACTTGATGGGAGGATGCCAGCAGATTTTAGTAACAGAGGGAATGTCAAGAGCTTCATTTACGATCCAGTTGTATGTTGAACAGCAGGAAATGAGGAATCTGCTCCCTGTCAGCAGGTACTCTACAGACCCAAAGTGAAAACTCAGATGAAACCATTTGGACAGATATTCTATTCCTCAAACATTGGCTCTGCTTTTGACATGGTGTATCAGATTCTTCAAGGGGGTGGAAAGGAGAGGATGAATGTGGGAGGGCTTCAAGAGCAGACCACAAATACACTGCTCATGACAAAAAAATGAGTAGTCATCTTTTTACATCATGCTGTTTTTTCAAAATGTCTGATGACTACTTAAAATACTGAATTGTAGAAGACCACCAGACTACACTGAATAGCTCTGAAAGTGAACTGGAAAAAAATATACCAATTATGGGCTGTTGAGCTGGAAAGCGGCCAACATTGTTCCCAGGATATAGGTGATCTTGGATATTAGAGCATTTAATATTTGATTTGTGAATAGTCTCCAGTTCATTTACTGTGGGATTTAAAAAAGAAAGGGGAAAAAAAAAAAGAAAAAAAAGAAACCCAGAATATAGAGTTCAAAGATTTTAAAAGTAAGGAGAGGAAGGAGAAGATTATACAATGCTTAATCCTACAATTTCCTTACTGCTAATGAGTTATGGGGGGATATACAGTTGTTCTAGCTTCTGAACTGTGAAGGGCAAACAGGAATACAGGTTCTGTTGCCCTAAAGCAAAATCTGGTAATTTTATCCTCAGAACGTTCCTTGTGAAGTGCCTTCTGACTAGGAGTTCAATAAACACCTCCTTTCCAGAAGGTGTGAAGGTCCTGAAACTACTCAATATGAAAAAGAGGCACAAAAATTTCTGCTGAATCTGCAGTCACTTAAGCTTTGGAAATTTTGTATCGTTATTTATAGATAATACATCCATTGCTATTACAGCATCAAGCAGCGCAAACAGGAATTTGTGGAGCCGGTCAGGGCTCTGGCCCTATTGAGAAGACACAGGCTGAGGTTTTACAACCCTTTCTGACGGGCTGAATGGGACTGGTCGGTGGCAGAGGTAGGTGGTGATGCAGGAAGGGGTTAGGGTGACAAGCTGGGAACACAATGGTCAGCAGCAGCAATGACAGCTGGAGCTATGCAGCAGCGTAGGCAGATGGCTTATTTTGCATGGAGGAGAAGACTGCTAGTGTCAAGCTCCACAAAAAAGTCAGTGTTGCTCATATCCAAAGTCTGAGATGATGTGAAGAAATGGCTTCTGACATCAAAGGAGAAACAATTCTTATAACCAGAGGCTTATAATGAAGAAAACTTCTCCCTTGCTGTTTCCTTGCTGTAAGGGAGGAGACAATTGCTATCAGTGCTTTGGTGGAGAAGGAAGGGACAGACAAGACAGAAGGTGGAAGATGTTACCCCTTTGGCCAAGAAAAGCACATGAATGTGATGCTCATGAAAGGAGATGAATAAACATCTTGTTACTTTTGTGCCTTCTGCCTGCACTCAGCTTTCCTTGGATGCCAGGTTTGGCTTCCCCGGCAGTTCCCATGGCACTGGTACTTGAGGCTCATGCTCTTTTATCACATGAAGAAGTTGCAGCCATGCTGTTGTGCAGTCATTTAGACAAGGACTAAGCCTACCTCTTGAAACTGTATATCACCAATTATTGGAACATGCCCCTTTTGCTTCACATCTGTTTCAAGATATGCAGTTAGCTTCTGTTCCTTGTTATTCCATCTGCAGTTTCACAGCTGCATGTGTCCTACATGCTGCTTTTTTGTTCAGTGACGGCATTTAGATTAAGTTATTATTTCTTCCTATAGTCACCATTCTGATAGATGTACATGTCTTTTCAAACCCACCTAGGGATCAGGATTGAAATTGTATCTACGTCAGTATAATCTGCTACCATAAAGGACAGGCAAATCATATTCTTTTCCTTTGAATTAGTTACCAATTAAAAACAAAGTTTTATGTCTTTTTATTTTTAAGTTAATTCTCATTGCTGGGAGGTGATGGTGCAATTCAATTTTTTTACACCAGTGGCTTAAGCAATGCTAAAAAAGCTTTCTGTCTTTCAATATCCAGTGTTGGTTTCAGGGACTGTGTGGCTGAAGGAATGGAGTGCCGAAGTTTTTCTCCAAGTACAGATGTTTTGATCATTTTAACAGACATGGCAATATCTCAGCCATTATCATTATGTCATATCACAGCACATACCCTAAGTATTCAGTAGGCTCCCAGAACTTAAAAAAAACACCACTAGCTATCAGATCTGGTCTGTGAGAGACATTCACTCACCTAAATAAAATAAAGGAAAATGAAGAGATTTTATTATTATCAAACCTCAGGATGCTGTTGCCATTTGAAATGCCGATTTAACTTTAAGCCCCTCTTTGATATTCTTACTTGATGAGAGTACATGATGGCCATAAATCCAACTTGGCAATGAATCTGAAAGGTCACCTGTGGATATTGTTTTTCATGGTGTTAAATAGACTGTAATGGTCTCATTATTTCTCCAGAAGGACAAGTGAAAGTCCCATTGGTCTTCTTGCTGTCTCATAAATAATTAACAGGCTGTTTTAACTGGGTATAACCTTTGTACAGAGTGGCTGAACTTCACCGCATAGCAGAAGTAAAAGAGATTCAGAAAAATATCATCCGTCATTAATGGTACTAAAACAATCAGGTAATCTAGGAATAAAAATAAAAGACTAATAATCAAGTGGTAATCAAGCAGTTTTAGGGGCAACAAGAACAATTGCCTTTCTGTACACATCTGAATATTTTGAGCATCCTCCATCATCCAGTTTATTCTTATTTTATCTTACATCTTCCCACATGACCACTCAGCTAACTTCCAACATGGGAAATTTAAGTAACTGTGGAATACATGAGAAAAGGTTCAGAATATTTATTTTTCTCTTCTGCCATAGGTAGAATCTTAAAGAAGAGGGATAAAAGAAGGACCAGATTCTTTTTATTACCAACATAAAACTCAAACCTTTCAAGTGGGGATAACTAAAATCAAATCCTGCATTTGAATATTGTAATTATTTCTTGTTTAGATAAATGGTCCTCTTCAACCTTCCATTTTGAGCCTCTTCAACAAAATATCAGGGTCTAAAACTTGTACTAGATCCAGTATGTAAAACACAATGCTGAAATCTGCCACGTCTCACCTGGAAACTCCCCAGTTTTCTTGGTAACAACAGCTGGTGTTACCAATAAAGAACCAGGTCTGAACTCGCAGAAGATGTTTCATCATGACAAAGTGAGAGGGGGGAAAAAAGCATGCTTGCTATTGGATAGACCAAAGATCGTCTGGAAAAGAAATGCTAAATTCCAGCCATGAAATTGCAAAAAATAAAATAAAGAGACTTATACAAACAGAATCAGAGAGGGAGAGGAGAAGAGAGACAGAGAGCATCAGTCTCTCAAACATTTCAGTTTTACAGAAAGTCAGACACTGGTAGTCACAGCTCTGTCTTTCTAATGAACCTAAAATCTTCAAATCTGAACATCCCTACTCTCTGTTTGGAAACAAACAAACCAAACCCTGTGGCAAATTTCAGAACAATGCAATACTCTTTGGCTATGGTGAGAAGATTGAGAAATTACTGTATCTGAGGTAACTTTCCTTTCTGGTCTGTTTTTAAACTGAAATGTAAGAAAGTGAACTGCATGTTTCCACTGCAACCATTCCTCTTGTCTCCTTTGCTCTCCATTTTGGGAAATAAAAATATCTTGCATACAAGTCATGGCAAGTTCATATAAAAAAAAAAGTAGTTTAACAATTCTGCTTTTGAAGTTCACTTCTGTGTAATTGTATTCTCTCTTTGGGCCTTACAGTCTTGGACTGATGAATACATGACAGCTGGAGGAAGAGGAAAGCTCTGAACGCCCATCACAGGAGGAGATGTGGGAAAGATTGCTCTTGAACATGTGCCCTCTTCCAAGATACTTATAGCAGCTCCATAAAGCAAAGCACCTGAGGTAGGGAGAGGAGGGAATATTTTAGAGCAGGAGTAGTGGGAAAGTCCAACAGCATCTCTCAGACAATTGATGGGAATACCAGCTCCTATTCCAAGCCATTAGCTGCTGGTGGCAGCATGTCTCCGAGGAAAACCATGATACCAACAGTGAGGGGAGTCCAGAGTCAGGCAGCTTTTCATGTGGACACCAGGGGAGGTTTCAAGCTGCTTTGCCCTGCTGATCCTTGAACTTCATGGGTGTTAGAGGACTTGCTCTCCTGCCCTTCCTGCCAAGAAAACAAACCTTTTCCTTCTAAGGAGACACTCATAAAATCCCCAGCTTAAAGAAAGTTTAAAAAAATCCCAACAGGGAAAGCTTCCTATGTATCATTCTGGAAACTCTTTCCGCTACCTGGGGAGCAACTTACAGTCTTATAATTAGCATTTTTACAGCACCTTCTTTTTCTATTTTTAACGTTTTTTTACATTTTTCAACTAATTTATGGGAAAACAGTAAAGCAGAAAGACAGCGTTCAGGTAATTTTATTAAGCAGCTGTAATGGGTGGTAGTTGCTAGTTGCATGCCACAGAACCTCAGTGGTACTGCTCAAGATGTCTATGAGGTAAAGGGGGACTACTGGGAGAGATTTATTAGGTTCTCAAACTCAAGTTAAAATGGAAAGATAAACAGAGGGAAGTCTCCTCCCAATAGACCTCAATTACTTACAAATAGTCAGAAGACACATTGAAAACATTATGATTTTTATCCCAAGCTTCATTATTCTTTATGTAACTTTTCTTAAGGCTGAACTGAGGAATCACATTCAGACTGAAGTGCAGAGCTCCCTCTCCTTGAAGAAAAAACAAAATGAAAACTAGAGCCAAGAACATTTCTGCATGCCCCCCCAGCCCCCGCATGTACACACACACACACGTGGTTGTGGAGATGTCCACACGTGTGAACCTTTGTGCTCTTCCCTCCTGTTTAAAAGCCCTTGTGCACTCAATGGGCAGATTTGAAGCTTCATTAAAAACAAAGTCCTTTTACTGACTTCAGGAGGTCAAGCATCATATATAAGCAATTCGAGGAAAGAGAAACAAAAACCTATTACTACTTGCTGACATTTTTTGTGCCCTGAAAAAAAGTCTGAAATTTCCATTAATTCCATGTTAAAGTAGGAGTACGCAAACCTAAAGGTGACAACTTGACTTTCAGCAGCAGCAGCCCAGTGGCGAACATCAGCACTTACTGATCATGCGTCGGTGTTAACTAATGCGGTTTCTGTGCAACCTGAGGGCATAACTATGGGCTGTTTGGAATATCCCAAATTTCCCCCATGGTCTCTAATGTTTACTTAAACTCTAGAAACTGAGATGTGGATTTTCATTCATTTTAGCTTAGAAAATATTGTGCTCTTACTGACTGTTACTATTGTCTACTGAATGCAGTCATGGGATGGAAAGCAAACAAACCCCAAAGATGCAGGTGTGTGATGTGTTGAAATCTGATACCTCTCACTGCCTGTAAGTAAAATAAACAGAATTGACTTAAATTAACTTAAGTGTTGACTGTAACCTCAAAGTCATTTTTTCCTTTTATCTCTTAGATATATATATATTTTGGTGACATTTTAAAACCCTAGGTCTTAATTAATTTTCAGGGGGAGTTCTTCCTAAACACACAGGACAGATTCTGATCTTCTTTGGCATTTGGTGGGGTGTAATGACAGAGGAACATCGTCCTGTTTCATCACTGGCTTCAAGGGATTTTACAAAATTTCCCTGTTATAACAATTGTATAAAAGGAGACCTGGATTTGTCTCCTTACTTCCAGATCACAATCATCACAGAAACTTTAAAACAAACAAAGAGCCAGAGGCTACCTGTTCCTTTGCGCAGTGACTGCAAGCTGCCAAAGCTGGACCAAAGCCAGCCTTCAGGTCAGGTTTACATTATCGCCAGCAAAGAAGAAAAATCAGGTCCTGAAAAAAAGGTACTGTAGTTAATAAGAAATTGAAAAAATCTGATTAGCACATCTGTGATTAATCAAAGCCATCACAAATAATTCAATGAAATGTAACTCTCTGCTGAAATCTATTTTGACTCAGTTTACAACAGCCTGAACAATTGTGCTCCCCTTCAGAAAAACAAACAATCTCCCTAGCAAACAAGGCAGTATTATTTTAACCCTACACTGGATGACAGCTTTTCTGTGTACATATTACTACGAGACACAGGGCCTAGCACACTGGACATGCTTCCATACCACTTACAGAGTAGATTTATATATTTCTTAAGGGATTGTACCCTTAACATGATGGACTAAGAGCCTGCGAGACTGAATGAAATAAAGGTGTGTTTGGTTTGGTAAGCACCTGGATGAGAGGCTGCCAAGGGAAGTTTGGGGCCTGCTGGAAATGTTGTACATAATACAATACACTTTCTCAGGGCTCTGTGTTTGATCAAAGCTCCCGTGTGGTTTGGGGAGAAGCTGTGTCCATAAGGAAATCCCTTTTTCATTTCATTTTTGTTTTATTTTATTTGAACGTAAAACCGAAGCTCTGAAAGCTTATTTTAAACCTTAAAGATCCCTTGCAGCCTTTCATAAGAAACTATAACATCAGTAATGATGCTCTGGCTTCCTGAGTTTCCCTTGCAGTTTTCTTGGATTCATTATTTTTCCCTCTCCAGGAGATGAAAGCTAGCTCTGTGGTATAGAATGGATGCCCCTGAGTTTTTGGTGGGGAGCAAGCCATCCCTGGGGACCCAGAGAGGCTGTGATCCTCTACAGCATTGAGCAGCTCTTGGAGGATGGGGAAACTGATAGACCCAGAGTTTTAATAACAGCACTCCGATTCTCATCCGTCTAGCCACAGCAGGAGCTAGTGCAGCAGGAGGTCTCCTCCAGCTCCTGGTACAAAAGGAAAGTCTTAATGCAACCAAAATGGCTACATGCAACCCAGCTTCATCTCCCACATCTTTCATTGCTCCTGCACCAGCCTACATTTGAGATCTGTCGCTTTGCCTCTCTACTTCCACACCAGGTCTGCAATGTGACTGTCTCCACCTGGAAAGTTGTCCATGAAGGGGCTCTGTTGTAGAGAGCCAAAGAATGGAGACTGTATGAAAAGAGAGCACCATCTAGGTGATGGAGGGACCATGTCTGCACACATATAAAGTAATGCAATACCAATGAGTTCCAAACAAACCTCCAGCCCTACCCCCTCCTTTTTTTAATATCGATCCCATGACAGAAATGCTATTTTCAATACATGCACATTGATGTGTGCCAACACCTACTCTAGAGCTCTAAAGATGCAAATATAACTCCTTTAGATAGTGCACACTGCTCTGTCTTGGCTCTGCACGTTTTTTTCTTATTTTCTTTTCTATTTTGTTACATCACATCATAATTTAATATTTAGTGCTGCAAGCTGCTGAAAAACCAAAGTGTATAAAGGGCACACTCTGTAGCGTAGCACCTCAAAAGTGAAAGTTCTTGTGGGAAAGGACTATGCTTGTCACATCTAGAAAGCATCTTAACCACTAATGTCATTGTGCAAAGATAGGAAGGCCAATAATAAATAGGGCAGTGAAAATGAAGTGGATGTATTTTATAGTATTAATTCCACAGAACACAATGGAATACCCTTAGGATGACTTTTATGTATCGTAATAACAGGTTTATCTCATCTTAGCCAAACTGTAAACAAACAAGACAAAATATAACAGAACTCTCAGTATGTTGTTAACTTGATATGACAGAGTGCAATAAAATTGGATATAGTGTTGTTACACTTCTCTACAACCACAACTTTGGATGTTGTACAAGTCTTAGAAATAGCACTGCTTTGTGGATAATAAAATAATGTGAACAATGAATATCTGATCCAAACTTTGGTGGATAATTACTATTAGACATGTGAATATTCCCAGGAAGGCAGCTTTTATTATTGCTCATGGATACATTCTGTAACTCTTTTTTTAATATATTGCTGGCAAAATGTCTAGGGTGGAAAATCATAGGCAATTCACATCAAGTAAAATGTGCAGGCCAGGAGTTTTGCATTAATGTATCCGCTAGGCTGCAGTGAATTTATAACCCCTTAAAGCAGTACAAAGGGTTTTAGTATTGGATATAAATTATGTATAAAACACTCAGCATGAACTGTTGTCCCTGTATTAAGGTAGGTACACCAGGCATAAAAAATAAATGACAAAATCTACATTAATGTTAAGAGGTCAACTCTAAACTGACAAAATCAAGGAAATGCAGAATTACTGCTGAATCCTTCTGTCACTCATTTTACCCCCTACTCAGTTCACACTAGGTCATCCCGCTTCTTTCTGAGCCAGAGTAAAACCTCTGCTAACACAGGAGCAAGCAGGAATCACCAGCTTGAGTACACATGGGACAGGTGACGACTTGGGACCACTGCTACTGATCTGCTCATCCTTCTCAAGAAAGAAAACATACATTCATGTGACAGATACAACTTTCTTCTTTTCCATCTAGGAACATTCTCCTCCTAGGTGTTCCTCCCTCCCCTCTTACTACCAGTGTGTGTTACAATATTTAGCCTATCACCCCTCTTTAAAAAAATTTCTATTCTGGTAAAATGGAACCCCAACAAGTTTTGGACCTTAGGACATTACTAAGCTGTAATAGTATTGCTAAGCTGTAAGTAATAGTATTTCAAATCATTCAGAGATGTTGGGGTTCTGAGAAAAGTGCTTCTTTCTTCAAAACAGAGGGAAATCAGGACAAAGGAAATAAGCAGATATTGCCAGAAGAAGAAATATATGATACTCAATATCAAACCAAAACATCACTTCAAGGTGCATCACATAAATTTCCTATGAGCTAAATAATAACAGCATCATTAGCAGCAAGATGTGAAGGGTGAACGTGAAGCAAAGTTAGCGAGGAGAATTAATTACAGATTGTACCCCAATAATATACTTGGATCATCACAGTTACACCACCACTAATTACTAACATATCAACATTCGTATTTTGGAACAGAGGTAAAAACATCAGAACTTGCTCTAATGCAGTATCTCACTCCTCTCTCAACACAAGGATATAAACACTCCCATACAAACACATATAGTTCACATACAGGGAACATAAGATACATTTTAAAAGGCACCGGGGGTAAACTTGGCTTCAGATGAGTCAATGGGAATATGGGTTGCACCCATAAATTTCATGTTCAGGAGGGAAGGAGGGACTAATGTGTTAACCCAGCCTAATTGGCAGGTCCTTCCAGATCACAGTATTTAATTCTTTTCTGTTAAAGAATTGCTCTCCTTTGCATCACTCTTATTGACAGTGATTACATCAGCACCCAAATTAGTGAATGTTATCAAATTCAGTAACCTGTGACTGAAGAAGAAAGATGTTCAGCTGAAAGGCTTCAAGTGACAAAGACCATAAGGAGTTATTTTGTTTCAGGGAGCAATTACACACTTAAAAAGTAGTTTTAGTCCCACCTGTAGCCATTGGATTGCATTATGTTCTAGATTTGGAGACCAAAGACGTCCCTATTGCCACGTGTAAGTAATTACAGATTGTGATCTAGTTGTTTTTGTGAGCCTAATAATCCATAACAACCTAACTGCCAGTCACACATGGAAGGTTTCAGTCATCTCCTCCTGTACCTAAGTCAATAATTGTCAACCCCAAACCTTGACTTACTGCTCAGCCACAGTGTGGACTCATTCAGGTTTTTCTAAAAGGTTTCCACTTTTGTCTGCTACAAAACAGTTTGTAAAGGCAAAGAAACTTCAGGTTTTACTTTCAGTGACTAAGATCTTTACAGGAGAAAAAAAAGCTGATACTTGTAGAGTTAGTTGTTGCTGGAGTTGCTGTGAGAACCCGGGCACATTATTTTAGATGTAGCTGACTGAAGATGCTGTATCCAGCTGCTGGTTTTGGAAGGCTCTTTCAAGTTAGTTAAATCCAAATGTTTCTTTCTGCTATATTTCTACAGGGACAAATATATACCTGGCACCTATACTACATTTCAGAAAGATCAATATTCATAACATGAAGCTCACAGAAATGTTGGTAAAGGTAACTTAAACCACTTTGAGCAAAAACTGTCAAGCTCCATTTTCAACACATTTGTGGCACTAAAGGGACAAAGATTGTGTGGGCCTAATCAGTGTGTCCTTCCACCTATGTTTTTGGTTTGAGGGTGGTTTTTCCAGTGTGGGATACTCATACTCGGGGTTCTCAGCTCTTCTGCCCTTCTTACATTGCTAATTGAAAGGTGGGTCCTCCTTGTGCCCCAGAGAACAGGATCTAGGTGGCCTGTACACAACAGCATGGAGGCTGAGCACAGCTGTTCCAGCATATCCTCTCACAGGTCTCTCTCACAGAACCATCTGTAAGTGAAGGAAACATTTTCTGCTTTTAGAGTAGTCAGGTCATGAGGAATGCTGAACCAAAGACCAATTGTAATCTCATGCAATCAGTAAAATTTCACCTGATTTATTGGTGAAACTCCAGGACAGCAAAATATGCCCTGTTTTATTCTGGAGACAAAGTTATTAGAGATAAAGTGCTGAAACTGGAAAGATACAGGACTTGGTAATAGAGCTTACAATATCAAATATCTACCCTGCTTGACTTTTTTTAAAGACAAAACAAAAGAAAAAAGTTATTTTCAGACTGTCTGTCATGACATATAATTCAGGCAGAAATTTTGGTGTTTGCTGAGAATATTTGTGCCTTTCCAGGATTCCTGAGAGGAAGAGTAGCTTGAACTGAAGAGGCTCTTGAAAAATAATTAATCAATAACCCAATGATTTGAGCTTGTGTACGCCAGTGAATTATGAGGGTATATTAGCTGGATTTACTCTATAAACATTTAGGAGGAGAAATTAAGCTGTGATTTCTATTTGAAGTAACAGGAAAGACACAACAAGTTGTCAAAAATTCTTTGACAAAGTAGCTAATTAACCCTTCCTCCCAAGCCTAGAGGTCATGAATGAATTAGAAAAAGGTAATGATCCCTAAATAATAGTTGTATGGCAATGATGAAAAAGCATTGTGCTAGGAGAGGAATGATATGTGCAGTGAATTTGCTGACAGTAAGTGATACAACCAGCCAATGTGGAAATATGCTGACAGTAAGTGATACAACCAGCCAATATGGAAATATTCACAAAATAATTACTATAGGAGCAACCTTTACGTTCTGAATGAGCACAAAGATTCAGCCGTGCTTTTGACTTTTCTTATTTGAA
The DNA here is from genome assembly GCF_026419915.1 of Harpia harpyja. Lineage (NCBI taxonomy): Eukaryota > Metazoa > Chordata > Aves > Accipitriformes > Accipitridae > Harpia > Harpia harpyja. The sequence goes on from NC_068944.1 coordinate 43,416,086, forward strand.
GTGTAACAATGCTTTAAATGCCGAAATTTAAAATCTGTTCTACAAATGTCTATTTTGTTACAGTCTTTCATGGGGGCATTATGGCTTTCAGGTGCAATAAACTACCCTTCTTTGTAACAACACCCCTTTATAAACACAAAGCAAATCATTATGTGGAAAGGGGAGAAGTTAAAAGCCCTAAATCTTCCATTCCCAAGGATACTGTTACCTTCAGATAGAATGTATTTTTTATGTATGTATTTACTGCTTAAATGTAGTATATTTCCATTGGGTTTAACTGACAAGATTTTAGGGAGTTCTTTATTACTGATTTATATATATACATATAGACACATATATGTTCAACTACCCATACACTTTTTTGCTCCTGTTTCCTAGCATAAAATTATTACCTTCCCTGGAACAATGAAAATGCAACTGCTTTCTAGACCAGTGACTATTCTTTCTTTGAAGAGGCTCATAATAGGATGCATGAAACATCTGGAAGAATTAAATCAAAGGGTGATGGAATTCCCACTGGAGAACACATGTCAAACAAGAAAAAGAGTCTTGTGGAACAAATGAGATTTTGCCCTGAGAATTAGCAAGTACAACAGCTAGGCTTAACATTGGATTGAGACAAAAACTCCTAAGAGGCCTATTGATACAGTTTTTAAACATTCACTGTGCTTAAAAAAGAGAAGAATTTGTGTAACTTAGTCTGCAAGCAAAGTGTCTGTTTTCCCCATCCACAGCCACTATTCAGAGCAATTCCTGAGATCCACAATAATCTACATATGGGGAAGACAGTCTGGGAGATGCAGACTGCATCTAATAAGCACACCGTTCAATTAGGAAAATGCTTGACTGTAGCTCTAAAGCTGCAGTGGGGAAGGGACCACCAAATTCAGTAGACATGTAGGGACCCACAAAGAGAGCAAGAGAAATTAATTCTATGAGGAGGGAGTACGATTTGTTACTCCTTTTTGACTGTGTTGCTCGCTCATCCATTGCAGTATGGAAAGCCACCCAGAGAACAGTTAGAATGGAAGTAAGATCCACAACTCAAGCTGCTCATTTTGGCACTGTGTAATTCCAGTTGCCACACCAAGGCTGAATTTCATTCAGTATCTTTCTCAGAAAATGTTTCATTAGGGAGAAGATTAAAAGCAACTTCAGAAACTGATAGTCTCACACATGTGTCTGTGTGCCTTGCACAATTGTATTCACATCTCATTCACAGCCGTCAAACAAAAACAAATTTAAAGTATGTCTCTACACCAATACCAATTGCCCCAAAACTGCAGTGCAATCTGGCGAGTTAAAGCAATTTGAAGAGTAATTTAATGAGAATGAATTTACTTTTATTGAGGAAAGAAAATGCTCCTTCATCCATATCCTAATGGATCCCTCCATCCAATTTTGTTCTATTTCTGTCTTTATATTCTTATAAACTAAAAGACTTATGGAAGCTGAGTTGTAAAGAATGGGCAAGACTATGACTGGTCATATGTGACTTTGGATGAAGCAAAGGAGGTTTTCAAACCCCCTATTTCTCACTGGTCCAAAGACAGCTCAAGAGAGCAGTGATATGTTTTTTCCCTGTGTTTCTGAAGTTGTCTTCACCCTCACTCAGTGGAGAATGCTCTGCTCATGGAAAAGGGAAAAAGGGGAGCTGTGACTGCAAAAAATCTGAGTGGTGTTGGATTGGAGATGCATTTGGTGGTTGGATTACTTAATGGTGTTCTACTAAAATATTTTAGTGGTTTTGGATTTATTAAAAACAAAACTCAAAAACCTGCTACTTTTTTGAATACAGAGAGTGTTGTCTTTACACTACAGCTGGACTAATTTGAGAGGAAGGTGGTCTGGTATTGAAGAAGGTAGTGGGAGAGCAGTTGTCCTATTCCGGACAACGCAGAATGTATTTGCAGTACTGCAAAATGCAAAGTGAAGCACCTCCTGTATCTCATGCAGTGGTCCTCCTGGCTCTCCAAAGAGGCCATAAGATTTATAATTATAGATGTTTTGATGCTCTTCTGTCACCTGATCGCGTGGGGAGGGGATCACCAGCTGCTGTATTCATGCCTCCATGCAAACTGCTGGATCACTGACATCTGAGAAAAAAGGTGCACAGTAGGAAACATTTTAAGGATAAAACTGACTTTTGGAACCTCTGAGGAGGTTCCTATGCAGACATAATAAAAAAAGTTATTTTCGCCATAGTTAAATATTGAAACAATATGAACAGTACTCTTAACTGTATTACCTTAAAAGTGAATAGTGCAGTTTAGAGACTTTGTCGCACCACAGACGTTCCACTGTAGGTTAGTACACTGGACCCTGATGCCTTTTTAGCATACCAGTTTCCTAGACTTTCATTCCTACAATGGTTTTAATTTTTCCTTGGAAAGCTTTCTCTACAGCTATTCTTCATGCAAATTTAAGAATTATTTCCATTTTGTAGATCTTCAGAAGCATGTTGCTACATTTGCAAAAGTAAGTTTCCAGACACGCTGGTTCTCTGCCTTCCTGTTTGCAAGTGCAAATTGTGCCAGAAAGGTGTGCTGCTTTTCTGTGATCACAGAACTAATTGGATTTGTCACCAGTAGTCTATTTATGTCTCCAGTTCAAGTCACAAACATGTAATCAGTGCTAAAAGTGGTGGTTGATAGGTCAGTATGATGAAATCTTTCACTAATGCTTCACCTTCAGAGAAGCTTCATGTATTCAAATTGTCTAATTTCCTTCTGACTGCTTCATATTTCTCTAATAATTTCTTAAGGTGAATCGATGATTTGTTCTACTATTGGCATCCTAAAAGTCAATGCTAGAAAACTGCTTTTTTTCCTTCAGAAATTGTGTTTTTATTGTCAGAAACACACAGAATAAAAAATGCTCATGTTAAGACTGAAAATGTTTTTTACCACCAGTTTTGCATATAGCTTGGAACATAACAATCAAACTGTGCTTTTTTCTCTCATACACTGAGGATTCTATAAATTGTTATGGGTCAAAATTGATACAGTTCTTAATAATGAATATTTGCCTTTAGCGTCAGCAGACATTGTGTTTAAAATGCACAGGCAAGGAGTGCAGCAGCAACTGACAGGCATGGTATTTGCAGAATCAGTGTCTTAATTACCAGGTAGTAACACAAAGTATACTATAAAACAAAACAGAGTGAAACACTTGAGAAGTTTGCAACAGTGCAACAAGTAAGACTAATTTGGCAATTTAATAAAATGAAATATTACATTTTCTTCTTTGTAAAGTCCAGTAACATTCATAACGTCAGCTGCCAACAAATGAAAGGTCTTAATGTATTCCAGTGAAGTTTCTTTCAACAGAATTTCTGCTTCATAAGTTTTCTAAACAAGAAAGCATCTGAGCTGCTCCAGCACAGAGCTTTTAAAGGCTATCAAATGGCATTTAAAACACACACACACTCTACACACCAAACTCTACCCCTCCTTTCCCCCCTGTTTTAATGGTACAGAGCGTCTCCCAGTAATTAAACTAAACCCTGAAATCTTGACCATTGTGGTTGCTAAAGATCCCATGCACTTTTCAGGAGAGGAGGGGCCCTAACCACAGTTTCCTCCACAAATTCCCAGCCAGGTAATTGCACTCAGCCTGCCTAGAAATCGCCCATTCAGCTTCCACAGAGTAATAAGCTATTTTCACTCACCCTCTCACTGAAACTGCTGGAGGGTGTTGCAGGCACGGGCTGACAGCTGTGTTCTGTCTTAATGCTCTCTCGCTTTGCTGAATATGAAAACACTGCTACCATAACACAATAAAATGAACAAAGTGACAGGAATATATTTGCCATAAACTTTAGGAATAGCAAGTAATCTAATAAAAGCATTTGTAAACCAGGCCATTAATCTCTACAAAAGATACTGCTGTGCAGTAGGTTATCCATTGTACCAGATAATGCAGTGGTGAGGTGAAAAGTTGATGATCCCCAGTTCACGCATTCAAGTGTGCACATTTCATCTGTATTAACCGGGGCAAGACAAAGAACAGTCTGGACTAATTTCAAATGTCACCTGTGCAAGTAAGACAAAGAATTAGCAAGGAAGCTCTGCCATTCACCCAGCTATTTTTTCAAGCCTGCTTAAGAAAGGCCTTTCTGGTTTCTGTCTTCTTGTAGCTTGATGGGTTCCTACAGGAGACTAAGATGTTCAGACAGAAATTCAATGATGGAGCTCAGAGTAAAGTGACACAGCTTCCCAGATACACTCCAGAGATATTTAATAGGTTCTGTCATAATCCGTATGTTCTCTTCAAAAAGTAGGAATAAAACCCAGCTGCCTTACAATAAATTCTAACTGCAGTATGAGTTAATTTTAAACTGATGTAACATTCAGTCAGTTTTCATTTAAAATGACAGTGGATATCTTTGCCAGATTAAGCGCGGATTTGTAAAAACAGATGAGGAACGGTAAAATGTTTTTCCTTCAAGACAAATATTTCTTTTTAACATGGAGCTTTTAGATAATAGATTAAGTGTTCAAGTGAAGAAAGACTTTACATTCACCGCCATGCCAATGTATTACTAAAGTACCGTACTTTTGGACTCTGTCAGGAACCCCTCGGGGACGTGGCAGAGCAGAGGTGGTAAATGGTGCCTGATGCCAGTTCTGCTGGCACAGGCCCTGAAGCAGTGTGCCGGCTCTGGTGGTGGCGGGGTGGTCAGCACGGCCAGGCACTTGGTCTGGTGCCTGCTGACTCCAACCTTGGGGGTCAAGGAAGGGAGGGATGCAGCAGGCTAGAGTCTGTTTAATCGTTTATTCCTAGTCTTTTAGCCTGAAAGAGTGGCCTCTGTGAAGTTCCAAGTAGTTTAGACATTTTCAAGTATCACCCCGTATGGACAGCAAAAAATAACAAAAATCCAGATTGAAGTAACCAAGATCCACATTACAAAATACAGCAGGCAACTCACTGATAATTCCTCATTCCTACCATTCAAACTGCTCTCTGCTTTCCAGAAAACCACAAATGACTAAAGAAGAAAGTAGGCTTGTAGCATGTCCCAAAGATCAACAGATTTTGACTATGCAAGCCCAAGAATACAGTCACTGCAGGAAAACAGTCCCAATAGTACGGCATCTCAGAGTGACTGGGACAGACATGTCATTTGGACGCATTCTGATATCTTAAAATGTCTTCAAAATGCTGTTTCATCTTAGGTCTCAGAAATAGATCAGACACATAACTATCATGTATCATCTCTGCTTGAGTCAAAGAATTTTTCCTTTTTTCCATCCCCGAGTTGTGGTCCCAGTTCCTACAGTGATAAGGCCTCAATCTTTAATCATGGTCTTATACCTAGTAGCAAGGCTGATAAAAACAACATTTCAAAAGCTGTCTATATGCAAACAGACAACCTGAATGGTCCATACAAAAGCTCTAAATTAGGTTTGGCCAGTCAAGAGAGAAGTTTGGGAGTCATCATTTGCTAGATGAATAGACCAGCTTAGTGCCCAGGACTGGTCTTAATGCCATATAACGTAAGCAGTTGTGGAGAAAGAATGAGAAACAGAAAACACAATTATGCCAAATCTTGATGCTCCCATCTTTTGAATACTCTCTGCATCCTGGCACCCCATTGAACTAGACAAGGGTGGGTAGAGGCATATATAAACTGCCATGTAGTGAGAGGCAAAGTAGTGTAGGATTCTTCTTCTGGGAAAAGAGTTGCCTCTGAATTCCCATAAAATATGATAGGAGAGTTTGATAGAGGCCCGTAAGATTAACAAATGGTGTTGAGAAAATAAAGAGAGGATGATTATTTTCTATAATAACAATGCACTCAATGCAATTATTAAGCACTGCATTTAAAGAAAATCAAAGGAGGAATGTTTTGACCTAACACATAGTTAAATTATGGAACTCATTGGGATAGGATGTTGAGAAGGCCAAAGACCTGAACTGGCTCACAAAGGGACCAGACAAATTCCTAGAGGATAGGTCCATGAATACAATTGTTCATATGTGACCAAAGGCTCAGGGAACCCCTAAACTGTTAATTCCTGCAAACTATGAAAATGTACTAAGGGATGGATTGCTTCCTGTAACTTGTATTATATACTCTTCCCTGTTGCAACTGACACCATTAAAGACTCTATGGTGGGCTAAGTGGACTTTTGGTACAGAAAATACAGAAAGTCTTCTGTTTCTGAGTGGGAGGTGGGGTGCAAGAATGAACTAATGAAACAGGTCATGAACAGAAAATGCAAAACCAACTGCAATTTTAAAAAAGTAGTTTTTGTGAATAAGCAAAAATGGACATGCTATCATGGAGAACCCTGCTATCCCCAAAATAACATGCAAAATTGCCTTTCCTCTGTGACAGGTAAACTTAACCTTGAATGGGTGACCTATCTTAACTCTAAAATAATTGTTTTCCCTCTGTAAGCTTCCGACTATGTAAACTTTATACACATGCTTACCTTTAAGCGTGTGAGTGCTCCCTTGAGAGCCATGTATCTTTTTGCTGTGCTGTGTTGATATGATGTCCACTGGTTTCCCTTTCAAAGTTGAGTAAGGTTGACGCATCTCACATATAGATGGCCATTATGCAACATTCTTTCGGTGGCTAAGATCTACTACAAATCTTTCTGACCAAAATCTCAAAAATATTTCTAATTAGCAGCTCCAGGGTAGTTAATACTGGAGCAGCACTACCGTATCAATGCCAGCCAAGGGTGAACTCAAATAGTATTATGTACTTGATTGATAAAACAAAAAGTGCTGGGTATTTTTGGGGATGCAAAGGCAAGCTTTGTTTAACTATTGGGCTGGTTGGCAATGCAAAAAGATTTTCTTTTATTTTCCATTTCTCCTTGCCCGTCTCATCTGTTTCTCTCTCTGTCTTTTCTTTCCCAGAGGCACCATAACAAATCCATGTAGTTTCAGACCTCTGAATTAGGCAGGACCATGGGAGACACAGGACTGCTGATTCTTGCCACTCTTGTTAGTGAACTGCAGAAAAATGTGGTTATTCAAGATATTTCCTTGTTTGGATCTATTCAGTCCCTTTGTCACACAATAATAGAATACCTGTATTTTTCATAAAGCCTCTTCTGTAGCTAATTCTTACGAGGGTGGAAACTTCTGGGCAAAGGACAGCACATTTCACACTAAAAAATCCCACTGACACCTTCACAAATATTTTGGCACTGATCTGTAAAATATTACTCAGTCCTTTCCAATGGCCTTCTGGCTAGATATGATGTACATTGTCAAAAATAAAGGTCAGTGGATTAGTGTTATTAGGTTAAGGTAAAGGAATCAGGAAAAAAAAAAGTTAAAAGCAAATCTGAACGTGCAATCCTTATTTGAATGGGAAAAAACACCTTTTACTATGACTAGCTATTCTACATTGTACTAATATGCAAATGACTAGAAAGTGTCATCATTTAAATCAAGGTACTTTGTTTCCTTCTGAGGTTTCAGATCTCCAGCTGGAAGCCTGTTGAATGAGGTTGGTTTATGCTGAAAAGCACACCATCCAAAAATGAGTGCTCTGTGCCTCCCTGGCATCTTCTTTCTGAAGTCTGAAATGCAATTTGCAAGTGTACAAGAGCCCTGTGATAGGGGGAAGCACTGCAGCCACTTTTGGCAGAGAGAAAAAAAGGTCCCGACTGCACGTGGTGGACACGTAGGAGGGTCACAGCGACAGGGAGTGGGATAGAGTTCAGGTCTGCTGGCTCCTGCACCCCTGTGTCAGCCACGAGGCTCTTGCTCCTCATCATCTACTGTAGATATTGCATTTTATTATTTATTGAGTGCTAACTGTGCAAACAGAGATTCTGTTACTGCCACTTACTGCAGTTAATGAGTTCAGGGGAGGCCGGTAGCCCCTGTTACACAGGAAGTTGGATGATAGCACCACAGTGATTCCTTTTGACCTTGAAATCTATAAATCTATGAGACCTATAAAGGAACCCTTCCTAACACCATTAGGAGTCTTAACCAGTGTACGGAGCTCTGGATGCACGTACTGTGCAGGTCAGAGCTATCTTGAGCTTTGGACACTGTTGTTTCCAGGGCATGATGGCCATCTCCCAGGAAGAAAATTAATAAGTGACCTTGTGATGCTCGTGTCACTGTTGTCGAGATGAAATTTGTACCTTAGCCTCTGAGTAGCAATACTTATCTATTACCTCACTGGATAGTAGCAGCATCTACTCTTCCCATTTATGTAGAGCATGTCATTAGTAGAGCCCCAGCTGATGTCTAAACGTGTTGACAGAGACTTAGGTTTTCCAAGCTTTCCATGATGGCCTATGTCCATGTTGATGCTAACACCTGACTTGACAAAAGAAGCTTTCAATTTTGATTAGAATCACAGAGTCATAGAATCACAGAATCATAGAATGGTTTGGGTTGGAAGGGACCTTAAAGATCATCTAGTTCCAACCTCTCTGTCACGGGCAGGGACACTTTCCACTAGACCAGGTTGCTCAAAGCCGCATCCAACATGGCCTTGAACACTTCCAGGGATGGGCCAGCCACAACCTCTCTGGGCAACCTGTTCCAGTGCCTCACCACCCTCACAGTGAAGAATTTCTTCCTTACCTCTAATCTAAATCTGCCCTCTTTCAGTTTAAAGCCATTAACCCTTGTCCTATCACTGCATGCCCTTGTAAAAAGTCCCTCTCCAGCTTTCTTGTAGGCCTCCTTTAAGTACTGGAAGGCTGCTATAAGGTCTCCCTGGAGCCTTCTCTTCTCCAGGCTGAACAACCCCAACTCTCTCAGCCTGTCCTCATAGGGGAGGTGCTCCAGCCCTCTGATCATCTTTGTGGCCCTCCTCTGGACTTGCTCCAACAGGTCCATGTCCTTCTTATGTTGGGGTCCCCAGAGCTGAATGCAGTACTCCAGGTGAGGTCTCATGAGAGTGGAGTAGAGGGGGAGAATCATCTCCCTCAACCTGTTGCTGGCCATGCTTCTTTTGATGCAGCCCAGGATACGGTTGGCCTTCTGGGCTGCAAACTCACATTGCCGGGTCATGTTGAGCTCCTCATCAACCAACACCCCCAAGTCCCACCCCTCAAGCTTGTCAAGGTCTCCCTGGATGGCATCCCTTCCCTCCAGCGTGTCGACTGCACCACACAGCTTGGTGTTGTCAGCAAACTTGCTGAGGGTGCACTCGATCCCACTGTCCATGTTGCCAACAAAGATGTTAAACAGCGCCAGTCCCAATACCGACCCCTGAGGAACACCACTCGTCACTGGCCTCCACTCGGACATCAAGCTGTTGACTGCAACTCTTTGAGTGTGACCATCCACCCAATTCCTTATCCACCGAGTGGTCCATCCATCAAATCCATGTGTCTCTGATTTAGAAAAAAGGATGTCGTGCAGGGCAGTGTCAAATGCTTTGCACAAGTCCAGGTAGATGACGTCCATTGCTCTTCCCTTATCCACCAATGCTGTAACTCCATTGTAGAAGGCCACCAAATTTATCAGGCATGATCTGCCCTTAGTGAAGCTATGTTGGCTTAAGATGAGTCCCATAAAGAAAATGTCAGATGGTATGTGGAGCCTGGCCCATGCCTGTTATGAGAATGGACTCCTGTCCTTGAAAATTCAAATGAAAATGTTTATAAGGAAGTTGGTAAGGTAGAATAAATACCTCTAATTGAGTAACCTAATCTTTCAAACAATCTTTCTCAATGCAATGATATTTACTTTGGATTCAGAATAAAAAGGGAGTTAAAGGACTGATGGGGCTTTAGGTTTCCCAGTAAAGTGGTGGCATTGTAGGAAAGGGGCAGAGTATGAGATGGTATTTGTGGAATATAAATATCTGTTAACAAAGCATGAAAAGACAGCTATGCAGCAGTGATCAGTCCCTCACTGTGGGAATTCCCGTGGAAACACAATTCACATAACTTTTCACTCCTCTGTTTAATGCAAGATGGGATTAAACATGGTTAGACAACTCTTCAAATATAAAGGCACTCAGTGGAGGCTGTAGGAAGCTAGAGAAGAGGCAGCAATTGGTTTGCAGCTGCTGCTACAGAGGGAAGATCTACAGAGCCCCAGAGGACAACTTGTGAAAGTGCTTCGCTGAACTACTGAGCTGTACGCACTAAAATTCCTTACTTTTAAATTCCTGCACTGTGAGATATTCTTTGGGTGTCCAGAGGCTGGAAACTCCAGCATCCAGCCCCAGGACATAGCCCTGCTGTTCCCCAGCCTTTCCTGCAGCCCTGTGCCCAGGCAGCACCCTTCACCCTAACTTCTCCCCACAACACACACACTGCATGGGGATTAGACAGAGAGGAAGAACACAAGTCCCCACATCCAAACAGTGCATCTCTTCATCCTGCGCATCTACTTTGGCTCCTGTTCTTCTACCCTGCCACATCAGAGATGATCACCTCTGCCTGCTTCTCCATTTTTTTATTCCACTTTGCATTGCTTAATGAAATTATTCTCACTGCCTGCAACCCTCTGAAGCCATAGAGGAGGGGGCAGTGGCAGCATATGGTCCAACTATGGGAGGAGAGTAGACAGCTTAAGTTTTCATTTTTTAAGAGCGCGGAAGGTATCATTTGAGAATGCTTTGTGGTAGGGAGAAGGTACATAACAGATTCTTCATTTACTTATGATAAGACCAGGACCACATTCAGCTTCCCTTTCTAGTGGTGTAAATTTGAACCATGCACTTAAACCAGTGGAGTTATTCCAAATTTACACCAGTGCGAGGGTGAGTATCTTGACTTTGCATGTTTATTAGTGATTGTTAGCCACAGTTTAATTTTAAATGCATTAATAGCACCAAGCCTTTTGTTTGACCACCCACTGTTCACAGCAGAATTGAAGTGGTGGCGTATTTCCTAGTCCAAAAATTGACACAGATGCTGATGTAGATAAGTACTACACATACCCTTCAGTCTGTGTTCCAGTGCTACTTAGATATTAAAAACACTAATATCAAATACGGTATAAACAATGTGAACTAGAGTGATCCCTAGTTTACAATAAATATCTGCCGTGCAGTTATAAGGATTAACTGACAACATAGCATTTGTTTAAATTACCTGCCAGCTATGTTTTGTTCTTCGTTGAAGGATCCAATATGTCTATAATGCCTTGTGTTAAATTTGGATGACTCTTAAATGGAAAATGCACCCTACTGACCTCATTTGAAATAGCTGTTTGGACTAATATAAATTTACTGCAGAGCCATTTACATTTCCTAGCTGTTCTTTCTATACTATGTTTACTCAATGTGACAAGTTTAAGTAGATGTAAAGTGGATAATATTTTTCATCATGTTGTTGCTTTAATTGTTACTATTCAAACTGCTGCTTAGTTTCCAAAATGAGCAGAAATGCAATGTAAAATATAACTTACTGACCCAAAGTACTGTCAGGCAGCAGTCTGCTGCCTAAACAGTAAGAAACTATTTGTTCACAATGTATGTATTCAGTATTTGTATTCACAGAATACGTTGTCCTGTAAGTCTGAGAGACCCAAATGGACCGTGACAGATACTCTTGTCCACAACAACAGATGCAACTGTGAGAAGGGGGTTAAATCAGCATGCTTAGCCTGTGTGAACACCAGTCACAGTTGCTTTCCTGAGCTTGTTGCATGGCAAGTCCCTAGAGGATGTAGGGAGCAGGTGACATACTAGCTCTGAGCAAAGAAGAATTCATTTTTAGGCAACAACACTCTTTCCTTGGAGTTGGAAAGAGTGGTAGGTTTGGAGGCATTCTGGGTTGCAGTCAGGGTGATAGCTTATAAGCTTACCTAGCTTGTGGCTTTTACTCCAGTTTTACTAAAAAATTAGAGCTTATAGCTTGGATTTTTTTCTTAATTTCTTCCACAAATGAAATAGTGGAGAATCACTGCTTCCAGTCATTCTCACATGCAGAGCCAGTGAGGATCTGTGCATCCTGTGAGAGGTGATGGCTTCCAAGAGAGATGGGGGACTTGAACACCACCTTCATTTGCAGCATCCACCACAGGGTAAGATCTGACAGGGATAGGTCTGAACTCTCTTATGAGATGAAAAATGTTGAAAAGTGAGCAGTCAGAGAAGGGAAAGACAGAACTACTAGCTCCCTGAAAGTTTCCACTGATATTGTACCGCTTCACTGACTCTTTTTCCCCCAGCAGGTTATATGAACATTAAGGTCCCATCAGAAATCTCACATTTCAAGAATATTGGAAAAAAACCCTTAGATTTCTGTTTTAATGTAAAATGAAAAGCTCCAGTGATGGGGAAAGAACATTACATTGTATCTACACCATAAGAAGAGATGCAAAGTGAACTTCAAATTTCTGTATTATATAATAATTTAGTATTTCAGTGTAGAACCGTTTCATGTTCTTATGTAAAACTTATTACGGAAATGTCTATACTAGCAGTGGAAAACTAGTAATACAGATTGAATGCCAGCATCCAAAACTAGTATGGCTTTATATTTAGCACATTTATTCTTCAGTGTACATTTTCCCTCTGAGTTTTCCGGAAATGTTTAAGGCATCTTATATGGCATTCATTGTATCTTAATGAAAAAAAGGTTTTATTTTCATTTCAATAATTTCTGTTTTCCTTTAAAGTGCAAAATGACTGGTCTAGTCAAGGTTGAGCCATTTATGAATGTTTCAAACATATAAGATAAAAATATGCAAATGAGACTGATTTTCCATAACCTGTCAAACAACCTGTGTATAAAGCCATCCTATCAATACATCTGGATTTCTAAAACCCAGCAGGTCAAATGATTTTGTTGTATGACCAGAACAGCAGGAGACTCATGATGTGGTGACTAATGATAAATTCCACAACTGGAAAAGCCTTACTGAAAACTCCTTGCTTTTAATCTGTTAGATAAATTAGACAGCTGTGACTCTTTACTGCTATTGCAGCTGTTATTATGAATAATTATTTGTGTTGTCAAAGCAAATAGGAACAATGACTAACTATGACTGCACTATGTGAGCAGTCCTCATCTTCCTCCCTGCCCCTGAAGTACAGCCTGTGCCCCAAAAATCTCATGTTTGAACTGCAAGACAACACTAAGTAAGAGAGGTCCAGCCACACGGCTCCCTCCTGGAGCCATCCCAGCAAAGGAGGGCTTTGAGGAAAGACCCTGAGATACCTTTATAGGAAGTAGGAGAGAAAATTTTGCTGTTCCCATGAGAAAGCATAGAATTATTTGTTTCAAAATGTCCCCAACAGATGAGATTGCAATTGCATACTGCTCAGGGACTCAATTTAGTGGTGAAGGAGACGTGTAAGTAGGCTGGAAGTAGGATATGATGGCCTTGAAAGTGAAGGTAAGTATTTTTTATTTGATACATAAAATAGAAGTGAGGGACTCCATAGAAGAGCTTATGCACTCAAACAGATAAACTAAGCAGATTATCACAACAAGGTATCCCCCAAAGTTATGATGGCACTATGGGTTATTTGTCAAGGCTAGAGAGAGGAAAATTGTAGCAACCAAAAAGAGAGCTTGAATGACTTTTTGGCTGTCTGGCTAAATTCGAAAGGCCATTAGAACCTTCATACATATGAAGCAGTAAAGTTAGATATGAGTTTGAGAGAAAGTCTCTGGTAGAAGCTGCAAATTAAGTCAAGGAGCAGTAGCCTCTACAGCAATCAAAGGGTATTCCGCTATTTCCCTTAACTTTATTGAACCTGACTGGCAGATAAAATGAAGCATGTGGTTCCTTTTAAAGTCCCAGAAAAAACCAGCTTGCTAAGGTACCTGCGGGTAATGTAAATCAGCAAAAATGAATTCTGATGCCTGGGAGCAGAGGTTTAAAACCCTTCCAGCCTAGACAGGAGCATTGAGGTAAGAGCAACTCTAAGGTGAGAGGTGGACTTTCAGAGCAGGACAGGTGTGCTACACTGCTCAGTTAGAAGAGGGCCAACATTTTGTTGGTTGCTACTAACTGGGTACTATTGGTCTGTTATTTTGGCTTAGTAGGAAATAAGATTTTTGCAATCTGATATTTGAACTATTGTAGTAGCCTTGGAACTTCTCAGCATAACTTGTCTAGAGCTAGATATGTATATGCTAGCAGATGGCAGAGTGACTACAGCTTCAATTTAGACTAAAGGTGTACGATATGTGACTTCTCAGCATGGAGATGGATGATGAGTTTATGGATTAGGCTTCCTAAGGGAGAAAAGACTCTTATGCCCCTTCCAGACTCTTCAAATAGACAGAAATGAGGTAAGAAAAATGTCCACCTACTTAAAAGAGGAAAAGACCAAAGCTAACTCTCTATCTAGTGCAGAGTGAAAGCAGAGGTGAAGAGAAAAGAAGGTCTGAGAGTTCAGTTAAATGTAGTGAAAAGGCAGCTGGAGCTATGGATGTGGTTGCAGTTTTGGTCATGGGAAATCTGCTCACACTGCAGGACATCTGTAAGACAAATAAGAAAACTAGTTAGAGATGGGTCAGGTTTGATTTCTTCATTGAAGAAATGAGTCAGTTATTGATGCAGAAAAGTGATGGATGAAGAGATTCTTCCAGTATCTTAGTAGAAGATAGGGAAGAGGACAAGGAGAAGAAAGATGGAGGAGCAGTGGAGAAATAAAATGAGTAGACTGAAAGTCTTTAGGTTGAAGAGGATGTGTTATATAGAGATAATGAGTGATTTCACTCAAGATCAAATAGCTTTTGGAAGCGAATTTGAATATGTCATTGGAGCTCAGTTACCATAGTAAGACACAACCTCTTAAATGACTAGCCTTGACTGAATTTGAACTAACAGAAGCAGAAGCAGCTGTTGTGTTAAGGGAAAGAGCCATCTCCAGATAGATTTCCTGTTGTGCTGTTTGTTGAGGCACTGACTCCACACAGAGCTCACCTCAGTCATGTGGCTCCTTGACAGTGGACAAAAGAAGAAAGTGAGGTCTCGTGCTTAAAAGCTTGTAGTATAAGAAAAAATATAAAAACTATTGCTTTCAGTAATTTTTATATGGCATTAAAGCCAGGTTCAAATGTTCCTGTAAGTTTTCAAGAAAATAATCCTTGCATTTTGTCCATTGACTTCCACCTCTTTAAGCTATCACAGCAGTCATTTCAAGTGAAGAACTTAGAATCAGAAATGACGATAACTTTTGGCCAATGACTAATGAAAATTTAATTAAACCAATACAACATTAAGGACATCCTTTTATGTCATTTACATATTATTCACCACTCACTCACTGTCACATTGCAAGTGTGTATTTGGGAGAAATAGGCCAGTTTCTCAGCTGCAGAAAACTGTTACATTAGGGATGAATTAGGGATGCACTTCTACTGTGATCTGGCAGTACAGACTCTTGAACTCAGACTACAGTTGGATTGATAGAAAAATGTGTTTGTATTTAACTCATATCTGGAAAGTCCAAGTACGAGCAAGTCAGGTATTATCATACCTTGATAAGTGGCATTTACGTACCCGAGTTAAGCATTTGAAGGACAATGGGTCCTTCATATTTCTGAACCTCTAATGTTAATTGGCCTCCAAGACTGTGTAGTCCATCAGATATATCTCAAATTATAATTTTACACTGAAATATCGCTAATCTAAAAAGGAATTGTTTGCAATATGTCAATATGAAAAAACTGCAAGAGGCCATTTTGTATAGCTGTGTGGACTGCTGAG
This sequence comes from Harpia harpyja, assembly GCF_026419915.1. Taxonomy (NCBI): domain Eukaryota; kingdom Metazoa; phylum Chordata; class Aves; order Accipitriformes; family Accipitridae; genus Harpia; species Harpia harpyja. Next base: position 43,431,707 of record NC_068944.1, read on the forward strand.
AACAACTTCAATGAAAGAAGGAGATCTGTTAGCTGGTGTTTAGTTGGGAACAATATGCAGACCTGGATGCATTCATGATTTGAATGGGAGGGAAGAAGTTACCTGCACAGCAGCACAACCTTGTCATACAACACATGCATGATGGAGAACCAAGAGGGTATAATCAGGCTCTGTTATCTCTAGTCTAATTCACTTCTGAAGTCATTAACTTGCACCGGCTCTGGTCTCACTCACGAGGGTATAAATCAGAAATAAACCCAAACCCAGTGATAACACAGTTCTATAGATATAAGAGCAAGGTTACTTTTCCTCAGACAGGCATGCACCTTGAATTCATGTCCCTACAGTTTAAACGTGTTTTCTAGAAATGAACTGTCATGGGTTTTTTCTTGTTTCTGTCGAGTTTTGCCAATAGAAAACCAGCCTCGGGTGTGCATTGCACAGAGGCATAGAAATTGTAGAGGCTGACATTATATTTCACACTATTATAAATTATATTTTTGTAAGAACTGGGACAGGAAGAAATCTCTTCAATATAAAGACATTAAATTATGATTGCTCTGCTCTTAAAAGATTATCTGAGGAAAAATATACCCCAAATTGTGGCATTGGAATAAGTGATTTATATTAATTTCCTACTCCAAGGAATGAGCAAACATTATACTAAGGAAACTGGAAACTAGAAAATTTAAAGTACTCAATAAAAAGAACAAAACCACATTTCTTGAATAGACCTATTGTTCTTTAAAATGAGAGAAAAAAGTAAGTATCATAGCTATTCATTGCTCTCTATAAAACTAAAATATTTTTTTCATTATAAAGAAAATCACTGCAAGGATTTAACTTAAAGTATTTTAATTGACAAAACCAGACCATTTTCCTACCCCTTGAAATAAAAAGGCTTAAGAATTATATAGGAGCTTAATTTGTTATATGAAGAGACTTAACCTTTTTATCTCTAGAGAATTCTCGTTTCCCAAGCTATTGATGCTCTATTTATTTCATATACTCCAAAGAGTGGGCATGTACGAGCAGGCTTGTTAACTTCTTATTATACATTACTTGGGGACAGAAGTTAGGCACATGATGGCTATATCTTAAAGCAGACCTCTCCTGAGTGTCAAAGATGAGTTTGTCATATTTCAGCTGTATAGCTAGGGTTCTCCTTACTACTCTAGGGATGGAGTGTGGGAGTCTTGCGTGGATGAACAAAGGCGGGGAGGAACAAGGGACAGTCCTCTTTGTGTGGCCTGTACAATTGCACTTAGTTTAAGGAAGGAAGTGAGGTCCGTGACCCTGCCTTGCTCCACACTGGGGAGGGTACACCATACTAGAGGCAAACATTAATTGGAAGCCTGTTTTAGTTAGAAAAGGAAAGACACAAAAATTGGGTGTATGTGAAGGAAGCAGAAGGAACACCGAAGGGGAAAGCCAGTGGGGGTAGACAGGTTAATGGGAAGTGCTGAGTGTAATGTCTGTGTTGTTCAGGGCTGTGATAAGGGCAGACTTTTAACATGATGTGCTAGGATAACACAACAACAATGTTTAGTCAACTTTCTGAAGGGCTGACAGTGTACAATGCTTGGCTGCAGAACAGTTCTGGATAGATTTGAAGAGAGAAGAAGGAGAGCTAGAATGGTCTTATGTTCATCGCGGTTCAGAGCACATGAGCTTCCACCCTCTGTTGCATTTTTTGATAATACGCCTTTGAAATGACTATGTGATAGACCTTCCCCTCTGCCTTTTCTCTGCCTGCTGACCAGCATCCCAGCTCCTGTAATGGGTACTCTTCAGCTGCCCCTTCATGCTGGATGCAGCTGCCGTTGCATAATTCACCATTATGTACCCTTCTCTTGCCATTGTTGGAAATAGTGATTAAAAAATCCTCTAATAATCTGTCTTTTCTTCTTTTTCTCTCTGGTTCTGGTTTTGCTGCTGCTAGCCCTCCATTCACTCTGGAAAGGATTTTCAGACCCAAGTGTCCTTCAAGAAATATGATCTCTCAACTGGAATATTATCTGAAGAAGACAGCTGGTTTATTGTCCTTACCTAATATAATCGTCCCCAAGTACACTTGTGTATCTGTTACATATTTATGTTTTAAGTGTTGCCCCCCCCCCCCCCCCGCCCCAAAGTGGCTGAATTTTGAGATATTCTGCAGGTGACAAGTTCACATACTACAGAGGCACAATGAGGTGTGAACAGTTCAATTGCCAGCAGGGAAGAAAAATTATTATAACCTGCATGGTTTATAAAGCTTTATATTTGGAAATCATATACTTTAACCCAGGCCTCCAGGTAATTAATTAGCGGTACGGAGCCAGTGGAGGAAGTGGATGGCTTTTGGTACTCATACACTGTGAGTATTTTACTTCCCACACGTGTCTACATCATAACCAAAAGCATCTGAACATAAAAGATTCTGCAGCATCTTCAGAAACATCAGTGAGCCTCAGTAAAATAGCTGAACCTTGACTCAGCCCCTTAGGAGCTGTTATAAAACCATTTTTGTGAAGTAAAGTAGAAGGATGGGTGGGAAAAAGAAAAACAGATTTTGTCACTCCCGAAATATGCTCAGATTCAACCTTCACTAACCCCATTGTGTAAAACATACTGAAAATTATTAAGAGAAAGCTTGCAAGTGTAAATATACTTATTCTCAATGAAATCAACACCATCAAACTGATTTGTAACTATTCCCTTAATACTGCTATAAACTTTACTGCAGTGAAAACACTGGCTATACAGATTGCTTTCCTCTTCCTCAGGATGTGTTTCACCTTTGTGGCATTGCCACTATAAATCTCATGGTCCAACAATCCCTTGTCTGCAAGTGATTTCAAGCACTATCATAAAAACGAAACAGACAGACTTAATTTGAGTTCCAGACTTAAGGAAACTCAACTAAAATATTAGCATAATTTCACTGAAGACGGAGGAAATTGTTAAAATATGTGTATTAGAGAGTGTCTGCAATTCAATACATCTCTTAGCTGGCTCTTGGGTGCCACCCAGTGATTGATTTAACAGCAGGTTTGTAATGGTGTCTGTGGTGCACCACAGGCCATGTTAATAAGCAGCACTGATCACAGGAGATCAGAAACAAGAATGTTAGGAAGTATAAGGAGATTCATGACATGTTAAATCCGAACCTGTGAATAATAAGCTCTAAGTCTGATGGATTTAGTGCTTGGAGAATTTCTATGTGGAACAATACTCCTATTTGTTTCACACAGGGACTGACCGATTACGCAAACGTTGTGCATGTTTCTTCCTGAAAGAAATTATGGAAGCTTGTAGTCCTTTGATTTGTTGTATTTTTTTCCTTCTGAAAATATGTAGTTATTTTTTTAAGATCATAGTGGTGCTGTGCTTTCCACCAGAATAACAAGGCTGTTTTCATGCAGAAATAGTACGTGTTTTTCTGATGATTGTTCTTTAAATACTGTAAAACCATTGAAAAAAGTGCTAGTTAACTACTAAAAGAGGTGTGATGGCAATCTGGTAAAATAGCTGGTTCTGAGGTTGAAAAGTCCTTTCGAGTGATGCTGGGTGACAGTCTGCCTTTGTCCCAAGAAAAATTGATGGTGCACTGACAGCTATGCTGGTTCACAGGTCTTCACAGGCAGTACTTGATAACAATTTACAAATATTGATGTGAAAAAGATTTCTCCTACAGATAGCTATTTAATCTCACAGAATAGGCACAGTGATTTCTAATAGTTGAGTCAGAAAGACATGGAATATTTTTCAAAGTGGAGGAATTGAAACAACCTCTCTCAAAGCATGGCTGATTCATCAATACTGGAGTTTCAGTTGAGGGATAAGACATCTTTCACAAAGCGAGGCTGCAACTGAAACTGAGAGGATGGTTTTGCTGCAAAAATAATTAGGTGAAAGAAGTAGAATTAAATTACCAAAATGGGCCCTTCTTGTCTCAAAATGTATTGCTCTTTCAGGTGGGACAAAAGATTTTGCAGGGGCAGTGCAAAAGAGTTTTACCCTGTGTGTCAGCACAACGCCTGGCTGCTGTGCTACATACCAGCATCTCTGCTGGTTCTCTAAAATAGTTTGCAGAAGCTTAGAATTTTACACACTGCTTCTAGTGGTTCATTTGAAAGGTAGGTCCTCTCTCCAACCTTAAAGTGAAAATCTCTTCCTCTTGATCTTATATTCACATTAGCTGGGGCATGTAGAAGCTACCAAATTAATAAGTTAATTAAGCATACACGAATGCCAGGAAATGAAAGATTGTGGCCCTTATTTCATATACCATACATTGGCATGTTCTTTGTGGTTTCTTAGAAGACTTAGCAGAGTTTATGGGGTAAGGAGACAACTTTATCTAGAGATTTAGCATTAGATATCATGTTTTGTACAGTATTTTTCATTACAGAAGCCAGTTTGATGGAGTAAAATAGAAGTGTGTTTGGGTAAGTGACCAGTGGGTTCAATGTTAGCACATTCGCCCTCCAAGTGAAGAAGGAGGTTTTGAACTGAATACCTTTGGGCTGCAAGGAAAGAACAGGATTCTGTCAGCCTAATCTCATTATACTTGTAGCCATTACAGTCAAAATGAGTTTCCTCTGCCTTAGTTTGGGTTGGAGTCAAAGCCAGTTCTCAGAGGAAAAGGGTCATTACATTAAGGTAGTAAGTTACTAAATTGAGCTTCCTATTATACTGGGGTATGTACATTCATGTTTTCTTTAACCATAGGGAGATGAGATTAATAATCCAAGTATTGTTCAGTGATTGGAGTCATACATTTTGTTCTGATGAATGAAATAAGAATAGGCAATCAAATGAAATATACATAATATTAATTGTGTGAGAAATGAACTGGGACCAAGATCTTGTTCAGAACACCCCCCCACTTTGAGAAGATGCAGCATTAGGTCAGCACTTTGTGGCTCAGGCTCATCTTAAATGAAGTGAAATGAATAAATATATGTCATAGTAATCAATAGTCTTTTGGCCATGATCCTACAAAAATATGTGAATAATTTTGTGCATGTGAGTTCAATTAGATTATTCATATGCACAGTGTCAACTCAGATATGCAAGTGATTGCATTATAGGAATCCTGGTTTATGGATTTTCACAAAGAGCCGCAATCTACAAGGAAAAGCTGAAATACCACAAACGTTCATGCACGTGAGTATTTACGCAGAGGAATACAGCCCTGTTGTAGTCGCATGAAGTTGCTTACATGCTTCTACGCACCACTCTGCAAATCAAGAAAGAGTAAGTCTCAATATTTTACATGCTTAAAATATTTGATTTGATCAAGCACAGTTAAATATTAATTAATTTGATGGCCAATGTAGAAGCCTTTTATTAACTCTGTAACAGATTTAATATACCATTCCTAAGTTTTGGGCAATTCACATGAATTCAAAATGTCTTTTTAATTTTTTCCCTTTGCATCAGGCTGTAAGAAATTTTGAGCTGTTCCAGTCTAGATTCAGTATACAGAAATGCTGATTAATGAATTTCTAATTTGGATGAATACAATATTACCTAGCATACCCTTTCCATACTTCTTTTCAGATGTGCAAACGATTGCAATTTCATGATTAAAACACATTTTTATATTGATGAATTAATCATACGAAAGTAACTCTTTAAAGTACCTGTTTGTTTAAAGGCTCCATAACCCATAGGCTTAAAATAGGCAGGGTTAAATGGTGCATTGTAGCTGTGCAACACTGCACCGAAGGGTCAGGCTGATGGGAGGTGTCAGGCAGCCCTGGGACTGGGTCAGCCCCTGCGCTGCCCTGTGGCTTGCCGTGAGGCTTGGCTTGTTCTCGGGGCTGGGAAGGACGCAGTCCTCCTACAAAAGAGGGGCCGCAGAGGCGGCGTGGTGCGAGGTGGGCTGTGCAAGGGCTGGGGCACCGGCCCGGGAGGCCTGGTTACAGGTGCAAAATGAACTTCCAAGGGGATGTGCAGAAAACAACGTCCTCTGTTGCCTCTTTCTGCCTTCCAATCAGAAAGGTAGGCATAACGGTGCTTTTCTATCATGTGAGGGTAAAGGGCAGAGGCTGAAGGAAGTTCTTTCTCTTCAAGCAGGTGAACAGTACACCTGTCATTCAAGAAACAGTCGATATGCCTTAATTAATGAGGGAGCTGAATTAAAAAACAACTAAAGGCACAGGCCACATGAAAGTCCAGCCAGGGGTCCAAACCAACGATGTTTCACTGAATTCTGAGTCAAAAAACTAGGTGGATGTAGGGAGCATGATAATATATTAGTTTGGTGGCATTTCGTTTGTGACAAAAAGAATAGAAACTTATAAGGCCAGGAGAGAGAACTGGAACAAGCCCCGAGGAAAAGTTTGAAGAGGGAGTTTTTCAGTTAGGTGCTGACTTGAAGAGGTACAGAGTTTTCTGCAAAAAACCTTTGCTTTGTCTCTTGCCTGCAAGGATAAGGGATTTTGTATACTCTTTGGAAGTGAACAGAAATCACTGGATTGTGTTCTTACATCCTTCTTGCCAACTGAAAAAAATTTGCAAGAAATTAAATCTGTGGTAGCCTCATGAGATGAAGATGATATGTCAGATTTAAGAGGATGCAAGCGCTCAGATACTACAGGGCTGTGGTCTGATCGTATCTACCTGTGTGATCACCTCCGGCTCAAGACAAGGTTAGCAGCTATGTTCCTACGTTACTCATACATCCACTCAGTCACGGTTCAGAGCTTTGAGTCTTTCCCTCCATGCAGGACCAGGCTAAAGCTGTAGAAAACTGAATGCAGGACTACAATGAGCTTCCTTCTGTTCAGTGTAGTCACAAATACTTCTTGGCCTCCGTGTCTCACCTCAGCCGCATGTAACTTAAATAGGTGTGGTAAAGATACCGTAAATTCCTCAGCAGAATATGTTTTACAACAAATTGTTATTAAATCATTGTTTATCCTTGAGAAACACTTTGTTAGCAAGAAACTTTCCCCCTATCTCTCCAACATCTGCTAACTGAAAATGCTGAAGTCTTTTTTTCCTTTCCCAGTCTTTCAAACTAATATTGATTTTGCTTCAGCTAAAAATAGTTCAGTGGGAAAATGTCATTCAGAGGTGCCAGCTGACTAAAGAAGAAAAAGGATAACATCTCATAAAACACAGAGTAGAAATGAAAATTAAATTTTGATATTCTTCTGCTACTCTCAGTGGATCATGTTGAATTTTACATGCAAGGAAGTATGCACGATAAAATGTGGCTATGATTCCTTTTAATTCTACAGCAGAGAAAAATTTTGTTGGAAAGACTGTTTTTAAAACTGAAAAAACATAGCAGATTTATTTTAGTTTTGTCTACCAAGATCTATACATTTCACGGTAACTTTGCAGTGAGGCATAGTGAAAAGGCATCAAACTCAATAGAGTCTGACCCTCACTCTGACAGTTTTGGGGTTAGCCTGATGTATATTTAAGCAATACTTATTTTAGTAGAACACTGCACTGCATCCACTCCTACCACTAGGATATTCACAACCGCACAAGATGACGATCTCTACTCCATTAATTGCTGTCTGTGCTGTCTATTGAAACCTTCTACCAGAACAAATCTCTTCCCTTTAGGTATAAGCCTTCTTCACTCGAGTTGCAGTACCCTGACCTGCCTCGGTTAGTACCTTTCTCGGCGACAGGACAACAAACCTTGCTCAAACCAGGGCTTTTTCTCTACTTGGAACGCAACTGTCATTGTAACAAAGTGCACTCTGTTCAGGTCATTCCGGTAGTAAGTAAAGTGGTTCCCAGCAGTGTGCTGTGTGCCCTGACTGACTTTTGTTATGTTTGCTTTGCTTTTTCAGCTTTCTCCCAGGAAGAGAAGGCCCAATGTGGGATTTTTTTGGTATGGTTTTATTTATTTCAATGTGAACAAGACTATGTCTGATATTAATGGTGGCAAGGTTGAAGGAACTTGCATTGCAGGTAAGGAAATGAATGCAGAACCTTATTTTGTAGTCTTGGAAGGGATTTTTCTCTCCCTGCAGATGAGTATTACACGTATGTAGGAAGTTATATTGTTCTGAGGTATAGCTGTACTGGCAATTATCTTGTTGTCTAAAGCTGTCCTTGAGATATAGGGAAACAACCCCACTCAAAACCTTAAAGATATGTGCTGAGCATTTGAAGTAATAAATACCTGTGTTTTCCTGGAGAGTCTGTGGGAACTTAATGTCTGTATTGGGTCATGTCAAAGATATGCTAAATTTACTAGCGGCTGTGGCTACTGGGTCCTCTTTCTTTCTGGAAAACATCCAGAGCTGAATGCTTAGGAATGGCACAGGTATAGAGTGTTACTTCACATGATATTGCTCCCTCTCCTATGGCTTCTGACAATTTACTGCTTGGGGACTTCCTTGAGCTGAAAGTTGAATCTGCATCACTGTGCTTAGTAACTGTTGGCAGACTTCTGTTATGTACCTTTGTTCCATCTACTTATTAAACAATTTGTATTTTTGATACTTACTATGTCCTGAGGTAACTGAATATAAAAAAATTACCTTTGAGATTGCTTCTTTTAGAACTTCTGACTGGTCATTTTTCTTGATGTGCCCTGGTTTCTGCATCAGGAAGGCACTCTGGAGAGTATAAAACAAGCCTGATGTGCTTATAGTAGTCAGTGTTAATTGAAAGCTACGCTCTAGAGTTCTGTACTTGGTTTTAATTAGTGCATTATTCACATAGTCCCAGCATGCACCTATAATTAGCAGAGAAGGTGGTATAAGCAAATGCAAATGAAAGGAGAATTTCACGTTGCTCAGCCCTCAATTTAAAGAGTAGCACTGAGAGCGGCTTTAAATAAACTCTCTAATCTTTTGTGATCATAGATGGATTAAATGATCCATCCTTGAACTCACAAGATCATAATCCATGATTGAAACCTCTTGTAGCAATGAATTTATTCGGGATCATCTGGAATGCAAAGCATCCTCCTAATGACAAAGAGATATCAGACAGAAAGAAATGAAGACCTCTCTCCAGGTTTCTCTGTTGAAAAGTGGATGGGGACTAAGACAATCCCTTCCCACCTTCCAAGGCTGTCTCACCCCAAAGGCAAGCAACGCCCTTGTGACAGTTCAGGCTTGTGCGACCTGAAGGTTTCAGTTCTGCTTGGGTTGATCTATGTGTTTTTTCCAGAAAGAAAATGTTATTGCTGAACTAGGTTTTCTTTTGTTCATGCTATTTTGCTAGTAGGCATCACTGCGTCAAGGCTCTCTTTTTGATCTCACCAACTTCAACTGAATTGAATGTGTCTTGTCTTTGGAAAAACTCTGCTGCTTCTTGTCCTATACTTTAAATACTGATTTGTTGACTGTGTCCCTTACAATAAGGACTATAAGTGTATAAGTAATCTCTCTCATCAATTACTATTTTAGAAATTCTTCTACTGTAAATGAGTTGGAATAAAACCTTTCATTTATGAGCATTCTCTGTAATATGGCACTGGTAAATTGTTAGCTAGTAACTGAGGCAAGACCATTCACTAATTCCACAGAGGCCACTGAGTGACTGACACATGACAGTGACACACAAGTAACAAGCCTCATTTCTCTCTGCACATCTTCAGGTCCATCCAGTTGTCTGTACTCTATGCTCTTTATTTCCATGTAATGTTCAAAACTGGAAAAAGTCTGCCATTACTTCTAACCCCTTGCACTGCCCAAGCATTTTTGACTAATGCTTTCAGCTGTACTGGCAGTGCTGAGTGTGAGGACTGCCTCGTTCTATAGGTATATATGTTTTGCTGTTTCTGAATTTGATGGCATGAGAGAATTAATTTAAGAAAAGTCACATAAGTAGAATACCGTAAGACAGTGTGACTCCTCACCATACTGTCAATGTATTGGTACCTGTATTGGAAGAAGTAAGTCAAGTTAAGGAAAAATCAATACTGACTTCAATAAAGTTTCCCACTCAAATGAATACCAGACTTTTTTCTGTTTGTGTTACCCTCAGCCAGATAAAACAGCCTCTTTTACTTATCTCCTACTCCAACCAAAGTTACTCCTACTTCACCCTGAAGTAGACTGTAGTATACCAAATTGGTATCACCAATTATACTAAAGTATAGTATGCAAGAATATAAAATAAAATATACTGTGTTTAAAGTTGAAAAGGTAAGATAGGTATGAAAAAAAGTGAGATTAATGCTCATAATTTTCTGTTTTTTGAAACAGTGTTGAAATGGATGAGAAGAGTTGAATGTTTGTCTAATCAATTATCCAGAAACACTGACCCTTTGAATGTTTTGCCTGTGAATCCTGCCTGTTGTGATTCTTAGGTCCATATATTAGATTTGTTCTTCAACAGGCTCTACAGCCAATTTTATTAGACAGTATCACACAGCTGGATAATTCCCTTAAAAAGGAAAGGTCAGCTGAGTAGGTTCTAAAGCATAACTTCATTTGCATATGCTTGGAGTCTAAGTGTTTGCTCTTAACATATGTTTCAGAGTGCATTCCTTAGTATGACAAACCATACAGGAAATTTGCAGGATTTCAGTTCACACTTACGATTTTCAGAGGAACAAAAAACTACCATAAGTTATATATCTTTCTCTAGTTCTAGACCAGCTCAATGGGCACACTTGAAGAGAATGCAGAATTAACATGAATCTGCATGTTGTAGAATAGGTATGAAAAGCTATATAAATTTATGCACATAACTTTTAGGTTTATTGAAACAGCATTAAAATGGATGAAAACAGACAAATGTTTATCTGCTGAGTGATATTGAAAACTTGCACCTTTGAATGTTTTGGCTGTGAAGCCTGACAGTGATAAATCACTTTCCAACAGCTGTGGACAGCTGTTTAAGTCTGGGGTCTAGAGAGCTTAATTGGGGAAGTGTGTTATAAAATTAAAGTGCCAATGGCTCATTAAGTTATGTGGCAATTTTGTGCGGCAGGCCAATAACACTGCATTCCAGGCTTTGGGAAAGGACATGCCTAACTCTCTGTTAATTAAGGGCTTGTCGAAGAATGCAGGTTGGCCAAACTGCAGTGTTTTCATAGGAGAGCATCTGTGAAGGAAGACTCAGAGGGAGAAGCTATTTACAAGTAAGAATTTATTGTAGCTAGAGCAGATTTCTATCTCTTCATATACTGGTACCCTGAGCACATTTACCTTGTTTATAAACTACTGGGATACCTTAGATGCAGAGAGAGGACTATTAAACCTGCTTTGATAAATAACCGTTTCTCTGGAGAGATTAAATTCTTCCCAAAGCAGAAACTTTTATTAAAAAACCCCACCCAACCATTAATGCAGCCCACCAGCATAGAGAAAAAGATAGGTTTTCCACGGTGGGCAGTGGATTAAAAAATAGAGACATGAGGGAAGTGAAGTGGGATGGAGGAGGGGAAGTCTATTAGAGCCATAAGGATTATTTGCAGGAATGTGTTGTCATCTTTTAAATACTTTGTTTACATTGATTTGTTTATATAGCAGGAATTATATTTGGCTGTTTTAATCTCTAGTGGGCTACAGAACAAGGGTGAATCACCCCTGCTAGTGGTGCTATGAACTGTGGGATGGGAATAGGGGGACTGTCGACTCCGAGTGCCTTAGTTTGCATATTCATTGCAAACGTGCTGGCTACCGCCTGTGCTGAGTGCAACCAGCTTCACAGTCCCTCCTCTCTGCAGGGGTTCGAGGGCCACCAAACCTGGGTCCGAAGGTTTTCCCTGTGGCAGCAGAGGGCTAAGGCCACAACTCCACATAGCAATTTGGCTTAGAGACAGGTTGCGACACGTCCTCTGTCGGAATTGCCCTGCGTGAGCTCCCTAAAATAACTACAACTACAAAAGTGCTGAAGGAAGGACCAAAACAGGAACACTATCATCAGAGGGATGATCACACCAAATTATTAAGCAATTTTTCAAGTGGCAATGTGGAAATTTGAGACACATTCTCACCATTTCTTTCATTTCTCCGCCTAAATATTTTCCTTCACATTTTAATTAAAGATTTATGTCAAATTGTAGAACACAAAACTCATCCATACCGCTGTCTTGTTGTTACATTGCTTACTTGCATTGCTTGGGATTTTCCCTATTCCCCATTTCTGCCAAAGTCTTTGATAATATTTAGCTGGGTGCTTTATTAAGGTGGGAAGTTCCGTAGCTATTCCTCTGTTTGCCTCAATCCAAACATCTTTGGCTAATAAGGCCAACTGTCAAGGCCATCTTGCCTAGAGTTATTTGAGACTTTGCATTAAAGATATTCACACTTACCTAAACATAAATCTGAAATAAACCACTGATTTCAGTGTGGTTATTCAGAATTTATATCAATAGAACAGAGTTTGTCCTCAGTATGCTGAGTATGCAGCAACAAACAGGATACCTGAAAGTGTTTAAATGAAGGTGTTTTAATGAAGGTTTGGAGCATGGCTGTCATTCTGTAAAATTGCAACATGATGGAAAAAGGATGGATTACTTCTGCATATGCCAAGAGAATGTTCTCTGCAAATTGGTTTGATTGACTTGCTAGTAGGCTATATATCAACTTTATTGTTAAGTGCAAAACTGTCTCTACTAATGAAATTGAAGGATCACGCTCCTGGTTAGAAAATCAGCAGTTGCTTCTGTGGAAAAAAGAAACTTTGCAGTATCTAAGGACTGTTTTTAATTTATTGTAGTCTTTCCTGTATAACTAAGTCTGAGGAGTCTGTTTCTTCATGAGTCTAAAGACCAGCTGATGTGTTTGTTCACACGTTGCTGTTATGTGAGCTATTTATTGCTGCTTGTAAAGTGATTGAATGAATATACTGTAAATATTTCCACAGAAGGTAAAATACTCCTTTTGTGGCATCTAATTAAAACAATTCTGTGTTCTACCCATACTTTAGAAAGATATTACACAGAATGAACCTCAATGCTGAAGTGGGTATTTTATATATATAAAGTTATTTTCTCACATAGTTTACTCCAGTTTTTCAGTTCTAACATTTCTATTCTGTGAAAATCATCCTCGTGGTTGCTAAGAGCTGGTTGAGCTCCTTCCCTTGGGAATTCATTGATGCATCTCATTAATCAACTGGTGACAATGCTGTTGAACAATGCAACCTAGAAATAGCTGTACCTCTAGCTAACATCTGGTAGAATGATGATTTCCCATGCATTAGTTACAATGCTTGGTGCTGGAGTATGTGGCCGTTCTCCCTCCCAGTCTTTCTGTCCAGTATTTTCAAGATGGAGTATGCAACTCTGGTCATATCTTCACTGCTATTTAAACTTTGGACTGGTACCAAGGCCTGACTTGCCAATGTCCATTTGTATTTGTATTTGAAACTCTCTCAGGGGACACCCCTGGTCTCTCAAGGAATAATTTGAGCCCTGTCATTTCTCACAACAGCTACCGTCACCCCCATGGAACCAAGGTTTGGGGAGTCAAGATTTCAGTACTAAAGGTGCATCAGAACAAGACTTTTGCATCCTTTATTTGTTAATTAACACTTTCCCAGCAAAGACAAAGTACAGCCAGGCTCTGTTTCAGTGCAAATAACATCAGTCAGCTCAAATATCTTTCAACAATGAATTAATCTAATCTTTTCTACTCTGTGCTGACATAGATGAAGAGCTGTCACAGGGACATGTAATTCATCTCAGGTGAAGGATTATAATGAACTGATGAGAGGCAGTAACCTCTTAAAATGCTACTGCTCTTCTGCAAGTGAGCATCTGACTACAGGCTGGGTTTCTGCATGGCTCACTCCATTATTTTCTGTCCACGCAGCCTTTAAGGAGGGAACACACATCCTTTCTGTGGGATAGGCAGGTCTGTACAGGCATGTGATTTTTGCTTGCAGATGGTCCTGACCTCAGCCAAAATGTGTAACAGGTACAGAAAACGGAGTTGATGTATAGCCAAGCAGATACTGTAGGCATGTCCTACACATAGATTTTGGCTGAACACTGCAAAATAGGGATGCAGCAGTCTCTTAAAGCTCAGGTCAACAAAAACAACAGAGCACTGGACATGCCTCAGCCTAAAAAGATTATGAACTGCTCTCTGTTATATTTGGGTTTACTAAAGAATGTGTGTTGCATTCCACATAAGTCATGGTTTCAGTGTTCTGTATTTTCCATCTCACTGAAAGTTATTAAGAGGACCTCGATGTTCATTTTCAGAAATACTAAAAAGAAATATACTTTCCAGCTATTGTAATACATTGTAAAAAAGACCTCAGAATTCTCTGTGATTACAACAAAGGAATTTGCAGGTGCTTGGGCAGCCTGAGTATACCCAAGAATATAATAAACTGGATAATCAACTAAATATGTCTGGTGTTAGGGGTTAAAAAATATACAATTTCAAGAAAAATAACACAAAGATAAAAATGCAAGTTAAGAATAGCACCAACAAAAAGCATATTAAGAGAAAAAAGGTGCAATAATAAAAGGAACAAATACATTTTCCAGCTTTGCCAAGTAAATGACAAATTGGAAAGGAAAGGGGGGAAGCGAAAGAGTTGCTTAAAGGTCAAGTTCAACTTTGGGGCTGTAACCATATTCACCTTTGGTTATGTTCGCTCTTGAACTGGGAACTTCAAAAGAGGAGGCTGGTGACTGACATCATTATGCAGACAGAGAGGCATTAAGGCTTCTTAAGCTGATTTTGATGATATTCAGCTATTTGACAACATTCTCCTATCAACATACTTGGCAATCAGAACAAAAACAAAGGGTTTTTTTTTTACAGGATGGCTTCGTGGGCAACTGTTGATGGTTTTAGTCTAATAGAATATCCTGAGCAGTAATCCTTTTCACTTTTACTTCACTCCTTTCAATCCAGACTTGGAAGTTTACGCAAAGGAATTTTCATGGTATTTCTGAGGGAATAATACTACTATGTATCGCTACACAAAGAGGAAAACTCAATAGAGACAGGTTAAATATGTTGGCCATTTGCTTGAACTAGAGCCTCATCCAGGTAAAGCCCTTACCATACTCACCTCTCCATGCAGTGGGACACATGTGCCTAACATGACGCCCCTGCTAAAACGCTTTGCTGTGTTGACAGCAATGGGGCAGGGGCTTTGCTGTGTTGATCCACTGTTCTGACCACAAAACCACATTTTTTCCCAGTAGTTCTGTAATTTTCTGCTCAAAATGTTCCTTTTGTAATGCGACAAGTAAACTGCACTCAAGGAATCAAGAGTCTAAATCATAAGTATATTTAAAAGAAAAAAATAAACTGACAAAAAGATACATGTGTTGAAACAGTATTTTCAAAGATACCTTAAACTAACAGATTTATAGAGGACATTGACCTTCGAATGTTGTCAGTTGTAGCAAACTATGCTTCTTTACATGTAAGTTACAGTATCTATGTAAGCTCAGAAATTTTCTATTAAACCAGTATTTAAGCACTACAGAGCTTTGAAGGACTCTTCAGTGAACTAAAACTAAATCTCTTTTTCATGGTTTTATTACTGCTTCTCCAGCACAATGTCAATCATTCTTCTCTCAGCAGTCACTAACCAGGTTATTTGTGTGTTTCCACACTGCTGCATCACAAAACATCATGCCCACTTGCCTCAAAAAGATAATATCTAACACATATGGAGACTGCCTTTGATCTCCACGGTCTCTCTAGAGGTCACAGACCTGTCTTCTCCTCTCCCTCACTTCAAATAGCCCCTTTCATTTACTGTGAAACTAAACATTGGAAAGACAAAGGCAGGAAAATAAAGGCCTTGATTTAGTAGCGCTTATGTGCTTGGCTATTTCAAGGTAGATTTTACTCTCTTAGGTCATGTTATTAATTGCCCTGCATTTCTGCATCATGACATACTGTATTTGTTTTCATGCATGCAGCCTTCAAAATTCAAGCTGCTATTTAAATCAATATGTGCTTTGTTCATAACTAAATACCCATTAAGAGACTACTAATCAATTTGCAATAGTCAGCACTGAATCCAGCTCTGTGTGAAATGCATGGGAAAGTTTGGCAATTTTACTTGGGTTTTGGAAAACAGATTTGTATTTATTAATGTAAAGTTGTTAATGCAGAATAAGTACACTGGGTGATCTTGTAAATTGTGGTGAAGACAAAACTGGATGGGAGGGTGAGGGAAAAAAGTGGATCTATTAGAAATCACAAGAGTCTTAGGGGATAAGACTGTTCCACCCTATCTCGTACTAAGGGTGAACGATTATGTGGAGAATGATTTAATAGCATTTGCCAAAAGAAAAAAAATCTTTCACATGCAAAAGCCAGACGTGTTTCAGTCACAACCACTTTTGTTTTTACTAATGGCTGATTCAGAAAAGCATGTAGGTACCTAAAGAAAGATTTGAGCAACATGTAGTCTCATGAGATCAAAACTCTAGTCCTGAGAACGGCTCTACCATAAAGACCCCTCACTGTTGACCCTACAGCTCTGCAGGCACCTCAAGTTCTCTATGTTCTCACGCCGATGCTCAAAACCTCCTCAGTTATCACCACTCCAGTTACTTGCTGACACTTAGTAGACTTTTATAAACAAGGAACTTATCCGCTTAACTCCCTTCAAGCCAGTAAGAGTTTTCTAAGCATATTTAATGAATGAAAGTTTTGCATGAAGTATCATATCAATTACTGTTTTTTTTAACAGAGGTTAGCTGAGAAGGAAGCAGTTGTCCTTTTTTTTTGCTTAAATACTTAAAGGCCAGAGCAGTCACCCAAATTCTGTTATCTTCAATGGTGGAAGAATCCAAGCTTCCACAGAGAAACCCTAGACATGAGATGACTGCATGTATTGTAGGAAATTGGGCATAAATGCTGTTCCTCTTCCATTAAAACAGTCTAGAGGCAAAGAGATCTGCCTTCTTAGAGGCAAAGGGATCTCTATGACCTCACAGCTTAGTGGTTATGTCATGCAGAGTGCACAGTAGGAAAGCCCTGGTTCTGGGTCCACCTCCTCCTACAACTATTTGGGGATCATTTCTGCATTTCATGTTAAATCTCCATTGGAAAAAAATAGACCTTATGAAAGGTCTGGCATTCAGATTATTTCCACTTGTCTAAGGTGATTATGCACCCTTTCTCTTAGAAGTTTGTTCTGACCCCATCAGAAAAGTATTTCTTATTCAGTGGACAGAAGAAACAGGAGAGGTGAGCTCCAGAATAGCCTCTGGGTCCTGGGAACTCTTCAGGGAGGTGAGAGAGAGAGAAAGAGCTGAAGAGGATGAATCTGGGTGTCTGGACCACTCACACCATGCATGATGGCTTCAGCAGCTAGAATATTAATTGAGAGCTGTGTCCATCTCTCTTCTTCCATCTGCTCATTTTTCAAAATAATTACTATATTGTTCTGTTTGACTTTAAAAATAAGTGGGGTGTAACCTTTGGGAAAAGACTTTATACTAGGATCCCAAGCAGGACACAAATTATGTTGGAAGAGGGTGAGATTTAAAATGCTCCTCAATGCTTTCTGTAATTTGGTGCCTGCTCAGAAGGATGATAATCTTCATTTCTGTCCTCAGGTGTCTGTGCCTTCTCTGAAAACCAAGCACCTAGCAGAGAGAGCTGGAACACATCTGGGAGCAGGTGCCTTGGAGCAAGCACAATGCATTCAGCATTGCATCACCTATGTGACATTCTGCATCTACTTCTAAAGGACCGAAAGAAAGATGCATATATGTAATGCTGTCAGGAGAGAGCTGTGTTTGTCTGTACTCTCTGCAAGAAACTGCTTTACACCAAATGAATGAGAGTCTCCTCAGTCAGCAATGTGTTAAGATAGAGTTGGAGGGTAGGGAAAAAAAAGT
Source organism: Harpia harpyja (assembly GCF_026419915.1). Lineage (NCBI taxonomy): Eukaryota > Metazoa > Chordata > Aves > Accipitriformes > Accipitridae > Harpia > Harpia harpyja. The sequence continues at coordinate 43,449,468 of NC_068944.1, forward strand.
TACTTTCTGTACATGTAGATATACACACACCCACCATCCTTTACTTGAAATTTCCTATATAGAACATTTATTTCTTAAGTCTCCTGCTTTACATACAGCTGTATACAGCTTTAATCCTCTTGGCCAACCAATAAACCAGAGTTACTTCTGCTTGTGTCTCAATAACGTGCGGGGAAATGTTGTTGGATGTATTTATAAAGCTAGATAGAACTGGAAGTATCTCCAGCTTGCTTCTGTGGTTATAATAAATTTCAGATGCATTTGTTTTTCATGACAGAGCTAATTGTTCTTCCTTTAATCTACATAGATGTCTCTTGGTAACTGTTAGTCAATACATTTCTGAGCCCATCACTTCTGTATTAAGTCAGGGAAGAAGTGTCAGCAGCTGATCCTAATGATCCTTCTATACACTGACAAACTTTGCTGATGAAAGCAAAATCTTAGGTAACATTAATACTTGAAGTGGTATAGATTGTTTGCTGTGATATTTAAACACATTAAGGGAATGGCTGAAGAAATAGTTGATGAGTTTCAATGTGAGGAAATGTTAAATGATGTATTCAGGAGCTAAAAATAGTAGTGCTGCCTGTACGTTGCTGACTAAAGAGTGGAATGCAGAGATAAAGAAGGGAACTGAGTGGGTTGGAAGAATAGATACGTGAGGATGGAGTATGTTGCTCAGCTGCAGTAAAAAAGGTTAATATGATAAAAAGAGAAGCTCTGCTTGGAGAATCTTCCTCTGAATTTTTTGCACCTAGATTTGGGCTAATGAAGTGTGAGAAAACATTTACAGAAGGACTGGAAACGGAGTAGAGGTTAGTGAGGCAACGACTGATTTTTTTAGAGTTTAAGCCTAATATGCAGATTATATCCAAAGAAAAAAATAACAAAAATAATTAAAGTCATGGGAACTGGAGAGACCTTAATATGAGGAAAGATTAAATATGCTATGACTATTTTGTTTGGAAAGTAAAAGGAAGTAGGACATCAGAATTAAAAATAACAATAGCTAGAAAGCAATGTAGTCCTTCCAAAACTTAAAGAATGAAAAATAATTAAAGGGCAGCAGATAAAGAATAGCAAGCTTAATATACTATTCATGCAAATAACAAAATCAACTCCCTATTTTAGAATGTTATTTTTTAAAGTTGCTTAGTAAAATCAGAAGGAAAATAGACATACATGAAGAACATAAAAATTTCCTTCTTCTGGAACCATGACGAAAAAACTAGAAAGGACAAGAAAAGACAGTCTTTATTCTCCATGCAGGAAAAGTGGCATTTAAAGGCAGTTTTCAGCATGAGGTGACATTTTTGAAGTCATTCAGGAAGTAAGGCAAACATTCACACACTAGCACTTAAGTTTCTCATGGCCTAGCAAATGCATCCTTTCATGCTATGGGTCATTCAACACAGATTAAAACTATTTTGTACTTTTATTCAGTTAATCCAGATGCTATTTTGACACCAAATATTTGCAGCCACTTCTGAAAGACAGGGAGGAATCAAAATGCTGTCTGTAAGCCCTTCACATTTTTCTGATGTCTTTCTGAAAGGAAAAAGTTCAATAATAAAAATGAAAATAATATTCCAAGACTAATGAAAAAGACAAAAGAAGTTGATATCCCATGCTAGAAGTGCAAACCTAAAACCTAAAATTATATCAAATGTTCAATATCAAATACGCAAAGTGCTGCAGAACCAGCTGTGTGTAGCTTGAGGTGGTCTGTAGGGAGTTATTTCCAGTAGCTCTAATTTATGTGGGAAGGTCACCTCCTCTGGGAATTCTGCTATACAGTATTAAGCAGAAACCATATGCCTTCCTCTGTGCACTGCTGGAAGAAGAAAATCAGCTGTCTTGGTGCCATTACTGAATGATCAGTATCCCATACCTTATTGTCCACACACTTTCACACTTGTGGCCTTGCATGTATTTATTTGTGTGCCAGAGCAGTAGAAGCCCTGTCTCTTATGGATGACAGCTGGAGAACTTACTCTTGCTTTGCCTGCTAGGTGCCACGTCATGAAAATCTTGTTTACAGCTCCATTTCCAGAGAGACAATTAATTGAACTAACTAATGAACTTTGCAGAAGAACCACGAACAGCAACACACCATCCATCTGTGTCCAAACAATACTGAAATTCTCTCACTGCTTTGTGTCTGAGACACAAAGTAGCAGAATTACTGGGAGGAGGTGTTAAATTTTCAAGGTGAGCAGGGCACGCTGTCCTATAATGAGACAGTTATTAGCAAGTGCCAACTATTATGGGCATTGGTGCTCAGCCCATAAGAAAGTGAGTATCAAAAGTCAAAAGGCAGGAGTATGTCTCTTCTTTTTGCTCCTGACTTTCTATGTCAGCAGCTATGCCAAATTATTGCTGGTTTTATTTCATCCTTCTGTCTCGAGTTTTGTTTTTTAGTGCTGAAAAAGAAGTCTTAGTCATTTTAGGCTAATTTCCCATTGGAGTCGGTCTTATGCAATCACCGTGTCTCTGTGTGAATGTGTGTTTAGATCTGTATCTCTGTGTCCCTCCCCTTTGCAGAGTAGCTTCTGCACCTGCTGCCTGATTTCAGTCAAGACTGGCAAATGAACAGTGGTCTTCCGATAATTAAGTTCCTGCAAGTATTATATGCAGGTAGAGGAGGAAGGCCTGAAAAGTGCCCCAAGTGAGGGGCAGTTTGCAGCATAGCTTATCAGTCATGGGAGCATAGACGTATGACAGAGATCTCATAAACATGTCTATCAGATTTTTTAGGCACCAAGTCAATCAAAATCTAGAAAAAAATAAGCCTCATTAACTCTGGCTCAAGAGAACCACTTGTTCTAACTAACAGCAGGCTGTGACTGCCCCAGTTTAGACTCGATTTCCTTATTGGGGCTAAATGAAGAAGCACAAATCTCTCTCTTCAAGCCACATGTGCATATTGATAATGCTGTCCTGCTATGCTTCATATCCACCAATTTGTGTATTCTAAAACTGAGTGTGTAAATAAACAAATGGTACACAAACTTTGCTGTCAGCTTAACGAAAGGACCCTGCTAAGTAGTGATGAGCAATATATGCACACACTGCAGATAGTATCAATTAAAATGTCAATTCTTTTGACAATAAATTTCAAAGGAGGTGCAGGTCCAAGTACATAACATAGTAAAGGTGCTTTATTAAAAAACCAGCCACTATATAAATTAAAAGTTACTAACAAGGCTTTATCAGGGTTGATAAATTCCAGCTCACTCATGAAGATTTACAGAAAATCCATTTCTGAACCTGGAGGTTTTCAGTTTTGCACATCTCACAGCAGTTACTGGAACATAGGGCTGTGTAGTGGGTTGACCCAGGCTGGACGCCAGGTGCCCACCAAAGTCGCTCTATCACTCCCTCCTCAGCTGGACAGGGGAGAGAAAATATAATGAAAGGCTCCTGGGCTGAGATAAGGACAGGGAGAGATCAGTCACCAATTACCACCACAGGCAAAACAGACTCGACTTGGGAAAAATTAATTTAATTTACTACCAATCAAATCAGAGTAAGATAATGAGAAATAAACCCGAATCTTAATCACACTTTCCCCCCACCCCTCCCTTCTTCCTGGGCAAAACTTCACTCCCGATTTCTCTACCTCCTCCCCCCAAACAGCGCAGGGGGACGGGGAATGGGGGTTGCGGTCAGTTCATCACCACCACATGTTGTCTCTGCTGCTCCTTCCTCAGGGGCAGGACTCCTCACGCTCTTCCCCTGCTCCAGCGTGGGGTCCCTCCCACAGCAGACGGTCCTCCATGAACTTCTCCAGCATAGGTCCCTTCCACGGGGTGCAGTCCTTCAGGCACAGACTGCTCCAGCGTGGGTCCCCCACAGGGTCACAAGTCCTGCCAGAAAACCCGCTCCAGCGTGGGCTCCTCTCTCCATGGGGCCACAGGTCCTGCCAGGAGCCTGCTCCAGCGCGGGCTTCCCACGGGGTCACAGCCGCCTTCGGGCACCCACCTGCTCCAGCGTGGGGTCCTCCCTGGGCTGCAGGTGGATATCTGCCTCACCGTGGACCTCCATGGGCTGCAGGGGGACAGCCTGCCTCACCATGGTCTTCCCCACGGGCTGCAGGGGAACCTCTGCTCCGGCACCTGGAGCACCTCCTCCCCCTCCTTCTTCACTGACCTTGGGGTCTGCAGGGTTGTTTCTCTCACATGTTCTTACTCACCTCTCCCACTGCAATTGCTGTCATGCAGCAACTTTATCCCCTTAAATCTATTCTCCCAGAGATGCTACCACTGTTGCTGATGGGCTCGCCCTTGGCTGGTGGCGGGTCCATCTTGGAGCCGGCTGGCATTGGCTCTGTCGGACACAGGGGAAGCTTCTAGCAGCTTCTCACAGAAGCCACCCCTGTAGCCCCCCCGCTACCAAAACCTTGCCATGCAAACCCAATACAGGCCAGAAGGAGCCTCTTGGGACATTGAAATCCACATGTACTGTGTGGCCTTGGTGTCGTCTTAAGGAAGGACCTCAGCTCAGAAGGTCACTGATAGACAGCTGCCAGGATACACTTGACCTGCACACGAGCTGCAAGCCTGACACATCGGACTGACTGCCAGTACAGAAGTGAGATCACTGCATAGTGAGACCCCCTTGGCCCCACACCGCACACGTAGGAATACGCTCTGTCCCCAGGGAGGGCTGAATAGGTAGGGCTGGGCTGTGCCCCTGCTGGAGGCAATCACGCCACATACTACCTGTCAGAAACCAAGCAGGCAACATTTTAAAATAATCATACGCCATTTCAGCCAAAATATATTAAAAACCAATCTGTGCATTTATTCTTGTGGCAACATTGTTCTTCTCTGTTCTACCTCCTTTATGATTATTTACACCCTGCAAGGGATTATGATTCAGAGATACAAAGCCTCTCATTGCCAGGTGAGGCCTGTATTTCTGAATGGAGGGCTTGTTAAAACCAACTCCTATATATGGAGCTAAATATTTACATGGGCAAAGATTTTACTGAGTGGCTGCACAGTGTTTCCCTTGCTGTGACCACGATTATTAAGACTTAACAGCAGATCTGTCTAAACTCCCCAAAATGGTGGACTGCAGAGGGAACACTGGAAGGCCGAACATGATAGTCCCTTTCTCTAGCACATGACTGTCATTAAAACAATATTTAGGCAGCCTCAGTGGGTGACCTGACATGCATCTGTGCTCCAAACAAATGCTGGGAGATGTACCTGTCAGGTGATAGAGATGCCTCTATTTCAGCCATGGAGTGGGTGCACTCCTGGTCGTGACAGGGATGGCCATTGGCTTCTTGGGAGCAGTCTATGGGACAGCCTAAACATCAACAAGTTGTATTAACCCACTAACACTGCGATTCCCTTTGTCGCCTCTTGCTTTACTTATGATAACAGGCAAAGAAAAGCAGAAAAATGCCCTATATTGCAATGCATAATCCCCACTTTCATAGATACCTTAGAGGTTCTTAATGGCTCCTTCTTTCCTATTTCAATGAGAAGAGAGAAGGTCAGCCTATCTCCCCCCTTTATCTTCCTCCTCAAATGCAAAATGTTGTTGCCCTTCCTGTCAGAGTGATTAAAATAATGTAGTTGTTAGCTCGGGAATTCTTGCTGGTCACAAGCTTATTATTCAATAAATGAAACCTTTTTGTCTTAGTTCCCGACATTGTGCTATCTCAATAGAGCACTGTCATCAAAACAAGCAAAGAGAACAAGGCCACAGAGGAATAGTTATTTATACTGTTCAAACCAAATTCAAATATTGAGCAAAACCATTTCAAATATTGATTGAAGAGAAGAGAAATTCTCTTCATTTTGTAACTCAGTGAATGGAAAACTGGTTCTGAAGTAGGTGAGCACATTTTACAGAACTACTCACCATAAACAGCTTCCCCCCCACCAGAAAAAAGTAGCCACTGATAAATAATTTTCCCATAGCTACAAAACTGATTTGTACAAGTTAAATTGTTCAAGGCTAATCAGGCTAATCTGAGAGAGAGGAAGTTTACCCTCCATTTCCCAACAGATTCTCTTTAATTTTGCAGTCACATTGACAGGTGGCCTCATCACTCAGGCATTACAGACCACCTTGAAGATATCAGCACCATTGGCCTTTGAAGTCAGAATAATCAACAAGCCATTTGATACTCTATCAGATGAAATGGCCCTGTCAGAAAAGGCTGGCTCTCAGGTGTACTGATTGTCTATCGAAAGGAGATAACTTGATACAGTTTACTACGGTACAGATTCATAGACCTGTGGGATGCTATAACAGATGTCTTTTTAGATGCACTTCTTCACAACATCACTTAAAAAAATATTCCCAAGCCACTTTTAACAGAAATTATAATACTCCAATTTCCTGTCTACAATATTCCCACAATACTCCAAATTCCTGTGAAGACAGGCAAATCTATTAGCTATGGTTAGGGTCACAGATGCACAGATTCATGTGACATATCCCTGTATAAATCCTGTCAAAGCCTTAATTCAGATATTAGATGGTAGACATTATTAGGGAAGTCTCTATTGTTTTACAACTGTTAATGTTCTGGAAGCTGCCGAAATCTGGCACAATATTATTTGCAGAAAAGGACAATTTTTTTCTTTAGGATTATCCAGGATAGTAGGAGGGTTTTTCTCAGGTTACTTTGACCTCTCAGTATATGTCGTTATCCTTGATACTAATAATATGACATGCACTCAACAAATATTATATCTTAAAGGTGAGTGGTTTAACAGAACCCAAATTTTAAAAATCATTGCCTTAAGTTCCACTTTCACATGCCCATATAAATGGTTATTTTCAGAATTAAATATTGGCTGGAAAGATTCAAGTACTTTGCAAATCTGTAGGACAGTGAGACTGAAAAGTACAAAGTCTGGGGGTTTTTTTCAGTTTTAACAAAATTTCAACTATTGAGGTATAACGATGCAATTCCTTCTCAATGAACTAGTATTTTGTAATGGCTCCAAAATCATGGGAATAGTTCTTTAAAAAGTTAAAGATCATTCATTTATGCTTAGGGCAAATTGGAGTTGAAAGCAAGAAAAAGAAAATTATGCCAAAAAGAATGTTAAACACCTTATTGTTTAATTGAGCTTTTGACTAATCCATAAGGTTTACTTGGGCAGAATTGGATAAAATATTTGTTTCAACATTAGCAGTAAGTCTAGCAGTAGTTTATGTCAAGGGTTGAGAAAGTTATGCTATGGCTGTGTCTATTTATAAGACAGGCAGGAAACTCTCTGTTCCATGAAAGACCCTGGCTTGTTCTAATAGTAATTATTCATCAGGAACAATCACAGAATGTTCATTCAGTAGTAAATGGTCTATTTGATATCATTAGAGCAGCCCAAGGACTTAAAACCACCCCTTTCTTAGTGTGCAGGTGTGTTAGGTCTTGCAGTCTGCATGCAGGATCACACTGGAGTCCCTGGCAGAGGACAGCTGCTCTGATTTATTAGACCTTTGGAAACAGTATTGCTCCTGTTATCTACACATAATCCCTTAAATTTGTTTGACAGCTAAAGCCTGAAGCAACACGACTGGACAAATCTTCAAGTATCAACTTCTGTGCTAACAATGAGTACAGAAAGGAAAGGAAAGGAGGAAAACTGGAAGGAAAAAAAAATGTGGACCTTAAATATAGATCACTTTTCTTAAAGGAAGATTAATAACCATTTTCTTTGAGCTGCATTAATGATTTTTAAGCAACTTGCTTCTGTTAGTAATTATTCTTCATAATCTCATCTCTTGTAACAGCCAGTTTCATGGTAAATGATGTATTGGAGATTTTCTGTGCAGGGTGAAAATAAATCAAGGAAACATACACAGACAAACCTTCTGCAAAGATGGAATACCTGGAGCAATTCTGTGGATTGACTACAACTGAGGCTTGTCACAGAGGCCTTGAGTGATGTAGCTGCTGACTGAAATGAAGATTTATCAGAGGAGAATTTGGTGCACTACGTGCAATGCAACATGCCTGACAGGCAAGACACGAGCCCCTGTGCTTACATCCTACTGTCCAAATGATGTGCATGACAGATAAATAGGGATAAAAATGAGGAATGTGTTCTGAATTTATTTCACACAAACATATATTGATGGTTCAGATTGAGATTTTTTGGTAACAAAATAGAGAAAATGTGCATAAAAAATATAATGAAGAATGCTGTCTCTCAGTCCTAGAGAAGGCTGGGACCCACAGGCTGTTTAGGAAAGACAGGCAAAGATGACAACAAGGTGCATTTGCTGTCTATGCAAAGAAGTGGTGTGAATGCATAGAGCTTTGCCCTATGGTTGAGAACAGGTTGTGAGGCTGTAGGTCAGGGGTCCAGAAAAGGAGGTGGACAAGTCTCATGATCACAGGCCCCGGCTCCCAGCACCTGCAAGCAATCCAGGATATTTCTGGAGATGGTCAGAGGCAATTTTTTAATACAGATGCTGGACTAGGGAAGGTGTTTTTGTGCACCTGCTACTCATGATTAAAGCAGAACTAGTTGGAGATGTGATAGCTGCAGCACTGCCAAGGAGATGGTAGAGTTTAAAATCCAGAGGGCACTGAGCAAGACAATCAGCTGAAAACAGCCTTGGACGTCAGGAGACTAGATGTTGGGTTGTTCAGGGAACTGGTAGGCAGGATCCTGTAGGAGACAAAGGAGCCATGAAGAGCTGGCCAGTCTTCAAGGACATCATCCTAAAAGGACAAGAATCATCCACCCTGACCTGAATAGGCAAGAATATGGACATGCTTGGCAGGAGGAGGGCTGGCTGAGCAGCCTGAATGAGTTCAACTGCTAAAAGGAAATGTACAAGAGATGGAGGCAGGAACAGGCAACCGAGGAGGAATACAGAAGCATCATCAAGGCAAGCAGAGATGGAATTAGGAAGGCTAAAACTGCTGAGAGATGTGAAGCAGGAACAAGAAGAGCTTCTACAGATATATTGGTAGCAAAAGCAAGATCAAAGAAAATGTGACTCCACTTCCTAATGGAACAAGTGATCTTGTGCTGAAGGATATAGAAAAGGTTTAGGTACCCATACCTTCCCTGTTTTAGTCTTCACTGCTCATAGACCTCCCTGGTCCCTATGCATTACAGAAGAGTTTAAGGGAGACAGATATTACCCAAAGCAGACGAAGATGAAGTTAGGGACTAGTTAAGTAAGTTGGACATATAGAAGTCCATCAGACATAGCAGGAGGTATTCAAGGATGTCAAAGGAACTGGCTTAAGTCATTGAAATGAATTTGGTAAGCTTCTAGCAATTGTGGTAAGCTCCTGCCTACTGGAAAAAGCCAAATGCCATGCCCATATTAAAAAAACAGTGAGGAGGATGATGTTCATCCTAAACTCAGTGTCTGGGAAGATTGCAGAGTACATCCTTCTGGAAGCCTTTTCTAGGCATATGAAAGACAAGGTGACTGGGAATAGCTGGTAAGGATTTATCAAAGAAAATTATACCTGACCAACTTGCCTATTTTCTATGATGAAATGTCTAGCTTTGTGGATGAGGAGAAAGCAGTGAATGTCACCTAGACTTCAGCAAGACCTTCAACACTGTTTCTGACAGCGTCCTTGTAGCTGAACTGAGGAGAGATGGATTGTATGGGCGAACTATAATGTGGCTGAAAAACTGGCAAGACACTTGGGCAAAGAGAGCAATGGTCAGTCGTTACAAGCCCAGCTGGTGTCTGGTCATGAATGCCATCCTTCAGGGACTGATATGGTACTGTTTATCTTCACATTCTGTTCATCTTCATCATGCTCTCTGATACGTTCATCAATGACCAGGACAGTCATACAGAGGAACCTCAAGAAGTTCAACAAAGTTCAACAAAGCATTTCTCTGTATTTTTTTGCATTTCTCTTTTCCATGTATCTGGCATGGAATAACCCCATGCACCAGTACAGGCTGGGGCCAACTAGATCAAAAGCAGGTTTGCAGAAACAGATAGGGAATCCTGGAGGGTGTCACTTTGAACATGAGTCAGTAGTGCAATCTTGCAGCAATGAAGGCTGCCTGCATACTGAACTACATTAGAAAGAGCATAATCTGCAGGTTTTGTGAAGTTATCCCTCTGTCTGACACTGGTGGGTCGCAATTGGGATGTTGTGCCCAGTTTTTGGGCCTTCTACAAGACAGAGGCCTACAAACTGGAAAGTCTAGAGTAGGTCCACTATAATGGTGAGGCGGTTGGAGAATACCACGCATTAGAAAAAGCTGCTGAAGGAAGAAATATTGTTTAGTCTGGAGAAGAGAAGGTGGACATAGCTGCAAGTTTTTAACTACCTAAAGAGGGTCTGTAGAGAAAATGGAGTGAGAGTCTTCTCATAGGCACACCTCAACAGAATAAGAGGTTAATGCCACAAATGACAGGAATGAAAACTCTCACTAGACATAAGGAAAAAAAAAAATACAATGCAAGTGATAAAGCACTAGAACAGGTTGTGGAATCTCTATTCTTGGATGTGTTCAAAAGGCCCTGGTCTAATTTTGAAGTTAGCCCTGCTTTCAGTGGGAGGATGGACTAGATGGCCTTTAGAGATCCCTTCCACCCCAAATTATTCTATGGTTCTAGGGTTGCGTGCTCAGCCTCACTCATGTCAGGACCTAAATTTACAACTTTACTGCAGACATATAAAACATGTGGCTGAGGATTTTTCAAAATTATACAGTTAATTGAACATTGTATACAACGGTAATCTCTTTCAGATGTATTCAGATGTATTCAGATGTATGTATATTCAGATGTATCTGATGTATTTATATTAATCCTCCCCCAGAGCCTCTTTCCAAGTTGACTGGTTGCTGCAAATCCACTTGGTCAGACCTGAAAATACATACTTACAAATCTGGCAGAAGTTGTCTTCCAGTGGCATATCTATAGCAACTGAGCGGGCAACCAAACCAGGATCATTCTTGAGGAAGCTGTATTCCTAATCCACCTGAACTTTCTGAATACTAGCACATGTGCTCATCATCATCCATTTTGACCTCTACAGGATTTCAGTGTACAAAATTGTAATACTACAAACAATTTCTAAATTTTATATTTTCTGTTCTTTTTTTAGATTAACTTTCAGTCTGCACCAGCACAATTCTGAATTCTGCATGAGTTCAGAATATGTAGTTGACTGTAAGTTTCAGTCAAATGCCAGCTGTCATCTCTAATAATGTATCAAGCACAACAGGCAAACAGAGAAGTTTTAATAACAAGCGAAAACACTGTCGAACTGAATTTATTTCCAGATGTGGAGAGGGAGGCCTTCACTTCTTCCTCCAGCAGGACTGGTGCTCTAATGCCTTTCAGCATGATTTTTAAGGCATTCATTTGTTATGTAACATCCATCAATTATAAAATATATTTATGAGGTCTTGCTAGGAGTCGTTAACAGCAGTATAGTGGGATCACATTTACAAGGCCTAATGAAATGGGAGAGCAAGAGTAATTGGATTGAAATTGGTAAATGAAAACTCATTCTGGGGGGAAAAAAGGTGTAAAATTGATGAGGTCTGACGTGTCATCAAATGGTGAGGATTAAATTAAGATCCAGTGGAGACATATACAGTGCTTATTGTAAGTGTTTAATTGCAAGAATAACAAATGCCTCACAGAAATGCACAGTTAAACTTTACCCCTCTTTCTACTACTGAATGGAGTCATGTGGATAAATCTTCTCCTATCCTCAGACTGAGTATTTGTCCCACATTTTTATGGGGTTTTTTGTTTATTTGTAAAATATAAAATATACAGTAAAATGTTTTTCTTTCAAAGAGAAAGTTAATTTGGTGAATTTAAATCAGATGCTTGGAAATACTTTATCTGTATTGTTAGGAAGAAACCCAAATTCATTCTAGCTCATTCTCAGATGAAAAGTTAGGCATTAGAAAAGATAGAATTATGAAAAGTTTGAAGTTTCTTCCCCTTTAAGAAAAAAGCAGTTACTAGTAATAAAAATTGTTAACCAGTGAGCTGAATTTGAAGGTCTCCATTGAGTGCCAATTATCCCTGGCAGGAATGAAAAATGGTTCCAGTGACATAAATTGCACCGAAAGTTTAGGGTGTCCTTGAAAGAGGCTGAGTGGATCTAACAATGATTTTTTGGAGTAATTACCTGTAGTGTCAGCAGGTTTCTTTCCCACCCTAATCTAAAACCATGAATCTATGCACTAGAAATAAAAGTTTTCAATCACTTGGCTTAATGGATAAAATCAAATAACAGTAAACTGGTGAATTATGATGAATTCACAACTTCACACAAGACTAAGGTGCTCCATTTTCAGGGTTGCTAGGTCTACAACCCGTCTTCTCAAATGGCAACTCTCACCTCTCATATAGGTTACTTATCTGAGATCCTTGTCTGCAGCACAGACCAGTAAAGAAAATGACCAGAAACTACTGTTTGGTCCATGTTAGGTGAAGATGTAAGAAATAGTCCATACATGCCTGATCAGCAACCTCAGTACTTTGTCTGTCCCCAGTCCTGAAATGACTGTTATAAAACTATGACAAAACAAAGCCCAAACAGCTGAAGTAAAAAGTCTGGTTTGCTTGATGATAGCAGCTATGAATGGTGCAGAAGAGTAGTAGCTATAAGTGGCGCAAAAGAGAAAATTCTGGTTTATCTAGCAAACTGACTGTAGCATCAAGCCATCTTTTCCCAGAAAAAAGCAACAGCCAAAAATTTCCTGTGGCTAGTATATACTTACCGCTGAACAGCATGATAATAGTAACAGCAGAATAAACAGAAGAAATAAATTTATTTTTGCTGCCTGGAGAGGGTCTTTATGAAAGATGTCTTGCCTGCTAGGAGATTTCACTTTAGAATAGGAAGTCACTTGTGTGATGAGTACAGAAGGAAATGATTTCTCCTGCCGCCTGCAATGCACTGGAGGACTGTGTCTTCTGCAGCATCTTGACAAGCACCCCAGGTTTACTGCATAAGCCATCATGCAAGGTTGCCCAAAGTTGCAAAGGACTGACTGTGGACCTCTGTGGACGATTGTGCCTTCCAGTGCATAGTAGGTCAGCTATATGCATTTTCTATAGCATATTAATAATAGTCCTAGAAAGGACTGCTGTAATCATGTCACTCACAAGAAAACACTAGTCTTGAACTACTGTCCAGCAAAAGTCAGAAAATTTTTGCTAGTCAGTTCCACATTGAAGGTAATTATTTTTCCCTACAACATAACAGAAATCAATGGCTTGGTGGTTAAAATGGAGCACTTATTTTAGAAAGACAGCCAATCTTGATTTAAAGATGCCAAGTGACAAATTTACAACATCCCTTGGAAATCTGTTCCAATAGTCAATTACCCTCATTTAAAAAGCTGCATTTTATTTCTAAATTTGTTCAGATTCAAGCTGATTGGGTCCTGTTACAGATTTGCCTCCTATAATCAAGTTTCCGTGGTACCAAAAATGTTCTCCCTGTATAGGGATTTTGACTTCTACCATGCTGATGTTGCTGTGAAAGAGGGAAAAAAGAATGTAGAAAAGGCACACATTTTGAAATGGGAGTTCTTCTCAGTGGGGAATCTGTAACACCAACTACTTTATTCCTGAAATACCAGTTTGTGTGTATGTGCTAACAATGTAATGTTTGATCACTCTGGTCATGAAAGTCAGCTCAAAACACACTCAGAACTATGACAGCACATTACCAGGGATAACAAGTTGCTTACTTCACGCAGCCCAAACTCTGAAAAATCTGTCCCAGATGCTACTACTGCTATGAGAGCAAACAGCCATGACGGGGCAGCAGCTCTTGCTAGGAACTGGGACAGGCCCCCTCTGGTACCAGCAGTCACCAGGGCTCATCAACATCTCCAACTGCTGTAGGTGGCAAGACTGATTTTTCACCTGCCTGTCTGTCCTATCTTGACCATTTCTTTCTCCACAGCCCCTAGCTTACCTATTGGAAAAAAAAAATCAATTTTGCTTCTGCTGCTGAGAAGCCTTCAGCCTTGATATCTGACATTTTACTGTAGAAATTCAACTGCCAGCGCTAAAGGATGACAGAAAACAAAAATCTGTTCCTAATTTACTAGCTGATACAGTAAATACATTAATTATATTACTACTATGTTAGAAATACTGCCAAGGTGGATTATACTTCTCACTAGCTTGCTAAGTGATTACATAAATACCTTAGAATATTTGCTCTGAAAAGTCCTTCTCAAGCTGCCTGTTTTTCTGAAGGGTCGTTTCACATCAAAATCTGTCAGCAAGATAGAAAAAGCACAGACAATGCCAACCTGTCTGTTTGTTTAGATCATATTTAAGTAATTTTTCTGTGTTTATTCCTCTTCTGTTTTCAGATTAACACAGCTGTTTTGGTCAGGAAAATCATTACTCACCAATCATAACAAAGAGCTAGTAGCTAGGGACAAAATATCAGCAAGTTTACAAGTTGTTGGATTCCAAATTGAATGAAAGGAAGCACCTTGGGCACTATCCCATGCTGCAGGTTGACATGTCATTCTGCAGCCTCTAGCCTGACCTTTTCTTAACATCAGCTGAAAAACAAAAAGACTGTGCTGTTAGAGCAGCTGCTGTACCTCTAGGCAGGTAACAGTATCATCTTCATGAATGACATCTATGTCACATTTGCGGCATGTCAGGAAGTCCTTAAAACTCTGCAGGTCAAAACAATGCAAGATTTTCATCTTGACCTTGAGGTGATGATCAAATATGGTCACTTGCAAACTGCAGACATGTGGAGGCCAGCCATGAAACAATGAATTTGTTAGAAATTTGTGTTATGTCAAAGATACATTTATATCCTAAGTGATATATCCATCCTATTTTCAACAAGGAAAACCACTGTTATCTTTGATAATTATTCTGTTTCTATAAATGTACTCATCTGTGTTAAATGTGTTTGCTTCTTCATGGAGTTTTTCACAGCCTTCTCCAATTATGACCTGTTTAACACAAATTGGTAAATATTTCTACTTCATTCATTCACTCATTTATTTAAAACAACACTGACAATTATACTTAACAGTCAACAGACAGATATATTCTGCATTGCTGAGACATCTTTAAGCGGTACTGGAAGTTGACTGTTTAATAATATTCTTTTTTTCATATATTTTGTTCAGTTCCTAATCTGAGGTATTTCTTTACCTTTCCTGTCTTCATTTAGTTTATTAATCATTAGATATGTTTCATAGAAATGGAAACCAGAAATGTGGCAATGAATAGGTCAGCACTAGTATTTGTGTAATATGTGCATTTCTGGAAAACAAGAATCATATGCCCAAGAAAAAAAATGCTGGAAGGATTAGGACTTGTATGATTTAACAGGCTTTAACAAGCTACACCACTCCGTCATCTGGAGCAGCAATATAACCAAACAGAAGGGTTAGTGATGTACAGCTGTTTCACCACCTAATGAAACTTGTAACTAAGCACTCTAAATTGTGCTTGGCAGATTGGTCTTTTAGGAATGAGAACCACAAAACCCAGTACTCAGAACAGTAAGCTCCTTAAGCAGATGGTAGAAACAGTAAGGAAAAAAGGCTGCATTGTAAATGTGTTGCTTTCTTGAAGACACAGGCCTTTGCTGGTTAGAGGATGGCCTTCTTTTCTAATTGGGTTTTGTAATCCTCAGTCTTCTTCTGGAGCTGGAGCCCTAAAGGCTCGCAGAATGAGAGAACAGTTCATGTTGGAAGGGACCTCAGGAGGTCACCTAGTCTAACCTGCTGCTCATGATGAGGTTGGTGCTTGAAGCAACCTGCTCATTACAGTCTGCCTGAAATCTTTGCCTCTTCACCTCCCATCACCTGGGCAGATTTCATAAGCTGGGGAATTCTGGGTTCTTGCAGTCCTTTTTGTGTCCCAGTGCAAGTCAGTATCTTTAGCTGGTTTCCCACTCATTAAGCAATGTGTAGAGGCTTAAAACTTCTCAGAAATGAAAGGCAAAATTCAGCACAGTTCCAACATGCTCTAGGATGCCAAAGAAGAAGGGGTCACAGCAGTTGTTTGAGCGGCTCTAGAGAGGAATGGAGGATGAACTGTGACCCTTTGGTGTTGTTAAGAGTATAGGAATAGAGAAGATTGATACTTGTTTTCTTGAGGCATCAGTATCTCTCTCAAACTTTTCCTACTCCATCTGGACAGGATTTACAGTTTTTTTCTCTTCCTACATTCATATTCAGACTGTGCCACTGAAACAGTCTGTATCTTGAAAATGCCTTCAGATCTCGTCCATGGACAGGCAGGCAAGTGTTTAGTGTGTAGAAGCTTAATGGAAATCTAGTTTAACATGGTCAAAAAGATGTGACAACCTAAGCATATCCAGATGCTCCAAGCAGCTATGAAAATTTACTGGTGAAGGTGTAGACATGTATCATCTAGCTCCAGAATTAGGTAGGATTGGATGACTATTCCTGATGTTACAACTTTAAGCACAGGGCCAAGTCCTGCTAACTGGTTATCATAACTGACCTGAATTTTAGCAAGTTAGGAGGGTTTTTTGTTACACTTCAAAGTAATTTCACGTATTCCATGCTCTTCTCTGTTCACCTTTTTTCCCAATAAGTTGCCACAGTGTTCTTATACCATTCTGAGAAATATCAGCTAGAAAGTGAGTCTAAGCAGTGAATACCACAATGCTGGTTTCCATAGGAATCGTAAACACATGGAAATAAAAGGAATGCAAAATAGAAGACCTGCTCACAGGCCAAGTGGATAATCTACATCATTCAGGACCTGAACACTAGAGTTATGGTAAAGTCTGTATAAAATATACTTTTTTCTTTTTTTTGAAGAGGATTTATACTGTGAACCTGCCATTATAAAAGCCCCAATCTGAATGAGGTCTGGAACTACATTATTTTAATAAGAGTGATTTCTTATGTTAACTCCAGTGCACTGGCATCCTATAGGGACTTAAAGTACAGGTATCAGTTGAGACTTTTCAAAGTAAAGCCAGACATTTTCCTGTATTGACAAAAGAAATTTGAGGGTAAATCAGTTACAGATAGTTTTATAAAGGTAAGGGCCAGTATATTAAACACTTAGATTTTTAGATATAGCAACTTCAAGACCAGTTAATAAGAGTTAATTAGATATCAAACGCTGAAATTTAATATAAACATTCCAAGAGGTAATTACTTGCATAAGCTTATAAACCAACCAAGGGAGAATATGCAGGATGGGAAATTAATACCTATATGGTAACAGTCAGCTAGGAAATAGCGATGTAATACACTGACTCTTCTAAAAAAAAGTCAGCCCTACCTACAGGACAATGTGACTTTAGAACTTGCTAATTAAAGATTTTTTCTTTCCCTCAGAAGGAGAGATCTTAAAATAAGAAAATTCTGCAGTACTGCTTTCATGATCGGAAAAAGAATGAAAACCACCCCCTCACACAGTAGTCTTTTTGTAAAGATTGGATGAAAGCCGGGCCCTGGCAGTTTGGGATGGGAAAAAAAAATTAATTGTGTACTGAGACATGAGACAGTAATAACTCATACAGGCTTCACTGCTTCATGCCAGATAAAATAAAAATGAAGCCAAGTAAGCCAGAGCTGCTGATGAAACTAGTGCCATCCATTTTTTCCCCACCAATTAGAAAGACCAAAAAGAGGAGAATAAAATCCCTAGATACAAGATTATTCCTTCCACTCTCCCTATGGCTGATCCAGCTAATCTGAAGAAGAAATACAGTTAATGCTCCTAGGAGATGTTATTTTGGTTGGATGAGCACACAGACCTGGGCTAGGCAATCAAAGT
The DNA here is from genome assembly GCF_026419915.1 of Harpia harpyja. Classification (NCBI taxonomy): domain Eukaryota; kingdom Metazoa; phylum Chordata; class Aves; order Accipitriformes; family Accipitridae; genus Harpia; species Harpia harpyja. Next base: position 43,467,228 of record NC_068944.1, read on the forward strand.
GAGGATCTTTGTTTAGAAAAAAAAATTTTAAAGATCAAAACTGTGCTTTGTGTGTAATCTGCAGAGAACTACCGTCCTGTGAGAGCCAGCTGACATGGCATATTGAAGAGGAGAAAGACAATTGTGGGAAAAATAGTTATCATTTATTAGCAAGCTTTTGGCACTCAAGAAGCTCTTTTCAAGACACAGACACATGCAAATGTGCACACACACATAGTATCCTCTTGTTGATATTTCAGATTTGCTATTTCTTTAACCTAAAATAGATCTTCCAGATCTGTTATTAGTACAACAAAAATAGTAAGAAAAACAAGCCTGTAAAATCCAGCTTAACGTGCATGTGTTTTTAAAAATTGTATTATTAATAAATGTATGATCCCACTGTCTTTAGCATTGTTGTAGCTGATGAGACCCTGAAAGTGAAATCTGCCGGGAATTTGTAGTAAAATAAAACTGACTAGGCTAAACATATTGTCCTTGATGGCAAAAATGCAGCAAAAACCTTTACAGTTGACCACTGTTTAATTTTGAACGCAGCTGAATGAAGATCTCATAAACTTCCACTCAAGTTCTTGCCATTCTGTTCAAATAATAATACATTTGTAAGTCAATATCTGTAAATCTCCATAACTTTTTCTAAGATGAAGATACAGCTTTAATTTTACTGAACACAGGTACATTTTGTACCCAAATTTCATTCCTACTCTTTGCAAAATGTATGCATGTAGGCATATTTTAAGTGTGCATGGATATACACACAGAGGAATCCATTTAGTGTTATTCAGGAACAGATTTAAATATGTTACAGTTGTATTTAAATATAACTTGTGCAACCCTCAGAGAGACAGAATCTGTCATCTAAAGTCAATATCCATGAAAAGGCAGAAAAGATTCCAAAAATGACTAGTATCAATATTGTGTACGTCTGTACTGAATTAAAAACCCAAAACATTAGAAACTTGTTTTGAAAAATAATCCTATAAGAAATACAGTAAATAAATTTCTAAAGGAATGACAGTACAGACATATTTATTTTTAAAATGTTCCTAGTACTTCCCTGAGTACTTATCTTACTATCATCAAACCATTATTTACAAGGAAACAACATATCTTTAGGTTCTTTCCTGAAATACTTCTTAAAGTATACTTTGAAGGTAAATGCAGTAGTTTGAGCTTTGGTCTCAATATAAACTAGCATTCACATGCCTCACTCAGAACCATTACACAGATCCAACATTTTTAGTGTCTCTTCTGTGATGACTTTTTAGTGACTTAAGTTCCTTCCAATTTGTGCTGAAAAGCATGCAGTGAGCTGCTGAAAAATAACATGAGCTTCTAGGAAGTACTTCACTTCCTAAGTGGCTGCAGGGAGTTAGATAATCTAAAGCTAATCAGGTGAGTAGGAAAAAAATTTCTAAGTACAAACTTATGTGATAGAGAAGAAAACATTGAAGGGTTGTTTTTAAACATCTTAAGGGAAAAATGAGTGTCCAATGCAATTCCGACCAAAAAGTCCTGATAATCAATAGCCACATAAAATCTCATTGCTTGTGACTACTTAGGTATGCATAAGGAGATCCCCAAATAATACATTTCTAACCAGGCTAGCTCTCTATTTTTCATTTATGTAAGTACCTGAATCAATACGTTTTTGTACCTGTAACTTAGAGACATTAGCTATCTATTCATGAGTTGAGAGCTCTCCCTCAGCAGTTCCATGAACAGGCTGAGGCTGCTCCGTGACAGTTTGACAAAGAGCCGGCATTTGGCTTGCCACAAATGTCTCTTGCTTGTGTCACGGTTTTAACTGGAGATTCTTTGATCACATCAGATCAGAATATACCCCTGATGGGTACAACATATAAATCAGTAGTTCACAGAATGGCCTGCCTTTCCTGCAGCAAGTATAAATATTACTGCTGGCAACTCGTGTAAACACAAGTGACTACGCCTTCAGGTGTGTTCTACAGAAAACCTCAGAATATTTATTTAAATGTTGCTTTTTCCCTGTCAACTAACTTTTTCATTCGTAAGTTTTAGCAAAGCCTGTAAAATCTTACCACAGCCATCTGAAGCCTTTGAATGAAAGTTTAAATGTCCTTTTAGCATTTAGTATTCACTCAGCTCTCATTTCAATATACCTGAAAACCTGACAGGATATACAAAAATGAGGTTCCATGTTGTTTATTACTTTCACTTTTAAATACATCAGTTAAACTAACTCTTACACCAGAACCTCACCTTTTAGATACCCTGCCAGGGTTTGATATTTCCAGTTTTTATAAGGTGAAAAGATTTTCTTAAAGCTTTCTGCAGCTGCAGCATTTCTAAGTAAGTGTAAGAGCAAAGGCGCAAATACAGAAACTTTATGAGCCCCACAGTCCCTGGCCGTGTAATTAAATGGAAATACTTCTGAGCTTCAGGAACACCTGTTGCACCCTCCTCAGATATTGCTGTTTCCACTAGTTTTCAAAATAGGAAGAGATGGTCAAGGGTCTCTGTGCCAAGTTTAACAAGGTTTCTGAATGCCAGGGCTAGATTTCGTGCTCGTCTCGCAGCGGGACCGCATGCAGCAGCAAGACCCCACAGCAGGAAAGCCCCAGCCCCTGCCACGCTGGAGGAGGACCAGGCTTCCCCGTGGCACTGGAGGAAGGGGCACGGCGGGGACAGGTCCTGCACACCCCCAGATCTGTGACAGCGGGAAGAAGTCCCACTCTGGGAATTGTACCAGGCAAGGCTGAACAAGAGGGCAGTGAAGGAAGAAGAGATAAAAGAGCATTCCTACTGAAGGGTGAGGGCCTGCAAGGCACGTAGCTGTGTTAGCATTGTTTGCACTGGGTTTTTCGACACTGCCTTTTGTAAGTAATGCTGCCAAAGGAAACGTTTGTGAGCAAAAAAGGTGAAAGAGGTGTGAAAGGCAGTACCAACTGATGCCCAAGTTAACACCATCACTCCTCCAAGTAGTCTGGTGGGACCTTCAACAACCAACCTGACACAGTTTAATGTTTGTTGCCAGCGCTTCAAGCAGCATAGCATCCTTAACACTGCATTGGGACCTCACTAATACCGAGAGAAGATTTGGACACGGGGATCACCAAGCTAAATTAAGAGAATGGAGAATCTTGCTTCCTTATTTTTCCAGGAAACTTCCTCCTATTTCTTCCTCGGAAGGAACAAATTTAGTTGTTTTACGGTGTATAATGCATTCAGTCCAGTGGCGTATAAATACATGCTCCAGGCAGACACGATACTGAGAATTTTCAGCAACAGTGTCCAAATTTCAAATGGCTTTATTGGAGCATTCATAGCAATGTAGAGATAAAGGACCTTGCCTTTATCTGCCAGGCACTCCTTACCCATGCACTGCTTTAGACCATTATAGCTATGACAGTACAACTAATAGAATATTTTAATTCAGAGAATACGATTTATTCTTCCCATGCTAAGTCATCTTTGCTCAGACTTTCCCAGGAAATTTAGCTTGATATAGGCATCCGGTATTTCAGGCCAAACAATTAAAGATTTGGCAAACAGAAGAAAACTGTGTCTTTTCACAGAAAGTTTTACCTAATTTTAAATCAAAACAATGTTATGTTCCATAGCTTTATAAGCATTTGAAGCAGGAACACAGTATCACAATCCCCTGAAAAAAAAAAAGAAAAAAAAAGACAAAAAATTTGGAAAGGTGGAAAAATTTATGCAGCAACACTATTTTTAAAGGAGATGTCCAAATAAGCAAGTGTTACTTCAAACATACCAAAGCCTGCATCATATCCTAGATCATGAGATATCATTTCTGTTATGAACAATATTTGACATCTAGTGAAAGGACTGAAATTCCATTTCGCATGAAAATAGAGCACAAATATAAGAAGGAACTATTATTAGCCAAGCCTCCAGAGCAATATTAAGTACAGTTTGGAAAGATCATCTAATTAATCTACACAGATGTCACCTTCTGAAGAGCATATCTACCGAGAAAGTTGCTAGGGCATGGAATAAGTCAGCTGATGGAAGATTTACAGGAAACTCATGTATAGGGAATGCTCGTGAGCTTAGTAATGATCCCAGGTGATTAATAAGCTGAGGAGATATTGCAGCTGCTTGAGATTTTCAGCTAACATATTTCAGCCACACAGCCGCAGGTGTATCTGTGTTGGAAGAGAACATGTGTGTATCACAGCAAATCCATATGTGGTGCAGACCACTGCTTCATTGCTGTATTCAGCTGTGTCAAAATGGCTATCTACCACTGAGATTCAGAGACATACAAGAAACACTCCTCACATTGTGCTCTCTTGTCTTTTACATAAGCACTCAGCTGGTCAGATTAATTCAATGTGTTTACAATTAGTTGCATGTATAGAAACTCAGAACCAAGTATTTCTGTCAGAATATGTCTAGCAAAATTGAAATGTGTCATTAAAGGATGATAATTTTGCCAATTTTCTGGTAATTTTTCAGGATTCTGGAATTCTGTGGGAAAGGAAAAGTCCAAGGTTTCTATGAGATGGAACATTTTGTGCAACTTCTTCCATTGATTTTTAAATTTTCTGTTCAGTCCCATTTTATAAAACAAAATGAAAAATCAACATGGAAATGGAATGTTTCTGTTTTCCACAAATCTGTGTTTCTTGTAACCTGAAGCAAAAGTCTAAATCTTCTTTCTTGACAACGTACTGCTTTGAGTCAGAATTAAACAAAATTCTGAAGTCTTGAAATCCTTCCAGAATATGAAACATTTTTGTACACATACATTTAAATTATGTATCTATATTGTATATATACATCTAAAATAGATATATATTCTGATTTAACAGACTGAAATTTAGGTTCTGGATCTTTGAGAATTATGAGAAGAAAGGTGCTTGCTTTCTATCTTCTAGCCAGGAACTGGCAGGTTTACCTTTAAGCCTGTGTGTTAGCTATTCAACTGTGAATCAATTCACTCTTGGTTCCTTGGGAAGGAACAAAAGGTCCTCTGCGCCCATTCAGACCTACACAGTACCAACTCAAAGTGTCTCCTGGAACTGCACGTAACTCATTGAGTGGGAAAGCTCCCCTTGCCACCCTTGTAGAGATGAGGAGGCTGCAAGGAGGGAATAGAAAAAGCAAGAGCAGCTGTATGATCAACAGGATTTGTGTGACGGGCACAGAGAGGATGTGAGCAATGCTTCAGCCACTAGCACAGAATAACAACCCTATGCCCCGCAATTTGACGTGGCTTTCACGCTCCCCAGTCAGTCCACCCACACAGAATCTGAATACTTGGGCCAAACATTTCCAACGGGTGAGTGCTCAAATTCTGTGCACCTGCCCGAGTCCTCACTCAGCACGCATCAGAGCCAGCGCTCTGCAAATGCACCCCAGACCAACCTTCATGTGGTCAGTGGGTGCTGCAGACCTTGGCTTGGCCCACGCCGAAGTCCCTATCCTTAAGGAGAAAATATCTTTAAAAAATGTGAACCCGCTTGCTTTGTCACAGTTATGATATAAATTGAAATTGCTACAAGCCAAGCACATTCTGAGCTGGAATTTCAGCACCTCACTTATCTCAAGCAAAATGTAATACTGGCAGCTAAAAAACAAACATCTGCCAATTCAAATTGACTGTAGAAATAATGTTCTGAAACACAAACACCTTCTGACAGTTTAGGGAGTCTGGGCAGAGCTGGTAGCGACAACTACAGCTGAGCTGCCCAATGCCTACCATTATAAGATGCTGTTTTAAGTTGTTTATAAAACTTTGCCAAGCTTTAACCATTTGGGCTGCATTTTCCCAGACAAGGTATCTGTCTCAGGCTGCCTTATTTTGGAAAGTTTTATTAAAATGGTTCAATCATTTCCAAATCTTTTAGAGAAAAGTGCAATGTTACGTTCCTGCTAAAACATAAATAAACCATACAATAGCTTTGCTGAGAAGTTCTAGGATACTTGTACTTTGGAAAGGGAACTTGAGAACAGCCTCAGCATCCAGGACGTGCCTTTTGCTGGTCCTGTAAAAATCCAGATACATTTTGCCAGGACATAAACTTCTTAAAAATTAGTTTGTTTTGTGCTCTGTAGATGCTTGCTCAAGACTAGTAGCAGAACTCCTGTGAGATCTCATTTTCACAGAGCACAATCCCACCCTCATCCCCTCCTCCAGCACAGCTGTGGCAAACTGCACGGGGAGGCAGTTTCATCCATAACTAGAGCTCTGGTTAGTTCAGGGTGTAGAGCTCAAAGCCAATATTTTACAGTCAGTCTCAAGGTGGGCAGCCACTAAGTTTCTGTCCCACTAAGAGGTCTGCACTGACCTCACCGGTCTCTAATGAAAAAACATACAGGGCAGCTTCACAAGCACTTGCCTCAGGTCCACTGTCAGGAGGTCTCTATTAGGGAAAGACTACACAGACATATGCAAATTAAGCCAGGCACCTTGCTTACGCATTGTATTAGCCAAATAGATAGCAGCACTAACGAATAGGGGTGGATTAGCACAGTGCTGTGCCTGAGCTACTAAATCCAGCATCTCTGTAGGTCATATTGGCATGGGCCCAGAAAGTTGCTAATATTAAAGCAGCTATATGGTTCCCAGGTCAGAGGTTGCTTGTATGTGGTCAACTTGAAACTTGAACAGAGGAATTCGAGAGCACTTTCATGCAGCCAAACGTACCTATCTTTCACATCATCTCTCCACAGCCTGTACTGTGGGTGAGTGTGGAAGTGACTTGGACATGGCTCTGTAAGGATATTTGGTGACCTAGAAGTTGAAAGTCTTTAGCCAATGTCTTTGAAACAGAAGTAGTTCAGACGAACTGTACTGCACTCTGAAGGAGACACGGTAAGTCATTCACCAGAGGCTGTTGTTTTCATGGCAGCATTGAAGAAAATAATCTTTCCTCATTTGAAGGTTCATCTTAATTGAATGTTTTGCTCTTTCCTAAATGATTTGTGTTTGTCTGACTTGTAATACTCTTCTTTTATCAAAGCATCAATGCAATTCTGAGTTTTTCAATATGCAAAAATGCTTCAATTCAGCCACAATTTATTAGGTGTGCATCAGATCTGCCTGTATTAGGTTCTGTGATTTACTATACTGGTACCAAATCAAACATTTCTCAGGGTTTCCTGTCAGTTTTAAAAAGAATGACTACGAAATTTTTCTCCAGTTTTATTTTGATAAAAAGCAGAGTGACACCATTGAAATACTGTCTTGCACAGTGTGTGAGAAAGGTTTTACTTCCGTGGCATCTTCTCTCTATAGATCATAAAGAATGCCTCTAAGATCATAAAGTTCTCTTTCTAAATAGCCTATAAGGCAGAAAAACATGATCTCTATTCCTTTCTTACAGGAATAATATTCCTGGACTTCTTTGAAGATCCATGCAAAGGCAATAGGAGGTCTTGCCTCTTGGTTGCTGCTGCTGTCACCACATTACCGTTCACCTGAAAAATGTAAATCTGGTGATTTACAAGACAGGAAAAATGTGGATTTATTGTACGCATCATAGCTCTGCTATAATGGTAGTTCTCTAGTAAAAGTGTGAGATTACTTTGATGTATCATGGCACAACATGACAGGCAGTAATTTATGTCAAATGGCATTAGATGTAAGAGGTCAAAGGTAAAATTTTGTCTCTGCAGTGTGTTTTGCTATTTAATTAATACCTGCTAGACAAGACAGGTAGGACCCGCAAATGTGTGACAGTGTTCTGGTCTTATAAAAAGCTAGAAATAAAATGGGTTTCGGGGACTGGTTGTAGTCACATGATCCGGACCAGTGTTTGAAGGAGTTGTTTAGAGACATCACTTGCTTCAGCATCTATTGACACAAGTAAATCACACACTGTAGCGTGCTGATGAGCCTCATTTACCTGAGTTCATATAATTACAGATTTTTTTGCACTGATTGCTGGTTTGAAGCTGGTGTTCTCAGGGAGAAGAATCAGAGAGGGAAAAAGAGGAGAAAGAGATCAGCTAACTGGCTCACAATGGAATGGCGAGCTAGGCATAAGAGGACAGAGACATCTCTGTATGTTAGTTTTTCTCTAGTGAGGTGAAGAGCCAGAGATGTGTATAAGGAATGGAAACTCTTTGTAGGTCATTCCAAAGAAAACCAATATGGGAGAGAAGACCCTCAGCCTCTTCCTTAGGTGGATCCTCTGCCAAATCCCACATGGATGTAAGCAGACTGGGAAAAGGTAGACGCATTCTGCTCCTTAAAGAAGAGAAAAACTTTAGAGGACATGGCTATAATACAGTCTCTGTACTGCAAATGACTGAGGAGAACAGAGTACATGCAGGATTCACATGTGCTGCTGGGATCAACAGCTTCTGGGAAGCCTTTGCCAATGTCTTAAAAAGGAAACCTGATTGTGGTACAGAGGCACCATTTACTCTGAACTGCTTTGTGTTGTACAGCTGGAGCCCAAGCCAAGCCTTTGAAAACAGAACTACAACCTTTATAAAAATCCAACATCAGCATTATAGGGAAAAGATCAGGACCCTATCATCTGAAAGGCAGCTTATCCCTGGAGGAGAAGACACCACGTGGTTGGCTTTTTAGCCTAACATCCCTTTCCATTACACTGCCTTTTTAGAGACTGCATACAATCACTATTCTCTCAAGGGGATTGCAAGGTTTAGCACCTACTTAGTCTATCCAGAGTCTACCCAGACAAAACTACCAACACAGCCAACCTCTGCTGCTTCTGCTCCAAGCTAGGACATTCTTTCAAAAGATGAACTGGCATTTTCCTGGATATAGCAGAATGGTGGCAAAGTCACTGCAACTTTAAAAACAGTGTTTTTTTCCTAACCATATTAAGACAGACACACAGTGTCATATTGGGAACCCACAGTAAAGATACAGTAAGGGCAAGCTTTTGCCTTAGGTGCAGTATGTGTAGGATCACAGGATTGTTCATTCTGCTCTCATGATTCCTATCAACATTTTGAGATCTTCTTCAGCTGCAGTTTTCAACATACATTAAATGGTACTTTTATAGTGTCTAATTTTGAAAAAAATTGAGGTATGTGCTCAATTGAAGCAGTTGCTTTAGCCTTCCCCCACTCATCAAAGTGCTTAAGCACATTTGGAGTTCAATATCTTCACGTTAAGCATAGGCTTCAGTGCATTTGTGGAATTGAAGCCTTATAACTTAAGCACAGTACAAAGTTTAAAATCTGTCTGATATGCAAGTATTATAGATATACCAAAGAAAACTGCAATGCACAGGATAAGCATCAACTTGAAACTGAGATTTTATAGATATGGATTAAAAAGAAAAAAGTGAAGTCATTTCTTAAAAGTTAGGCACAGTAAAGTCAAGAGAGAGCTATAAAATATCAAGTTCCTGGTAGCTGACCCTTTTATTTTCCGTGACTATGCTGGCAGAAAAAAAAAAAAAAAAGAAGAAATACACTGAATACACTGGCGTATTTCTTCTGAGCAACAAGAAATGCGTTCCATCCCACAGAGCCCAAATTCACTGGTGAGGGACTGACAAACTGAAGGAACCAACACTAACCAGAAACAGCATGCAGACTTGTGCTAAACAGTTTCGTAAGTAACTGAATGGGGGAATTATTTATCCAAATTTTAATATCCCATGTCCTTACAAAAGCATTTTATTTTACAGAAAGAAAACAAAAGTAACTATCTTAATAAAACTGTTGTGCGTATAGAAAACAAGCTCACATTCAAAAAAAGTTGTTATATGTAGACGTAAATAAGGAACTTAAGTAAAATGTATTTTTATACCTCATACATAACCTCTTCTAATGCTGGATGTTAATTAATGTATAAGGGTTTATCAGAATACTAATTAGTGAGAAAGAGAGAAGGAAAACCAGAATGTTTGGAGTGAATATAGAAAGCAAACAGAAAGAAGACAAATTTTATCTAAGTAATATGCCACCAGGGGAAAAGTTACTGATAAGCCTTTAATACACTTGATTTCTCAATCGAAGTGTAATTAAACTACTTCATGTTGGTTTTCCTTTCTTTCAGAAATGAAAAAAGAAAAAGAACAAGGGGAAATAAAAAAAAAGACCAATTAGGTTTGTGGACCTTGTAAATCTCTTGAGAATCCAAGCAGAGTTACTCAAAAATGTCACAACAAATGTTCCTGGCTGAAAACTGTTCATTAAATTATCAGAAAATTAAGTAATCCACCCTCTTCTCATTTTGTCCACATTCAATATATCCCCACATTTTCTTACCAGTTGCACTAAACTTTACCAAATCAGCCATTTTGTCTGACAAAAAATTTTCAAGACATAACTGTTAAATTTTGTGTTTATTTTTGGTTTTCTGCTATTTTTTTCATTTTTTGTAGAAACAGATCAATTAAAATCCAGTTAATTATTATTTGATTCTGAGAAAACATAAATTCCATTACTCATTGTTAGCTATCAACAATCATAGTTAATGATAAATACACTGTTTTTTCCTGAATATCAGCCAATGATTTGGTATATTTTCCCTGATCTATACACAGTAAACTTTCTTATAACCATTATTAAATAGGATTTTAGTTTTGTCCTAAAGTTGTAGTTTCAGTGCAGTGGAGTCTAAATTTTGAAAGACAAGTTGCAACAGCAGGAAAAAAGTCATTCAGACATGTGAAATGTCAAAATTATAGCTTCTTCTTGCAAAGGAGATGGCTTATTACAGATTCTCACTCTTTCTCCTTTAGCAGCAGCCAAAAGAATCCATGACACAAAATAGATGAATACAAATGATTTTTTTTACTGATCCTTTTCATTTTAGCTATTAGGTAAGGATTTTCCAAAATCAATGAAGCCATTGTCAACCTGCCCTTATATTTCTGGGTTGGGTTTTTTTATTTGACTTTTGAGGGGGGTGTTAGTAAAGGTTGGGGAGAGAAGCAGTGTTCAGGATGAAAACACATAGCTTTCAAAAACAGGAGAACGATCTGCTCATATATAAACACAGTGGGTCCTTTCCTTAAGAATAAAAGTACAATAAAACAAACAAAACAAAGAAATTGTTATTCGCCTATGAGAATGCCACCCACTAAGTCAACCAAATAGCTCTCCCCAGCATAGATCTGACTCTCTGACAATCTGGCCCTGTGTCAAAAGGATAACCTTAGTAAAAAAATCTAAACTCTATCCTCCACGGTGCATGAACATATACAAACCAGCTATTTACAGATGTTCAAGGAAGTCAGTGACAATGTCCTGAAAAGGTACGTTTTAAGTCTCGCCAGGTGGAATTTCTAAAGAGCTACTTGGACAAATTCTTGAGAGCAGTCAGAGCTTGTCTGCACCACCCAAGTGGCATCTGTGGTCACAAATCAGCTACATATTGCAGGTCAGGAGCCCTCTGCCACTAAAAACCCCCACTTTTCTGGCATATCATGTTCCTGCCAGGTAATTTTTCCCCTTCCAGCATGCAGCCCGACTGGGGCAGTGCTGCCATAGGGCCATTTTGCTCAGTCACAAGTAGCTGTTTGTGACATTGACTAGTCTTAGGCCTGGGACTGACCTTCATAAAACCCTGGGTGTCTGATCTCCTCCCCTCACTCTGGCAACTGTAAAGCAGAGCACTGCTAGATGCAGAGGACACCGTGACCCACTGTGCCTTCATTATCTTTCTGTCAGAGGTAGCTGTAAAGGATAACTCTTGGTCACTTTAGTCTTACCCAGAAGCAGAATTTCCACAGGGGTAAAAGGAGGAGGAAGAAAAACACTCTTGTATCGAAGAAGCTTTCAAGGCATGGGACTGGATGGCAAGGGGATGCATTTCATAATTAGTAAAAATTATTGGCACAAACTTTTGGAACTTTTTTTCCAGTGCTCCAAGGTCTCCATTAATTTGATTCAAGCTTACTAAATTTTTTTCGTGGGATTGGTACAAGCATATTGAAAATCAACCCAAACAATTTTGAGAGGAGAGTTCAAAGACAATTAGATTAGCACAAGGCTGAAATTTAGCTTTAAAGACTGGGCAATACTCACTCATGTGCTGTTTTACAAAAAGGCAACTACATGAGCCTGGACAGTTCTGGGATAATTCTACTGAGCAAAACACCTATGCTGTACCAGTATCTTTGCAAATAACAGGGATCAACTCAATTTTACAGCAACTTACACATCTCCATCCAATTTATAAACCTACCCGAGTGCTTGAATTTTCAATACATATTGTATATTAAAAAAGCAGAGAGCATTGAGAGCAGGTATGGTTTCTTGTCCTCTTTTCCCCTCCAGATTCCAGAGGGTCTTCCACATTGGGCTTTATTGTGACATTCAATGGTAAAAATTAGGCAGAAGCAAGGCAGCCAAGCCCTGGCAATATTGACTATTGATCCAGCTGTACAGAGTCAGATTACTTGGAAAACAACCCTTCAATTTTTCACTCCAGTGACGCTGCAGGGCAGTTGCTTTTAGGATCATTACCCTTGTCTGTAAAATAGAGGAATGTGAGAATGTGTTTGAGTAAATTCTGAACCCATTTGAACTTTGTGGGTTTGAAACTTAGTCCTAGAGTCAAATCATTGCTTTCCATGAACACATCACCTCCACAGCTAACCAGGGCATTCACACCAAGACTGTGGTTTAGCTGATCCATAAATCATCCATAAATCACCATAATGCTGTAATGAGTGTACTGAGAAATACCCACGTTGCCAACACCTTATCACATATGAGAGTTGCTTTAAGATAGGAAAAACCAGAAGGCACATGCTTCCTTATTACACTAATTGGCAAAGAAATTAATGTCACTGATGTGCTAGCAAGGGATGCCAGGACCCTGCCTCTTTAGCAAGGCAGCTCTGCAGTGAAGAATAGAGACACTTATGCAGTGTTTGGAAAGCAGAAGCTTTAATCTTAGGGGCAGAAGTTGAATAGAAAACAGCCATAGGCCAACTAGTGTAAAACTTGTCTGCACTATTGAGTTTTCCTTTCATTTTTGTGTCCCACAATATTTTAAACAAGGAAGACAAGTCTCACATAAGGGGAATGTTAAAGGTAAGAGTGGCCTTAATCCATGAAAACTGCAAGGCCCAAGTAGCAAGAGTGTGGGCAGGCCAGACATGCAGTAATGACAAGAATCATGAGCAAGGAAAGTTCTGGGGACTTTTTGAATGATGTAAGTTAGATGAGGAAGATTTTCTCCACACATTTTTATTTCCTTTTTTTTTTTTTTATATCTAGTTGCTGTTAATTTAGTTTCTGCAATGAAACAGTCCCTTCCCCTTCCTCTTTAAAGATAATAATGAGTTGTGGCTTTTTTTTTTATTTTTTTGAGGACTAGTGCCATCTCTGAGAACTCAGCCTCCCCATATCTCAGCAAACCAGATCACCCAAGTCTGGTTTTCATTGGACATTTCATTTTAGGAGATCTTTTGGAGAGAACATCAACACAAAAGGGACACTTCTGAAACAGATACCTTGAAATAGAGAAATAAACATTATGAAATATATTGGAATAAAAATGAAATGGATAGAGTTGAGGGGGCATAGCAGTGCATTGTAAAAGGAACCAATCGACAAAAAGAAAGATATCTCTTTTATACACAAGTCTAGGAAGGATACTCAATGGAAATGAAACTTGGGCAAGGTCTGAGTCTCAGTAGGCACCTGGGCTTATGACAGAAAGCAGGGCATGATTCTGACACTAAGCTGGCTTAACTTCTGACGAATGTAACAAAAAAGACTTAATAAAGAAAATCAAAAAGAAAGGAAAAAGGGAGAAAAGAAAAAGAATGACAAAAGAAAGAAAGCTTCAGGAATGGAGAAAGTCCATCTCAGCAAAACAGTCCTTAAAATCAAACAAGGAAAATATTTAAATTGTCTTCCCAGCCCCAGGTATGCTGAGCACATGGCATGTCCTCAGAGGAAAGAAAGAGTGGCTGTCAAGATACGAACTCTAGCTCAAGAAGTTGCTGTTTTAGACCAGTGACTGCTAGAAGGTGGGAAGGTATTTCAGACAACGATCCCTCTGTGTTCACCCTATTTGTTATATTCCTTCCCTAAGCATTTGCTATTAACCACTCTGAGAGACAGATTACCAGACAATGCAGACCTTCAGTCTGACCCTGCGCTGCACCTCTTAGCATTTAAGACCAAAAAGTGATGCATGAAATAAACCCAAGCAGCACGGATTTAAACACAAGTGGCCATAGCGTCTAGATATTTGGATCTATTAAGAATTGTGTGATCAAAAGCCAAATCCCTGCTGAGGAACCAAAATTGATGAGATCAGTCCAGACACAGGGCTCTGATTCAGCTCGGCTTTCACACTACAAGTTGTAAAGTAATTTATCACTGAAGAAACCCACATATTTGTATCGCATTAGCAGAAATTTCCCATGAATAAAACAAAGGATTTTATTTTGTAACTTTCCTTCAAACATAAGAAGTCTCAGAGTAGTCTCCCGTCCCCCATAAAATGAAGAACAAAGATTAATTTTCAATTTACGCAGTAATTTTTACAGTCAAGTGTAACAAATAAGGTAACAGATTTTCCAGATGTCCAGAGCTCCGGAGGCACTATTACCAGGGCTAGGCTGCCCTCTCTTGTACAGAGGAAGATCTACACCTGCATGTAGTGTTTCAGAGTTAAAAACACGAGAGGCTGCTGTGCTCTGTACAGGACAAGGGAAGGTATAAAATGTCCATTCTCACATCAGAACTAATCAAATTAGGCTATAGTGTTATTATATAAAGCCGATCCTGTTAGTAATTAATATATTCATGACGTTTTTAGAAAATATTTCATTTCAGGCATTTAATCTCTGCAGGTTCACCAGGCAACACACAGTTCCCTCCTTGCAGACTGCACAGTTTATCTGCAAAGCCTACCTACCTTAAATACAGAGGCTAAAATATACCCCGCAGAGTCCTTTGTGTTTCCACTTTAGAGGGAGACTGGAAGATCTAAACTTTAACTGCCTCAGCTGTCCTTCCTTCAGCCTTGCTCCGCTCCCTCCATACAATACCATAGTCATCCATGACTCCCGTTAGAAACCTGCTGAATCCCAACCCGTTCTGTGCTGTGCAAAGTAACAGGACACTCCATAAATTGAGGGATTTGCCCCTTTCTTCTGCAACACTTTGTTTTTACTTGCTGCACAATAGCAAATCAGGGGAAAAAAACAGTAAAGCTGTCTGTTTGGGTCATCAACCTTTTTAATTCTTCCTGAGAAATGAAGCAAAACTAACTTTTTTCTTTCTTAGATCAGATGAGATGTTCATTTCTATGGTGATTTCCTAGACTTAGTCTCTCTATTCTTTAAATTTTGTCATAAAGGTAAAATTCTTCCCACCCAGTTGGAGATACTGAACAAACAGGGTATACTAAGAGTTCTCTGTTACTAGTGATAATTTCTCTAGCTCTTGACTAGCTTTACATTGGAAAAGGTGAATTTTTAGGGACAACATCTATCAGCCTTCCCTCTGTGTAAGTATATTATGTATTATGACCACTATGTCTTATATCTCTGCCTTGGTTAACTCATTTTCATTAATCTGCTGGCTATTGACCCAAGGTGCTCCTATCATCCTTAATTTCATCCTAAAAGCTGATAGATTGACTGAATGGGATTTCAAGTATTGTCAAAAGTTAAAATGGCAGCTCCTTAGATAAGAAGCAGCCAGAACAAGCTAATAAATCTCTTATTCTAAAGATGGGCTTTGTGCTACTGAACGCAGCCCAGAAACATGAGATGTATAGAAGAATCAACTAGCACAAATCCTCTGAATACCTCAGACAAGAATGGGAGGCTCTGTTTGGTTTTTTATTTCTGTGATGCCCAGCACAGCTCAGTGAGGTGCAGGGGCAGAAGGTATTCATACGTGAGACATAGGTAGGTAGAGTAGCAGAGCTATAGCTTAGGCAGTGAACCGAACCTTGACTTCACACCCCTAAAGCCCTGGCCAGGATGGCTGTGGAAACTTGGTGGTAACAGGTCATTAGCGGACTACCTCCCACCTTGAACCAGGGGAGCCAGAAAGGAACTGTTGAATCACAGTTCCCTCCTTGGTCTTCTAAGGCAGAGAATGCAGTCTAAATCTAGACGTACTTTGGGAAAATATGAATAAAACGGCAAAAACTGCAGTGACTTGAGCCTTCTCACTGGGAAAACTGTTCCCCACACACACAGCCCTTCATTTTCCCCAACAGTGTCAATTAATGTTCTGTATGGCTAAGCATTTGCTTTAACCACCACTGCTTGTAATTAGCAGTGTCTATTAATACTAGGCATCTGAGACCTGCAGGGTTTCAGTAAAAAGTGCCAGGGCTCAAGTGTTTATGAGCAGTTCATATACAGCAGGAAATTTCTTGTTTTTCTTGAACAGTTGCCCTGTCTCTACTTGCCAAAAACTGCATGGTGAATAGTCATTACCCAATTTAATAGAGATGTGGGCTAAAATTTCTGCTACCTGGTTTTACACATAGGCTGTGGTTAGAGGTGAAAACAGAGAAAAGTCTCATTGCTTACATGTTTGGTATGTAATTTAAGTGAAAGCAAGAAGTTTAAGTCACTCTATGTCTACCATCTTAAAGTAGGCTTTTCAATTCTTTGCAATGCTTTGGATTAGTGATAGATGGGAACAAATCCTGCAGATCCTACCATCATCAATTTTTATGGCAATTCAAATGCTACGCTTAAGATTAATTTTGCCTTTCAGGTATATATTTAATTTTGATTACCAGTATGGATTTTTGTTCTGATAGCTTCATTTTGCAACAAAATCCATTAAAACAGAGGAGCTTTGTCTCCTCCCTTTCTTTGTGTTGTATCTTTAAAAAATGACTTCCATACCTTCTTATTCTCTGCATTCCCAGCATTTTAAAGTGCTGGGTTTTATTCAAGATAAGAATTAGTCGATTCTAATTCACCAGGAACAAAGTAACTCCATCACTACCCTGTTTACCCCTATGCTCTACTCACAGGACCACAGATACTTTATGACAACAGGCATTGACACTGTGCTAACGATTTGATATATCATCATGCTCTTTGTTCTTGCATAGTTTCAAGTCTGTATTTTGAGTTTGTTTACAGCTCTGCTCAACAGACTAGGAATTAGGTGAGTTAACTGAGCTCAATGCACAAGGCTCAGGGCAATTTACTATATAGCTCAATGTTCCTTTAAAAAGAATGGCAGAAACCGAAAGGAAAGCTTCCCGAAGAGTAAGACAGTCTACCTCCAACTTAATTTTATAAAACTCAGCCCTCCATCAAGAGGTCTATCTACATGATACAGATAAAGACTATATGGAAAAAGGATTTGCTGTACTCTTTTTTTTAATTTCTCTTTACCTTACATCTGGATATTTGGAGTCAGTCCATTTCTATTATTTTAAAGTCTATCATTCTTCATATGTAATAATCCAGGGACAGTTTTATTATTCATGTTAAGTGTTTTTCAGTGTGGCCATAGATATTGAGAAGTTTTTGTTTGTAACAACACAGAGGGAATGAAAGGCACAGATTTGGTAGAGCACTAAGGGGTATGCAGTCCCCTCATTAATTAGTATCACTTATATACACACCACTCTTGTAGAAGCAGTATAGAAATATATATTTTTTTTCTGTTTCAAAGAGCACCAATCAGAAACCAACAGAGGCAGAAATCAGTTTCAAGTTGGTAGCGTTGACTTCTAGAGCAAGTATAGCAAAACCAGAAAATATGAAAAGTGATTTGAGAGCCTCAACATATGAACATGCAGAACAAAAACACACTAGACTTCTTCCACAGAATAGCTCAGCATTACAGCAAGGATAGTCACATTTACAGAACATCAAAAAAAGAGAAAACAAAGGCAAAGCAAAAAGAAGGAAGGAAGGAAGGAAGGAAGGAAGGAAGGAAGGAGGGAAGGAGGGAAGGAAGGGAGGAAATTTGCTTGGCACACTGACAAAATATTTCAGACACCACAACATGTTGATGCGAATTCATATTGTCTGCTCACTGCTTAGAAGGGAAAACTAACCCTATTTTCCTATGTCTATGCAGTCAAAAATTGGGCATAACACTTCTTTTTTCTGCTAAAAGAAACAAAGAGTAGTATGTGAGGGAGTTTGCTAGATGGTTGTCTAGGAAGAAATTACTGAGGCACAGATTACTTATATTCATTTGCAGATTAGAGGTGGTCTCCTCTATGGATGTATTCTTCCCTGCCCAAACAGGCATTAATTATCTCCCTAAAGCCAGATCAGAATGAAGATTTGATGGCCATGAGGACAACTGGTCACTGGTGCAGCTTCACCTGCACTGTATGAGAAAGACTGGATTTATATTACCGAGGAGAGCAGGAGAAAGGTGGAAAATGGATCAGCATCAAATTTGTGTCTGTTATTCCTGGCAGACCACAGAGGGCTCTGCGGATCAGTGCCTGAGGGTAAGTGGGCTGAGGATTAGTAACATAGATGGGAGAAAACAAGAGGTGGACTTATGTACTTTTTCCACACACTCTGGGAGCAGTAAAAAATAAAAACTTACTTTCAACCTCTGTTTCCCTCCTTTCAACCTATTTTTCCCTCCTACAAAATTCCTGGAAAGCATAGAGTGGTAAGTGAAGGAGAAGCCTTGCAAGCAAAAAAAAAAAAAAAATCAAGGCTATTGAAAAAAGGTAAACCCAAAAGTCACGGCTGGATGACTTGGCATAATGCACATATTTTTAATAGCTCCTGGAACAATTGCAAAAGGTAGTAGTGGATTTGTCATCTCTTGCTGTAGTCAGATAGGGACCAATTCCTCCCTGGAAAATATGCTTTAGTCAGACTAATCTCTGTAGAAATGGCAGTAGGCAAGAGCCCATGATTTATGCAGTCAGGCGAGATATGCTAGTGTGCCTTTTTTCAATGTAAACTGTTTAAAGGTGAAAGAAATGGCAAGAAAACCCAGACCCAGTCTAACTTCAGACTGGATAGGTAGTATTTACCCATGAGTTTGGAGAGTGAAATTGCTTTTCCCTTTGAGATTTTCCTCCCTGAGCTTAAACTGATTCTAAAGGGAAAGAAGATGATTACAGAGGTAAAGAAAAATATTTAGAAGCTTCTTAAGCTAGCAGAACTAAAAAAATAGAAACTCCAAGCAGAAATATTGTGAAATGTCACAGTGTATAGAAAAAACAATGGTTTAAGCAAAGAAACAATCAAAACTGATACAAAAGGGACAGGCAGCTGGTGCAACAGCTTTTCACTCCAGCTATAACAAGAAATAATTTCCATCTTCACTTCTCTGTGGCCTACAAGAATCTGGCAGACTTTCTGCTCTCTAAAGCCACTATTACAATTAAAGGTCATTTAAATCTCTAGCAAAGACAATATGGATAAAACTGCATCCTCCTCCTTGAAGGCGGATTTTGATGTACATTAGCAGGTGTTCTGAGAATCCTAAAGTGTCATAACTGTAATTCATCAAATAAAGAGAAGGCTCGGGTATCAGAATAGTACTACAAGCACAACAAAAAAAAACCCTGAGCCTTTAAATTTCTGTAACTCATAGTCTTTTGCTCTGAAAGTTGCTTCATAAGAGGATGGAAGCCATAGGGAAATAAATCTAGTTGTCTGCCTATGGATTAAGACCTGGAATGTGCAAACAAAGGAATTTTTTATGTCTTTGAACACTTGAAAAGCCAAATTCCCCCAGATGCCAAACTCTGGGCAGCTGAACACTTTATCTACCTTTATCTTTTTTTTACTTCTGTGTATTATATTTCTAAAATGTTCTTTCATGTATGCCAAATAGAGGGGTAAAATGTTTGTACATAAGCCTTATTTGAAAAAATAGAAGATATAGTATCTTACTATGTTATTTTTTAAAATACATTAATATATATAAATATATGAAATAACTACAAACATAACACTGTGTAAATTTAGAGAATAATTTTGAGAAGGATTTCACATAAACAATTGATTGGGATATCAGAAAAGTTTCATTACTTGTGTCTATTGGATTCTGAAGCACTGAGAGGTTGTTTTTTAAAGCAATTTTTCTCCCACCTCAAAACGAAATTAATTGTTTTCTCACTCCATTGCAGCCCTTACCAAACATACAGGCCAGATAAAAAGGAAGGGTGAAAACTGTACTAGTTCAGACTGGCAATGCAGTGCAGTGTATTTAAACAGAACATTGTACAGTGGGATTCAGTATGTTTTGGTGATACATGCAGACATTATTCATTTCTAGCCCCAGCATTTTAAGTACTTATTTTGAAAATATGTTGCATTGATTAGGGAAAAGGTGTCTAAAATTATTTTGGAGGGTTTTAATATATTCCTTCTCAGTTTTTTTTTCTCTCCTGAATGATGGAGTAATGAAATTTAGTACCAGCCAGTATTTTAAACTCTAAAATATGTGCTCTTGAATAAGTGTCACAAATAAAGCAAGTTGTGGTGTGCTGTGGTGTAAAACTGTTACTGGCACGAATTCAGGCAGAACAACATTACATCAAGCCATGAAGCGTGGCTTGTGTGAGTTGCATGGTTTAGTCTAACTGAGCAAAAAAACATAGCTCTTTTTACCTTAGGTTTTATAAAATGACAAAATATGAGCATCAACGTGTTCAGAGCTAGCCCCTTACAAAGATTACATTCTACTTCCTTTCTTTGCTTGAATTCTTCCAGACTTCATGAAATAAGAACCAAATGATTGTTTGGGCAAATTACTTCAACCTCCAGTTAAATTCCACATGCTCACATGCTGGTTGTACCATTTTTCCCACACAGCCTAAGTGCATCATCTTGAAAGATATTTTTCATCATAAAAAATTCAGTCTCCTCAGAAAAAGGCCTTCACATTAAGTGCCCTTTGACATAAATAGTGAATTGCTGGACATAAAGGGTTGCTCTAGGTACAAATGAACGTGAAAAAATGTTACTGTTAAGGTAAAGGTCATACAAGCACATTATGGCTCTAGTGTGGTTTGATTTGAACACATTTGTCTACACGTGCTCATGCAGGTCCATATGCCTGGCACATCAGCTACTTGGAGTTGCTGATAGGCAATTTCACCGAGTGTCACCCTTTGACTCTAAGGAGAAGCTCATTAATGCATCCCTTCCTCCCTCACACTTCCACTATGGCTCTTGGATGTCCACCTCTTGGACAGCAGGCACATGATATTCTCCACCACCACAGTGAGATGCCTTCATGCTACCACACTTTGGAGGTGTTGCAGCTTGGCAGTATCACTGCTTCTGACCTGCAAGGCATAAAAAAGTATATGCATATTATGCCTGCCAGGCATAAATAGGAAAAGTGCAGTGTAACTGAACTTGAACTGCATACTTACAATGTGTCAGCAAAATAATTTACATTAGTGCCAATGACTTAGACTTCCTTATTAAATCTGAGGGTATGAGGTGGTTATTGCTTGTTGAAACCTGTGCTTTCAAAAAGTCATGCTTTTATACAAGTTCACCACTCTCTATATACCTGAAGCCAATTCCACTGCTTTTTTAAGGACATTTTTGAGGGCCAGGAGCAGCAGCACTGTTGAGTAAAATATGGCAAGTGCCCAAGGAGCAAAGAGGTAGCCTTTTCCAGCTTAAAGAATGAGACACCAAGAGAAGAAGAATGCCGTATTATTTAACTAAAGGCATCCAAAATATGTGCTTAAATTAGGAAGGAAACTAGGCATCTCCTATACAGTGAGTCATGAAAAGTAGATCTGTCTGGAGGGCAAATCAGTGGGCTTCAGTTTCTCTGCAAATGATCTTAGCTGCTGTCTAAATTATATGCCTAAAATTAGAAGGTGTGCATACTCCCTATAGTTTTAGAAGTGAATATATTGGAAACTGGCAAACCACATTTTAAATTTATAATTTGCTGTTTAAAGGGACAATTTTTTTCATAGAAGCATAAAACTTTCAGTGACAAGATTATTTTTTTTTCATTCTTACTGACTTGAATGGGAAATACATGGCTTCTGAAATATTCTGTAATAATTTCTTGCAATTGTTTCACCACTTTGGTTATGCACAGGAACAGGTTTATATTCTGAGACTCTGCTGGGTCCAAGGCACTTTCAGCAGCCACAGTTTTAGGATGTTCTACTCTTGAAGAACTCAGCTGAGATTCCACAGCTAATATCTTGAATATCATACTGAAAACTTTCTTGGCCTTTTCTTTCTTTCTTGGATTAAAACCAAAAAGAATAAAGATTCAAATGAGCATTTAATCCCACAGCAGGACTTACTACAGTGGCAGAATGATTGCTTCAGGCAAATGTAAATACCAACATATGTAAACAGCAGCTGCTGTGTTTAGCTGACGTATAGTCTTGAATTATAAAAAATTATTCTGGAATAAAATGAGCTTTTACCCTGGGGTCCACTGTATATGGTAACACAGAACAGAGATGGAGATATTGGAACTAGGAGGAACTGTGTGTTAGAGACACAGGACTCTGTGGTGATACATTGATTTGGAAGTCATATACTCTGTCACTTCCCAAGATAAAGACTGGTCTCCTTTTTCTATCCCCAAGAGTCCACCTAAGAAAACTGGAAAGAAAACAACAATTCCACATTTTCTCAGACACCCTTAGTTATCAGTGGACCAAGACTAACAAGATCTAATGAGGCAGATGAGAGAAGAGGGCTTTGTACATCCTGATTCACCTTCCAGTCAGGGCAACCCAGCCTTTCACCTCTGAGTCTTTCATAGACTGCATGAAGTGGGCTTACCTACAGGGTCTCACTACCAGCTCTGTAAGGGCTGTTGCAATCTAAGACAGTCAAGATCTTTAGTCCAAACCTATTGTCTATAGATAAAATCTGCAACTCTGCCTGGACAGATTTCCCCTTTTTGGAAGACTGTTTTCAACAAGGAAAAAGCTAGCCTCTAAGGCAAGATGAAAGGAGTTTGTTAATGAAGCTGTCACAGTCTTTCCACTTCATGCTTGGGGAACGAGTGTCAGAAGATCATAAGGAAAAACAAAACAAATCAGAGAGCCAGTCATCACCTCTCATCTGTATTTTATCTGTGCTCCCACAGTGCAAGGAACATTATTTGCTCCATATGGTCAACCTGTAGAAGTCTTTCTAGGGTTTCTTTTGTCCAGGAAATGGCTCTCCAGCATCAGGGACACATTCTTAACAGGGCAGGAATTGACATCAAGTGATGCACTATCAGGGCAAGATGAGTGATGAAGTGGGCCCTCCTTAAAGATGCTTGATTGTTTAAATCTTAAAGAAATAAAGGCTAAGAAGGTAGAAGTGCTTTTTCTCAGGAGCTGAACAAATTTGTTTCTGATGCATTGAAAATACTTTTTTTCACACCAGTAAAAGTTTTCATGCTGGATCACTACTCCTAACATAAACTAGAAGAGCAGAAAAAGATAAAATCTGAATGTGATAAATGCTTAGAACGGATCCTATCCCACTGCTGTCAAAAGGATTTTTGACAGCAAATTTTTATCCAAGTCAGTATTTCATTGCTACATTTTCCAGTCAAGATAGATTTTAGCCTATCAGCTCAGAGTTAAACTGAAAAGGTGAAGGTACAAGGTGACATCTCAAATTTCTGGGATGATTACTTAATAAGAAAGAACACAGAGACACAGTAATTCTAGGTATCCTTACAGTGCCATTTCCACTCTTCCTACAGGCTGGTACTGATCTAATACCAACAGATTTTGCTAGCTGCAGTCACTGTTAAATCAGTCTCTAGATACAGCAGGAAGAAAACACTTCTATATTTTTTTTTGATCTGACACAGATCTTCTGGCTTAAGAAGTGGTATGCCCCCTCGTTTATGTTCAGACTGTATCGCATGTACTGAGTTTGGAGAACTAAGACTGAAACTGCTACCTAGGGTAGGCAGATGTGAGGTAGGATAAGTTGTAATAGGAAGAAGTTTTATTCCTTTAATTCCTGTATAAGGATGAGCAGCTGTCAGACAGGACAAGTAGTAATGGAGCAAGTTTCATTTCTTTCATTCCTGTGCTTAAGGCAATAATGGGGAGAAATATTAAGTGACTTGTGCATCCACTACGCTGGCCATCACAGGAAAGTTGCCACCTTCAGATCTGCAGGAATGGATAAGGCTTTGCTCCTGTTGCCTAGGCACACAGCTGAAACCAGCCACGCTGTACAGCACAAGACTGCATTTGACTCCTATGCCTCCTGCCCCATGCATATTCCCTGCGTTACAACTACCGTGTCACCACCACTATCGTGGCCCCAAACCCTTTTCAGAGCCAACTTTGAGAAATGATTCCTCACTGGATGTTGTGATCACCTGAAATCTAGTCAGCTTCACTTTTCCTCCCTCAATACTTTATTTGGGTACAAAACTAGTATTTAGCAATGAATGTGTAACACTGTGTTTATTCCATTGAAAAGTTCAGAAAGTTATGCAAAGGGGTTGATTCAAGCAGGCCTCTTGTTGTACCGGAGCCACAGAAAAATCTGTTTCTCTCTTATTTAAGGCAAAAAAGGAGAGAGAGGAGTACTAAAAGGGCCATTCAGTCTATGAAAACATCAGCACAGATTGTCCTGCCATGACTCTCTTTCGATAATTAGATATTTGATAATTTCTCATTATTGAAAGATAGTCATAGTAACAAAATATTGCCATTGCTTTTACTTGTTGTTTTTATTTTCTCCTAGAAGGTCTGAAAGGCCTTTGGAGCCCAAGACATACCTGAACATCCTCAGGCAAGTGCAGTACCAAGAAAGTAAAAGATACGTAGCCCAGGAAACAAGAACACTCCCCGTCTCTCATTCCAACAGCAAGACGTAGCTACCTCTTTCCATACTGACCCTTTCATTCTAGATTACAAGTTTTCATTACTTACCAAATAAAACGGGCAATGTAAACAGACAGAGGATGCCTCAGGGGGAGCCTCACGCTGAAAAAAATACCCCACGGTCAGGTCGCAGAGCCCAGGGTCAGCCCCAGTGCCGTGTCCCCGGGGTCCTTCACCACAAGAAGATGTCGCCAGCCCTGGGAGACACAAGACCTGCTCAGGCAAGGACCACCCTACGGCCATAAACCGGCCAGGGACGAGCTCTGCTGGGGGTGGCGTGGGTTTTGTACCCACCGCGGTGGCTCCCAGGCCGCCTCACGGCCCTGGACAGGCCCGTAGGTGCAGGCTGGACCCTGCGGTCTGGGAGGCCCCTTCCCCTCCCACCTTCTTTTACTACTTCTATTTTGTTCTGGGTAAGGCCATAACCCGACACGTCAGGGAGGTGTTGCCTGCTGGCGCAGTTTGTGCCACGCTACGCGAAGCAATGCAAATCCCTCTCCTGCGCTTCCTTCCTGCCCCTGTATTTTTTCACCGCGTTGGCAGAGAGCGGGGGCTTTCGGGGCGTATCGGGACGCCGAATTCAGGCAGTACGGGGAACCGCTGAGCTGGGGGGGGGGGGGGGGGGGGCAGACACGCAGGCCCCCTCAGCAGGAGGCTTCCCGCGCCGGCCCTCAGGCCCCGCCGCCCGCAGGCTGAATTTAAACCAGCCGCTGACAGAAGGGAGCCACGGCGGCCACCGAGGGGCCCTCCCGCCGTTCCCAAGGCCGCTCCGGCCGCGCACCTCGGCACGGCAGCCACCGGGTGGCGCCCGCGCCCCGCCTGCGGGGCGGCCGCCGTGAGGCGTGAGGCGGGGCTGCCCTCGGCGGCCATTACTCCCGCCCGCTCCGAAAGCTGCCTTTACTCCTCGGGCGGGAGAGTGCTCCGCCGCTTTCCTGGCGGCGGGTGGAGTTCAGGCCGGAGGAGGAAGGGGGCAGCAAGGGCCCGGAGAGCCGGTCCTGTCACGTCTGGGGAGGCAGCGGGGCGGCCGCGCCGGGCAGCCGCTGCCCGGCAGGACGGGACCTGGAGAGGTGAGAGGCGCTCCCAGAAGACTGAAATGGGACGGGTGCTGCCGAATGCCTCGAAAAGGGGTGCCCGCTCCGTGCAGAGGGTTCCTGGTATTTTATGCTGATACTTCTTTATTAAACAAAGTAACGCTTGGAAGTGAGTGAACAAGCGTGCGCCTAACTAGAGACTCTCCCCTTAGTACTTTCTGTAGGCCTGTTTAAACATTCTTGCCTGAGGAGGTGAGTACGTTCATCGCGTCCCAACATCCTTCCAAATCTTTCCTCTACCAGTAAGAGGCCAGACCCACCCTAGCCCTTTCGGTGGCATCTGCAGCCTCTTTATGAAAACATTTTTCTCTTTCTTTCACCTGAATTGCATCCTCTTGCTTTTCTCTCCCAGCCAGCTGCTAGTTCTTCACCAGGAGTCGCCTCGGAAGGGGGGCTGTGGTGGCAGAGCCGGCAGAGCACAGGCACGCGTCTCGGTGGCAGAGAGGGGACGCTTGTGCCAGTCAGAGGTGCTGGAGGCCGCCCGGGGCTCTCTCCCCGTCCCCCAAGCCCACGCGATCGGTCAGGATCAGAGGCACACTGGAGGATCTTCTGCGGGATTGCAAAAGTTTGAGCATGAGTCTAGCTGCAGTCCCTTTGCACAGGGAGTGTGGGAGTGGAGACTCTCAAGTGTCAGTCAAGCCCTTGGTTTCTGTTCCAAAACTTGAAATGGTGGTCAAAGTGATGAGAATTTTGGCAGTACCAGTGGTGTTAATTTATGGTAACTACTTCTCCCTTACAAACTAAGGATATCCCCAGATCATACAGTATGTACGGTTTACAGAGGAAACTGGTGTGTTTTTACTTACAGTGAGGGAGGGCAAAGAGCATAAGTGGGTTTGTCTGCACAGCTGTTCCATCCACATCAGGTCTACATCTAGCCTAGAAGGGGGAATTTTTTTTCTTATTCGTGAAGCCTGATGAACAAAAGTGTTTATGGCATAATTTGCATCTCAAGTTCAGGGGGAATTATATAAAGTGGAAAAGAAATCTGAAAATTGTTGCTTGAGATAAAGGAACTGTTCTGGGCTGTATCATAGGATGAGCAAACACCTCAAACCAGGCTACTGCGAGAAACAGACTGGTAGCAGGTCCTGTGGTTATGAGTGTTTTGTTACGATTAATGGCTTGAGAAATCATCTTCAAAGCATATGTAGGGCATACAGTCACGCCTTAGCCAGTATAAGACATCTCAGCCCTTCTTTCAAGAGAGCTTTCAGTTCATGCTTCATGAATATCACTGTCATACCATTAAACTTTAAACTTGTAATCTGAGTATCTTTACAGACAGCTAGATTTTATACATATATCTCCATGTATTAGCTGACACTGTCATTTTTAATGGATGGGGACAAATTTGAAGCATTATTCCTTATTAGGGTCTACCTGTACATTTTGGTCTGTTAGCTTCTGTCTCCAGTTACTCTTGTGCACAGAACTTCACTGATATGGCAGTTTAGCTTTAATCCAGGGGCCCTACAGAAAATTGTTTGATTTTCTCTTTGTTTTCTTTCCCTGTTTTTCCCATGTCAAAATGTCATCTCCTCAGTCCTTCCCCAAATACCACAAGTTTTGTTCTGTGTCCTATGAAACACAGCAAGAATTGGGCACAACCCAAATGGATGTGATGTGTGTTCTTCCTGTGTTGAAACCTAACTGTGATTCTGGGGTTGGATAGCCTCAGGGATCTTCCTGCATACAGAGGGGTGGCCTTGTTTAACCTCCACAGTTCTACAGAGCTATCCTAATAGGCCTTGCAAATCTCAAACATACCCATATGTAGCATGAAATTGTCACACCCAGGAATATGTTTCCTCAGGACTTAATATCACCTTCCTAGTAAATAGCAATGTATCTCTCAATATTTTGCCCCCTTTGAAGGTTATTGATGTCCCACTGGGACCCGGAGGAGGAGGAGGATGAAAAGGGGTTTCCAGGATGGACACAACCAGTCCGATCTAAAAGAGATTAGAGCAAGTGATGCAAGGTGTTGTCTGCTGCTTGGAGTGGGGTCTGCAGATAGCTGCCTGGAGCAGATGATGTTAGTACATGTATTCAGTATCTCCCCAAAAGGGATGCAGACAGGTCCAGACCATACCTGTGCCAGAGTGCAGTTAAAAAGATTTGACATTAACCGTCTTTCCAAGATCTCCCTTCTAGATAGTGGAAAACATTTGATGCACATATGTTTATTTTGAGGGTGGGATGAGACACTTCTACAGGATAAATGAGTGACACTGGGTTTGTTTTGGTTTTCCCCATAGTGACCACAGACTGTATCTTTTCCGGCAGTTCATCTGCTTCCTTGAGGCTTCCCAGAACATTGACCTACTTCACTCTTCTTCAGCCATTTTCATAGGGCAAGAGGGACTTCCCTGAAGAAATGAATCACAGGACAGTTGGAATCTTTCAGCTCCCTGTTGCAAAAGACTTCTGATTCAGCTTGGTCACCTTTTCCTCTAGATGACATGCCCTCTTGATGATACTAAGGACATGAACTAATTTGAACTCCATACTGCTTATATTCAAGGAATACAATAGTTCCTTGTGCTGTTACAATCTCGATTTTCTACAAACGTTCATGCCTACGTTTACTTCTTATCTTTTACTGACTATGGGATTTACAGTGCTAATGATGTTGCTTCTGCCATCACAGCAACTTGGAATTAAAAAGTGATCCATTTGTTTTCAGGATTAGCATCCATTTATCTTATTCTTGTCGTTCCTATGAAGATTCCTGTAAGCTAAAGCTGCTGTTGTCCATTCCCTTCATGCATGCTGTGCTTGCTACACAGGCCTTTGTAAAGTCTTATGAAGTGGTGCGATCCTTTGCTATTCTTGTGACTTTTTGTCCCAGGTACTGAGCAGTCTGGTTGCTTGGGTTGGGGTTGTGTCTGTGTATATATTCTGACTCGCAGCTCTGCCTGCGTTGTTGTCATAAAGCACTTTTCTTGTCACATTTTGAATTCTTTTTAACACTGGAAATCTGAGTTCTTTTTAACAATTTCACCAGCATGAGCAGATTGGGTGATTTCCTTTGCTTGCTAAATTCCAGTCACATCATCAAGGTTAATTATAGTTTGTTGAGTGTCACTACACATTTCTAGTCCCAGACCCTATCAGACTGCCAGCACTCCAACATTACAGGAGTGATTCTTCAGCCCTACATCAGCCACAAGTTTTTCTCGGTTTTGCCTGTCTTGTTGGATAGATCCTAGATGAATCTTTTCAGGCGTCTTAACTTTTCTAGGAGTTTTTGGAAGGCAGCTCAGCATCCATCCTCTGTGCACTGCAGAAAGTATATGTGTACACATCTTTCAGCTGGAGTGGAGTGTGATAAACACTGCCAGGTGGTGGAACCTAATTCTTAGGTGTAAGTGCCATTAGCCTTGGTGAGAATCTGCACTGCTGTACCAAATGCAAATTTGCTATTATATAGAATTAGCTGCCTGTGGAGAAGTGACTATCCAGTAGAATGTCTGTCCAGCAGAATGGACAGCTTTCTGTGTTGTTTCATTCAAGTGATGTAATTATTATTTGCTTATAATATAAGGTTACTATAAGCTTGTATTGGTGGGTAGCTCTAAATTCCACTTCTTCCTTCTTTTTATCTTACTTGGCTCATATAAGGTTCAGTCATTTAAACCTGGCTTTATCCCTCCCAACGTTAGATAGTTAACTAAAACATTAGATATTTAACCGAATCACACAGCTGGTCACCTTAGGGTCCTTCTAGAGTCAATGAAGAGAGACAGAGTAACTTTCAGATAGATATCGAGATCTTAAAATCAATTTCTTCAATGCCCTCTTTCACCTGGGAGACCCCTATGACAACTGTACTTCTTCCATAGTCACCTTTCCTTAGCTGAGAAACTCGAATTTTTATTCAGAATCCATAGCATATCTGAGAGTTCTTTAAATAGTACATGTATAAAATCACTAAATGGGAAAGGTATGGCTTAGGTATTTCTTACATGCAAACTATGTTTCTCTTGCTCAGATCAGAATTGGTAACATTTTCAATATGAGAGATGTATTTTCCTTGTGTAAGCAAACACGTGTATTGGAAAGGAATGGTTTCATGATGGAGACATGAGCTTTCTGGCTAACGATCTGCTCTACCAGAGCACCACATAAAATAGAGACAAAACAAAGTTCTACACAACATTTATATAAGTATAAAGTCATAAAAATATTTTGGGGAGACAAGTGTTCCTCTTTATATATGGACTGCCTGCCAGGAAAGTCAATGCAGGTATTCTGCCTTTAAGATTTCACATGAAGCAGGTCTCAGCCGAATATGGGTTGCAGATGATTTGGCATTTTATTTATAAAACAGCTTTAGCAAAATTTGTATTCGTTTATGGGATCAAGATGGGTTCACCTTGTACCTTGTGCCAAGGAACGAAGATGTCATTAATGTAACAAAAAAATCATCAAGCGTATACTTGCCAAACCTAATAAAAATGTATGTATTTCTTACCTTCCGTGCTTGTGGACTGTGGAAATGTAAGGTAGTTTTTCATTTTAAGTCTCCCTTTCACCCAGCTCTGTAACTCATACCCAGTCAAACAAAATGCTCAGACTTTAAAAATGAAATCAATTTACTCTTATCAGGTTGGCAAAAACTTAATAAAAAAAAAGGACCAAAACACATTATCTTCCTATGGAATCTGTTAATGCTTAAAAGTAGCATTTTAGAATGTCGTGGTCACCTCATTCATATAAAGCACTGATCTGAATTTCATCTGTTCGTGAGTTTAAAAAAAGGATTCAAAGCTGTGTGCATGTATTTTTGGTGTGTCTTTATAGGTGAGGAATGCCAGAATACATGACCTACCTGGCACTTCCCTGGCAAGACAGCAGCCTTCATCTCAGGACAAACTCACAAGGAGCCTGTTCAATTGTCTGAACTTTTTCCTAATCGCATAATGCCTCTCAGAGAGAAGAAGAAAGATTAATTTACTTTTAAAAAATAATATTTATGAACCCAATGATTAAAATTAATGATTTGAAATATCAGATCCTTGTTAGAGAAATCCAAACATACCTAATTGCCATATTAAGATAAGTATACACTAATATATGTATCTCTGTATAGAGGTATTTAAAACAAAGAATTGAGTCTTATACAACATTCGCTATCTAAAAGCTGTAATTTTCTCTCCAAATTTTGACCTGAACTGTCACCTGTGGCTATTGTGTACTTCTGCTCTGAACCCAGTGATAGTCTATTGGGGCATCATCATCATATGGATGTGTCTGTTACAGTAACAAATACAGTAAGTACATTCGTTATTTTATGAAGAAGGTGTTTTTATGTATTATGTAGCCACAAGGAAAAAAATGTATTTGAGAGCATGTAGTATGATGCATGGATGGAACCAATACTATGTTTTTCTTCATGTCACACTTCTCATCCCTGATTTTGACCTACTGTATTTACTTAATATAACCACTTCATATTTGGGAATTTACCCTGAACATTTTTTTCCATCATTTCGCATGGACCGTTCTATACTGTTTAAAGTTCTCTATGCTTTCCTTGTTTTTCTGATCTCCTAGAGTCGTTAACCAATTACAGCTGGGATCAAGGCCAAAATCAGCTAGGTACCACAGCTGAGATTATCTCAAGTGGCACCTTAGTTAAATTGCTGAATAATCTTTTCTCTAGGGTTCAGATAAACATTGGTTGAGTTTTCTTATACCTTATGCCTTCCTAAAGCTCCTTCCTTTTTGATTTACTGTTTATATTCTTTTCTTTTTATAAAGCTTCCCAGAGAAGGTCAGTTGGAGTCCCACCTTAGTTACATAACTGCAAATTAGGATAGCCCCCTTCCTTCACAGCCTTTCTCTGGCTAAAACTGGAAAATAAATTAGATTATGGTCTCTGTACAGCTTGCCCTCAAATCACTGAAAGCAAGAATTTCAGCAGATCCTGGACCGAGCCCTCATTTTATTTTGCAGTGGCTCTGGGCTATTTTACGTTTCACAAGAAGAGAAGCAATTTTCTGCAGTTCATCTACTTGAAAGACACTACCAATAGTCAGTCTTGGGCTTCTGTGCAGTATTTCAAAACAGAAATCCATGACGTAGGATGACCTGACAAGAAACCAGGTTAAACTCTTTTCTGGTTAAGCAAATGTTTCTTCCTCCTGGCTGCTTAAATGAAGGAGAGGAGGCTTTTTCTTCTCTAAAGCAATTCAGTCTTCTCCCTTACTGTGAGTTAACCGCTGATAAAATATTTTGAGAAACAGAAAATCTTATCTCAGGAGTTTTAATGTTAAAACAGGAAAAGTCTGCTCCCAGCTAGGAAAACTCAGCTGACCTTCCCACTGCACAAATACAAATAAAAGCAAAACAGACTACATGTGGAAATGTAAAATGGGAAAGAACAGCAAAAGGAGCTATTACACTATCTTTCATGCTATGAAGAAGAACAAATTACTGACATCCATTTCTTAATCTACACAGAAAATATTATGACAGTGAATTCTGTAAGTTGTTAAAATGTGGTTTTCCCTGCTGATTGATATAGTACTGTACCTCACAAGAATTGTTTGGGGTGAAAGTGTTGTTATCTGACTCTGTTGCTGGAGATGTATCTGCTCTCAAGATATGAGGAAGATAACTGTGTTTACAAAAGCGGGTTTCAAGAACGTGCATTACAAAGACGTTCCTATATCGATGCAGCCACACACTATCACAGTACCAGTAAGTCATTGTAACCAAGCTTTTAATGTCATTTATAAAAAAATAGAGTTATTTACATTTGCAACTTATTTGATGGCATCCTTTTTTATTACAGCATTTGAATCAGTGAAGAAATGTCACTAGAACTCATTTGAGGGTAAACTTCTCAAAGACAAGCATGACAGCACAGGCAAAATGTTTAAAACATTGTGAATTCTTGTTATTTTGCAGCATCATACAAACTCATTCTTCACAACACATGCACCCTGGCCCTACGGTAAGCAGAATTCCCTTACAGAGTAAGGCACAGAAACTCTGCCACATTTCTAGGGACAGTCCCACATTCTTAGATGTGGCACTTCAAGACATAACCAAAGGAATTAGTTTAATTCCAATGGACGGTAGGCTAAATGCAGACTGTAGCCACTTACAGTTTTTTAAGAAAACTCTGGTTAAAAGGACAAGAAAAAGTATGACTATACTTATTGCATAGTTGCAGTAAACCGGATCCATGAATACAAAAGCCATCAAAATATATTATAAATCTATCTGAGTTTCAAAGCTACTCTAAAATACTGCTTTGCTTTAGAATACAAATAACACTGTTCGGGGTTAGTTTGTAGAGTTGTATTTTGGTCCATGCTGTTAATTCTATACCATTATAATCCTCTTCCATTAGTTTAAAAGCCTCAGAACAACAGGTCCTCAGGCGGTGATAAGAATGATGAAGCCAAAGAAGGGCCTTTCCAAATCTCAGACTTCAGCTGCTGCAGTCAGTTTATAAAAACTCTAATTTCTGCCGCCTCCCTTCTTTACTGCTTTAAATAAACTTCCCTCAGAACTCTAAGGGAAAAGAATGACAGGGGACACAGATTTAGCACTGTTAGAGATGGAGGTTTGTCCCCATCTTCTAGTCTTGAGCCGATAAATCACAGCTCTTAAAAATATCCAGCCCATTAAAAAAAAGATCAACAACAACAACAAAAAACCAATTTACTTTGACTATGCAGTAGTTCCACATAATCTGCTGGCAGTAGAAACTTCTTTGGTGTCAGAGTCAGGTCTTCCTGAAACCACAAATGGCCAAGTCTGTAGGCAAAAAAAGATATTTCACATATTAAAAATAAAGTTTATCGTGGTATGAAACTGGAGCCTTATTACTGATAGATGTCTAACTGCGGTTCAGTTGCAAACACGTCATCATGTTTTAGTCCCTGTGGGAAGCGCAGAGAGCGCAGAGTTCCTCTAACAAATATTTTCATTACGTTTTTCGTTGTAATTAAATGCTCTGCAATAGGGCTGCAACGGCCAGCAACAAATCGTTCTCATAAAAAACGCAACGCTTCTCTTGCTTTGCAACTGTTTGCATCATTTTATAAATAAAAAGCATATACACGATTCAAAAACAACCGCTCTGCGCTCTATAAGCAGCCTTTTTAGCCCCGTGGCACGCATCAGGCGTTTGCTTGTGTACCGATGGACTACTGACGGCTTGCTTGTGCTGCAAGCCAGCCCGCAGAGCGGATTGCTCCTTTTTCGGACATTAAGCTTGCCTAACGCCCGAGGAATTTATTTCTTTAGGATCCGCTACTCCGACTCCCCAGAACAGACACGCCCGCCACCACCGTGGGCCGAACCCGGCTCTCGGCTCGCCCCCGGGGCCAGGATTACCGGGGAGGTACGAAGCAGTCGGGGTCGCCCCGCGGCTTCTTCGAGGGCGGGCACGGCTTGAGCGCTTCCCCCGTGACCCCCCCCGGACGCGTGCCCCTCGCCGCGCATCCCGAAGGCGCCGGGGCCGCGCCCGGCCTCCGCGCCCCTCCGCGCTCCCCCCCCCCCCCCACCCCGCGCCGGGCCGCGCCGCGCCGTACCAGGTTGACGGGGTGGACGTATCCGTTCTCGTAGCGGTCCTCCTGCAGGAGCTGCCGGAGGTGGGCGATGTAGCTGGACGCCAGGCGCAGCGTGTCCAGCTTGGAGAGCTTGGTGTCGGGCGGCACCCAGGGCAGGCTCGTCTTCAGCCGGGAGAACGCCTTGCTCAGCACCCGCATCCGCGCCCGCTCCCGCGCGTTGGCCGCGTTGCGCTGGGACTGCTTCCCCTCGGGCGGCGGCCCCCGCGGCCCCGGCGCCGCCTTCTTGCCCCCGGGGCCGCCGCCCCGCGCCCGCTTCCTCTTGCCGCCGCTGCCCGCCGGCCCCGCCGCGCAGCTGCCCTCGCCGTCCTCCTCCTCCTCCTCCTCCTCCTCTTCCTCCTCCTCCTCCTCCTCCTCCGCCGCCGAGGAGTTGTCCCCCGAGGGGTAGAGCTCGCCGCGGGGCTGGCGCTTGGCCGGCGGCGGCGGCGGCGGCGGCGGCGGGTAGTCCAGCTGCAGCGCCCGCAGGTCCATCTCGGGCAGCTCCTCCGCCTCGCTCCCGGAGCCCGCGGACATCGCCCCGGGAGGGAGGCAGGGAGGCGGGCAGCGGGGCAGGCGGGAGGGGGCGGACACCCGAGGCGCGCCGGCGAGTGGGCCCAGCGCGGGGCGGCCCCGCCGCGGAGAGTCCGTGCCGGCGCGGGGCGGGGGGGGTGGGTGGGGGGGCGCGGAGGGGGGATGCGCCCCTTGACAGCGCTATATATCGGGTGTCCGCGGAGCGAACCATCTGCCGGGCGGAGGGGAGGAGTGGGGGCGCGGGGGAGGGAGGGGGTAGGACCCGGCTGAGCCCCGCGCCGGGGGCGGCGCCTCTCCGGCCCGCGGCGGGGCTGGCGCGGCGGTGCGCGGGGCCAGACCCCCATGGCCGGGGGGGGCGGACGGGACACGACGGACACACACACGCGCGCGGGGATGTCTCCAGGTGTACGTGTGCTCTCGGGAGTGACGCCGCCGTGTGACTGGGCGCTTCTCCTGCGGCACAGAGCCCTCTCCTCGCCCCCGAGGACGGCAGATCCCCCCCCCCCCCCCGGGCTGATCCCGCGAGTGCTTTCGCGGGGCGGGGGGCACCGCTCCCTGTCTCTGAGGCGGCGGCGGCCGGGCTAAGGCTGAGCGCCACCCGGGGCTCTGCCCCCTGCCCACCTGCATTCGCTCTCCCTCCCGCCTTTCCTTCGAGGTCGGGGGGATTCTTCCACCGCGTAAACCCCCGCCCGCTGCCCGCAGCCGAGCGGTGCGGGGGGACGGGGCCAAGCCCAGGCTGCGGGTCAGGCCCCCGCCCGCCGGGGTCTCTCCCTGCCCGCTGGCTGCCCCGCTCCCAGAGGCGGCTGTGCGGCTCCCGGTGCCCCCCCGCCGGAGCGGGCGGAGGCAGCAGGAGCGGCGGTCCTCGGGCGTGGGTTTGCCATTTGGGGGGAGCAACGCAGAAAGTCGCTGGAAACGCGCGGACGGTGTTTTGATGGTGTCGGTAACGCGGGGTGAAGCTACAGACAGCAGCGAAGGAGTATAACGTGTCCGAGGGCTTCTCCGTCCTTAGAGCAATTAATTGAAAGCCAGTTAATTGGGCTGTGTACAGCTCTGTGCCACAGAGCAAATGAAGCGGGATAACTTTTCGAGGTACTCGCGGGCTTTTTTTAACAAATACCGCGCTACAGCTTTTATAGAGCCCACGGGCGAGTGGGGGACCCAGCATCCACTGGAAATGCTGATACGCAAATTCAACAGGGGTATAAATTAAAAAAAAAAATCAACCAACAACTTGTATCCCTCCCACCCCCCAAAATATCCCTTCTTTCCAAGATGAATAACTAGCATTTGGTTCCTCGCTGGCCTTCACGGCCCTGCCTGGATACGGTTAACCAGAACAAAAATTCAGTTCGCAGAAAAGAATCTAATGACTACAACAGGTGGAAAGATCTTGTCCCGCAATTTTTGCTCCCGGTTTTTCCCTTCCATTTCCCTCCCGGCCGAGTGGAACCTTCCCGGCTGCTGCTGCACAACTTTCCTGGCACCGCTGGCCGCCTTTTCGCCCAGCGCTTTGCACTTAGCTCCCCGCCAACGCTGTGGTCTTATTGAGGGCCACTTAACGCTGTATAAACCTCGGCTTCACCCGCTGGGGCTAGAACCACATCAGAGCCGGGTTTAACAGCAACCTTTCCAAGTGAAACCTGCCATTTCTTGAACCACCGAAACAGGCAGCTGATCTTGCAACTGGATCTCTTGAACTTGGTTTGACACTACAGTGCTCTGGCTGGGTCCCACACGCCGTATGGTGAAAGGTGCCGGACTTCGGGGTTGCTCTGCCTCCCGAATTAGCCGACATTATCCGTATATTACATATATATATATAAAGATACTGCAGGGGAAGAGATATAGGTTTACTTTTTCCCTCCGTCTGGGTTGTTTATACAGGTGCGGGCTGAACGCTTTCCCTGCTAAAGATTAATGGGAGAAAGGGCTGAATTTCTTTAAACAAAGAAGAAAATGGTACCCAGTCTTAAAAGCCACGATGGCAAATCTCACCTTTCGCACCCACCTCTGCCTCGGCAGATTAAAGGCGAAGCATGAGGAAGACTTCCTCTCATTTAATGAAAGTATTGGAGGCAGGGGGAATAGCCAGATCGTCTTTGTCTGCCTCTTGGTTAGTAAAGGAAATGGGAAATGCAATGGAGTAAATAGGGAGTGATCCTCAAGGGTTACTTCGGATTTACACCCAATGAATCCAAGCAGACCTGACTCCTCTCACATCCATCAAACCGCTAATTTCTGCGACCCTGACGAAGATATCATTTTCAGGATAAAGTCTTTGATGGGGCCAGGGCATTACATCATGCTTCCATTTGTCAAGACTTTGATCCTTTATGCTCTGTGTGTGCTGAGTAGGGGAAAATGTCCCTGGCATATCAGGGCAGCATTTTACGCCCCTTATCAGGTGCAGTCCCTTTCCCTTTTCTCCCTTGAAAGGTAAAACCACGACCTGATCTATGCCCGGACTCCGAGGCCAGCATCCTCCCGTGTTTCAGGGTCCGTCCCCGCACGCTGCGTGCTGTGCCGGGGCAGCCCAGGTCTGCAAAGCCCAGCGTGCGTGTGGAGGGAGAGGAGCAGGAGCGGGAGCTGTTCTAGCTACAGAGAGGGCCTTCCCCAGGGAGCTCTGCCACCGTTGTTGGCCCTGAGGCCACAAAAAGCAGTTTTTCTCTGCTGAGGGGAGATCCCCCACTCAGGGGGTTGCGCGCTGGGACGGAGTGCTTTTCCTCACACTTTTGCAGACGGCATTTTGGTAAATACATTTAACCAACGAACCCAAACGAAGAGGAGTCCACCAAATCCAGGCTTCTCCTTTACCTTTGCAGCAGATCAGGGTGTTTCGTGCTGCACCTGAGGACCGGCGAGGCAGGGCGCTGCGCCGGGCTGGGCGGAGAGCATCCCCGCGCAGGCCGGGCTGCGCCGGTGCCCGGGAGCCGCCGCGCTGACGACCCGACAGGTCTCCGGGATGAGGCAGAGGGGGTACAAGCCTTTTATTTGCTTCCTAGAGTTTCAGAATAAATTATGGCCAAAAAGCAAAAGAGAAAAAAACAATCTCCAAAGGCCAAGTCTGTAAGACGCAGGTTATCTTCGAGGGTAGGAGGGGGAACTGCTAAAAGCCCCATGTCTTTCGCATTCATCCTCTGGGGTGTTGGCAGCGACAAAGCAGGGTGGAGGAGGGAGATGATGTGTTCTCGCTAAAGTGCTTTAAATAAGGCTTTCCTTTGGCATTTGTCCTTTCCTCGAACTCAGCAGCGTTACCGAGTCACTTCGCTCCGACCTAAAGTGCACTCACACTTTTTCGGAAAGACCTTAGTGTAACAAGGGCGTTTTTACCCATTTTCTCGCGGCGGTGAGAAAGGCAGGATGTCTGGGGGGAGGAGGACAGCGTCTGGCAAACGTCTCAGTCTTGATCTCCCCACAAGCGTCTACAACACACATCCAAGCTGCATGAAAGGCATGCAGGGCTTCTGCCACGAAGGGATGCTTGACATTGCTGGTCCTGTAGGAAAAGCAGGTGGATGAGTTGTAACCTTTCTTAAATGCCACC
Organism: Harpia harpyja; assembly: GCF_026419915.1. NCBI lineage: Eukaryota > Metazoa > Chordata > Aves > Accipitriformes > Accipitridae > Harpia > Harpia harpyja. Next base: position 43,505,697 of record NC_068944.1, read on the forward strand.
TAGAGCAAATACGCCGGTGCATGGCTCAGATTCCCCCGGTAAAGGCACCTAGTGAAGGGAGAAGTGTGCGGTGTCCCTCATTCCCTCACCAATCCTGCCCCCGCTAAGAACGCCTGTACCGGCAATGCTGTTTGCTGCAGCCCGTGCCGTGGGTGCCGTGTCCTTAGCCAGAGGTCTGGCACGGGTCGAGGCACCACTAAAGGGTACCCTTTCCTATTGTCGCTTCCTAAGGTGACAGCGCCGTGGAGCCCACGTCCCGGTCCCCTAGCAGCCACCTATCTGGGGATGCTCCGTGTGAGCTAGCCCCGCTCCCCTGGGGCTGCGGGGGAGGGGGGGGGATCTGGATCCTGAAAGCATCGCGGGGGAATGCAGGAACCACCAGCCCGAGCAATTATTGGAAATGAGTGTGTGCCTGTGTGTATCTGGGGGTGTGTGTGTCCCAAAAAAGTGGCTTCCCACCATATAAGAAAATTAAAAACTACTCAGTGTGTCAAGCCATGTCAAATAAAGCAAACAGGAGATAAATGAACCCCTGGAAGGAAAAAAAAAAAGGAGTATTTACTAGAATTTATTTTGCCTAGCGAGCGCGAACCTTCTCATCAAGGCACATGCTCAGTGATTCGCTTGGTGAAGGGACTACAAACCGGGGTTAAACCCCGCCTCTCCGCCCCCCTCCTCCGCCCCCCCAGGCAGCAGCCGGCAGGCCTGGGACTGCCCCGCTCCGCTGCCCGGGAGCCTGCGGGGCCGTCTCCCGGTGCGGCGCAGGCAGGGCTCTCCCTGCCGCCGGGGCAGGCTGTGCTTGGGCGATCGCCGGCCCGGCGGAGGAAACCTCGGCTCCGGCAGGACAAGGCACCGGCTCTGCCGGCGGGGGCTGCCGGGTGCCGGGAGGGGGGAGAGCCGCCGGGGGTGCTGTGCGGGGCGGCTGCGAGCCTGGTTTTACCGCCTGGGCTGCGGGTAGGGTTCGTGCTCCTCGCTCAGCAACCCTGAGCATAAGTGGGGACATGCTTTAAAAGACAAAACAAACACCACCCCCCCCCCCCCCGGTTTGTTCTTCGAGCCGCTAATTTCCCCGAAGGGGATCCCGCCCCGCAGCACAAGGCGAGAACATCTTCCCCGAGGAAAGAAATCGCTCCCCGTTATTTACTCCTTCTCCCCGACATTTGCAGTGCGAGAACGACAGCGAGACGTTATCAACTGTAAAGGATCGCTGCTTTCCCCGGAGTTTGGCCACCAGTGAGTTTTGCTCAGGTATCCCCAACTTTCAGCAGGGTTTCCCCTGTGGAATAGCCAGGCAAACTCTCTAAATACCTCCTGGCGCCAGAAGAAAGTTCTCGTGTAATAGATACCCGCTGGTGTGAGAACACGGATTCTGCTCATTTTGTCAATCAGCCCGGGGTGGGGGGCTTTGAGGAGGGGGAGATGGGGATTTCGTTTAATTAAAAAAAGAGAAAGAAGTATTTTTCACTAATTCAGTTTTTAGAATGATGCCTGGAGATGTGCTGTTGGCCTAAAAGGACCAGAATTAATGGTGCAGTTTAAAGCACAGTTTATTTCTTCTCTTGGAGCAAATTAGCTGGAATAACAAGCAAACATCAGGCAAGAGGAAACACTGTGTTAGTCTCCTCCTTGTGTTTCACTCTGAGAGGGAAGCCCACCAGAGCAAGACGGAAGAGATGGGGAGAGATAACACCGCTACAGCACTTCATTATACTTGAAGGCTCCAGCACACTCGCTCGCTTTGGCTGGGCTGCAGCAGAGCAGATGGAGGAGTGCAGCTTCCCTAGGAACGGCTAGCGAAGCCAGTGGGGGCTCTCAGATGGGGGCACACAGCCCGTGAGACAGCTTTGCGGTCAGCAGGGGGAAAATCACTGCCCAGAGTTGTCCAGAGTCAAAGAAAACTCTGGCACACTGGCATCGCATCACTAGCCGTACTGAGGGAAGGCTGCAAAGGGTGTGCAATACATGCAGACTGCAGTCACAGCAGCCTCATGTTCAGTTGTCTGGTGACTTTATTCCTCATTTTCTCTAGGCAACAAAATTGCTATGGAAGGCACCTAGGCAGCCTCCTGAACACCACGCAGGTCAGCATCTTGCAACACCTTACCTCAACAGTGCTCAGGCTCTGCTAAGTGCAGGCCATGTCGGGATAGATGCTCTTTCTCTTGTAAGAGACAGCATCACTCTGGCTGTGCTCTGTTGCCCTTCACAGAATATTGTGTATCTGGGTATAATATTCACTTTTCCAGCTCTTTGAATTGGTGGACCTATAACGCACCTAAATTTTAAATTGATAAAATTACAAGTGACCACATTCCCTGCTATTGGGTTAATTCTGGATCTGAGACGTATGACATGACATGGTTCTAACAATGATTTTCAGACGTAATAGACATGGGTCTTCTTGCATGCAATCTTGACATATATAGGTAGGTCTGTATTTAAAAGGGAAGAGCTTAAAAATGTTAGGTTAAGAATTCAGCTATGATGTTTTAACACCAGTTTTCCCACTTTCTGAATACTTGTTTCCATACCCTACATAATATTAAACCAGAAATTTTGTTCTTTTCACAGTACTGCTAAAAAGTGCTCCTACATCTGAAAACACTTCATTACTGTAGTAGTGCTTTCAAGTTTAAGTAGCTAAAATGTTCCACAGTCTCCCAGGCTGCTTCCTGTCATGATCTTACAGTATTCGCTTTGCAGATACTTCTTGATGGCTGAAGCAGAATTCTTTTGCAAGTTATTTTGTGGTCTGTTTTCCTTTTTTATTTTGTGATCATGGCCATATTCATGTACATGGGTTGGTTTTTTTTTTTTATTGCTTAGGACAAGGAATAAGACCTGAAAAAGAGGATGGATGTCCAGAGCCATACATTACGAACAGCAGTGAAATAAGCTTTCGTAGACGTAGCTGTCATATTCACAACTCAAATGGTGAACCTTTAGAGACGGCTTCTGTCTTTCATTCCTATATTCAGGAGCAAATTTCATTTTCAGAAAACGCTATTCAGATTTCAGATAATGATGATCATACTTATAGGAGACACACCCCAGATGATTTAATCCTGCAGAATATCTCTATTAACAGAATATCAGCTCTTAAACCAATGACACTGGGAACTGGAGATGTCTTTCTACTCTCTACAGACCTTTAAACTTTGCCTTTTTTCTTTGGTGGTTCATTGTTCATAGCAGGCACAGGTGAGGTCAGACTTTTGTCCTTTACCTTTCCTTACTTTACCATTTGAATTATGTTAATAGCTAATTATCAAGAGCAAACCAGCATCACAAAATATACTTTTCTTTCTTCCTTTCATGGTAGATTCTCTGAGTCAGCAGTTGGAAACTAAAATGCATCTGGATTTATCTCCTTTTTGCTAAACAAAGTGGCTATTCTGTCAATACCAGGGTTCTTGGCAAGGATGAACCTGTGCTATTAAAGGAAACTTGTAGGCATCATGCAAGAACCTTTTTAGAATTGTTACTTAAAATTAAACAGAACAGTTAACTTAATCGTGCAAAATTGGAGGCATACCTTGTATTTTGAATGGATGCCTGCAAAAAGAAAAACACTACTGAGCGAGTTCATCAGCTAGCATAAAAAATTACAAAGCCATCAACTTTAACTGAGCTGACACAGTAACGCCAATTGAAAATATGATTCACAATGTCTAGGTTTTTTCCTGTGAACCCTGGGTTAAAATAGGAAACATTCACGCCAAAATAAGTAGAATTGCATTTGGTGTAAATCTGGAAAAAAAAGAGTGCTTGACTAAGGACCTCTTGATGCAACTAAAAATATACAGTAATGGATTCCACAGTCCGTCTGAGAGTGAGACTACCATGGTCCTCGCTCAAGGATGTTTTTCTATGTGACACCTGGATTTAAGGACATTTACAAATTCTCTCACATGCTTAATGTGTACTTAGCATAACTTAGATGGTTATCAGTTTATAAAGCAGTATATATTGAGTAACACGTCTTTGGAAACAAGCACAGACTGAGATACCTGTTCTACTGGTAAGCAAGCTTCTCATAATTAATTTTATCATTCTTTTGCTGGGGAAAAAACCCCAAAGATTACTTCAGAAAGCATCCACGGCCTTTTCAAAAGTAGTGTTGTTCAGTTTGAGATGGAGTTGGATCGTCATAGTAGCTACTGCAAATTTCCTTTAAATTCTAGATACTGCATTTCTACTATCCTACTAGCTGACCATTTCTGAGGAAAGATTACCAGGAGCCAATATAATGGTTTTCTGGCCTTGTTATCCAATCTTGTGTGCACTTGCTGTAAGATACTGCATAGCATGCTTTAAGAGTTAATTGTTGATTTGTTCACCTTAATTGGCTTAAAAAGTGCAAGTGAAACCTGCTTATAATTGGTTGTTAAAGGAAAGTACATTTACAGTTGATTTACCTTGACTGTTATTACTTGCAGTTCTCCTCTTACCTCTTTCTTAGGCTGTGATTGCACTGCCTCACCGCGAGGCAGCTGGTTCGCCATCACACTGCCCATGAGAGGTCAGGATCCCATGACGCCATAATGTAATGAATGCCAAAACCAGTAAGCTGCTGTTTTGGTTTTGTGAATCAGGAACATATTCTATGTTACAGGGTCAAATGAACATCACCTTAGACACTGCCAGTGCTCTGCTGCAAGTGGAGCAAGGTGACAAAGGGCAGCATAATGATAATGTGATTGACAAGGCAGAAGTTAGTGCAACCCACTCAACTGGAAACAAGGCTCCCAGCAAATTGTTACGGTCATTTTGGAAAGTGTTAATTCTTTTGGGGCTGTGTACATGTAGACTGAATGCATACATCTATTCTATTAAAAAAAAACCAATGAAGCAGTCACCAGAGATTAAACTGACTGGTTGTATAGGAGGAAATTCAGATGATGTATCTATTCAGGAGCATGATGCTCTACTCATTTGTATATTTATTGCCCCAGATTTCCAAGTAAAACCATCAACATAACACTCTCCTTAAAATTAAATTAGAAGAGCCTTGCAAGGAGTGACTCTCACACTAGAGCAATTACAAGTTTTATATGTCTATCTTTGTATTTTTCTTAAAGTCTCTGAAACTCCTGAACACACATACCTTTCAACAGACAATCCTAATGTAATCTGATTCAAATTATGAGGTTATCTGAAACTGATTCGTTTCCTGTTTCAACCTAATACCAATGGAGAGACAGCAAATTAGTTGCCTGTGTCCCAATCCAAGATTCAGGAATCTCAGGGATCTGAGGTTTCATGCACACTCACCAGTAAGCCTAACAACTTAATTGACAGCTTTAACCGCATCTGGAGATAAATCAAAGAAGATGAGAAGATTCTTTAATTTATATGGACATCAGTGTAAGCTTTTTTTTTTAAATTTTGGCATAAAAGTGTTCCTAACCAATCCTACATTCAAACTTTGATTAGAAGACAGGAATGAGATCTGTTAAGCATTTGCCCTCTGTTTCTTAAAATTATGGTATGCTATCCAATCTACCAACTTCAAGAAGCTGGCCTATGGCAAGTCTGCTTTTATTATGTTTTGGTTTAAGGTCTCTAAAGCAAAATGATTAAGATAGTTTGGAACTGTGATAAATACATTAATCTTCATAGAGTTGGCGGAATAAGGAAAGGTGAACTGGTGAGCTAATACTCTTCCCCACAAAACTAGAAAGACTTAGAATAACAAAGTGTTTAAAACATGGAAAATATCTACCCTTGAATCAGGGAAAGTCATATTTCTTGCTATAGCCATTTTCTGAATGTCTTCTTTATCAAGTTTATTTGGCCTGGGAGCAAGGTGTTCATTGTTCTTGGAGAAATTCCACAGTTGCTTAACGAGCAAGAGTCAAAGGCTATTACACAAGATTATGTACAAAAGCAAAGACAAAATGCTTCTGATTTTTGAGAATGCTCCTATGTTAATGTGCACGTTATGTCTACCAGATTATAAAAAGGCTCTGAAAACAAAGAGAACTGCCTAAAAATGTAACAGTGCTTTGACTGGAGCTGTCCTGATCTTGTTGCTGTGCATTCTGCTTTTGTGACTGCTTGACATACAGATCCAATATAAAATAAGAGCTGTGTTATTTGGCTGCTATTTGTAAAAATGAAAGTAAGGTGAAAGATAAGTAACTCCAGGTCTATGGGGAACTGGTGGGGGATGGATACAGCAGATAGTTTATTGCTCTGCTTGGGGGAACGACCACCAGGTTCAGTGAGTTCCTCAGTTTTCCAGACTTGTAGTAGAATGTAGGTAATAAAAAAACTACAGGTGCACATAGTCTGTCCTTCAAGCACTGAACATTTCTGTGAGTGAAAAAGGTGCTTTTAAAAAACCTGTGATATCACTAACTGGTAAAAAATTGGGCACTTGCATTCCAGCCAAACAGAAAGGAACAAACAGACCAACTAACAGACCTTTGAAGATGTAACCTTTATATTAATGGTTGTTATTTATCATATTGTGGAAAGACAAGCTAAATGCTCAACTTGCTTATCTAAAAGAGCATGTCAGGAGGCAATAGGAACGGTATTGGTATGCTTTCTCGTATGACTTCAGAAAGAAAAGCTTCACAGTAGTATCCTGTGAAGGATTCATCCTAAATAGAGACTGGACTTACAAAGCAAATGCTGCAGAGATTTATATAGTCTCAAAAGATTGTTATTAGTGTTTGGAAATCTCATAATATTATTAAATGGATATAATGACAAAAAGGAAAGAACTTGTATGGATTATGTATTAGTTTGGAACAAATATATCAATTGCACATTAATATTGATCAATGCCTGCATCCTCAGCATAAGTAGAAACATTGAAAGGCAGGTCCAAGCATACCTTCTGATACCTTGTTCCTTAGTGGAACAAGAGATTGTTTTTATCAAAAGTACCTGAAAGATTAAGCAAGCTAAGATTCAGCTGGTGCCAAACTAAGCTGCAGGTGAAGATAGATGATGGCCATGATAACCAATTCTTAAGCATCCCTGCAATTAGAAATAGTCACTTGTGGTAATGATGGGTAAGTTTTCCAGTGAAGAAATACATGTTAAACCAGAACTATCTAAAGGGATATTTCTCTTCAAGAATATGTAAATAACTTACCTTTTGGTTTTATGCTACATTAAAATAATAAAAAAAAAATATATAGTTGCCATCTGTCTGGAGCAAATCCAACAGAAAGGAGCAGAATAAGGTCACGTCCAAGATCCAAAAGGCTAATCCTTTACATGATTTTGTGTAAATCACTGTGTTTTTAGGATGATAGGATGATTCAAGGGGGCATGTTCTGCCATTCTTTACCTCAAAATTAGCCCTTATGCGAGAGACATAGTTAGTGCCTCTCTAATTAGCTATGTGTAGCATTTGAGATGTAGATGAATTAGTATAAACCTTGTTTAGGGTGCAGTTCATCTCAACTAATTTCAGCCATCTCAAGTTTTGTTATCACAACTCAGCTAGTTAGGAGTGAGTGGCAAGAGTTATAGTTTAGAGGTCAAAATGTCACCTGTTAAATTTGTTACATGAAATATCAAAATGTGGGAGGCATTCATAAGGCAGCATACCTAAATACCTTACTGACATCCATTTCTTTCTCTGTGTTCTTTAGATGAATAAGATGTCGAAACCTGGGCACATTCAGGGAGAAGCAAAGATCATGCCTGAACAGGAAAGGAAATATGATTAGAAAAATCTTTCTTTTTAGGAGAACTTTGCCTTCCAGCAGAGGCAAAGATTAGCGAGAGCTTAGGCCTTGTACCAGAAACCCTTACAATGTGTCCTTTGTGTCTCTAGAACTCCATCATGAACAGCAAAACTGGAGTAAAGCATACTTTAATAAGTGTCTAGAAGAGTGTATGTAAAGAGCAAGAATATGGTGATATTCCTTAGAAAACTCTCTCAACAGCCAATAATTTGAGTTTCAGTAATTTTCTGAGCCAGACATTTAGTCTTTAAATGCAATGGACCTTGACAGTTTTTTCTTCCATAAGTTGACTTCAGAATCCATGTACACTTTTACCATCCCAGTATTCTGCAGCAAAGCCTAATTAAACACATAGGGTGACAAATCACTGTCATTAATTTAAGAACAGAGTAAGGGTGGATTTAGAAGCTTATAGGAGACTCAGGCTACTGCAGAACACCCTAAATCATATGTGCAGACTGTGTTGTCTGCACTGGCTGTACATAGTAAATCCTGTGTGCCATATTTCCTATGAATGTGCATTCCAGTTGGGCGGGACTGGTGCAGTAGATTGTCACAACCAGCCCTGGAGAGAAAACATACTGACAGCTGATTGTTGAATCCTCATTCAACCTGTGATCTGAGACAGAAGTCATAGAATCATAGAATCATTTAGGTTGGAAAAGACCCTTAAGATCATCGAGTCAAACTGTTAACCTAACACTACCAAGTCCACCACTAAACCATGTCCCTAAGCACCACATCTACACATCTTTTAAATACCTCCAGGGACGGTGACTCCACCACTTCCCTGGGCAGCCTGTTCCAATGCTTAACAACCCTCTCAGTGATGAAATTTTTCCTAATATCCAATCTAAGCCTCCCTAGGCACAACTTGAGGCTGTTTCCTCTCATCCTATCACTTGTTACTTGGGAAAAGAGACTGACGCCCATCTTGCTACAACCCCCTTTCAGGTAGTTGTAGAGAGCGATAAGGTCTCCCCTCAGCCTCCTTTTCTCCAGGCTAAACAACCCCAGTTCCCTCAGCCGCTCCTCATAGGACTTGTCCTCTAGACCCTTCACCAGCTTCGTTGCCCTTCTCTGGACATGCTCCAGCACCTCAATGTCTTTCCTGTAGTGAGGGGCCCAAAACTGAACACAGTACTCGAGGTGCGGCCTCACCAGTGCCGAGTACAGGGGGACGATCACTTGCCTAGTCCTGCTGGCCACACTATAGAAGCCAGGATGCCGTTGGCCTTCTTGGCCACCTGGGCACACTGCTGGCTCATATTCAGCTGGCTGTCAACCAGCACCCCCAGGTCCTTTTCTGCCGGGCAGCTTTCCAGCCACTCTTCCCCAAGCCTGTAGCGCTGCATGGGGTTGTTGTGACCCAAGTGCAGGACCCAGCACTTGGCCTTGTTGAACCTCGTACAAGTGGCCTCGGCCCATCGATCCAGCCTGTCCAGATCCCTCTGTAGAGCCTTCCTACCCTCGAGCAGATCAATACTCCCGCCCAACGTGGTGTCATCTGCAAACTTGTTGAGGGTGCACTCGATCCCCTTGTCCAGTTCATTAATAAAGATATTAAACAGAACTGGCCCCAATACTGACCCCTGGAGAACACCACTTGTGACTGGCCACCAACTGGATTTAACTCCATTCACCACAACTCTTTGGGCCTGGCCATCCAGCCAGTTTTTTACCCAGTGAACAGTACGCCCATCCAAGCCATAAGCAGCCAGTTTCTCCAGAAGAATGCTGTGGGAAATGGTGTCAAAGGCTTTACTGAAGTCTAGGTAGACAGCATCCACCGTCTTTCCCTCATCCACTAAGCAGGTCACCTTGTCATAGAAGGAGATCAGGTTAGTCAAGCCTTTCATGAGCCCATGTTGACTGGGCCTGATCACCTGGTTGTCCTGTGGGTTATAATCTGTTAGCACTCGCATCAAACTTTGCAACATACATTTTGTGCCATCTGAAAAGCAAGAGATGTCAGCACTGTGTGCCTAGCTTGGCGTTATAATTACCTCCACCTCTGGATTTCCCCACCTTTGCAAGGAGGACACAATTAACTGTAAGGAAATTCCAGAAAGTCACACTGCAGTCAAAGACAATGACCCAGAACAGAGTTCCAGGATCACCAACAGTTTGGATAATTTTCCTGTAGTGGCTTTATCGTAGGAAATTACTCCATAAGCTGTTGTAAAAAATATATTTTCCCTAAACACCGTTTATGTCTTGGCTTTGAAAACATATGGAAAGACCATATGCTTTCATTTGCATAATCCCTTTTGCCATTTGAACTGGTATCAGCCAAGAAGTTTCTGTATAAATTGAAGATTCCACCCTCTGTCACTGAAATGTTTACTCATCTTCCTTTTTACTGTTGAAAACAGGACTGCAGCCTTCAGTGAATGAATTTATCTTAATTTAACAAGCATTCCTTTATTTTACTTTTTTTTGTTGCCATTGACTGACTGACCATTTGTTCCTAGACAACAGATTTCAAGGATTTAGTGTATCGTTTTTTTCCTCCTGAAGACACCTATAAATGAAGTTTCTGCACAGAGACTTTAGTGTCATCAAACACTGAAATATTTGGTGTGCTGTTTTTGTTATTAAAAAGGTGTTTCTAAATCAAGAGAAAAAGTAAACACTTTTACTTCATTGTCTAGGTAGCTTACAGGTTTATAGAGAAGGTCAGGAAGAAAAGTCCATTTTTGAATCAAGTACTTTTCTATACAATGGGGACATTTGAGCTTCCTGTTGCTGGTCTTTTATGATATGTACAAATCCTTATTCATTCATGCAGTTAATACAATTTTCTTGTACAAAACTATCAACCACATGTATTCTATAAAAATTATCTTTCTTTTGCATAGGCTGTCAAGGGATGTCAGAACCAAAAAAACCTCCAGTCACCCTCTTTCAAACCTGTATTTCTCATATGCAAGTAAGCTGGCAATAAGCACAGCTCTGGAGACTCATCTAGAAAAAAGGCAAGTAGTTACTATTCTTCATTCTGGCTGTAAGTTCATTCTGAACACCTTCAGCCACTCCGTGAGTTTGGCAAGCTCCAGCGCTGTCTGAGAGGCCCAGGCTGCTTGGCTGCCTTTTCACTCAGTGTTGCCATCAACATGTCTGTCCCTGCAGGTAGGAGGAGGTTTTCTGTCAGTGTCTGAGCTTTGCAATTCAGGGGATCACACACTGAGATTCAAATGCTTTAGTGTGCATGGAGAATCATTTACATGGCTTGTTTTCTGTTTTGCAGCTAGTTCTTTTCTGCCTATGATGTCAAAATACTTTGTTTTTAGGAAGAAGCAAGGCCAGCTGTTTTCTAATATTCAGTAGCTAAGGCTTTGTATTGCAAGTGCCAGCAAAGTCCCTGACCACAACTTTTGAAGGCGAAGCTCCCTGATTTTACATTGCTCCCTTTTATGGGATGCTCTGAACCTGGAAGCAGAGATAATTCTGTGACCTAGCGTAAAACTGCTGGCACCCAAATCTGGAAGGTGATCATATGGAACAAAGGAAAAAAAACCCAAACAAACCAGAAAGTAGATCATCTTCTTGCAGCTTGCTTTACTGCAGTCAGATCTCCATCAAAGATGTTCACAGGAAAGTTTCTGTTGATACAGGGGAAAATTCTAAGTAGCTTCAGAAATGTCAATTAATTCTTGAGCAAAATCCTTCTAGGTGGCAGCGGTAAATTTGCAGACTTCTACAGTCCTCCCAAAAGCTTTCTTAAAAAGATGGAGACTTCCATGGCAATTCAGGAGACAAGGAGTGAAAGAGGAAGGAAAAGCGTCAAGGAACTTTCCATGCCATCACTGGAGACATCATATGGCTGAACTTGCTTTTTATAGTCATCTTTCATGGAGTCCTGAAAAGTAGTCCATGGATCTTGTTCAGACTGAGAGACCAGGTTTCAGAAATCACCACTACAAAGTGCTACTCAGTGAGTGGTGCAAAATGCTGTTAATAGCACGTCTTTTTATTTATTCAGGGTTTTTTTCATAAGAATAATTTACGAAAAGCAATTACCAGTGTAAATGAAACCAAAAGCAAAGAATCATACTACTAGAAATGAAAATATGTATTTCTGGAGATGGGGCAGGAGATACTTATGGACAGGATAGTGTCTAATACTGTCTTCTTCTGCAGTTAATTTCTGTAGTATTGCTGGGTGCACTTTTCTTATGAAGAGCTTACCCTCACAAGTCTGCTTGGATATCCTAGAGTCCACAAAATTCCCACCCGGTCCAAAGGATCAACCAAAGAATTGAATGGTAATATTAGACAAGTATAGGCATATATTTATGGGCATATAGTTCATAATTTATGGGTGCAGGGGATGGGGAACCAGACAAAGATTTATTACTATCATTAAACAGTAAAAGCATCAATATTAAATCATGGAGTGTTCTTGAAAGAGGGACCAGACTTGTGGGGTGGCTTGCATAAGCATGTTTCTATTACTTTCTGGGATAAAAATTAATGGAATACTCTTCTAAGAATTTCAACTATAAAAAGGACCTAAACAGTGTTGTCCTCTTATCTCCACCCACTTTCCCCATTTTCTTTTGGTGGTCAACACCTTTACTGAAGGCACAAAATAACTATGATTTATATAGGTCTGCCCTATATATAGTTGATGTGCTACTAATAGTTATCTATCCATTAAAATCTACGATTTATGTTCTGGAAGAAATTAATAAATTCAACCAGATATAATTTTATGAAATTGATTATGTTAAATCTGAAATATGAAATACAGAAAGCCATGATTAAACAGCTGTAAAATACGCTTGCGGTTGTGTGGTCTAAACAAATGAGGGACTCAAGAGTCAGTATTTCTCCTCACCTCCGTCAGTTTCACAAGATGAATTTTCCTCCCGTTATTTCAAAATTAAAAAATGATTTGTTGGACTGGAAAAATTTACATTTGGCTTGGCTTGGCTTGGCTGTATAGCTGTGGATAAAACAAATGGCTTGCCAGAAATCAATTTCCTACATCAGGTCCAGCCAGTATGGACACCAAAAACAGCTCTTGAGGAAATCCAAGCAGTAGTTGCCGCATTTATACAGGACTCTGATGGATCCTCAGGATGAGTAATGTTGCTGAGCTTGATGTAGTTTTTCTTGTGGAGATGAATTTCCTTTTTAGCAATATACCTCTGTACTGAACTTGGCTGAGAAGAAAGCTTTCTAAAACCACTGTTCCTAAACTGAATCTTTGACATATGCACCTCTGTTCATCAGTGTGGTTTCATGAGCTGGTTTGGACCCCAACAGTACACTTATTCTTCAAAATGTTTTGTCATCAGCAAAGGTTTGTGATGACACATGCAACCCTTTTCAACACACAGCATCATCTCTTAGTCAATTAAAATAAAATAGCACAGAGTACTGAATTAAAATGGCAAGCCAAAGCTTAAAAAGCCTGTTGTGTTTTTCTTTTCTCAGTTAAATAAACCCTTGGCTCTTTCCTAGCTTCACCAAACTATCCTGGATTACATTGTCTCAACTGCTGGAAGAACAAGAAACTCCAATATTCCAGGCTGTTTTGTCAAGTGGTGTCTCACACCCAAATTCAAGTAGGACAAGCTTTCTGGTCATAGAAATATCATCCATAATGTCTTTGTGGCCAGTCATCACTGAGGGTATACGTCTTGTCAGACATGCATTATATTTCCAAAGCAGCTCTGGTAAGAAGTTGCTATTTTTTATAATCCATTCATATAAATTCTAAAATACCTGTTTAAACTATACTCAGCCAACTCAACTTAATTCAGTTCAGTGAAATTGCTGCATATTGGTGAGCATCCTGAAACTCTCTAAAGGCCACATTGTCCATTTGGACAACAAATCCAGAACCATGGTCTCAAATGTAGCTAAAAGTATCTTAAGTACCTTGTCTAGGCTTGATTGCTTGCATGACCTTCCTCATTGTCTGCATTCAGACAATTTGCAGACTGTCTAGTTGGCAGCCATATAAACATGAGGCAGATCTGGGAGAACAGGCACCGCCCATTTTCTCTTGTGACTCCTCCTTCAGAGTGGTGCAGACATAGTTTCCTGGCCTGATATCATTGCTTTTTAATTCTTATATTTTTTTCTTTGCTACTGGAAGGTTTGGGGTTTTTTTTCCCCAATTTGGACAAATACTTAAACACCTTTTCTTCAGTCTTGGTCAGGCCCTCAATGTTACCTGAACCTTTCAAGAGTCAAATAGGTGTCCCTGGGGTTGTGTTTCCCCACATTCATATGTGTGTATACTTTTACAATGGTCCTATTTCTGCATGTTATCTTTTAGTCTCCCTGGTTCTTGTCTGGAGTTAATTTAGATCTCTCCAGTCTAGCCAGACGGACTATGCCAACAGGTGGATATTTGGGAACACCATTCTTTTCCATTCCTACAATAAAAAATTACTAGTGAATTTCAAAGTCCCAATTATGTAGATATCACTGCTTTTTTAGATAGTACCTTAACAAGAAGGTGACAAGAAATCTAATTTTTGTCAGCCTTGTGTTTTCAGTCTGTTGCGTGCCTTCTGCTTGTGATTGCTGCCATCCTACCTGGCACATACATAGACTGGTCACATTCATTGATTTACATCACCCATAATGGTGGATTAAATAATACTAGCAGTTACTCAGTACAATATCAAACTTGTTTGCATGTACTGTTATTTCCATGAAAGACAAGTATATTGAGCTGTTGAATAGTAGTGTGTAAATGCACCATCTACAGTGTTATTGTGTTGATCCTCCACAGATAACTGTGAACTTTTTCAGCATTTCATCCTTGGGACCTACCCAAGATTTTGTCTTTTTTACAAGTAACCTAAAGGAAAGCTCATGATCCAGCATTACTAAGCACTGCTGGAACTCTGACAGGACTCATGGTTGGTAAGCAAATGGCACCATGTTCCAAATTACAATAAACTATTTATCATGGAGATGAAAGAGATTGCCTTAGGTTCTGTGACTGAGCTGACTGATAGCTGATGCAGTAGTCAGTTGTGGTAAAGGTTCGTTGTATAGTGTGGGCAAAAGCATCCTCCCTGATAGGACACTTCATTGTCTCTGCCATTGCCTCTGTTTCTTGAGGATTTGTGTATAAATTCACTGATTTTCTAATAGTGGTCGTGTCGGCTATACTGTATGCTGACCTGTTATTTCAGTATGCCTTTGGCAAGAAGCCTTTGGTTGTTTATGGTGTCTTATGTTGCTGTCAGGACTACACATACATCTACTGCGACATTACTGTTCTCAAACTCATATACAATGTGTTAGTGATATTCAGCATATAACTGTTACATGACTTTTCCTGAAGGAATATATAGTTTCTTCTGGGACAAAAGACAGCAACAAAGGTCGATAGGCTGTTTAAAATGCAATGATCATATGATTCATATGATTCATAACATTAATATTATAAAAATATAGTCCTGAAGTTCTTTGACTTGAAAGTATCTTTTACTGGTTTCAGGAGACACCTTGCCTTAGAGATAAGATTATGTATATTTGAATATCTGTTAATCAATTAAAGGAGCCAGAGCTTTGTTGTTGGTACAAAGTATTTTATCTGATTAGTGCAGGTGTAATCAAGAAACAGTTTTTTCCTTCTTGAGGGAATATTTTTCCCAAGTTAGTTGCACACCAGGATAACAGCTCTCTTTTTTATTCTCAGTTCATGATTTGTCTTGCTTATTTGGTGCTTGACTGCTTTCGTGATACGTGATCAACTGCACATGGCACTTAACCACTGTTCTCCTGGCTTGGTCTTTAATAAATTTCAAAATGATTTGCAATGGTTCCTCTAAACTCTGAGACAACTGCAAGCTTTTTCCATCTGCGCAGTAACTGTTTCTTAATCAGATACAATTATTTTCTCAGCAAAGGGATCACCCTCATATATCTGCTTGTGCTTCAGATACCAGGTTTGACTTATCATTTGCTCAACAGTGTCTTAGGAAGTGCTGCTTAGAGACAGTGCAGACTGTTTTGATGCATTTGGTTCATTTTAGTCTGCTAATGCTTTAGTTTTCCCTAATACAATATGAAGTTAGTGCTTTAAATGCACTTTCTTAGCTTCCTTTTCTTAAAATTGAGGCAGTGAGATAAGAGCAGAGAAGCTTCTGTGACAGTGGCTGTTGCTGACTGCTCTTCGCTGGGAGTGTTGAACCGAGGTTGGTACAGACCAGCACTGCTACTGTAGGCAAACATCAAACAGAGTTTTTTTTTCTTTATATCTTACAGTGATAAAATCTGGCAGTTGTCGCAGGCACACAGTCTGGTGAGGACTTTCTGTTTGGTTAGCTGTTCATAGAAAATAGTCCATAGTAGCATGAATAGACCTTTTAAATAGTGCTGACAAATTGCTCAGCTGGGCATATCTTCCATTCTAGTAGTTGATGTATATCTGGCAGATTTGTAGACTCGGATGGGTGTGAATGAATAACAGCATCACAGAATCACCGAGGTTGGAAGGGACCTCTGCAGATCATCCGGTCTAAGCCCTCTGCTCAGAGCAGGGTCATCAAGAGCCTTTTGCTCAGATATGTATCCACTCAGGTTTTAAATATCTCCAAGGATGGAGACTCCACAGTCTCCCTGGGCAACATGTTCCTATCGACTACTCTCACAGTAAAAAATATGTTCTTATATTTAAATGGAATTTCCTGCATTTCAGTTTGTGCCCATTGACTCTTGTCTTGCCACTGAGAAGAGTTTGGCTCTGTCTTCTTTACCCATTCCCCTGATCACGTATTTGTACATATTGATAAGATCCTCCTGAGCTGTCTCTTCTGGCTGAACAGTCCCAGCTCTCTCAACGTCTCCTCCTATGACAGACCCTCCAATCCCATAACCATCTTCTTGACCACCGCTGGACCCACTCCAGTATGTCATGTACCAGGGACCCCAGAACTGGTCCCAGCACTCCAAGTGTGGCCTCACCAGTGAGAGTAGAGAAGACAGATCACAGACTCGCTGGCAAGGCTTTTCCTAGTGCAGCCTAGATGCCATTGGCCTTTTTTGCTGCAAGAGTGCATTGCTGGTCTAAAGACACCTTGATGTCCATCAGAGCAACCAGGTCCTTTTGTGCCAAGCTGTTTTCCAGCCAAATGGCCCCCAGCCTCTACTGGTGCATGGGGCTGTTATCCCTGTTGCAGGCAAAACAGTCTTACTGCAGTGAGTATTTTCTTAATTTAATTTATTGTTAATTAACACAAACTTCTAATCACTGATTTGATATTGAGAAAAAGAAGACATAAAGAATGAAACAAATGCCCAAGTAAGCACCTCTGCTCCCACTTCCTAGCTTCAATGTCCCCTATGTTCACTGCAGGCTGAGGTAATTTGCTGAATGGTTTCTGTTTGACACTCTGTGCTTATTTTTCAAAGCTGCACTTTGCTTTCTACTGCTTTGTTTTTCCTCTTCCTTGTTTCCTAGTGTCCCTGACGCAGTATCGGTGGCCTATGGCAACAGTCTCTCAGGGGTGTTCCTGTCCCGGCATGGGTGGCCCGTGTCTGCAGTCCCTCAGGGGTGTACGCATGTGCCCCTCAGCCCCACTCCACCCTCGTAGCTGCCTGTTTCCTAAATCATCTGCTGATAGGCCCTGTGGGCTCCTACAACTGCCTGAAGTTCTGGTGCACACCAGGGTGCTTGTACTGGTGCTAAAGCCGGTTAGAACCGGCTGTTGCCGGCACAGGGCAGTCCATGGCCTCTTCCCTCCTCCAGACTCTCACATGGATCTCAGGGGCTTGGCATTCCTGGAGGCCAATCTTACCAGTAAAGACCAAGGTGAAGAAGGCATGGAGTACATTGACCTTTTCCATATCTTTGTCACCAGGTCTCCTGCCTCATTCAGGAGTGGGTCCACATTTCTTCCTTTGGCTTCTGATGTACCCACAGAAGCCCTTCTTGTTGCTCTTCATGTCCCTTACCAGATTCAACTCCAGATGGGCTTTCTTAGCCCCATCCCTGCATGCTCAGACAGTGTCTCTACATTCCTCCTGGGTCTTCTGTCCCTTCTTCCACTTCTTGTATGTTTCTTTTTTATATCTGAATCCCTATACTATCATGGTGACCCTGGCTAAATGCAGATGAACACTGAAAACACAATGGATTTTAAATAAGTTTACTTCACTTCTGATTTTCTGTAATCCCTTAAAATTTAGGGGATAAAAAAAGGAGACTATGTTTTAGCTCCTGTAGTGAAATTTGTTACACAGAACTGACAGATCCTTTGCCTCCTTGCTTACGATCCATGAAAATGATCAAGACATTTTAGTAAATTTGTCAAATTCAACGCTAAGTGAAAAAAGAACATTCAGCTGCTGGCCAATTACTCTGCAATGGTAACATCTCAGAATAGGGTACATCAAAGCACTCATGGGACTTATTAATACACCAGTTTGGACTATATTTCCAATATATTTGAAACTCAAATGACAGGAAAGGCCATCTCAAAGGACCTGATCTCTTCTCTGTGTAATGAATTCTAATGAAGCTAGAAAACAAGGCTGTCTTTATGGAGAAATGGGAAAGGACATAAAAGTAGATATTACCTTAGCACAACAGGGAAAAGCTTGGAAGATGGCCAAGACCTTTTCTGTTTGTGTAACCATTAAGGAAAATTTATTGATTGTATCTCACGAGACTTAAATTAAGGAAAACATTAAAAAAAAGAGAGTCCATAAATGCTGGAAGCATGTGACATAGTAGGTGTACATACGGTAGGAATGGCATGGAATACTAATAATTTATGGGACAATGAAAAGCAGAAGTTTTAAGATAGTTAGATCAAGGGTCTGTCAGTCAGAGGAATCTGTTGAGTTACAATCCAAAGAACTGGACCTATTGATAAAAAACTACTACTAGCAGCTCAAGGAATGATGCCTTGGCAAAACAAAAGTGGGTTCTTCTGCTGCAGTGGAATAACATCTATCTTCTTTTAATGGAGAAAAGTTTTAGGCAACTTTATGTTCCTAATGTAGCTCCCACTGGTGAAACTTGAACAAAATAATGTTAAAAGATTGACCGAACATAAACAGGTCTTTCAAGGTTAATACAGTTTGTTAACTCTTATATGGGAAATTCTTGTATATTAATAACAAAATTACTGTAGGCATAATATAAATGTGTATGATGTAAGTTTTGTCACCGGTGCTGTGCAGTACAAAGCCTGACTATATGATGTGACCCGTCACTTTAGTACCATTAACTTCCAAATTCGCTGGTAAAGGATGTTTTCACTCCAATAACACTTCACTCTCTGGTGAAACATGGATTGTTTAGTTGATATTTAGCTCTTCGGTACATCTGAGCTCTTGTACTGTAAACAGCTGGAAGCACTGAACATTACTAAAGAGTATTAATGAGCTCAATTAAACTTAAAACCATGCAGGATTTTCACTGAGCCTCCATATGTGCTGGATTTCCACACAAACCCACTTAATTAAAATGTTTTGTGCACTGCTACCTCCTCATGCAGGCAAATTAATATACATGCACTTTTTGATATCATCACAGAAGTCATATGCAAAGAGGGAATCCAATGTTTGCGTGGATAAACACACTCATGTATTTTGAACAGCCTCCTATAGAAATAGCTAGAATAATATAACAAAGTGAGTAGTAAGCCCTACATCTAATTTTATTCTGCAGTGCAGCTGTTTTCTTGATTTCTAATGATGGACCTGATTTGTCACCCTACCTTGAGTTTATCCTATGGAAACTCCAGTAATTTAAATGGTGCCAGAAGAAAATTTGGCAGAATGTGTTTTTCTGTGCAACCAGCTATTCCTCATACAGCCACTTGTGTCTACCAGCATTGCATATACAGCCTAGAAGTTATGTCCAGATTATGAAAATCAGCAATAAAGCTTCACTCTGTATCATACCTAACACTGCTGAGTGCATGAAAGTAGCAGTGAGAGTTTGTGGGAGAAACAAGAAGAGTCAAACGGTCATTTTGCAGTCAAAATCTATTACCATGATCATTTAATTTAGCAAATAAATAAAAAAAACCATTAAATAATGTAGAGAGAAAATACTAATGTGCTTGGGCATCTGTAATACTTCCTATTCTGCACTTGACTTTTCCACCATCTAGTGTTTACTCTGAGGATATGTTATTGATGCTGCAGGAAGCAGAGGCTTTACCTAAGTTCAATATATTGAACAATCTTGAAAGTTGATGTGAAAAATAAATACCAGATAATAACCTTAACATTTTTCTTTGAGGATGATATGGAGCCTGACTATACTGACAGTGATTAAACATCCTGAGAGATTGATCTGAGACATGTTGGGAAAACCCAGATATTGAGAACATACACCTGTCTGCCAGATGTGTGTTATGGCAACAAGGGTGAGGAAGGAAGACTACCGCAACAATTAAGCTTAAAGTTTTATTTTCAGACTTGAAAATGTGAATTACAGTGAGTGTATGGATTTGATTCTTTGTAAAACCAACTCCTCTTCATCAAGTTTCTCTTACGTTTGCTCCTTGGTTAATGCACATGTAAATACATACACATGCAAACGCATTTTAGTCTGTTATGTACAGTATCCCTAACAAAGGAGACACATAAATTTGAACATTAGAAGAGCTGCAATCATTTTGAACATTTGGTGTTGTAAAAAGAACTTTATTATTGCAGCTCCTGTGCAGTAAAAGTTAGAGCAGAAATTCCAGAATTTTATTCATTGAATGGGAATGGCCTTGTAACAAAGTTCACCCACAATACAGTACAAGAGGACCACATTAACAAATTCCTACAAAGACTCCATGGACTCCAGCTGGCCTGGGCGCCTCACTCTGAGCTGTTGCATTGGAAAGTGATTTTCTAAATAGAAACTTCAAGAAAATTTGTGCTGCAAATTTTGAAGCCTTACCTGTATCACACATTTGGTGTGAGGATTCATCTGCCCGTGACTGAGAGGAAGTACATGAGTGCCTGTGAATCACAAATGTGGTTTCTCACAAAGATGATGTGTGGTATGTCAAACAAACTAAGCTCCTTCTCACATTTAGATCTACTGGTCCTCCTGAAAAACATTGTGTTGCAAAAAGCATGTTCTCTGGCTGTCCAGGAGGACACAAATATTATAGCAACAACTCTAACCAGCTGTTTTTTAATCTTTTTCCTCTGATGCTGCTTGAATGCTTGCATATGGCTAGACTGTACAAGTGCTCTCCTGGGTCAGACCCAGTAACTGGAGTAAGCTGCTCTAGCTCAGAATTTTTATGTGACAGTGTACCAAAATGTATTTCTAGAGAAGAGTGTAATAACAGCATGATCATGTACAAAATTTTGCATTTTTCAACTGCCTAATGCACAGCAGGGTAAACACTGCCCAAAAGATTTGGCTGAGGAGAAGAGAACAAGGGTTGATCATTTCTTCTGACCTGCAGTCTGAGTGAAATAAAAAGAAACAGAAAAAAGGCACTAACATATGCTTCAATCCCCTTCAGGATTTAAGGAGGGTGGGCCCCTGCTGCTTAGGAACTGCGGGGCAGGACACTTGCATCTCATGGAGTGAGCCATACACTAAATATGAAATGAAGCAGTCTATGTCCTCTCTAAGTTGCCTTGTTAGCTTAAAGACATGGCTAGCAAGTGAACACAAATATATTTATTAGTAATGCTTAATAAATGGTTCTTGACTAGCCAATTTTGACAATTCTTTTCTTTCTGTTTGTCCAAGAACAGGTATCCAGCAAGGGTGAGACAAAACTTGGAAAGCAAGGTGTGTTTTAAACTGGATTAGCAGAGATGTTTTAGCTAATGTACAAACAGTCTATGATCATGTCTAGAACATTCATTTTAGCTTGAAAATGGGCAACGAAGTGTGCGTCAGGGCTGAGTCAAGCAATCCAGGTCTTCAATGGAGGAGGAATTCCAGAAACTATTCAAAGTCTCTGGGGTACTTCATGTCATCATAAAAAGCCCAATCTCACATAATGTGATGCAGAGGTTTTATTTTTTTTTAACCTTTGACACTGCAGGAGTACCAGGCCCTCCAAAGTTACCAAACACAGCTGAAAGTGTGTTCAAATGCAGTTTGAAGACCTGGTGAAGAAACAGAGCTCTGGGACATGGGGAAAGAAGGAGAGAGAACTAGTGAACAGGTGAATACTTGGGAGCAATTGCTGTAAAGTAGGAGGGCTCAGGGAAATTTTTTAGGAGGGTTGGTGGTACCAGGTGGTACCAGGTGCAGGCAGGAGCTCAGGAAATAGAAAAGGAAGAGGAAAAACCATTGGAAGAAGGAACAAATTGAAGACTTTGGAAGAACAGAAGTCATTTAAAGAAGGAATGGTGAATTAGAAAGAAGATAGGTTATGTTGGTTTTAGCCTTTCCTGGGGCATAATAAACCTTGCCTTGCATTTAGATTACTTATTTTATCTTAAAATAGATGACTGAAATAGGCAACCTGACTGATAATTTAACATGCCTTACTTCTCTTCATTGACTCTACAAAGAGCTGATGATGACTACATGGATATAGTGGGTGACTGTAGAGGTGACTACACTAGAGACATCTGACTTTCAGGAGAGATGAATAGCACCCCATGTTTTGTGCACTAACCTCAGTCTCAATGCAATTTAACCTAGAAAGAGCTGCAAAACCTGCCAGACAAAGAATTAGCCTTCCCCTCAAGAGGACAACAGCCATTTCAGAAAGAGACTCACTAGCTCTGGCAGGAGGAAAATATCAAGACAGGGGAAGCAAGTCAGGCAGTGCCCTGAGCCACTGGTTATCTCCTACAGGAAGAAAGGGAGGGAGGAAGGAGGGAAGGAGGTATTCTGTAGCCACCCCTCACAGCTTTCCAGGGGAATGCTAGCAATTCAGCTTCTGAGTCATAGTCACAGGCTGCTCTCCTACAGAAGGGGTGGGATTTGGAGCAGAATGGCTTGAGTCACTCCTTGAAATTGGCCCAAGTGCCAACTCCCCAGGTCTGATGAAAGCAAATGCATTCAACCTGGGATGCGGGATGTAACTGCATGTTTCTTTATCCATGAGAGGTTGTTATGCACTTGAGGCTTTAATATGCTGTGCTAGCTCCAGCCCTGGTATAGACTGAGTCCTTTAGCCTCCCTATGGAAAAAAAAAAAGGGTTTAAATTCATTCCAGCCACATCCACACGTCATCTTGTTGTGCAGTCTCAGAGTTCAGGCTACAGAAGTGTGTTGAAGACACTGTGTGTTCCAGCTTCCCAAAGAGCCCCTTAGGCCCAGGGGTGCTAAGTACTTTCCTCTCTTTGCACTCTAGATGCAGCACAGAGGTTGTAAATGCAACAACACGGGTTGGGAATTTGAGTTTTGCCTCAACTGGGACAACAGAGCCACCATAATGAACAGCAATTTCACATTTCTATAGAGTAGGAATATATTTGCACCAGCCTAGCAGATGGGAGAACCTACTCAGAAGCAAAGTTAACACTCCCAAAATAAAATTAAAAAAACAGAAGACAGTAAGATGGTTCTGCAGTCATTATTGTGGCAAAGACAAGAAATGGGAAAGTACTCCATGTTAGACTGTACAAAGCTATTTGATGTAATTGTACCATTCCAGCCCCACTGCTAATGCAGTTAAGGTTCTGAAAGTATTGTGGCTTTCTCCACTTCCTCTGACAGAGGTCAAGGGTTACGATCAGGTACAGGAGAGAATAAATACACTTTATGCAAAAAATCAATAAAAATTACTGTCAGTTTGTTTCTCATGTAGTGCTTACAATGCCACCGGTATATATAAAAGAAGTTGTCCTGAGTTCATAGGGAAACTAGTCATATTGAAATGATTAAAGCAAACCAGAGGGAGAATTATCTGAGAAATCCATAGTATTTTATGGATGAGCTGGCATACATAGTATTTACCATATCATAACTCATACAAGTCTTACTTACTATCTTAATGAGTGACAATAGCATATCTGGAAAACATCTGCCCTGGAAAAGGACACATCAACTACTCACTCTGCTTGAAAAATGTAGATATAGTATTACTGTATGTCAGCCATGCATATCATATGTGGTATGAAATGTCTTCAGTGCTAAAAGACTAAGGAGTACATGTTTCATTTCTAAATGCCCCAGACTAGACTGATGTCCTTTCTCAGGATGAGTACCCCTTACTCCCTGAGTAGCCTAATGGAAAAAGGGGTACGCATTTTCTACTCTGCAGGAGTTCAGGTTACTCTATGAACTAAATTCCAGCAGGGCTAAAATAATTTTCCAGCAAGTTACTAAAAAGTATTTTGCATTGAAATATAATTGTTCTTCATGTTCTTATGAAGAGACCAGCGTTAGGAAAAAGGAAGAAAAGCTTAAAGAAGGTGTTTCTTCTGAAAATTTAAAAGAAATCACTTAGGTTACCATGGCCATTTATATAGCTGCTCTCTTTTCAACTGTCATGCATGTTTTGGCTGGCATGATTACAGTATATTCCTAATCCCTAGAACAGCATTTTTCCCATCAGAACCAGCAGCAGCTGCAGCTTGAACATGTTTATCAACACACCCACCTGTGTTTTTGTCATGGACCGCCAATGATGCCATAACTCCTCCTGCTCTTTCCACTATGTAGGTGTTTTTAGTGTCTTTCCAAAGAACTGGATTTTGAGAGCTGCAATATTTCCCATTTGATATAGTATTTTACTAAACTGAACTTTTCTTTAATGGAAAAACTCTGAAATGATCAGAGCTATGGCAATTACAAGAGGTAGTAAAAACATCCTGCCAGTTTTAAAGAAATGTAGCTTCCAGCCCTCAAATCTTTAAAAAGCAACTATTTTCGAGAATCAGCAGATTTTTGCTGCTAATGTGGACATTGCCCTTTTTTTTACATAAATTGCTAAAATATTGAACCCAACTGCATGTTATGGTTTGTTTTCTGGCTCAGGATGCAGATAGAGTAATGGGAAAAAGTTAGCTTTGTGGGCATCTTGAATGTTTGCAATAATTCTCTTTCTTCAGTAGTTATGCTTTGTCATTAGAGAGTGTGAACATTTTCATTCTTATTAACAGAGTGATCCTTAGCCAAGGAATTATCTAATAGAACAGCTGGGATACTCTGAACCTAACTGTGAACTTAATTTAAGTTCACAATTCAGACAACTTTGCCTTAGCTTTTTCTTTCTTTTTTTTTCTTTTTCTTTTTCTTTTTCTTTTTCTTTTTCTTTTTCTTTTTCTTTTTCTTTTTCTTTTTCTTTTTCTTTTTCTTTTTCTTTTTCTTTTTCTTTTTCTTTTTCTTTTTCTATAAATAGAGATAAAAAATAATTTTCACTAATCCCTGTGCTCATCAGGTATTCTTATATTAACTAAACTAAGGAACATAAGGTGGAGATAAAGATCTGTGTAGCAGCTGTGATGGTAGTGTTCATTTAAACTGGAGTCCCAGTTTATTTTGTTCACCAAATATGGGTTTTCATGATTATCCCACATGCCTTTAAATGATATTTTTCATCTCCTTACAAAGGTCCGTTCTTAGATAGAAAACGCTGTGGTCTAAACTAGAAATGTGAGAAGACTTATATTTATTATCTTGTTAGTTCCAGAAGAGGAATCTACCAGCCCTTACAGAAGACTAAGCAGAGTTTAATGGTAGTTTATGGGCTCTGTCTCTTAGCAGAATCATGTACTGTTTACAACTGTTTCCAAGATATGCAGGTGCATTGTGAGAAAATGAGCCACTACTGAAGTCATATTATAGACACTTAGTTACAAGTGTTTCAGTCACATAGCAAGAAATTAACAATGCTGCATTTGTTTTCTTTTTAATATTTCTCATATTTCTTATTCTCATTCTAAAGGAATGCATTCTAATCCAAGGACACATTCTCATACATTCATTAATCCTGCTGCTCTAAAATGTTTCACATGAAAACTCAAAATCAGATGGCTTTATGCGTTCCAACTGGGCTTTTGTAAAACAGGGTCATCCTTGAACTTGTCATCTGCTGAGGTATTAAATTCCAGATTTCACTCAATTACATGATCTTAAGAATGTGGCAAGTTGCCATTTCTTTCTCAGCTTTGAACAAATGTTATTGCATCTAACTGTTTAATTTCAGGAATCCCTCAATTATAAACGACCCTTAACAGGAAGTTGTATGTCTTTTAGAAATTCACCTATGAAGGGAATGTAAATGTTACTTATTGCCTACATTCTGTTAAGACTAAAAGCCTTTTTTTTTCATGCAGAGTTTAGCAAGCATGATTTAACAAATTAATATTTACTTCAGATCTGTATGCAAAGTTTGTTTTTCCTCACATTGGAAGACAGTATTATGAAATATGATATATTGTCTTTGCAGAAATATTCATTGATCATTAAGAGGATCCATTTATTAAAGTTACATTTCACTATAACAAAAAATGTTCTAAAATGGGGCAAAGTTTGAAATAAACATTTCAAATCAAAGAAATCAGTTAAAGTAAAATAAAACTAAGCATGTTATGCTAAAAACAGTTGTTTCAGCTAAACCCTTGTCTGTCCTAAAATAACTGCATACAATAAATTCCTCCTTAAATAACATTTTTTTTTTTTTCTTAACCAACTTTCTGAGATATTCTCCATGTCTGTCCTTCTGTAGCAGCACTCAAAAACTAAATTCACTGGATTTTTTGACTGAGTTCACTGGACATATCTTATTGCAACATACCAGTTTCACAGAATGTGTACTAATTATGCTATAATTATTAAAAATCAAAAAAATTAACGTAACTGCAGACTTCAGCTGTCTGATGGTATGTGGAGTACTGCTACGCAAAAGAGTAGATTGCTTATTAGAGCAGAGTTTTACATCTTACCTGAGAGGTTTCAGACAAGCAAATCTGCATTTTAAGCTCTAAACTTATATGCAAAAGAAAGAAATTATTTTTTCAACATGTCTTGCACAGCTGCCCTTTCTCTTAGTTGGACTTTCCATTGAAACAAAATGCTCTGCACAAGAGTGTAATGTTGGACAAGACCACGCAGGACTTTGACTGGGCTCCTCCTCTGCACAGGACGGGAGACAGTGATGTCCAAAGGGTGGTGAGTGAGCTGCAAAGGCAGAGTCAGCACTCTCCTAGCTGGCTGTGGAGGAGAGGCAGCAGGGCTTGATAAGTGGTTGCAGGAGGAATTGGGAAGCGAGAAGGGAGCAGGGCTGGGACTCGAATAGCTGGGGTGGGGGAGGGCAGCTGGTGAGAAGGACAAACCTCTCCCCAAAAAAGGGAGACCAAGAGAAGTGAACAGCTGCTGCAGCCCCAGGGAGCCCGGGAAACAGTAGCTGGGAAAAGACTGACTTGAAACGAGACCTCCAGGAGCTAAGCCAGGAACAGCTGAGAGACTGCGGGAAGGAAGGACTTCTGGGGATCTTCCCGCTGCAGGTAGAGAGAGGGCAGCTCAGGCGGCCAGCCACCTTGAAACCTTTGCCAAGCAGCAGCAGAAAACATCTTTTGAGTAAATAAGACATGGAAAAAACACATCAGGTTTTTCAATTACGGGCTTGTGAAGGGGAAAATGAGCTCCTGGACAGTCAGAAGTTGGAATCTGCTCCTGGGTATAAAATGAGGAGGCCAGGAACAGCTTGCATTTTCTGTGGGGAAACACACACGTCTGCGCTTGGCACTCTGGCTGTCACAGGTGGAGAGAACATGAGAGGAGAGATCTGGACCTGCTGGAGACACCAGACCCCTGTTGGATCATCAGCATATGAGTAACTAACTCACATGTTTGCAAGACCAACAAATTCTGAGGCTTTATTTATTGTGGGGAATTAAACCTGCCCCAGAAAATGCTCTGGCTGTGAGGCCAACTAGCGCAGAGTAGCCTGTGTCCATGCATTTAAACTCTCTCATCATCCAAAAGAGGTCAGTCTTATGCAGCTGCCTACCTGGAAATGTCCATGACCTACACATTCCCCCAAGTGATGCCAGGGAGTTGTCTGAGGGAACGCTCTTTGGTCCAGACCAGAGCCATTCCTGAAACTCTTCTAATGCTTTAACCATATCATCTGTTGAGTTCGAGCCCTTAGGAAGATTTTTGAAACTATTAATTTACTAGAACGTTTAATTTACTAAAATAAACATAGCCTAAGGGCTCTTTCCAACCAAGATGGACAGAACTGAACGGTTCAGCCACATTGTGTCCTAAGAAACAGCTTTGGATTGATTGAGGATACTTGATCAATAATTGTGGCTTTAAGCTTGTTTCAGTCATAACAGATCTGTATCTGTGAGCATATTTTCAAAAGCACGTGCAGGTTATTTTCTTCTTTTCCAGTGTCAGTAATGACAGAAGGAAATGTTGGGGGGTTTTTTTGGTATGTTGAACAGAATACAAATAATTTCATATATTTCAAGCTGTGTAGATCCACGGATCTTTTTTTGTAATGGCCTGTTGTGTTCCTTACCTTGACTAGTTTTGTTATGGTCCTGCCAGAGAGTTAGAGAAGGCTTGGGCTGTAGTGGATTCACTTTGCTGATACTATCTCCCTCTGTATCTCCATCATGTTTGACTGACCAGGGCTACAGTAGTATAACAAACTACCCCATCCTGGCTGAATTTAGGCAAGAGTCAGCTAAATTGAATGAGAACTAAAATCTAAACAATGCAGAGATAACATTAGTGGGAGAGGAAGGTAAGTTAGCACCACTCCAAAATGACTGCAGTCACTGGTGGTACACAGTCTGCAGAAAGCCCAGGTATGAACTGCAACCATGGCACACCTCCATCTGACGTTGGCAAGCTTCTTCTCCAAAGTGACTGCAGTGGTCCCTGCAGCAATTCTCCACACAGCTTGCTCTCCAGGTTTAGGTTGCTGTCAGGCACTCTGAATACAGCATTGTGCTCAGAATAGTTTGGAATATTGTAGCCTGTTTGGTAAATGGAGGTGTTGTGACTGTATTAGACTCTGGCTGTTATTGATAACTTTGGCTTCTCTAAAGCATCTGGGTAGAACTTGGATTTTCATTCAGAAATCCCCAAATTACTTCACTTGAAAGTGAAAGGCCTCTCTCCTAATGATGCAGGCTTATGAAACTCAAGGTCTTTAAGAGGGAGCTGCTGGTGGAGTGTTTGCTGTGAGGCATCTTCCATTTTGGTAATTCTTCTCTGCTAGCCTTTGGGTGAATTGTGAGTCTCATTGTTCCTATCACTTATGAAAGCTGATAAGGAGAGCATGGACTACGGCAAGTTTTTTTAAAACCTAGTGCTGAGCTACCATCCAATTTCAAAGTTAGAATTTTGAGCTGGTATCCAATATGAATGACTAAATTCGAGTCGTTCTTCTAATAAATAAATAAATAAATAAATAAGAAATAAAAGTCCTCGTACTTCAAGGAATCAAGAGGTTTGTCTAGAAGAAGCAAAATTTAGGGGAGTTAACATGAGTAATTAGCATAGCTGAAAATTTTACGGTAGATATAACATGCATATTTTACCGACTGTACTGTACCTGACTGTATGCAGGCTAGCATTTCCCTGATTGCCTAAACTGGCACAGCACAGGGAAAGCTGTGGGTTGTTGGGGGTGAATGCTGGGCTTGCTTTGAATGGAAATGAGAGTAGCAAAGAAAATAGGAAATTTTGCACATCTAGATTTCACATGAAAATGGCACCGGGACACTGAGCAAGAAGCTAAGCAGAACACTCTAATACAGTGCTCTGCATCTGTACTAGTGTCCATACTGCTGCAAAGATATTCAGGAATTTCTTGACTAAATAGATACAGAGCAAGATTCAGACAGAAGCATGAAAACTTTGTGAAAGCAGCCTTTTGAAAGAAAGCACTAATGCAGGAACAAAGATTATGTCTGTGGACATTTTTGAAAATACTCCACCCTAGAGTCAGCCATACATTTTTTTATAGGCTGAAAGCTAGTGAAGTTGTAGAACCTGGTAAAAGGGGAGGTTTTAAATACTTGCTTCAAACACTGGAACAGGTATAGACCCCTTTCCTTTAACAAATCCGTAATTTATAGTAAACTATTCCCTAATCACTGACATATTCAGCACAGCTGGTTTACTTAGTCTCTCATTCATAAGAAAGCAGTATCACAGCATGGTAGCAGGAAATAAGAGGGATTTACAAAGAACTGGTCACAGAAGAGGTTAAGTACAAAATCTAATTAAAAATACTTTGAAATGTTATTTAGTGTCTGTAACAGTGTAGTGGATTTCTTTTGGGGAATACAGAATGCTTCAATAATTACTGACAGAAATGTATATTCCCCGTTTGTCTTTACTATGACATATAAGCTTAATGCTTTCATTCATATGAAGATTTTATTTTACTAATAGTTATCTAAATTCTACAAGAATTTCCATAGATAGATTTTTTTTCCTCCTACGTTGATTGTAACATATTAGGAAGATCATGGTTTCAAACAGGCCACTGACTTCCTAGGT
Source organism: Harpia harpyja (assembly GCF_026419915.1). Classification (NCBI taxonomy): domain Eukaryota; kingdom Metazoa; phylum Chordata; class Aves; order Accipitriformes; family Accipitridae; genus Harpia; species Harpia harpyja. Next base: position 43,535,799 of record NC_068944.1, read on the forward strand.
GAAAGTGGATAAACTGCTTGAAAAAGAACGTTTTGACAACCTTGATGTAGGGCTTTTTGGGTTTTTTCTATTTAAAGAGCCAGCTCACATGTTCGTATCATAATGAAAAATAATTCCACATCATAGCTGATAAATACAGGAATCACAGAAACTGGTTGGTAGGTATTTTGGTCTCAGATTTTTAAACTGTAGTTAAAAAAAGCCTAGGTCACATTCATAGTAGTCATCTAGTACACTGCTGTGAGACAGGCCCATGGAGATTAGGTGTGTGATTATGTGTATGATCCTGATTCACTTTGTGTACAAGTGACTTTTGAAGGGGCAACATGCCTCTGTCATTTGTCAAGGACTTTGTCAAAGACACTTTGCCAAGGACACAAAGCTGTTAAATATCCCACAACAAATCAAAAACTTTCCAAAACAACGATGGGACATGAAGATTCCAGAGCTGACTTATAAAACGATGGGAAGCTATGCCTGGGCATGAGAAATGGACCAGAAAAAACACAGATTAATTCATTTCCACTCTGATCCAAAGCTTTTTGTAACTGCAGTCAGTAGCAGACTCTCCGTAGGCTTCCATGGGCCCATGCTAATTATCTAAAATAAGTTATTTTCTTTAGTAAGCTTCCCTGTGGCTTTTGGCAGGTTTTTGCAAGCCATGCAACCATAATAAAACTCTTTCCAGTGATGCCAAAACTAACGATAGTCTCTTTTTCTTTTTTTTTGTAATGTATACATGTGCAATGAGAAAGAAGAAGAAATCCCAGCAGGGAACTTTCAAACAGCACACAAAGCCATATAAGGCTGGAATTTGCAGGCTTTTATCAGCCAAAATGGCTCTGGGTTTTCAGTCCCCCAAGAACCTCAGAATCAGGCCCCAAGAACTTTCTGCAGAGCTCCAGAAGTGTGGTAAAAGAAAAAAGTTTAATGCATATTTTAGATACACACAATTATGCTGTTGTTTTCTTCTGTTCTTATCAGAAAAGATGCAAATGCTTTTAGCCATGTCATTTTCCTTCTTTATCTCTCCCCTTAGTTCTTCAACATTTTCACAAGGAAAAAAGAAGAAAGACACCTGATCTTTTACCAGGTATGGGGAAAAAGACGTATTATTGTATTCCTTGATTTTAAAAGATGAGGGGATGCGAAGAGAGTGAGAAATCATGGGCTATTTCATTTTCCTCTTAGTTCTGCTTTTGAATAATCCTTGTGTGTTGCATTCTTGTCTTCTTTTTCCTTTGGCTTATTGCACCAATGCTTTCTTTTTCTCTGTGCCTTTTGTTTACTTTAGTGACGTAAGCATCAAACCCTGAGAAGTAGTTTTATTTGTGCTTTACTCATTAAATTTAGTGTCATTCAGCTCATCATGTAGCTTGGCCTCATACAATACAGAGGTAGAATTCAATGACAGGGAAATAAGAAGTTTTAATCCCACAAAATGCACATATATATTAAGAAAATACACACTTTTGTATTAAAATTAACTGTCAAGATTTTTTTCAACAATGAATGGTTCTTGCTTTCATCCTAAAGCAGAAAATAAGAAGCGCTGTTAAAAGAAAGGCAAGTCTTTTCACCAAATACAGTTTTGGTGGTTCTTGTATCCTGTTCCGTGCAGGACTTTAATATCTTCATTCTACTGTTTGAATATGTCCTGCTAATACAGTGTGGTCCGACCTTGGCAGCTGCAGAGACATTCAATTTATACAGATTTAAGCCAAAATAATAGATTCTGAACATAATTTTCCTGTCTCCATTCCCTCATTTTTCCATAAGATTCAATAATTGAAGGGGAAGTCTTCTAGGATGGTCTAGGATCAGTGTACACAGGGATAAATAGTACAGCTTATAGTTTGTTTTCTTGTTGATCTGCTAAACTTCAACGCAACTAAACTGAAGTCCCTGCCATGAAAGTGCTCACCCCTTGTTGTGTAAATTACCCTCAAACTGTTTCCAGCCCAGATCTGATCTTCTTTAAGGTTGTCTTTGACAGTAGCAAGCTTAAAGGTAGCAACTGCATTTATACAAACTCCTGCCATCTCTAGACTAATGAGAGAAAACTTGGCAGGAGGGATATTCTCTTACATATTTTGTTTGCTTTTATTGTCATCTTTCAAGATTTAATGACCCAATTCTTAACCCTAGTCCTGGCAAAGGATTAACCAAAAGATGTGTAGTAGTGTTAGCATTGACACAATTTCTATATTAGCAACTGTACAATAATATCAAGCTGAATTCATCAGCCTTCTATAAATGCCCATCAATGTCACAATGTCAACCTGTTACATTATATGAAGATAACAAAAGTTTGTGGAAAAGATTAAGAGAAAAGCCCTAAAGGTTCTTCAGTAACTGTTGGAATAAAAATGTAATAACTCTACACTAATATGTACAGTAGAAATGTAACAGCTGACACCCCAAGTGACAAAGTCACTAAAGAGGGAGTTTTGTGTACAAGAATTGAATAATAATATTTTGCTTATGATGGAAACAAAAAACCTCCCATCGAACTAGAATTTCTGAGACTATGTCATTCTTAAATCAGTGACCATGGTATTTCAGTACCCAGCAATTCACTCCAGGCCATGCCATTACTGAAACTGTCCATTTTATTTCTACTGCAGCGAGGGGAACAGACAAAACTTGGGGCTGGCCCCACGTTACACCTTGGTGGGCAGCCCAGAAAACCCCAGCCCCAGGCGGGACTGCAGGAGCATCCAGTGCTCCTGCAGCAGCTCTGCAGCATGGTGTGCCCACCCTGGACCTGCAGGCACTAAAATCCTGGTGTCACCAACCGTGGGACAGCCGTCTTGAATCACCCAGGACTGCATGTCTGCCTGGGCGTGCAGTGGCCGCCTGGGTGAGGACTGGCAGGCTCCTAGCAGCCTGCCCCAGATCCGCAGACCCCAGCTTTAGGATGTTGCTGTCTTTAGGGAAATTTGCCAAGAGGTGCCATCAGCAGCTGCCTTTGACTTGTCCTAGTACAAATTGAACCCTCACGGTTTACATCTGTGGCTCCAGGTGGGTCTGACCACTTGTTGCACAGGAGAAACAATTAATCTTTCTTCTGTCCTGCAGAGCCTGGACTGATGGTAAGAAACAGAAAAAGAATCAGAATGAAACAGTGTTTTAGCCAAAACTAGCAGAAATGAGGCAAAACAACAAGCTAACCAAATACCCTGAAGTGCATAAGAAAGTTCGCAGCATTTGAAGACAACAGAAAGCCTCCAAATGATCTGAGGATTTAACAGTGAAATGAGAAAGTACAGAGAATGGAGAGTGCATCAGTAGATTTAAAACAGGCCAAGGAAGGTTGAAGGTAAATCAAGCTGGACTTCTGCATCTTGGCTCAAGATAATAGTGGATCCATGAATCTTCCAATGTTCAAAAGAAAGATTTCAGCAAATTACTAAGAGGTTAAAGAAAGAGACTGAATAGTGTGCAAAGAGGGCATGGAGGAGAGTCGCTAACACACAACAGGCTCTGATAGTCAGTAGAGTCCTGGGGATGATTGATGAGAGAAATTGAGTCTTGGTACCAGCAAGGGAGTCAGCACATAATTAGCTGGGCTTTCCTCGTGGGATTTGATTTGCATTGCTGTATATTTAATAGCTGTCAGTGGATTTGCAGTCATAGAGTCAGAGTCAGTCTGGGATGAGGATGAAAGAGAAAGTAGATCATAGGGGAGCAAGCTGGCCAAGACCCAAGTCAGAAGAAGTTATGGAGCAGGGAATGACAGACAAAGAGGGGAAGAGTCAGTGAGAGAGGAACCCAGAGGAAAGATTCCTTCAGCAAGAGCTAGAGGTATCGGAAAACAGAAAGAAATTGACTGACATATTATTCAGGCCACCAGCTATTGGAAAGAAGTATCTCAAGGAAAAATCTCCTGGAAATCATTTTCCTGTTTCAAAGAGAATTCACAGAGGTACAAAAGTACCTACAAAGATCTGGTTTTGCATGCAAAAAAAGTTGAATTTAATGTATGAATTAGGTGCTCCCAAGCCTGGGAATACAGTGGGGTAAGGGCAGGCCAGGGCCCAGATTCAGCAAAGGAATAAGCAAATGCTCAAGAGCTTTGTAGAAAAAGAAACTGGAATCATGTAAGAGGAGCTTCTTCCAGGAAGTGGTGAACATGATCAACCATCTCTGAAGTCAGGATGGGCTGATATCTGAACACCTTATGTGACTGGCTCCTTCTTAAATTTTCCTTTATCATGCAACAGCATTAAAAATAACAGTATTTTCTCAATTAAATACTGAACCAGTCATTAAAGTGTAAGGGGGAAAAGATCCAACAGCGTATAAATGCTTGTTGTGTTGAGTCCATTTAAAATCTTCCTAAGCAGTAAAATAGTTATTGCACAGTTACTACATCAGTCGGTTGCTAAAGGACCATAATTAAGACTAGATATACACTAAAATTCTGTTCTTTATATCAGATCTAATGGGAACAAGTTTGCATGTAACTTATTGATTTGTTTTAAACTTATGTCCCTAGCATAAACCCCTCAGCATTTAAATAAAGATTTCCCCTTCATTCATGTACTGTGTTGCTGAAAAAAGACAGTTTGGGTTTTGGGGGGTTTTTTTGGTAGAGATAAACAGAAAGTATGAACACCAAAATGCCTAGCTGCTTTTGCACAGAACTGCATCTCATACAAAGCAAAGCATGTATGTTCCCTGACCAGCATGTTGTATATCAAATTTCAGCCCAAGTAGTCTTTTAAGGGTGAATTATACACTTTGAAAGTGGCAACTTACTTACTTTCATTACAATGAAACAATGAAAGAGGTAAATGTTATAAGAAGGAAATTGTATCTCCCTGTTCAAAGCACAGTGCTGTATAATCTGTGCTGTGACTGCAGAATGCAGGAGTGATGCAGAGATATAACCCCTTTTGATAGAATTATACTACACTTGGGAGACTGCAAGAGCAAAAACATTTTCAACTGGTTCCCTCAGGCTTCCATAGTTGGCCTTTAAAAATCCTTATTTTCCAAAATGGTCTTTGGAGTAATTAAGTCTCAAACTCTGTGAGGAAGACCTGTTAAGCCTGGAAGAAGTCATCTTCTTAAGTCACTACAAGTGATGAAAGAATTTCTGTCAAATACTTAAAATTAAAAAGATTGAATAAAAAAATTGATATAGTGCAAAATCATTGAAGATGCCTAAACATTGAACATATAGTCTAACAGATAAGTCTTAAGCTGCAACTTAAAATGGGGAAATGTCAAAATTGTGTTTGTAATGGGATTCCATTCATATATTTAATAAAATTATTTGGCAGAAAATATAAAATACTTACTGAAAGAGGCTGAGGATGATTCAAGCATCTTTTTTTTCTAAAAGATAATCTTGTTCATACAACAATTAAGGCTACGGCCTATGAAACTGAAGGAATGAGACTAACAAGAAATCAGACTGGGTGATATCACTGGGCCCTTCTGAAATTATGTCTTTTAATCTAAGAATCTTAAATCCAATCTTTCAGATAGCTGTCCAGACATGAACAGCAGTAGAGGTGAACAAGAAGTTAGAATTTCATTTTAGATTTAACTCTAAATATGTTTGAGACAATACTGGTTATATTCTCTTGTCCAAAATACACTTCTCTAAATTCTAGGGTCTTGATGTCCATCCTTTGAACTAGACAGGCTTTATTATTGATAACTCAAACACAAGATCATAGATTAACTATAACACATGTCATTATCCAGATTAACCTGTAAGTCCCTTATTTGAATGAGCTTTGAGTTGATCACAAATCTAAACTCTCTCCTTGGAATTCTGCTGAAACATATTTTACAAAAATGGAAAATCTGTCAAACAGCAGTGCACATACATGCTATATTGTCTAACCATTGTCAAGACGAGGAGTAGGCAAAAGAGGACATCCAGAAAAAAAAAAAAGATTAAAAAAGTCTGAGAACCAAAGGAAGAAGTCAAATGTCTTGCACAAGCTCTAACTCTCTATGAAGATCTTTCTAATCGTAACTTAAGACTCTGCAACGCAGACATGTATTACACCTCCATTTTGCTATATGGTGCAGAGAAACAGGCACTTCTTGGGCACAGCTAGCACCAGCAACTGACATGTTTTAACCATCCCTTTAGGCTGAAGTTAACCATTCTTTGCAAGTACCAGCCATAGAATTACAAAATCATGGAATACCCTGAGTTGGAAGAGACTCATGAGGATTGTCCATTCCAACTCCTGGCTCAACACAGGGCAACTTAAAAGTTAAAGCATATACCTGAGAGTGTTGTCCAAACACCGAGAAGCTTGGGGCCATGACCACTTCCCTGGGCAGCCTGTTCCAGTGTTTGACCACCCTCTCAGTGAAGAACTTTTTCCTAATATCCAATCTGAACTTCACCTGGAGCAGCTTTAAGCCTTTCTCTTGCATCCCATCACTGAATTCCAGAGAGTAGAGATCAGCACCTCCCTCTCTGCTCCCCGTCATGAGGAAGTTGTAGACAGCAATGAGGTCACCCCTTAGTCTCCTCTTCTTTAAGCTTCTCTAAGCTGAACAAACCCAATATCCTCAGCCACTCCTTGTAAGTCATGCCCTCTAGTTCTTCACTTTTGTTGCCCTCCTTTGGACACGTTATATTTTTATATCCTTCTTACATTATGAAGCCCAAAACTGCAGATGGTACTTGAGGTGAGGCTGCACCAGTGCTGACTATAGTGGAACAATCGCTTCTTTCGACCAATCTTTCGATGTTGATTATAACAGGAGTCTAGGGCACTAGCTTAGATGAAGGCATCTACCCTGTAGACACCTCCATTGGGAGAGAAGAATCCTGCCCTTACAGTTCATCTCAATAAACAGCTGTAGTAAGGTTGGACTCCTAAAGAGGGCATCCACAGCCCAGCATTCAAAGTGAAACCCGTTGGACTGGACCATGCTTCCATTTGAAAGTGAAAATGGTCACTGCTAATACCTCTTACCTGACTGCTGCTTTGAAAAATTCATTCAAGTAAATCTGTGTGACTCCCTTGCATACGGACAAAATTACTCAGGTGGGCAAGAAAAAACCACTTGCGGAGGGCAAGATTGAAAAAAAATAGGCCTGAAGTAGCTGAATCATTAGGGATCAGAATTAATTCCTTCCTTTTACCTAATGACCACAGAGGAAGCCAAATAAAGCATGGAGACTTAGACTGACTCAGTGGTGACATCCACAACAGTCAGGCTCATCTTAGCTGGCGGAGTCAAACTCCTGCTAGTAATAGCTAGAATTAATGGATATGCATATGTACAATAAACTTACCGTTTTCAACAACTATTTTAAAGTCTTACGTGGCACTTCAGTGGCAGAATAATAAAATGATGTATTAAGTAAAGACTTTATTAGCTGGCATAACTCCCAGAATGTACTATGGTAAAATTTTTGATTTGAGATATTAGTAGGTGATAATTTTTTGAAAGATTTGTCTATAATTTTTCACATCCTCTGAATAAAGAAAAGGGAGTATTAAGTTAAAATTCCACCCTAAAGTAAAGGTGTTTGGCTTATGCTGTCACATAAGATTTTACTTCTGACAAACCAATATACCTGGATTTGTTCAGAGAGCGAACAAGAAGTCCTGTCCATTTCTGAGCGCTAAGTAATTACTAAAAGACTGACAAAATAATCTCAAAACAGCTGATGGGTTTTAGGAGAGCTAGCTGAGATTCCTTGATCTTGAGGCTGGAAGGGATTTTTGTGGTCACCTAGATTTGTGGCCCTATGCACCACACAAGGAGGTGGTCTAAAAAAGATGCCCATATAATAAAGTATTACATTAAAGACTTGCGTTGTAATGAACGTTGTCAAAATAAAGGCACCAATTCAAAGGATTTCATTCTGCTTAATAAGTGTAGATAGAAAGCAATATGAGTCAGAAATGCTCCCACATATATATATATGGGAAAGCATCATCTCACCAGCATGTTCTCCCTCAAGCCTTGTCTCTAAGAAGAGCGCTGTTACAGTAGGTGCTGAAGAGGAGTTGAACCGAAGAACTGAATTGAGAGGAAGAGTCTGGAGAATGGTGGTATCCTTTACAATAGTATGTGTGGTCTTCAGGCCCCTGGAAATGAACCATAGCCATTCTCTTGATTGGATTGGCAAAAATTGCTTGCTCCAGCTTCTGCTGAATGTTCACGTCTGTACAAAATGCCAAAAATGCACACTAATAAAATCAACCATCCCAATAACTCTGCACATACCCTCTTATTGCCATGCAATATCTAAGTGCTTTTCGGCAGATGATGAACGAGTTTTTGTCATGCCTTAAAATTAAGCCTGTTTTACAACTGAGAAAAATAAGAACCCAGATACAATTTACTGAGATTTAGGGGCTGTGCCTGAAGTGTACTCTGGGATGAGAGTCCTCCTCCACATATTCCTGGGCTACTGCCCAAACATAATACAAGTTTTTATCTTCTCTTTTCTTTCCTTTTCTTGACATGATAGCACCAGTCAAGAAGGGACTCTATCACCTATGTTCCTTCAGGCCCCTCTTCAGAAAGTTATTTCTAGCCCCAAAGCACCAGACCCTTGTTCTGGGAAAATAAAGAAGTCAAAGGAGTTTAAAACCTCTAGGATTAATTTTTCTCTGATAGATTTGCCTTTATAGTTCCATTGGTCCATTCGGTTACACGGTAAGGTCCTTAGGACAAAGATCATGTCTTCTCAGCCTTGCACAGGACTGAGTGTATCATTTGCGCTGAATGAATAAAAGAACATGACTCAGTTAACATTTCACCTAACTCTGATTTCTAAGGCTGTTATCCAGCCATCATACTTCCTTGTTCTCTTTTTATATCGCATACGTTGCCTTCTATTTCTGGCGGGAGGGAGTTTATCCATATCTTTCTCCTCAATCTGCAGCATCAAGTGCACATAGATTTAAATATTAAAACATATAAACACAGTCTATGCTTTTTATAGTTTGACACTACACCAATGCTTAAGAACTCTATTCAGATCATCTACATACGCAGATTTACCTAAATTAGGCCTCTATTGTAGATGATGTTCATGCAGACCTAATTCATTTGCCCAGACCTTGGATGGAATCAGGCTTTGAATCTCCTTCTAGTCTGGACTTTCTGGACCAGAACTGCTCCCCATTTCTTTAATTAAATCAGTGTCTACCTTTCTTGAACTGAACCAGTAACCAATTGTTTAGCCCTTTACAAAAGTTCCTAAAAATCACAGTAAATAAGACTATTCAATTATTACATTTATTTCTCTCCATTTCCTTAGCTTGGTTGCTAGCTTGCACATGTGAGTCTGTTGTCTGTAAATGAACATGTTTACAATCATCTTGCCTGTGATGTATCTAATATTGCATGGGTGACTGATGGTTCCTGGACAGGAGGCTGGGAAACACTGCCTTTGGTTTCCGTTTAGAAATTTCTGAGGAGGTGGTGTACTTCCTTCCCTACAAAGTAAGCACTAGTGAGACTTAAATCCATAAACACAGATACTTGCAAATGCACTGTGATTTACCATAGGTAAAAACACATTCTGCTCTTGCAGCTCCAAGCTTATGTAGACCACATACTTGATGCTGTCATTCTTTTCTATACTATGTTGCAATTCCTTTGCCTACAGATAACTGGGAGACCGAGGGGCATGCAAACGCTCAAATATGTACCCCTAGAGCGGAGAACCTGGGAGCACTTCTAGCCTCAGGTGGGTCTGGTTTCATACAAGCCATGGGCTGGCTTGTGCACTGGAATGAGACTCTGGTGTACCCCCAAGGTGAGGTGGTCTGTGACCTGCGTAGGAGCTATGGTGCACTCCAGCAAATCCCCAGTCTGAATGATCAGGGAACCAATACCCCAGAAGGTAGCATACCACACACCTGGAGGTCAGTCTTTCAGTCTAAACACTTTGTGGAAGGGTTGTAAGCAAAACAATCAGTTGTGTTTTTTTTTTTTTTTTATTCTGCAGATGCTTTCCTTGTCTTCTCCTCCTTTTCCCAGAGGGGAGTTGCATGCACACCTGTGGTTCTTGGTTTTGGTGAGTGGCAGGCTCAGAAAGGTACTGGTCATTTATGGATGACAAAATTTGTATTAAGGTAAATTGAGAATTTTTGCTCCTAGCTATTTTCCCTAGTGTATTGCATTGTAAACTCATGCCATGGAAAGGCTGGTACCAGCAGAACGAGACTATGTGAATGTTACAGTTAATAAAAATCCAGCATCAGATAGAGAAATTCTGTGCTAACAGCTGGTGCTTGAACACCACTGGTGAAACCTCACTGCTGCAACTGGTTGCCCTCAAGCAGACCCTGGACACAGTCAGACAAAAGCTCAGTGAACACAGCAGGTCTTTTCAAAAAAAATCTCCACAGGTCATACACCTACATTCCTTATAAATTCTTGTGTATTACATAGCTTAGATTTGTTTCATTGTCATTCTAGGTAGTAGGATATTTTTTTCACTGATCTTTGAAATCATCTGAATGAGTAAACCAGTACTGTCTTTTAGGTGCAAAGAATGAAGTGATGTTTTTTTCAGAGTGGGGGAAGGAAAAGAAGTGCTGAACAAGGTTTCAGATGTCTTTAGTCATTTTGCAAAAATGCGTTGATTTGCTGCCAAGGCAGGCTGACCTTTAGCACTGCCTTGGTGTCCTCCAGAAGATTCTGCAGGCTGTGGCTGACCATCAAGGTACACTGTTGCTTTTTAGGCTTTATATTCCTAGTGCCTTGATCAATAAACCTTAAAGTGAAAAATTGGAAAAAAATAGCTAAGATTTCTGAACTCTCCAGCTGTTCCATGTAAGTATCCTACATATATCCTGGAGACCTAGGATAGCTGCTGAATAGGTAGCTGGCATGGGATTGAAAAACTAAGGCCAAGAAATGATGAGCTTTTTCTTGGCACTTCACTTTAAAAATGGCCACCCTTTACACGGCTGAGAAGTTTTTGTTTTATTAGGCATTTGACTTTTAGCAGTATGCATTTATTTTAAAAACATTCTAGCAAGAGCCAGAGCATGGATGTTGCAGGTCTGGTAGAGTCTTGCTGCATTTGTTGGAATCAAGAGTGTTCAGCACTTTGCATGCTTGTATCAAAAACCCAATATGAACAAACCATTTGACTTTGTTTGTTGATTCACTCTATGCATAGACTACTCTCAGCTATCAAAAAAGGTTTTCACTGCATTGCAGATACAACTGACTACCCATAAACCAGAATATTAAACAACCAGTTCATATAAATACTCTTAAGACTAAGCTGCTGCATTCCAAACTGATCTCTTTACTCTGATTCCTTCCAGCTTTAACTGGGAATTCTTTAGACTGCCAAATGTAGTGATAAAAATATATTTACTTTACAACATTTAACTATTGAAACTAGAACCAGCTAAAATTTCAGCCAAACCAAGCTAATTTTTTTTTTCTAAAAGTAGTAATAAAATTAACTAATAAAGCTGGATTTAAATTACTACTTTGAATGATGACCAACAGGGTAAAGCAGTGCAAGTAGGTTAATAGTCTTCTTTCTGAGATATAAGGTATAAGCAGGATCAGCATATTTTCATAAGATTAGTGCATACCTGTTGGAAATGAAGTCTAAACATCTTCTAAATATATCATGGGTTTTCTTCATACAAAATTTCTGTGGATTGTACCTCCATTCATTAACATGTAAGATTTTCTTCTCTGTCACAGCATTGTTTGATGATTTCTTATATCAATCTGGTTAAAATAAATAACTGGAGATCAGGATTTCCACACTGGTTTAATTTTTTATGTCTATATTTGCAAAAGTTCAGTCCTCCACGATATGCTCTACTATATGCATTGGGATGGGAATTATTTGAGTAGAACAAGTTTCTAGAGCAGAGCGTCTATACAAAACCCCTTTCAAACAGGAGATTTTTACATTTTGACCGACTAGCAGAATACTTCCTCTCCCCTAATACCTCTCTCTATTTTTTTCTTACCACAGGATAACTGTGTGGAAGCAAAAGATGTGTTGGTAAAGGGCTCAAATTCCTGACTTATATGATGAGCAAATGTTTCTCAGACTTGCCTGTAAGGATATTTACTGTGAAATCACTGGAGTGCAACACAGCATGACTAACATCGTGTCCTTTAAAAAGAGTGTTTACAGTAGCCAAACATTCACTTTGGAGTTTAGAACTATTAATTCTCTTACTAGTGCTAAAGGAATGAGAGTAAGAAGTAATGTAGAAGTTTATTGTGACTCCATTCATGAGGGCCAAACTTGAAGGTGGAGTTCTTCCTGTACTGCTAAATCAAAGTTAAAGCTTGAAAACACAAGACCTCCTCCCTCCTACATCCTTTGCCAGTTACTCTCACTTTCTCCCAGCAAAGGTGGATGGTGGCTGCTTCAGTCAAAAGTCCCTTAAACAAGATCTGTTTCAGCTAGATTAACAAAAGTCAGTGTAATCCAATTCATGGCAAAACCCCAAACTCTTCTTTAGGCATAGCAATTGCACTTACCAGTTTTGGAAAGAAAGCTGACGGTGTCTCAGTTTGGGCTGGGCCCCTACCTAAAGCCATCTCCTGGGAAAGATGCCCTCCAGCTAATTCCCCGTGCCCACATGCTCTTTTCCCACAGACAGGTTCACCTTTCCTGTCCCCTTCAGCAGGCCTATAGCATGACTATATACAGAAACATTAGACATGAGTTTTAAAGAGCTTTTTTAAAAAAAAAAAAGTTAAAAATTGACTTCCAAGTGGATGAAATGGGAGGATCACATTTGTAGCAGTTATCTTCAAGTGACTGAAAAATGTCTTCCCCAGGACTTAGTTACCCGAAATTTGAGCACCCTGGCAGAGGCTGCAGCTGTTGTACTCTCAATTATTTCCCATCTTATCTCCCTGGTTTTAACTGTGTGTCTGCAGTAAAATCAAGTCTGGATAATAACGGGATGTGCACTGGGAGCATCCGACTCCTTGTGTCGAGTGTGAGGAGAACCAGAACTCCTGTAAACCCCCCAACAGCCTGGGACAAGGTTAAGGAGGGAGGGAGACACTTAGGGAAGATTATGTCCCTCTCCCTGACCCCTCTATTTACAGCCACTTGAAAAACAGATTGTTCAGCTTGCTCCTGATTAGGTGAACTCTTGTTAGGCAGAAAAATAATGACACTTGTGTGTGTGGTACATATCCAAGGCTTTCTGTGCACATACCTCCAAGACAATGACTGTTAAATGCCTGTCTATGAAATCCCTATGATTGTTTGCTTTTTCTTTATGAATAAGGCTGTATCACAGTGTTTTAACTGCTCAGTTAATATGAGTGAGGTCAGGTTTTTTTTCATTTGAGAAATTATGTTTTAAAATGGTAATTTTCTGCTTCTTTTCTGGTTTTATGATCTTAATTTATTCTCGTGCAAGTTTATCCAACTGTTTTCTTATGTATCAGTTACATTTTAGATTTGAAATAAAAGATTTAATTGAAAATGTTTATATCTGAAATGTTCACGTAGGCATAAAAAAAAAAAGCTTGAGGCCTAATTAACTTCATTATGAGGAAAACATACTTTCAGACATAAATGGACTTAGGCTGTGTGCACAGCCAAAGCTCTCTTCCCCTGTATAGAAATTCCACAGTTATAAAAAGCTCAGATGTTTTGTCTAGGCCTACTTTTCCTTCAGGATTTTTAAGGAAATTAGTATCCTTTAGTCATGTGAGATACGTCTCCACAGTGCAACACTGAGGAGCTTGATATAGAAGAGGGCTGTGTTAGTGATACACATCATCAGTGCTCGTTAGCCCAGTGACAAATACAGTGTATTAGCTGGAGAAAGATACTTCGATAAAAACATCTACACTGCTCTGATACCCATAATCAGCACTCACTTGGGTTCCTGTATTTGAAAAATTTGTCCTGAATACACACACACATATACTCACTCATATATATATATGCACATATATATATACACACACATACATATGCATACGTATATTTAAGTCACAATTCCATTATTTAAAGTTAAAATAAGATTTATCATTGCTGAAACTGAAATCAACCTTCTTTTACTATGACAAAAACTTTATGCCACTAAAAGAAATAAATTTACTTTAGATTCAGCCTTTACCATACAGCAATACTTGCATAACCATTTATATGATTTGGGCCTTAACTTTTATAGCTTAGAGCACTTTAATGAATTTCAAGCTAAATATCCTATCAACAGCAGTGCAAAATACATAAACAAACAAATGAAAACAAAGTAAAAGCAGTTATTACAATAAAGTTTATTCTGAATTTTAATTCAAATTTGTAAAACCATAAATGCTGAAATGATTTTACAGATGCTCAACGTACTTTCATGCATGCAGTTAAACATTCAAAAACTCCAAACCCAACTCTGATGTAAATTAGTGACTGAACTCATTTACCTTGCTGCTAGCCACTTTGTCATCCTTCAGTGGAACATTTTCAATATCAACTATATTCTTCTTGCAATAGGTAATCTAATTAGGATGTATAACATAGCAGCCAGGACTGTATCATTGCATTATGTAAATATATATCCTCATTTCCAGGGGTGCTGAGATCTCATTATGCTTCTAATAGGATCATTTTTATATTAAATTATATTAGTTTTATATTATCTCCTATCTTATTGTTTAAGTGCTGCATTCCCTGCCACAGCAGTGTGCATGTAGTTTGCTGCTAGTTCCCTAGAGTATCATTTTGAACTAAATGTGAGCACTGCACTTTTAACAGGATACACTTATCAGTATAAATTTTTAATTGGTGGTATAAGAAGAACTCATTTATCTTAACTAAGATTTTGGTTATCTGTGTGAAGATTCTTCGATGTAAAATAAAATCCCTGTTTCCAGAATTCTTTAACTTTGTACTTTGCCTCTAATTAACATCTGAATCAGTCAGATTTTGTCAACCAGCTCTGTACAGCAGCCAGTAAATTAGCGAGGGCAAATCTGGTTCAGATGACTCATTTTTGGAAGTTTCATCCAAAATTGTTATGAGAAAGACAAAATCATCAGCTGAAATGTAGTCAAAGCTGAAGATTTAAACAATAAAAGTTGGGAACAAGCCTGGATGTAAGTAAAGACAAGCCTTCTTGGGAAAAGCAAATTGTTTCTGAAATGGCTAGATGAATGTAAAAAGCCAACAAAATGCAGGCTTATAGCTCAGTGCTTGTAGTGGAAAACAAGCTGGTGTTTTGCATGGATGGGGAGGGGAAGAACACAATGCGAATACAAGCAGTTCTGTTCCGGCTGGGAGATAACTAGAAACTCACTGGGAGGAAGTACCTCGTAAAAGAAAAACTTTTAAAAAGTCAATTTTTATGTGAGATTTCCAGTCCAGGGACCAAGATGAAAATTTATTGTGAACCCATCCATCTGGTGCAGAAATGGAGCAAGTGTGTGACAGTTCTGCTGCCGAGCAGATTATATTTTGGCTGACCGACATCATGGTAATGAGAAATTTCTGAAGATCCAACGCATACTTATATCAACTGGCAAAAAACCCCTTGGCAATGGAATGGATCTGTTAGGCCTTTGGATTCACCCTTCAAATTCAATGTCAAGAAAAAAAATTGAGCTTGATCTTTCACAGCTGTCTAGCAGCTGAGTTTTTGGTTTAGGCAGAGCATAGTCAGGATAAGCTACTAAAGCTTGGTATGGTCACTGTTCTCCTGTGGGGAAGACCAGAAAGTTGTTGTGGGTTATAGAGATGGTTCATAGCTCTGATTTTGCCCATTTAAGCTCCCTAGCATATTAAAATTGATGGGCTTATCAGCAGGTGCATTTCCTAATATTTCTATCTAAAGATGGTATAGTCTGTTTTCAGACCACTCATAATGAATACAGTGTATTATAAGAATCGTGATGGATTATCCTCGCTGAATACAAAGTGAATTTTCCTGAGCTTATTCACATTGATTAGATCTGGTGTTAAATTAAAAGACCCGAATCTCACGCTGGAGAGTTTTCACTGCGGGCATTCTCTGATATTTAATTCCTATCTGCCCAGTCCCACGCAGGTTTAATTTCTGATTTTAAGGGTTTTAGTTTCCATTTCCTCATTTGCACCAGCAGCGATGGGGTCTACTGATTTTTTTATCAC